>NW_027142434.1:0-680000 GCF_026170545.1 Melanerpes formicivorus
TCCAACCTGCTGTAAAATGCTTGATTTCGAGAGTGAGCGAAACTAATGAAAACATTGTTGGGGTAAAACCTAAAGGGAAAGACCTAGCACCAAATCCAATTTGCCATCTGATCTAACTTCTGGAGGCAGTCAAAATGATCCTTAGAATTCTTCCCTACCTTATTCCTGTGCTGAGATACAGGCTGCTCCAACCTGCTGTAAAATGCTTGATTTCGAGAGTGAGCGAAACTAATGAAAACATTGTTGGGGTAAAACCTAAAGGGAAAGACCTAGCACCAAATCCAATTTGCCATCTGATCTAACTTCTGGAGGCAGTCAAAATGAGTATTTGAATTCTTCCCTACCTTATTCCTGTGCTGAGATACAGGCTGCTCCAACCTGCTGTAAAATGCTTGATTTCGAGAGTGAGCGAAACTAATGAAAACATTGTTGGGGTAAAACCTAAAGGGAAAGACCTAGCACCAAATCCAATTTGCCATCTGATCTAACTTCTGGAGGCAGTCAAAATGATCTTTAGAATTCTTCCCCTACCTTATTCCTGTGCTGAGATACAGGCTGCTCCAACCTGCTGTAAAATGCTTGATTTCGAGAGTGAGCGAAACTAATGAAAACATTGTTGGGGTAAAACCTAAAGGGAAAGACCTAGCACCAAATCCAATTTGCCATCTGATCTAACTTCTGGAGGCAGTCAAAATGATCCTTAGAATTCTTCCCTACCTTATTCCTGTGCTGAGATACAGGCTGCTCCAACCTGCTGTAAAATGCTTGATTTCGAGAGTGAGCGAAACTAATGAAAACATTGTTGGGGTAAAACCTAAAGGGAAAGACCTAGCACCAAATCCAATTTGCCATCTGATCTAACTTCTGGAGGCAGTCAAAATGATCCTTAGAATTCTTCCCTACCTTATTCCTGTGCTGAGATACAGGCTGCTCCAACCTGCTGTAAAATGCTTGATTTCGAGAGTGAGCGAAACTAATGAAAACATTGTTGGGGTAAAACCTAAAGGGAAAGACCTAGCACCAAATCCAATTTGCCATCTGATCTAACTTCTGGAGGCAGTCAAAATGATCCTTAGAATTCTTCCCTACCTTATTCCTGTGCTGAGATACAGGCTGCTCCAACCTGCTGTAAAATGCTTGATTTCGAGAGTGAGCGAAACTAATGAAAACATTGTTGGGGTAAAACCTAAAGGGAAAGACCTAGCACCAAATCCAATTTGCCATCTGATCTAACTTCTGGAGGCAGTCAAAATGATCCTTAGAATTCTTCCCTACCTTATTCCTGTGCTGAGATACAGGCTGCTCCAACCTGCTGTAAAATGCTTGATTTCGAGAGTGAGCGAAACTAATGAAAACATTGTTGGGGTAAAACCTAAAGGGAAAGACCTAGCACCAAATCCAATTTGCCATCTGATCTAACTTCTGGAGGCAGTCAAAATGATCCTTAGAATTCTTCCCTACCTTATTCCTGTGCTGAGATACAGGCTGCTCCAACCTGCTGTAAAATGCTTGATTTCGAGAGTGAGCGAAACTAATGAAAACATTGTTGGGGTAAAACCTAAAGGGAAAGACCAAGCACCAAATCCAATTTGCCATCTGATCTAACTTCTGGAGGCAGTCAAAATGATCCTTAGAATTCTTCCCTACCTTATTCCTGTGCTGAGATACAGGCTGCTCCAACCTGCTGTAAAATGCTTGATTTCGAGAGTGAGCGAAACTAATGAAAACATTGTTGGGGTAAAACCTAAAGGGAAAGACCTAGCACCAAATCCAATTTGCCATCTGATCTAACTTCTGGAGGCAGTCAAAATGAGTATTTGAATTCTTCCCTACCTTATTCCTGTGCTGAGATACAGGCTGCTCCAACCTGTTGTAAAATGCTTGATTTCGAGAGTGAGCGAAACTAATGAAAACATTGTTGGGGCAAAACCTAAAGGGAAAGACCTAGCACCAAATCCAATTTGCCATCTGATCTAACTTCTGGAGGCAGTCAAAATGATCCTTAGAATTCTTCCCTACCTTATTCCTGTGCTGAGATACAGGCTGCTCCAACCTGCTGTAAAATGCTTGATTTCGAGAGTGAGCGAAACTAATGAAAACATTGTTGGGGTAAAACCTAAAGGGAAAGACCTAGCACCAAATCCAATTTGCCATCTGATCTAACTTCTGGAGGCAGTCAAAATGATCCTTAGAATTCTTCCCTACCTTATTCCTGTGCTGAGATACAGGCTGCTCCAACCTGCTGTAAAATGCTTGATTTCGAGAGTGAGCGAAACTAATGAAAACATTGTTGGGGTAAAACCTAAAGGGAAAGACCTAGCACTAAATCCAATTTGCCATCTGATCTAACTTCTGGAGGCAGTCAAAATGATCCTTAGAATTCTTCCCTACCTTATTCCTGTGCTGAGATACAGGCTGCTCCAACCTGCTGTAAAATGCTTGATTTCGAGAGTGAGCGAAACTAATGAAAACATTGTTGGGGTAAAACCTAAAGGGAAAGACCTAGCACCAAATCCAATTTGCCATCTGATCTAACTTCTGGAGGCAGTCAAAATGATCCTTAGAATTCTTCCCTACCTTATTCCTGTGCTGAGATACAGGCTGCTCCAACCTGCTGTAAAATGCTTGATTTCGAGAGTGAGCGAAACTAATGAAAACATTGTTGGGGTAAAACCTAAAGGGAAAGACCTAGCACCAAATCCAATTTGCCATCTGATCTAACTTCTGGAGGCAGTCAAAATGATCCTTAGAATTCTTCCCTACCTTATTCCTGTGCTGAGATACAGGCTGCTCCAACCTGCTGTAAAATGCTTGATTTCGAGAGTGAGCGAAACTAATGAAAACATTGTTGGGGTAAAACCTAAAGGGAAAGACCTAGCACCAAATCCAATTTGCCATCTGATCTAACTTCTGGAGGCAGTCAAAATGATCCTTAGAATTCTTCCCTACCTTATTCCTGTGCTGAGATACAGGCTGCTCCAACCTGCTGTAAAATGCTTGATTTCGAGAGTGAGCGAAACTAATGAAAACATTGTTGGGGTAAAACCTAAAGGGAAAGACCTAGCACCAAATCCAATTTGCCATCTGATCTAACTTCTGGAGGCAGTCAAAATGATCCTTAGAATTCTTCCCTACCTTATTCCTGTGCTGAGATACAGGCTGCTCCAACCTGCTGTAAAATGCTTGATTTCGAGAGTGAGCGAAACTAATGAAAACATTGTTGGGGTAAAACCTAAAGGGAAAGACCTAGCACCAAATCCAATTTGCCATCTGATCTAACTTCTGGAGGCAGTCAAAATGATCCTTAGAATTCTTCCCTACCTTATTCCTGTGCTGAGATACAGGCTGCTCCAACCTGCTGTAAAATGCTTGATTTCGAGAGTGAGCGAAACTAATGAAAACATTGTTGGGGTAAAACCTAAAGGGAAAGACCTAGCACCAAATCCAATTTGCCATCTGATCTAACTTCTGGAGGCAGTCAAAATGAGTATTTGAATTCTTCCCTACCTTATTCCTGTGCTGAGATACAGGCTGCTCCAACCTGTTGTAAAATGCTTGATTTCGAGAGTGAGCGAAACTAATGAAAACATTGTTGGGGCAAAACCTAAAGGGAAAGACCTAGCACCAAATCCAATTTGCCATCTGATCTAACTTCTGGAGGCAGTCAAAATGATCCTTAGAATTCTTCCCTACCTTATTCCTGTGCTGAGATACAGGCTGCTCCAACCTGCTGTAAAATGCTTGATTTCGAGAGTGAGCGAAACTAATGAAAACATTGTTGGGGTAAAACCTAAAGGGAAAGACCTAGCACCAAATCCAATTTGCCATCTGATCTAACTTCTGGAGGCAGTCAAAATGATCCTTAGAATTCTTCCCTACCTTATTCCTGTGCTGAGATACAGGCTGCTCCAACCTGCTGTAAAATGCTTGATTTCGAGAGTGAGCGAAACTAATGAAAACATTGTTGGGGTAAAACCTAAAGGGAAAGACCTAGCACCAAATCCAATTTGCCATCTGATCTAACTTCTGGAGGCAGTCAAAATGATCCTTAGAATTCTTCCCTACCTTATTCCTGTGCTGAGATACAGGCTGCTCCAACCTGCTGTAAAATGCTTGATTTCGAGAGTGAGCGAAACTAATGAAAACATTGTTGGGGTAAAACCTAAAGGGAAAGACCTAGCACCAAATCCAATTTGCCATCTGATCTAACTTCTGGAGGCAGTCAAAATGATCCTTAGAATTCTTCCCTACCTTATTCCTGTGCTGAGATACAGGCTGCTCCAACCTGCTGTAAAATGCTTGATTTCGAGAGTGAGCGAAACTAATGAAAACATTGTTGGGGTAAAACCTAAAGGGAAAGACCTAGCACCAAATCCAATTTGCCATCTGATCTAACTTCTGGAGGCAGTCAAAATGATCCTTAGAATTCTTCCCTACCTTATTCCTGTGCTGAGATACAGGCTGCTCCAACCTGCTGTAAAATGCTTGATTTCGAGAGTGAGCGAAACTAATGAAAACATTGTTGGGGTAAAACCTAAAGGGAAAGACCTAGCACCAAATCCAATTTGCCATCTGATCTAACTTCTGGAGGCAGTCAAAATGAGTATTTGAATTCTTCCCTACCTTATTCCTGTGCTGAGATACAGGCTGCTCCAACCTGCTGTAAAATGCTTGATTTCGAGAGTGAGCGAAACTAATGAAAACATTGTTGGGGTAAAACCTAAAGGGAAAGACCTAGCACCAAATCCAATTTGCCATCTGATCTAACTTCTGGAGGCAGTCAAAATGATCCTTAGAATTCTTCCCTACCTTATTCCTGTGCTGAGATACAGGCTGCTCCAACCTGCTGTAAAATGCTTGATTTCGAGAGTGAGCGAAACTAATGAAAACATTGTTGGGGTAAAACCTAAAGGGAAAGACCTAGCACCAAATCCAATTTGCCATCTGATCTAACTTCTGGAGGCAGTCAAAATGATCCTTAGAATTCTTCCCTACCTTATTCCTGTGCTGAGATACAGGCTGCTCCAACCTGCTGTAAAATGCTTGATTTCGAGAGTGAGCGAAACTAATGAAAACATTGTTGGGGTAAAACCTAAAGGGAAAGACCTAGCACCAAATCCAATTTGCCATCTGATCTAACTTCTGGAGGCAGTCAAAATGATCCTTAGAATTCTTCCCTACCTTATTCCTGTGCTGAGATACAGGCTGCTCCAACCTGCTGTAAAATGCTTGATTTCGAGAGTGAGCGAAACTAATGAAAACATTGTTGGGGTAAAACCTAAAGGGAAAGACCTAGCACCAAATCCAATTTGCCATCTGATCTAACTTCTGGAGGCAGTCAAAATGAGTATTTGAATTCTTCCCTACCTTATTCCTGTGCTGAGATACAGGCTGCTCCAACCTGTTGTAAAATGCTTGATTTCGAGAGTGAGCGAAACTAATGAAAACATTGTTGGGGCAAAACCTAAAGGGAAAGACCTAGCACCAAATCCAATTTGCCATCTGATCTAACTTCTGGAGGCAGTCAAAATGATCCTTAGAATTCTTCCCTACCTTATTCCTGTGCTGAGATACAGGCTGCTCCAACCTGCTGTAAAATGCTTGATTTCGAGAGTGAGCGAAACTAATGAAAACATTGTTGGGGTAAAACCTAAAGGGAAAGACCTAGCACCAAATCCAATTTGCCATCTGATCTAACTTCTGGAGGCAGTCAAAATGATCCTTAGAATTCTTCCCTACCTTATTCCTGTGCTGAGATACAGGCTGCTCCAACCTGCTGTAAAATGCTTGATTTCGAGAGTGAGCGAAACTAATGAAAACATTGTTGGGGTAAAACCTAAAGGGAAAGACCTAGCACCAAATCCAATTTGCCATCTGATCTAACTTCTGGAGGCAGTCAAAATGATCCTTAGAATTCTTCCCTACCTTATTCCTGTGCTGAGATACAGGCTGCTCCAACCTGCTGTAAAATGCTTGATTTCGAGAGTGAGCGAAACTAATGAAAACATTGTTGGGGTAAAACCTAAAGGGAAAGACCTAGCACCAAATCCAATTTGCCATCTGATCTAACTTCTGGAGGCAGTCAAAATGATCCTTAGAATTCTTCCCTACCTTATTCCTGTGCTGAGATACAGGCTGCTCCAACCTGCTGTAAAATGCTTGATTTCGAGAGTGAGCGAAACTAATGAAAACATTGTTGGGGTAAAACCTAAAGGGAAAGACCTAGCACCAAATCCAATTTGCCATCTGATCTAACTTCTGGAGGCAGTCAAAATGATCCTTAGAATTCTTCCCTACCTTATTCCTGTGCTGAGATACAGGCTGCTCCAACCTGCTGTAAAATGCTTGATTTCGAGAGTGAGCGAAACTAATGAAAACATTGTTGGGGTAAAACCTAAAGGGAAAGACCTAGCACCAAATCCAATTTGCCATCTGATCTAACTTCTGGAGGCAGTCAAAATGATCCTTAGAATTCTTCCCTACCTTATTCCTGTGCTGAGATACAGGCTGCTCCAACCTGCTGTAAAATGCTTGATTTCGAGAGTGAGCGAAACTAATGAAAACATTGTTGGGGTAAAACCTAAAGGGAAAGACCTAGCACCAAATCCAATTTGCCATCTGATCTAACTTCTGGAGGCAGTCAAAATGATCCTTAGAATTCTTCCCTACCTTATTCCTGTGCTGAGATACAGGCTGCTCCAACCTGCTGTAAAATGCTTGATTTCGAGAGTGAGCGAAACTAATGAAAACATTGTTGGGGTAAAACCTAAAGGGAAAGACCTAGCACCAAATCCAATTTGCCATCTGATCTAACTTCTGGAGGCAGTCAAAATGAGTATTTGAATTCTTCCCTACCTTATTCCTGTGCTGAGATACAGGCTGCTCCAACCTGCTGTAAAATGCTTGATTTCGAGAGTGAGCGAAACTAATGAAAACATTGTTGGGGTAAAACCTAAAGGGAAAGACCTAGCACCAAATCCAATTTGCCATCTGATCTAACTTCTGGAGGCAGTCAAAATGATCTTTAGAATTCTTCCCTACCTTATTCCTGTGCTGAGATACAGGCTGCTCCAACCTGCTGTAAAATGCTTGATTTCGAGAGTGAGCGAAACTAATGAAAACATTGTTGGGGTAAAACCTAAAGGGAAAGACCTAGCACCAAATCCAATTTGCCATCTGATCTAACTTCTGGAGGCAGTCAAAATGATCCTTAGAATTCTTCCCTACCTTATTCCTGTGCTGAGATACAGGCTGCTCCAACCTGCTGTAAAATGCTTGATTTCGAGAGTGAGCGAAACTAATGAAAACATTGTTGGGGTAAAACCTAAAGGGAAAGACCTAGCACCAAATCCAATTTGCCATCTGATCTAACTTCTGGAGGCAGTCAAAATGATCCTTAGAATTCTTCCCTACCTTATTCCTGTGCTGAGATACAGGCTGCTCCAACCTGCTGTAAAATGCTTGATTTCGAGAGTGAGCGAAACTAATGAAAACATTGTTGGGGTAAAACCTAAAGGGAAAGACCTAGCACCAAATCCAATTTGCCATCTGATCTAACTTCTGGAGGCAGTCAAAATGATCCTTAGAATTCTTCCCTACCTTATTCCTGTGCTGAGATACAGGCTGCTCCAACCTGCTGTAAAATGCTTGATTTCGAGAGTGAGCGAAACTAATGAAAACATTGTTGGGGTAAAACCTAAAGGGAAAGACCTAGCACCAAATCCAATTTGCCATCTGATCTAACTTCTGGAGGCAGTCAAAATGATCTTTAGAATTCTTCCCTACCTTATTCCTGTGCTGAGATACAGGCTGCTCCAACCTGCTGTAAAATGCTTGATTTCGAGAGTGAGCGAAACTAATGAAAACATTGTTGGGGTAAAACCTAAAGGGAAAGACCTAGCACCAAATCCAATTTGCCATCTGATCTAACTTCTGGAGGCAGTCAAAATGATCCTTAGAATTCTTCCCTACCTTATTCCTGTGCTGAGATACAGGCTGCTCCAACCTGCTGTAAAATGCTTGATTTCGAGAGTGAGCGAAACTAATGAAAACATTGTTGGGGTAAAACCTAAAGGGAAAGACCTAGCACCAAATCCAATTTGCCATCTGATCTAACTTCTGGAGGCAGTCAAAATGATCCTTAGAATTCTTCCCTACCTTATTCCTGTGCTGAGATACAGGCTGCTCCAACCTGCTGTAAAATGCTTGATTTCGAGAGTGAGCGAAACTAATGAAAACATTGTTGGGGTAAAACCTAAAGGGAAAGACCTAGCACCAAATCCAATTTGCCATCTGATCTAACTTCTGGAGGCAGTCAAAATGATCCTTAGAATTCTTCCCTACCTTATTCCTGTGCTGAGATACAGGCTGCTCCAACCTGCTGTAAAATGCTTGATTTCGAGAGTGAGCGAAACTAATGAAAACATTGTTGGGGTAAAACCTAAAGGGAAAGACCTAGCACCAAATCCAATTTGCCATCTGATCTAACTTCTGGAGGCAGTCAAAATGATCCTTAGAATTCTTCCCTACCTTATTCCTGTGCTGAGATACAGGCTGCTCCAACCTGCTGTAAAATGCTTGATTTCGAGAGTGAGCGAAACTAATGAAAACATTGTTGGGGTAAAACCTAAAGGGAAAGACCTAGCACCAAATCCAATTTGCCATCTGATCTAACTTCTGGAGGCAGTCAAAATGAGTATTTGAATTCTTCCCTACCTTATTCCTGTGCTGAGATACAGGCTGCTCCAACCTGTTGTAAAATGCTTGATTTCGAGAGTGAGCGAAACTAATGAAAACATTGTTGGGGCAAAACCTAAAGGGAAAGACCTAGCACCAAATCCAATTTGCCATCTGATCTAACTTCTGGAGGCAGTCAAAATGATCCTTAGAATTCTTCCCTACCTTATTCCTGTGCTGAGATACAGGCTGCTCCAACCTGCTGTAAAATGCTTGATTTCGAGAGTGAGCGAAACTAATGAAAACATTGTTGGGGTAAAACCTAAAGGGAAAGACCTAGCACCAAATCCAATTTGCCATCTGATCTAACTTCTGGAGGCAGTCAAAATGATCCTTAGAATTCTTCCCTACCTTATTCCTGTGCTGAGATACAGGCTGCTCCAACCTGCTGTAAAATGCTTGATTTCGAGAGTGAGCGAAACTAATGAAAACATTGTTGGGGTAAAACCTAAAGGGAAAGACCTAGCACCAAATCCAATTTGCCATCTGATCTAACTTCTGGAGGCAGTCAAAATGATCCTTAGAATTCTTCCCTACCTTATTCCTGTGCTGAGATACAGGCTGCTCCAACCTGCTGTAAAATGCTTGATTTCGAGAGTGAGCGAAACTAATGAAAACATTGTTGGGGTAAAACCTAAAGGGAAAGACCTAGCACCAAATCCAATTTGCCATCTGATCTAACTTCTGGAGGCAGTCAAAATGATCCTTAGAATTCTTCCCTACCTTATTCCTGTGCTGAGATACAGGCTGCTCCAACCTGCTGTAAAATGCTTGATTTCGAGAGTGAGCGAAACTAATGAAAACATTGTTGGGGTAAAACCTAAAGGGAAAGACCTAGCACCAAATCCAATTTGCCATCTGATCTAACTTCTGGAGGCAGTCAAAATGAGTATTTGAATTCTTCCCTACCTTATTCCTGTGCTGAGATACAGGCTGCTCCAACCTGCTGTAAAATGCTTGATTTCGAGAGTGAGCGAAACTAATGAAAACATTGTTGGGGTAAAACCTAAAGGGAAAGACCTAGCACCAAATCCAATTTGCCATCTGATCTAACTTCTGGAGGCAGTCAAAATGAGTATTTGAATTCTTCCCTACCTTATTCCTGTGCTGAGATACAGGCTGCTCCAACCTGTTGTAAAATGCTTGATTTCGAGAGTGAGCGAAACTAATGAAAACATTGTTGGGGCAAAACCTAAAGGGAAAGACCTAGCACCAAATCCAATTTGCCATCTGATCTAACTTCTGGAGGCAGTCAAAATGATCCTTAGAATTCTTCCCTACCTTATTCCTGTGCTGAGATACAGGCTGCTCCAACCTGCTGTAAAATGCTTGATTTCGAGAGTGAGCGAAACTAATGAAAACATTGTTGGGGTAAAACCTAAAGGGAAAGACCTAGCACCAAATCCAATTTGCCATCTGATCTAACTTCTGGAGGCAGTCAAAATGATCCTTAGAATTCTTCCCTACCTTATTCCTGTGCTGAGATACAGGCTGCTCCAACCTGCTGTAAAATGCTTGATTTCGAGAGTGAGCGAAACTAATGAAAACATTGTTGGGGTAAAACCTAAAGGGAAAGACCTAGCACCAAATCCAATTTGCCATCTGATCTAACTTCTGGAGGCAGTCAAAATGATCCTTAGAATTCTTCCCTACCTTATTCCTGTGCTGAGATACAGGCTGCTCCAACCTGCTGTAAAATGCTTGATTTCGAGAGTGAGCGAAACTAATGAAAACATTGTTGGGGTAAAACCTAAAGGGAAAGACCTAGCACCAAATCCAATTTGCCATCTGATCTAACTTCTGGAGGCAGTCAAAATGATCCTTAGAATTCTTCCCTACCTTATTCCTGTGCTGAGATACAGGCTGCTCCAACCTGCTGTAAAATGCTTGATTTCGAGAGTGAGCGAAACTAATGAAAACATTGTTGGGGTAAAACCTAAAGGGAAAGACCTAGCACCAAATCCAATTTGCCATCTGATCTAACTTCTGGAGGCAGTCAAAATGAGTATTTGAATTCTTCCCTACCTTATTCCTGTGCTGAGATACAGGCTGCTCCAACCTGTTGTAAAATGCTTGATTTCGAGAGTGAGCGAAACTAATGAAAACATTGTTGGGGCAAAACCTAAAGGGAAAGACCTAGCACCAAATCCAATTTGCCATCTGATCTAACTTCTGGAGGCAGTCAAAATGATCCTTAGAATTCTTCCCTACCTTATTCCTGTGCTGAGATACAGGCTGCTCCAACCTGCTGTAAAATGCTTGATTTCGAGAGTGAGCGAAACTAATGAAAACATTGTTGGGGTAAAACCTAAAGGGAAAGACCTAGCACCAAATCCAATTTGCCATCTGATCTAACTTCTGGAGGCAGTCAAAATGATCCTTAGAATTCTTCCCTACCTTATTCCTGTGCTGAGATACAGGCTGCTCCAACCTGCTGTAAAATGCTTGATTTCGAGAGTGAGCGAAACTAATGAAAACATTGTTGGGGTAAAACCTAAAGGGAAAGACCTAGCACCAAATCCAATTTGCCATCTGATCTAACTTCTGGAGGCAGTCAAAATGATCCTTAGAATTCTTCCCTACCTTATTCCTGTGCTGAGATACAGGCTGCTCCAACCTGCTGTAAAATGCTTGATTTCGAGAGTGAGCGAAACTAATGAAAACATTGTTGGGGTAAAACCTAAAGGGAATGACCTAGCACCAAATCCAATTTGCCATCTGATCTAACTTCTGGAGGCAGTCAAAATGATCCTTAGAATTCTTCCCTACCTTATTCCTGTGCTGAGATACAGGCTGCTCCAACCTGCTGTAAAATGCTTGATTTCGAGAGTGAGCGAAACTAATGAAAACATTGTTGGGGTAAAACCTAAAGGGAAAGACCTAGCACCAAATCCAATTTGCCATCTGATCTAACTTCTGGAGGCAGTCAAAATGAGTATTTGAATTCTTCCCTACCTTATTCCTGTGCTGAGATACAGGCTGCTCCAACCTGCTGTAAAATGCTTGATTTCGAGAGTGAGCGAAACTAATGAAAACATTGTTGGGGTAAAACCTAAAGGGAAAGACCTAGCACCAAATCCAATTTGCCATCTGATCTAACTTCTGGAGGCAGTCAAAATGATCTTTAGAATTCTTCCCTACCTTATTCCTGTGCTGAGATACAGGCTGCTCCAACCTGCTGTAAAATGCTTGATTTCGAGAGTGAGCGAAACTAATGAAAACATTGTTGGGGTAAAACCTAAAGGGAAAGACCTAGTACCAAATCCAATTTGCCATCTGATCTAACTTCTGGAGGCAGTCAAAATGATCCTTAGAATTCTTCCCTACCTTATTCCTGTGCTGAGATACAGGCTGCTCCAACCTGCTGTAAAATGCTTGATTTCGAGAGTGAGCGAAACTAATGAAAACATTGTTGGGGTAAAACCTAAAGGGAAAGACCTAGCACCAAATCCAATTTGCCATCTGATCTAACTTCTGGAGGCAGTCAAAATGATCCTTAGAATTCTTCCCTACCTTATTCCTGTGCTGAGATACAGGCTGCTCCAACCTGCTGTAAAATGCTTGATTTCGAGAGTGAGCGAAACTAATGAAAACATTGTTGGGGTAAAACCTAAAGGGAAAGACCTAGCACCAAATCCAATTTGCCATCTGATCTAACTTCTGGAGGCAGTCAAAATGAGTATTTGAATTCTTCCCTACCTTATTCCTGTGCTGAGATACAGGCTGCTCCAACCTGCTGTAAAATGCTTGATTTCGAGAGTGAGCGAAACTAATGAAAACATTGTTGGGGTAAAACCTAAAGGGAAAGACCTAGCACCAAATCCAATTTGCCATCTGATCTAACTTCTGGAGGCAGTCAAAATGATCCTTAGAATTCTTCCCTACCTTATTCCTGTGCTGAGATACAGGCTGCTCCAACCTGCTGTAAAATGCTTGATTTCGAGAGTGAGCGAAACTAATGAAAACATTGTTGGGGTAAAACCTAAAGGGAAAGACCTAGCACCAAATCCAATTTGCCATCTGATCTAACTTCTGGAGGCAGTCAAAATGATCCTTAGAATTCTTCCCTACCTTATTCCTGTGCTGAGATACAGGCTGCTCCAACCTGCTGTAAAATGCTTGATTTCGAGAGTGAGCGAAACTAATGAAAACATTGTTGGGGTAAAACCTAAAGGGAAAGACCTAGCACCAAATCCAATTTGCCATCTGATCTAACTTCTGGAGGCAGTCAAAATGATCCTTAGAATTCTTCCCTACCTTATTCCTGTGCTGAGATACAGGCTGCTCCAACCTGCTGTAAAATGCTTGATTTCGAGAGTGAGCGAAACTAATGAAAACATTGTTGGGGTAAAACCTAAAGGGAAAGACCTAGCACCAAATCCAATTTGCCATCTGATCTAACTTCTGGAGGCAGTCAAAATGATCCTTAGAATTCTTCCCTACCTTATTCCTGTGCTGAGATACAGGCTGCTCCAACCTGCTGTAAAATGCTTGATTTCGAGAGTGAGCGAAACTAATGAAAACATTGTTGGGGTAAAACCTAAAGGGAAAGACCTAGCACCAAATCCAATTTGCCATCTGATCTAACTTCTGGAGGCAGTCAAAATGATCTTTAGAATTCTTCCCTACCTTATTCCTGTGCTGAGATACAGGCTGCTCCAACCTGCTGTAAAATGCTTGATTTCGAGAGTGAGCGAAACTAATGAAAACATTGTTGGGGTAAAACCTAAAGGGAAAGACCTAGCACCAAATCCAATTTGCCATCTGATCTAACTTCTGGAGGCAGTCAAAATGATCCTTAGAATTCTTCCCTACCTTATTCCTGTGCTGAGATACAGGCTGCTCCAACCTGCTGTAAAATGCTTGATTTCGAGAGTGAGCGAAACTAATGAAAACATTGTTGGGGTAAAACCTAAAGGGAAAGACCTAGCACCAAATCCAATTTGCCATCTGATCTAACTTCTGGAGGCAGTCAAAATGATCCTTAGAATTCTTCCCTACCTTATTCCTGTGCTGAGATACAGGCTGCTCCAACCTGCTGTAAAATGCTTGATTTCGAGAGTGAGCGAAACTAATGAAAACATTGTTGGGGTAAAACCTAAAGGGAAAGACCTAGCACCAAATCCAATTTGCCATCTGATCTAACTTCTGGAGGCAGTCAAAATGATCCTTAGAATTCTTCCCTACCTTATTCCTGTGCTGAGATACAGGCTGCTCCAACCTGCTGTAAAATGCTTGATTTCGAGAGTGAGCGAAACTAATGAAAACATTGTTGGGGTAAAAGCTAAAGGGAAAGACCTAGCACCAAATCCAATTTGCCATCTGATCTAAATTCTGGAGGCAGTCAAAATGATCCTTAGAATTCTTCCCTACCTTATTCCTGTGCTGAGATACAGGCTGCTCCAACCTGCTGTAAAATGCTTGATTTCGAGAGTGAGCGAAACTAATGAAAACATTGTTGGGGTAAAACCTAAAGGGAAAGACCTAGCACCAAATCCAATTTGCCATCTGATCTAACTTCTGGAGGCAGTCAAAATGATCCTTAGAATTCTTCCCTACCTTATTCCTGTGCTGAGATACAGGCTGCTCCAACCTGCTGTAAAATGCTTGATTTCGAGAGTGAGCGAAACTAATGAAAACATTGTTGGGGTAAAACCTAAAGGGAAAGACCTAGCACCAAATCCAATTTGCCATCTGATCTAACTTCTGGAGGCAGTCAAAATGATCCTTAGAATTCTTCCCTACCTTATTCCTGTGCTGAGATACAGGCTGCTCCAACCTGCTGTAAAATGCTTGATTTCGAGAGTGAGCGAAACTAATGAAAACATTGTTGGGGTAAAACCTAAAGGGAAAGACCTAGCACCAAATTGCATTGGCCATCTGATCTAACTTCTGGAGGCAGTCAAAATGAGTATTTGAATTCTTCCCTACCTTATTCCTGTGCTGAGATACAGGCTGCTCCAACCTGCTGTAAAATGCTTGATTTCGAGAGTGAGCGAAACTAATGAAAACATTGTTGGGGTAAAACCTAAAGGGAAAGACCTAGCACCAAATTGCATTGGCCATCTGATCTAACTTCTGGAGGCAGTCAAAATGAGTATTTGAATTCTTCCCTACCTTATTCCTGTGCTGAGATACAGGCTGCTCCAACCTGCTGTAAAATGCTTGATTTCGAGAGTGAGCGAAACTAATGAAAACATTGTTGGGGTAAAACCTAAAGGGAAAGACCTAGCACCAAATCCAATTTGCCATCTGATCTAACTTCTGGAGGCAGTCAAAATGATCCTTAGAATTCTTCCCTACCTTATTCCTGTGCTGAGATACAGGCTGCTCCAACCTGCTGTAAAATGCTTGATTTCGAGAGTGAGCGAAACTAATGAAAACATTGTTGGGGTAAAACCTAAAGGGAAAGACCTAGCACCAAATCCAATTTGCCATCTGATCTAACTTCTGGAGGCAGTCAAAATGATCCTTAGAATTCTTCCCTACCTTATTCCTGTGCTGAGATACAGGCTGCTCCAACCTGCTGTAAAATGCTTGATTTCGAGAGTGAGCGAAACTAATGAAAACATTGTTGGGGTAAAACCTAAAGGGAAAGACCTAGCACCAAATCCAATTTGCCATCTGATCTAACTTCTGGAGGCAGTCAAAATGATCCTTAGAATTCTTCCCTACCTTATTCCTGTGCTGAGATACAGGCTGCTCCAACCTGCTGTAAAATGCTTGATTTCGAGAGTGAGCGAAACTAATGAAAACATTGTTGGGGTAAAACCTAAAGGGAAAGACCTAGCACCAAATCCAATTTGCCATCTGATCTAACTTCTGGAGGCAGTCAAAATGATCCTTAGAATTCTTCCCTACCTTATTCCTGTGCTGAGATACAGGCTGCTCCAACCTGCTGTAAAATGCTTGATTTCGAGAGTGAGCGAAACTAATGAAAACATTGTTGGGGTAAAACCTAAAGGGAAAGACCTAGCACCAAATCCAATTTGCCATCTGATCTAACTTCTGGAGGCAGTCAAAATGATCCTTAGAATTCTTCCCTACCTTATTCCTGTGCTGAGATACAGGCTGCTCCAACCTGCTGTAAAATGCTTGATTTCGAGAGTGAGCGAAACTAATGGAAACTAATGAAAACATTGTTGGGGTAAAACCTAAAGGGAAAGACCTAGCACCAAATCCAATTTGCCATCTGATCTAACTTCTGGAGGCAGTCAAAATGATCCTTAGAATTCTTCCCTACCTTATTCCTGTGCTGAGATACAGGCTGCTCCAACCTGCTGTAAAATGCTTGATTTCGAGAGTGAGCGAAACTAATGAAAACATTGTTGGGGTAAAACCTAAAGGGAAAGACCTAGCACCAAATCCAATTTGCCATCTGATCTAACTTCTGGAGGCAGTCAAAATGATCCTTAGAATTCTTCCCTACCTTATTCCTGTGCTGAGATACAGGCTGCTCCAACCTGCTGTAAAATGCTTGATTTCGAGAGTGAGCGAAACTAATGAAAACATTGTTGGGGTAAAACCTAAAGGGAAAGACCTAGCACCAAATCCAATTTGCCATCTGATCTAACTTCTGGAGGCAGTCAAAATGATCCTTAGAATTCTTCCCTACCTTATTCCTGTGCTGAGATACAGGCTGCTCCAACCTGCTGTAAAATGCTTGATTTCGAGAGTGAGCGAAACTAATGAAAACATTGTTGGGGTAAAACCTAAAGGGAAAGACCTAGCACCAAATCCAATTTGCCATCTGATCTAACTTCTGGAGGCAGTCAAAATGATCCTTAGAATTCTTCCCTACCTTATTCCTGTGCTGAGATACAGGCTGCTCCAACCTGCTGTAAAATGCTTGATTTCGAGAGTGAGCGAAACTAATGAAAACATTGTTGGGGTAAAACCTAAAGGGAAAGACCTAGCACCAAATCCAATTTGCCATCTGATCTAACTTCTGGAGGCAGTCAAAATGATCCTTAGAATTCTTCCCTACCTTATTCCTGTGCTGAGATACAGGCTGCTCCAACCTGCTGTAAAATGCTTGATTTCGAGAGTGAGCGAAACTAATGAAAACATTGTTGGGGTAAAACCTAAAGGGAAAGACCTAGCACCAAATCCAATTTGCCATCTGATCTAACTTCTGGAGGCAGTCAAAATGATCCTTAGAATTCTTCCCTACCTTATTCCTGTGCTGAGATACAGGCTGCTCCAACCTGCTGTAAAATGCTTGATTTCGAGAGTGAGCGAAACTAATGAAAACATTGTTGGGGTAAAACCTAAAGGGAAAGACCTAGCACCAAATCCAATTTGCCATCTGATCTAACTTCTGGAGGCAGTCAAAATGATCTTTAGAATTCTTCCCTACCTTATTCCTGTGCTGAGATACAGGCTGCTCCAACCTGCTGTAAAATGCTTGATTTCGAGAGTGAGCGAAACTAATGAAAACATTGTTGGGGTAAAACCTAAAGGGAAAGACCTAGCACCAAATCCAATTTGCCATCTGATCTAACTTCTGGAGGCAGTCAAAATGATCCTTAGAATTCTTCCCTACCTTATTCCTGTGCTGAGATACAGGCTGCTCCAACCTGCTGTAAAATGCTTGATTTCGAGAGTGAGCGAAACTAATGAAAACATTGTTGGGGTAAAACCTAAAGGGAAAGACCTAGCACCAAATCCAATTTGCCATCTGATCTAACTTCTGGAGGCAGTCAAAATGATCCTTAGAATTCTTCCCTACCTTATTCCTGTGCTGAGATACAGGCTGCTCCAACCTGCTGTAAAATGCTTGATTTTGAGAGTGAGGGAAACTAATGAAAACATTGTTGGGGTAAAACCTAAAGGGAAAGACCTAGCACCAAATCCAATTTGCCATCTGATCTAACTTCTGGAGGCAGTCAAAATGATCCTTAGAATTCTTCCCTACCTTATTCCTGTGCTGAGATACAGGCTGCTCCAACCTGCTGTAAAATGCTTGATTTCGAGAGTGAGCGAAACTAATGAAAACATTGTTGGGGTAAAACCTAAAGGGAAAGACCTAGCACCAAATCCAATTTGCCATCTGATCTAACTTCTGGAGGCAGTCAAAATGATCCTTAGAATTCTTCCCTACCTTATTCCTGTGCTGAGATACAGGCTGCTCCAACCTGCTGTAAAATGCTTGATTTCGAGAGTGAGCGAAACTAATGAAAACATTGTTGGGGTAAAACCTAAAGGGAAAGACCTAGCACCAAATCCAATTTGCCATCTGATCTAACTTCTGGAGGCAGTCAAAATGATCCTTAGAATTCTTCCCTACCTTATTCCTGTGCTGAGATACAGGCTGCTCCAACCTGCTGTAAAATGCTTGATTTCGAGAGTGAGCGAAACTAATGAAAACATTGTTGGGGTAAAACCTAAAGGGAAAGACCTAGCACCAAATCCAATTTGCCATCTGATCTAACTTCTGGAGGCAGTCAAAATGATCTTTAGAATTCTTCCCTACCTTATTCCTGTGCTGAGATACAGGCTGCTCCAACCTGCTGTAAAATGCTTGATTTCGAGAGTGAGCGAAACTAATGAAACTAATGAAAACATTGTTGGGGTAAAACCTAAAGGGAAAGACCTAGCACCAAATCCAATTTGCCATCTGATCTAACTTCTGGAGGCAGTCAAAATGATCCTTAGAATTCTTCCCTACCTTATTCCTGTGCTGAGATACAGGCTGCTCCAACCTGCTGTAAAATGCTTGATTTCGAGAGTGAGCGAAACTAATGAAAACATTGTTGGGGTAAAACCTAAAGGGAAAGACCTAGCACCAAATCCAATTTGCCATCTGATCTAACTTCTGGAGGCAGTCAAAATGATCCTTAGAATTCTTCCCTACCTTATTCCTGTGCTGAGATACAGGCTGCTCCAACCTGCTGTAAAATGCTTGATTTCGAGAGTGAGCGAAACTAATGAAAACATTGTTGGGGTAAAACCTAAAGGGAAAGACCTAGCACCAAATCCAATTTGCCATCTGATCTAACTTCTGGAGGCAGTCAAAATGATCCTTAGAATTCTTCCCTACCTTATTCCTGTGCTGAGATACAGGCTGCTCCAACCTGCTGTAAAATGCTTGATTTCGAGAGTGAGCGAAACTAATGAAAACATTGTTGGGGTAAAACCTAAAGGGAAAGACCTAGCACCAAATCCAATTTGCCATCTGATCTAACTTCTGGAGGCAGTCAAAATGATCCTTAGAATTCTTCCCTACCTTATTCCTGTGCTGAGATACAGGCTGCTCCAACCTGCTGTAAAATGCTTGATTTCGAGAGTGAGCGAAACTAATGAAAACATTGTTGGGGTAAAACCTAAAGGGAAAGACCTAGCACCAAATCCAATTTGCCATCTGATCTAACTTCTGGAGGCAGTCAAAATGATCCTTAGAATTCTTCCCTACCTTATTCCTGTGCTGAGATACAGGCTGCTCCAACCTGCTGTAAAATGCTTGATTTCGAGAGTGAGCGAAACTAATGAAAACATTGTTGGGGTAAAACCTAAAGGGAAAGACCTAGCACCAAATCCAATTTGCCATCTGATCTAACTTCTGGAGGCAGTCAAAATGATCCTTAGAATTCTTCCCTACCTTATTCCTGTGCTGAGATACAGGCTGCTCCAACCTGCTGTAAAATGCTTGATTTCGAGAGTGAGCGAAACTAATGAAAACATTGTTGGGGTAAAACCTAAAGGGAAAGACCTAGCACCAAATCCAATTTGCCATCTGATCTAACTTCTGGAGGCAGTCAAAATGATCTTTAGAATTCTTCCCTACCTTATTCCTGTGCTGAGATACAGGCTGCTCCAACCTGCTGTAAAATGCTTGATTTCGAGAGTGAGCGAAACTAATGAAAACATTGTTGGGGTAAAACCTAAAGGGAAAGACCTAGCACCAAATCCAATTTGCCATCTGATCTAACTTCTGGAGGCAGTCAAAATGATCCTTAGAATTCTTCCCTACCTTATTCCTGTGCTGAGATACAGGCTGCTCCAACCTGCTGTAAAATGCTTGATTTCGAGAGTGAGCGAAACTAATGAAAACATTGTTGGGGTAAAACCTAAAGGGAAAGACCTAGCACCAAATCCAATTTGCCATCTGATCTAACTTCTGGAGGCAGTCAAAATGATCCTTAGAATTCTTCCCTACCTTATTCCTGTGCTGAGATACAGGCTGCTCCAACCTGCTGTAAAATGCTTGATTTCGAGAGTGAGCGAAACTAATGAAAACATTGTTGGGGTAAAACCTAAAGGGAAAGACCTAGCACCAAATCCAATTTGCCATCTGATCTAACTTCTGGAGGCAGTCAAAATGATCCTTAGAATTCTTCCCTACCTTATTCCTGTGCTGAGATACAGGCTGCTCCAACCTGCTGTAAAATGCTTGATTTCGAGAGTGAGCGAAACTAATGAAAACATTGTTGGGGTAAAACCTAAAGGGAAAGACCTAGCACCAAATCCAATTTGCCATCTGATCTAACTTCTGGAGGCAGTCAAAATGATCCTTAGAATTCTTCCCTACCTTATTCCTGTGCTGAGATACAGGCTGCTCCAACCTGCTGTAAAATGCTTGATTTCGAGAGTGAGCGAAACTAATGAAAACATTGTTGGGGTAAAACCTAAAGGGAAAGACCTAGCACCAAATCCAATTTGCCATCTGATCTAACTTCTGGAGGCAGTCAAAATGATCCTTAGAATTCTTCCCTACCTTATTCCTGTGCTGAGATACAGGCTGCTCCAACCTGCTGTAAAATGCTTGATTTCGAGAGTGAGCGAAACTAATGAAAACATTGTTGGGGTAAAACCTAAAGGGAAAGACCTAGCACCAAATCCAATTTGCCATCTGATCTAACTTCTGGAGGCAGTCAAAATGATCTTTAGAATTCTTCCCTACCTTATTCCTGTGCTGAGATACAGGCTGCTCCAACCTGCTGTAAAATGCTTGATTTCGAGAGTGAGCGAAACTAATGAAAACATTGTTGGGGTAAAACCTAAAGGGAAAGACCTAGCACCAAATCCAATTTGCCATCTGATCTAACTTCTGGAGGCAGTCAAAATGATCCTTAGAATTCTTCCCTACCTTATTCCTGTGCTGAGATACAGGCTGCTCCAACCTGCTGTAAAATGCTTGATTTCGAGAGTGAGCGAAACTAATGAAAACATTGTTGGGGTAAAACCTAAAGGGAAAGACCTAGCACCAAATCCAATTTGCCATCTGATCTAACTTCTGGAGGCAGTCAAAATGATCCTTAGAATTCTTCCCTACCTTATTCCTGTGCTGAGATACAGGCTGCTCCAACCTGCTGTAAAATGCTTGATTTCGAGAGTGAGCGAAACTAATGAAAACATTGTTGGGGTAAAACCTAAAGGGAAAGACCTAGCACCAAATCCAATTTGCCATCTGATCTAACTTCTGGAGGCAGTCAAAATGATCCTTAGAATTCTTCCCTACCTTATTCCTGTGCTGAGATACAGGCTGCTCCAACCTGCTGTAAAATGCTTGATTTCGAGAGTGAGCGAAACTAATGAAAACATTGTTGGGGTAAAAGCTAAAGGGAAAGACCTAGCACCAAATCCAATTTGCCATCTGATCTAAATTCTGGAGGCAGTCAAAATGATCCTTAGAATTCTTCCCTACCTTATTCCTGTGCTGAGATACAGGCTGCTCCAACCTGCTGTAAAATGCTTGATTTCGAGAGTGAGCGAAACTAATGAAAACATTGTTGGGGTAAAACCTAAAGGGAAAGACCTAGCACCAAATCCAATTTGCCATCTGATCTAACTTCTGGAGGCAGTCAAAATGATCCTTAGAATTCTTCCCTACCTTATTCCTGTGCTGAGATACAGGCTGCTCCAACCTGCTGTAAAATGCTTGATTTCGAGAGTGAGCGAAACTAATGAAAACATTGTTGGGGTAAAACCTAAAGGGAAAGACCTAGCACCAAATCCAATTTGCCATCTGATCTAACTTCTGGAGGCAGTCAAAATGATCCTTAGAATTCTTCCCTACCTTATTCCTGTGCTGAGATACAGGCTGCTCCAACCTGCTGTAAAATGCTTGATTTCGAGAGTGAGCGAAACTAATGAAAACATTGTTGGGGTAAAACCTAAAGGGAAAGACCTAGCACCAAATCCAATTTGCCATCTGATCTAACTTCTGGAGGCAGTCAAAATGAGTATTTGAATTCTTCCCTACCTTATTCCTGTGCTGAGATACAGGCTGCTCCAACCTGCTGTAAAATGCTTGATTTCGAGAGTGAGCGAAACTAATGAAAACATTGTTGGGGTAAAACCTAAAGGGAAAGACCTAGCACCAAATCCAATTTGCCATCTGATCTAACTTCTGGAGGCAGTCAAAATGATCCTTAGAATTCTTCCCTACCTTATTCCTGTGCTGAGATACAGGCTGCTCCAACCTGCTGTAAAATGCTTGATTTCGAGAGTGAGCGAAACTAATGAAAACATTGTTGGGGTAAAACCTAAAGGGAAAGACCTAGCACCAAATCCAATTTGCCATCTGATCTAACTTCTGGAGGCAGTCAAAATGATCCTTAGAATTCTTCCCTACCTTATTCCTGTGCTGAGATACAGGCTGCTCCAACCTGCTGTAAAATGCTTGATTTCGAGAGTGAGCGAAACTAATGAAAACATTGTTGGGGTAAAACCTAAAGGGAAAGACCTAGCACCAAATCCAATTTGCCATCTGATCTAACTTCTGGAGGCAGTCAAAATGATCCTTAGAATTCTTCCCTACCTTATTCCTGTGCTGAGATACAGGCTGCTCCAACCTGCTGTAAAATGCTTGATTTCGAGAGTGAGCGAAACTAATGAAAACATTGTTGGGGTAAAACCTAAAGGGAAAGACCTAGCACCAAATCCAATTTGCCATCTGATCTAACTTCTGGAGGCAGTCAAAATGATCCTTAGAATTCTTCCCTACCTTATTCCTGTGCTGAGATACAGGCTGCTCCAACCTGCTGTAAAATGCTTGATTTCGAGAGTGAGCGAAACTAATGAAAACATTGTTGGGGTAAAACCTAAAGGGAAAGACCTAGCACCAAATCCAATTTGCCATCTGATCTAACTTCTGGAGGCAGTCAAAATGATCCTTAGAATTCTTCCCTACCTTATTCCTGTGCTGAGATACAGGCTGCTCCAACCTGCTGTAAAATGCTTGATTTCGAGAGTGAGCGAAACTAATGAAAACATTGTTGGGGTAAAACCTAAAGGGAAAGACCTAGCACCAAATCCAATTTGCCATCTGATCTAACTTCTGGAGGCAGTCAAAATGATCCTTAGAATTCTTCCCTACCTTATTCCTGTGCTGAGATACAGGCTGCTCCAACCTGCTGTAAAATGCTTGATTTCGAGAGTGAGCGAAACTAATGAAAACATTGTTGGGGTAAAACCTAAAGGGAAAGACCTAGCACCAAATCCAATTTGCCATCTGATCTAACTTCTGGAGGCAGTCAAAATGATCTTTAGAATTCTTCCCTACCTTATTCCTGTGCTGAGATACAGGCTGCTCCAACCTGCTGTAAAATGCTTGATTTCGAGAGTGAGCGAAACTAATGAAAACATTGTTGGGGTAAAACCTAAAGGGAAAGACCTAGCACCAAATCCAATTTGCCATCTGATCTAACTTCTGGAGGCAGTCAAAATGATCCTTAGAATTCTTCCCTACCTTATTCCTGTGCTGAGATACAGGCTGCTCCAACCTGCTGTAAAATGCTTGATTTCGAGAGTGAGCGAAACTAATGAAAACATTGTTGGGGTAAAACCTAAAGGGAAAGACCTAGCACCAAATCCAATTTGCCATCTGATCTAACTTCTGGAGGCAGTCAAAATGATCCTTAGAATTCTTCCCTACCTTATTCCTGTGCTGAGATACAGGCTGCTCCAACCTGCTGTAAAATGCTTGATTTCGAGAGTGAGCGAAACTAATGAAAACATTGTTGGGGTAAAACCTAAAGGGAAAGACCTAGCACCAAATCCAATTTGCCATCTGATCTAACTTCTGGAGGCAGTCAAAATGAGCCTTAGAATTCTTCCCTACCTTATTCCTGTGCTGAGATACAGGCTGCTCCAACCTGCTGTAAAATGCTTGATTTCGAGAGTGAGCGAAACTAATGAAAACATTGTTGGGGTAAAACCTAAAGGGAAAGACCTAGCACCAAATCCAATTTGCCATCTGATCTAACTTCTGGAGGCAGTCAAAATGATCCTTAGAATTCTTCCCTACCTTATTCCTGTGCTGAGATACAGGCTGCTCCAACCTGCTGTAAAATGCTTGATTTCGAGAGTGAGCGAAACTAATGAAAACATTGTTGGGGTAAAACCTAAAGGGAAAGACCTAGCACCAAATCCAATTTGCCATCTGATCTAACTTCTGGAGGCAGTCAAAATGATCCTTAGAATTCTTCCCTACCTTATTCCTGTGCTGAGATACAGGCTGCTCCAACCTGCTGTAAAATGCTTGATTTCGAGAGTGAGCGAAACTAATGAAAACATTGTTGGGGTAAAACCTAAAGGGAAAGACCTAGCACCAAATCCAATTTGCCATCTGATCTAACTTCTGGAGGCAGTCAAAATGATCTTTAGAATTCTTCCCTACCTTATTCCTGTGCTGAGATACAGGCTGCTCCAACCTGCTGTAAAATGCTTGATTTCGAGAGTGAGCGAAACTAATGAAAACATTGTTGGGGTAAAACCTAAAGGGAAAGACCTAGCACCAAATCCAATTTGCCATCTGATCTAACTTCTGGAGGCAGTCAAAATGATCCTTAGAATTCTTCCCTACCTTATTCCTGTGCTGAGATACAGGCTGCTCCAACCTGCTGTAAAATGCTTGATTTCGAGAGTGAGCGAAACTAATGAAAACATTGTTGGGGTAAAACCTAAAGGGAAAGACCTAGCACCAAATCCAATTTGCCATCTGATCTAACTTCTGGAGGCAGTCAAAATGATCCTTAGAATTCTTCCCTACCTTATTCCTGTGCTGAGATACAGGCTGCTCCAACCTGCTGTAAAATGCTTGATTTCGAGAGTGAGCGAAACTAATGAAAACATTGTTGGGGTAAAACCTAAAGGGAAAGACCTAGCACCAAATCCAATTTGCCATCTGATCTAACTTCTGGAGGCAGTCAAAATGATCCTTAGAATTCTTCCCTACCTTATTCCTGTGCTGAGATACAGGCTGCTCCAACCTGCTGTAAAATGCTTGATTTCGAGAGTGAGCGAAACTAATGAAAACATTGTTGGGGTAAAAGCTAAAGGGAAAGACCTAGCACCAAATCCAATTTGCCATCTGATCTAAATTCTGGAGGCAGTCAAAATGATCCTTAGAATTCTTCCCTACCTTATTCCTGTGCTGAGATACAGGCTGCTCCAACCTGCTGTAAAATGCTTGATTTCGAGAGTGAGCGAAACTAATGAAAACATTGTTGGGGTAAAACCTAAAGGGAAAGACCTAGCACCAAATCCAATTTGCCATCTGATCTAACTTCTGGAGGCAGTCAAAATGATCCTTAGAATTCTTCCCTACCTTATTCCTGTGCTGAGATACAGGCTGCTCCAACCTGCTGTAAAATGCTTGATTTCGAGAGTGAGCGAAACTAATGAAAACATTGTTGGGGTAAAACCTAAAGGGAAAGACCTAGCACCAAATCCAATTTGCCATCTGATCTAACTTCTGGAGGCAGTCAAAATGATCCTTAGAATTCTTCCCTACCTTATTCCTGTGCTGAGATACAGGCTGCTCCAACCTGCTGTAAAATGCTTGATTTCGAGAGTGAGCGAAACTAATGAAAACATTGTTGGGGTAAAACCTAAAGGGAAAGACCTAGCACCAAATCCAATTTGCCATCTGATCTAACTTCTGGAGGCAGTCAAAATGATCCTTAGAATTCTTCCCTACCTTATTCCTGTGCTGAGATACAGGCTGCTCCAACCTGCTGTAAAATGCTTGATTTCGAGAGTGAGCGAAACTAATGAAAACATTGTTGGGGTAAAACCTAAAGGGAAAGACCTAGCACCAAATCCAATTTGCCATCTGATCTAACTTCTGGAGGCAGTCAAAATGATCCTTAGAATTCTTCCCTACCTTATTCCTGTGCTGAGATACAGGCTGCTCCAACCTGCTGTAAAATGCTTGATTTCGAGAGTGAGCGAAACTAATGAAAACATTGTTGGGGTAAAACCTAAAGGGAAAGACCTAGCACCAAATTGCATTGGCCATCTGATCTAACTTCTGGAGGCAGTCAAAATGAGTATTTGAATTCTTCCCTACCTTATTCCTGTGCTGAGATACAGGCTGCTCCAACCTGCTGTAAAATGCTTGATTTCGAGAGTGAGCGAAACTAATGAAAACATTGTTGGGGTAAAACCTAAAGGGAAAGACCTAGCACCAAATTGCATTGGCCATCTGATCTAACTTCTGGAGGCAGTCAAAATGAGTATTTGAATTCTTCCCTACCTTATTCCTGTGCTGAGATACAGGCTGCTCCAACCTGCTGTAAAATGCTTGATTTCGAGAGTGAGCGAAACTAATGAAAACATTGTTGGGGTAAAACCTAAAGGGAAAGACCTAGCACCAAATCCAATTTGCCATCTGATCTAACTTCTGGAGGCAGTCAAAATGATCCTTAGAATTCTTCCCTACCTTATTCCTGTGCTGAGATACAGGCTGCTCCAACCTGCTGTAAAATACTTGATTTCGAGAGTGAGCGAAACTAATGAAAACATTGTTGGGGTAAAACCTAAAGGGAAAGACCTAGCACCAAATCCAATTTGCCATCTGATCTAACTTCTGGAGGCAGTCAAAATGATCCTTAGAATTCTTCCCTACCTTATTCCTGTGCTGAGATACAGGCTGCTCCAACCTGCTGTAAAATGCTTGATTTCGAGAGTGAGCGAAACTAATGAAAACATTGTTGGGGTAAAACCTAAAGGGAAAGACCTAGCACCAAATCCAATTTGCCATCTGATCTAACTTCTGGAGGCAGTCAAAATGATCCTTAGAATTCTTCCCTACCTTATTCCTGTGCTGAGATACAGGCTGCTCCAACCTGCTGTAAAATGCTTGATTTCGAGAGTGAGCGAAACTAATGAAAACATTGTTGGGGTAAAACCTAAAGGGAAAGACCTAGCACCAAATCCAATTTGCCATCTGATCTAACTTCTGGAGGCAGTCAAAATGATCCTTAGAATTCTTCCCTACCTTATTCCTGTGCTGAGATACAGGCTGCTCCAACCTGCTGTAAAATGCTTGATTTCGAGAGTGATCGAAACTAATGAAAACATTGTTGGGGTAAAACCAAAAGGGAAAGGCCTAGCACCAAATTGCGTTGGCCATCTGATCTAACTTCTGGAGGCAGTCAAAATGATCCTTAGAATTCTTCCCTACCTTATTCCTGTGCTGAGATACAGGCTGCTCCAACCTGCTGTAAAATGCTTGATTTCGAGAGTGAGGGAAACTAATGAAAACATTGTTGGGGTAAAACCTAAAGGGAAAGGCCAAGCACCAAATTGCATTGGCCATCTGATCTAACTTCTGGAGGCAGTCAAAATGATCCTTAGAATTCTTCCCTACCTTATTCCTGTGCTGAGATACAGGCTGCTCGAAGCTGCTGTAAAATGCTTGATTTCAAGAGTGATCGAAACTAATGAAAACATTGTTGGGGTAAAACCAAAAGGGAAAGGCCTAGCACCAAATTGCATTGGCCATCTGATCTAACTTCTGGAGGCAGTCAAAATGAGTATTTGAATTCTTCCCTACCTTATTCCTGTGCTGAGATACAGGGTGCTCCAACCTGTGTAAAATGCTTGATTTCGAGAGTGATCGAAACTAATGATAGCATAGTTAGGGTAAAACCTAAAGGAAAAGGCCTAGCACCAAATACTATTTGCCATCTGATCTAACCTCTGGAGGCAATCAAAATGAGTATTTGAATTCTTCCGTACCTTATTCCTGTGCTGAGATACAGGCTGCTCCAAGCTGCTGTAAAATGCTTGATTTCGAGAGTGATCGAAACTAATGAAAACATTGTTGGGGTAAAACCTAAAGGGAAAGGCCTAGCACCAAATTGCATTGGCCATCTGATCTAACTTCTGGAGGCAGTCAAAATGATCCTTAGAATTCTTCCCTACCTTATTCCTGTGCTGAGATACAGGCTGATCCAACCTGCTGTAAAATGCTTGATTTCGAGAGTGATCGAAACTAATGAAAACATTGTTGGGGTAAAACCTAAAGGGAAAGACCTAGCACCAAATCCAATTTGCCATCTGATCTAACTTCTGGAGGCAGTCAAAATGATCCTTAGAATTCTTCCCTACCTTATTCCTGTGCTGAGATACAGGCTGCTCCAACCTGCTGTAAAATGCTTGATTTCGAGAGTGAGCGAAACTAATGAAAACATTGTTGGGGTAAAACCTAAAGGGAAAGACCTAGCACCAAATCCAATTTGCCATCTGATCTAACTTCTGGAGGCAGTCAAAATGATCCTTAGAATTCTTCCCTACCTTATTCCTGTGCTGAGATACAGGCTGCTCCAAGCTGCTGTAAAATGCTTGATTTCGAGAGTGAGCGAAACTAATGAAAACATTGTTGGGGTAAAACCTAAAGGGAAAGACCTAGCACCAAATCCAATTTGCCATCTGATCTAACTTCTGGAGGCAGTCAAAATGAGCCTTAGAATTCTTCCCTACCTTATTCCTGTGCTGAGATACAGGCTGCTCCAACCTGCTGTAAAATGCTTGATTTCGAGAGTGAGCGAAACTAATGAAAACATTGTTGGGGTAAAACCTAAAGGGAAAGACCTAGCACCAAATCCAATTTGCCATCTGATCTAACTTCTGGAGGCAGTCAAAATGATCCTTAGAATTCTTCCCTACCTTATTCCTGTGCTGAGATACAGGCTGCTCCAACCTGCTGTAAAATGCTTGATTTCGAGAGTGAGCGAAACTAATGAAAACATTGTTGGGGTAAAACCTAAAGGGAAAGACCTAGCACCAAATCCAATTTGCCATCTGATCTAACTTCTGGAGGCAGTCAAAATGATCCTTAGAATTCTTCCCTACCTTATTCCTGTGCTGAGATACAGGCTGCTCCAACCTGCTGTAAAATGCTTGATTTCGAGAGTGAGCGAAACTAATGAAAACATTGTTGGGGTAAAACCAAAAGGGAAAGGCCTAGCACCAAATTGCGTTGGCCATCTGATCTAACTTCTGGAGGCAGTCAAAATGATCCTTAGAATTCTTCCCTACCTTATTCCTGTGCTGAGATACAGGCTGCTCCAACCTGCTGTAAAATGCTTGATTTCGAGAGTGAGGGAAACTAATGAAAACATTGTTGGGGTAAAACCTAAAGGGAAAGGCCAAGCACCAAATTGCATTGGCCATCTGATCTAACTTCTGGAGGCAGTCAAAATGATCCTTAGAATTCTTCCCTACCTTATTCCTGTGCTGAGATACAGGCTGCTCGAAGCTGCTGTAAAATGCTTGATTTCAAGAGTGATCGAAACTAATGAAAACATTGTTGGGGTAAAACCAAAAGGGAAAGGCCTAGCACCAAATTGCATTGGCCATCTGATCTAACTTCTGGAGGCAGTCAAAATGAGTATTTGAATTCTTCCCTACCTTATTCCTGTGCTGAGATACAGGGTGCTCCAACCTGTGTAAAATGCTTGATTTCGAGAGTGATCGAAACTAATGATAGCATAGTTAGGGTAAAACCTAAAGGGAAAGGCCTAGCACCAAATACTATTTGCCATCTGATCTAACCTCTGGAGGCAATCAAAATGAGTATTTGAATTCTTCCGTACCTTATTCCTGTGCTTAGATACAGGCTGCTCCAAGCTGCTGTAAAATGCTTGATTTCGAGAGTGATCGAAACTAATGAAAACATTGTTGGGGTAAAACCTAAAGGGAAAGGCCTAGCACCAAATTGCATTGGCCATCTGATCTAACTTCTGGAGGCAGTCAAAATGATCCTTAGAATTCTTCCCTACCTTTTTCCTGTGCTGAGATACAGGCTGCTCCAACCTGCTGTAAAATGCTTGATTTCGAGAGTGATCGAAACTAATGAAAACATTGTTGGGGTAAAACCTAAAGGGAAAGGCCTAGCACCAAATTGCATTGGCCATCTGATCTAACTTCTGGAGGCAGTCAAAATGATCCTTAGAATTCTTCCCTACCTTATTCCTGTGCTGAGATACAGGCTGATCCAACCTGCTGTAAAATGCTTGATTTCGAGAGTGATCGAAACTAATGAAAACATTGTTGGGGTAAAACCTAAAGGGAAAGACCTAGCACCAAATCCAATTTGCCATCTGATCTAACTTCTGGAGGCAGTCAAAATGAGCCTTAGAATTCTTCCCTACCTTATTCCTGTGCTGAGATACAGGCTGCTCCAACCTGCTGTAAAATGCTTGATTTCGAGAGTGAGCGAAACTAATGAAAACATTGTTGGCGTAAAACCTAAAGGGAAAGACCTAGCACCAAATCCAATTTGCCATCTGATCTAACTTCTGGAGGCAGTCAAAATGATCCTTAGAATTCTTCCCTACCTTATTCCTGTGCTGAGATACAGGCTGCTCCAAGCTGCTGTAAAATGCTTGATTTCGAGAGTGAGCGAAACTAATGAAAACATTGTTGGGGTAAAACCTAAAGGGAAAGACCTAGCACCAAATCCAATTTGCCATCTGATCTAACTTCTGGAGGCAGTCAAAATGAGCCTTAGAATTCTTCCCTACCTTATTCCTGTGCTGAGATACAGGCTGCTCCAACCTGCTGTAAAATGCTTGATTTCGAGAGTGAGCGAAACTAATGAAAACATTGTTGGCGTAAAACCTAAAGGGAAAGACCTAGCACCAAATCCAATTTGCCATCTGATCTAACTTCTGGAGGCAGTCAAAATGATCCTTAGAATTCTTCCCTACCTTATTCCTGTGCTGAGATACAGGCTGCTCCAAGCTGCTGTAAAATGCTTGATTTCGAGAGTGAGCGAAACTAATGAAAACATTGTTGGGGTAAAACCTAAAGGGAAAGGCCTAGCACCAAATCCAATTTGCCATCTGATCTAACTTCTGGAGGCAGTCAAAATGATCCTTAGAATTCTTCCCTACCTTATTCCTGTGCTGAGATACAGGCTGCTCCAACCTGCTGTAAAATGCTTGATTTTGAGAGTGAGGGAAACTAATGAAAACATTGTTGGGGTAAAACCTAAAGGGAAAGGCCTAGCACCAAATTGCATTGGCCATCTGATCTAACTTCTGGAGGCAGTCAAAATGAGTATTTGAATTCTTCCCTACCTTATTCCTGTGCTGAGATACAGGCTGCTCCAACCTGCTGTAAAATGCTTGATTTCGAGAGTGAGCGAAACTAATGAAAACATTGTTGGGGTAAAACCTAAAGGGAAAGACCTAGCACCAAATTGCATTGGCCATCTGATCTAACTTCTGGAGGCAGTCAAAATGAGTATTTGAATTCTTCCCTACCTTATTCCTGTGCTGAGATACAGGCTGCTCCAACCTGCTGTAAAATGCTTGATTTCGAGAGTGAGCGAAACTAATGAAAACATTGTTGGGGTAAAACCTAAAGGGAAAGACCTAGCACCAAATCCAATTTGCCATCTGATCTAACTTCTGGAGGCAGTCAAAATGATCCTTAGAATTCTTCCCTACCTTATTCCTGTGCTGAGATACAGGCTGCTCCAACCTGCTGTAAAATACTTGATTTCGAGAGTGAGCGAAACTAATGAAAACATTGTTGGGGTAAAACCTAAAGGGAAAGACCTAGCACCAAATCCAATTTGCCATCTGATCTAACTTCTGGAGGCAGTCAAAATGATCCTTAGAATTCTTCCCTACCTTATTCCTGTGCTGAGATACAGGCTGCTCCAACCTGCTGTAAAATGCTTGATTTCGAGAGTGAGCGAAACTAATGAAAACATTGTTGGGGTAAAACCTAAAGGGAAAGACCTAGCACCAAATCCAATTTGCCATCTGATCTAACTTCTGGAGGCAGTCAAAATGATCCTTAGAATTCTTCCCTACCTTATTCCTGTGCTGAGATACAGGCTGCTCCAACCTGCTGTAAAATGCTTGATTTCGAGAGTGAGCGAAACTAATGAAAACATTGTTGGGGTAAAACCTAAAGGGAAAGACCTAGCACCAAATCCAATTTGCCATCTGATCTAACTTCTGGAGGCAGTCAAAATGATCCTTAGAATTCTTCCCTACCTTATTCCTGTGCTGAGATACAGGCTGCTCCAACCTGCTGTAAAATGCTTGATTTCGAGAGTGATCGAAACTAATGAAAACATTGTTGGGGTAAAACCAAAAGGGAAAGGCCTAGCACCAAATTGCGTTGGCCATCTGATCTAACTTCTGGAGGCAGTCAAAATGATCCTTAGAATTCTTCCCTACCTTATTCCTGTGCTGAGATACAGGCTGCTCCAACCTGCTGTAAAATGCTTGATTTCGAGAGTGAGGGAAACTAATGAAAACATTGTTGGGGTAAAACCTAAAGGGAAAGGCCAAGCACCAAATTGCATTGGCCATCTGATCTAACTTCTGGAGGCAGTCAAAATGATCCTTAGAATTCTTCCCTACCTTATTCCTGTGCTGAGATACAGGCTGCTCGAAGCTGCTGTAAAATGCTTGATTTCAAGAGTGATCGAAACTAATGAAAACATTGTTGGGGTAAAACCAAAAGGGAAAGGCCTAGCACCAAATTGCATTGGCCATCTGATCTAACTTCTGGAGGCAGTCAAAATGAGTATTTGAATTCTTCCCTACCTTATTCCTGTGCTGAGATACAGGCTGCTCCAAGCTGCTGTAAAATACTTGATTTCGAGAGTGAGCAAAACTAATGAAAGCATAGTTAGGGTAAAACCTAAAGGGAAAGGCCTAGCACCAAATACTATTTGCCATCTGATCTAACCTCTGGAGGCAATCAAAATGAATATTTGAATTCTTCCGTACCTTATTCCTGTGCTGAGATACAGGCTGCTCCAAGCTGCTGTAAAATGCTTGATTTCGAGAGTGATCGAAACTAATGAAAACATTGTTGGGGTAAAACCTAAAGGGAAAGGCCTAGCACCAAATTGCATTGGCCATCTGATCTAACTTCTGGAGGCAGTCAAAATGATCCTTAGAATTCTTCCCTACCTTATTCCTGTGCTGAGATACAGGCTGCTCCAACCTGCTGTAAAATGCTTGATTTCGAGAGTGAGCGAAACTAATGAAAACATTGTTGGGGTAAAACCTAAAGGGAAAGACCTAGCACCAAATCCAATTTGCCATCTGATCTAACTTCTGGAGGCAGTCAAAATGATCCTTAGAATTCTTCCCTACCTTATTCCTGTGCTGAGATACAGGCTGCTCCAACCTGCTGTAAAATGCTTGATTTCGAGAGTGAGCGAAACTAATCAAAACATTGTTGGCGTAAAACCTAAAGGGAAAGACCTAGCACCAAATCCAATTTGCCATCTGATCTAACTTCTGGAGGCAGTCAAAATGATCCTTAGAATTCTTCCCTACCTTATTCCTGTGCTGAGATACAGGCTGCTCCAACCTGCTGTAAAATGCTTGATTTCGAGAGTGAGCGAAACTAATGAAAACATTGTTGGGGTAAAACCTAAAGGGAAAGACCTAGCACCAAATCCAATTTGCCATCTGATCTAACTTCTGGAGGCAGTCAAAATGATCCTTAGAATTCTTCCCTACCTTATTCCTGTGCTGAGATACAGGCTGCTCCAACCTGCTGTAAAATACTTGATTTCGAGAGTGAGCGAAACTAATGAAAACATTGTTGGGGTAAAACCTAAAGGGAAAGACCTAGCACCAAATCCAATTTGCCATCTGATCTAACTTCTGGAGGCAGTCAAAATGATCCATAGAATTCTTCCCTACCTTATTCCTGTGCTGAGATACAGGCTGCTCCAACCTGCTGTAAAATGCTTGATTTCGAGAGTGAGCGAAACTAATGAAAACATTGTTGGCGTAAAACCTAAAGGGAAAGACCTAGCACCAAATCCAATTTGCCATCTGATCTAACTTCTGGAGGCAGTCAAAATGATCCTTAGAATTCTTCCCTACCTTATTCCTGTGCTGAGATACAGGCTGCTCCAACCTGCTGTAAAATGCTTGATTTCGAGAGTGAGCGAAACTAATGAAAACATTGTTGGGGTAAAACCTAAAGGGAAAGACCTAGCACCAAATCCAATTTGCCATCTGATCTAACTTCTGGAGGCAGTCAAAATGAGCCTTAGAATTCTTCCCTACCTTATTCCTGTGCTGAGATACAGGCTGCTCCAACCTGCTGTAAAATGCTTGATTTCGAGAGTGAGCGAAACTAATGAAAACATTGTTGGCGTAAAACCTAAAGGGAAAGACCTAGCACCAAATCCAATTTGCCATCTGATCTAACTTCTGGAGGCAGTCAAAATGATCCTTAGAATTCTTCCCTACCTTATTCCTGTGCTGAGATACAGGCTGCTCCAAGCTGCTGTAAAATGCTTGATTTCGAGAGTGAGCGAAACTAATGAAAACATTGTTGGGGTAAAACCTAAAGGGAAAGGCCTAGCACCAAATTGCATTGGCCATCTGATCTAACTTCTGGAGGCAGTCAAAATGATCCTTAGAATTCTTCCCTACCTTATTCCTGTGCTGAGATACAGGCTGCTCCAACCTGCTGTAAAATGCTTGATTTTGAGAGTGAGGGAAACTAATGAAAACATTGTTGGGGTAAAACCTAAAGGGAAAGGCCTAGCACCAAATTGCATTGGCCATCTGATCTAACTTCTGGAGGCAGTCAAAATGATCCTTAGAATTCTTCCCTACCTTATTCCTGTGCTGAGATACAGGCTGCTCCAAGCTGCTGTAAAATGCTTGATTTCAAGAGTGATCGAAACTAATGAAAACATTGTTGGGGTAAAACCTAAAGGGAAAGGCCTAGCACCAAATACCATTTGCCATCTGATCTAACTTCTGGAGGCAGTCTAAATGAGTATTTGAATTCTTCCCTACCTTATTCCTGTGCTGAGATACAGGCTGATCAAACCTATGTAAAATGCTTGATTTCGAGAGTGATCGAAACTAATGAAAACATTGTTGGGGTAAAACCTAAAGGGAAAGGCCTAGCACCAAATTGCATTGGCCATCTGATCTAACTTCTGGAGGCAGTCAAAAAGATCCTTAGAATTCTTCCCTACCTTATTCCTGTGCTGAGATACAGGCTGCTCCAACCTGCTGTAAAATGCTTGATTTCGACAGTGATCGAAACTAATGAAAACATTGTTGGGGTAAAACCTAAAGGGAAAGGCCTAGCACCAAATTGCATTGGCCATCTGATCTAACTTCTGGAGGCAGTCAAAATGAGTGTTTGAATTCTTCCCTACCTTATTCCTGTGCTGAGATACAGGCTGCTCCAACCTGCTGTAAAATGCTTGATTTCGAGAGTGAGCGAAACTAATGAAAACATTGTTGGGGTAAAACCTAAAGGGAAAGGCCTAGCACCAAATTGCATTGGCCATCTGATCTAACTTCTGGAGGCAGTCAAAATGATCCTTAGAATTCTTCCCTACCTTATTCCTCTGCTGAGATACAGGCTGCTCCAACCTGCTGTAAAATGCTTGATTTCGAGAGTGAGCGAAACTAATGAAAACATTTTTGGGGTAAAACCTAAAGGGAAAGGCCTAGCACCAAATTGCATTGGCCATCTGATCTAACTTCTGGAGGCAGTCAAAATGATCCTTAGAATTCTTCCCTACCATGTTCCTCTGCTGAGATACAGGCTGCTCCAACCTGCTGTAAAATGCTTGATTTCGAGAGTGATCGAAACTAATGAAAACATTGTTGGGGTAAAACCTAAAGGGAAAGGCCTAGCACCAAATTGCATTGGCCATCTGATCTAACTTCTGGAGGCAGTCAAAATGAGTATTTGAATTCTTCCCTACCTTATTCCTGTGCTGAGATACAGGCTGCTCCAACCTGCTGTAAAATGCTTGATTTCGAGAGCGAGCGAAACTAATGAAAACATTGTTGGGGTAAAACCTAAAGGGAAAGGCCTAGCACCAAATTGCATTGGCCATCTGATCTAACTTCTGGAGGCAGTCAAAATGATCCTTAGAATTCTTCCCTACCTTATTCCTGTGCTGAGATACAGGCTGTTCCAAGCTGCTGTAAAATGCTTGATTTCGAGAGTGATCGAAACTAATGAAAACATTGTTGGGGTAAAACCTAAAGGGAAAGGCCTAGCACCAAATTGCATTGGCCATCTGATCTAACTTCTGGAGGCAGTCAAAATGATCCTTAGAATTCTTCCCTACCTTATTCCTGTGCTGAGATACAGGCTGCTCCAACCTGCTGTAAAATGCTTGATTTCGAGAGTGATCGAAACTAATGAAAACATTGTTGGGGTAAAACCTAAAGGGAAAGGCCTAGCACCAAATTGCATTGGCCATCTGATCTAACTTCTGGAGGCAGTCAAAATGAGTATTTGAATTCTTCCCTACCTTATTCCTGTGCTGAGATACGGGCTGCTCCAAGATGCTGTAAAATGCTTGATTTCGAGAGTGAGCGAAACTAATGAAAACATTGTTGGGGTAAAACCTAAAGGGAAAGGCCTAGCACAAAATTGCATTGGCCATCTGATCTAACTTCTGGAGGCAGTCAAAATGATCCTTAGAATTCTTCCCTACCTTATTCCTGTGCTGAGATACAGGCTGCTCCAAGCTGCTGTAAAATGCTTGATTTCGAGAGTGAGCGAAACTAATGAAAACATTGTTGGGGTAAAACCTAAAGGGAAAGGCCTAGCACCAAATTGCATTGGCCATCTGATCTAACTTCTGGAGGCAGTCAAAATGATCCTTAGAATTCTTCCCTACCTTATTCCTGTGCTGAGATACAGGCTGCTCCAACCTGCTGTAAAATGCTTGATTTCGAGAGTGATCGAAACTAATGAAAACATTGTTGGGGTAAAACCTAAAGGGAAAGGCCTAGCACCAAATTGCATTGGCCATCTGATCTAACTTCTGGAGGCAGTCAAAATGATCCTTAGAATTCTTCCCTACCTTATTCCTGTGCTGAGATACGGGCTGCTCCAAGCTGCTGTAAAATGCTTGATATCGAAAGTGAGCGAAACTAATGAAAATATTGTTGGGGTAAAACCTAAAGGGAAAGGCCTAGCACCAAATTGCATTGGCCATCTGATCTAACTACTGGAGGAAGTCAAAATGAGTATTTGAATTCCTCCCTACCTTATTCCTCTGCTGAGATACAGGCTGCTCCAACCTGCTGTAAAATGCTTGATTTCGAGAGTGAGCGAAACTAATGAAAACATTGTTGGGGTAAAACCTAAAGGGAAAGGCCTAGCACCAAATTGCATTGGCCATCTGATCTAACTTCTGGAGGCAGTCAAAATGATCCTTAGAATTCTTCCCTACCTTATTCCTGTGCTGAGATACAGGCTGCTCCAACCTGCTGTAAAATGCTTGATTTCGAGCGTGATCGAAACTAATGAAAACATTGTTGGGGTAAAACCTAAAGGGAAAGACCTAGCACCAAATTGCATTGGCCATCTGATCTAACTTCTGGAGGCAGTCAAAATGATCCTTAGAATTCTTCCCTACCTTATTCCTGTGCTGAGATACAGGCTGCTCCAACCTGCTGTAAAATGCTTGATTTCGAGAGTGAGCGAAACTAATGAAAACATTGTTGGGGTAAAACCTAAAGGGAAAGGCCTAGCACCAAATTGCATTGGCCATCTGATCTAACTTCTGGAGGCAGTCAAAATGATCCTTAGAATTCTTCCCTACCTTATTCCTGTGCTGAGATACAGGCTGCTCCAACCTGCTGTAAAATGCTTGATTTCGAGAGTGATCGAAACTAATGAAAACATTGTTGGGGTAAAACCTAAAGGGAAAGGCCTAGCACCAAATTGCATTGGCCATCTGATCTAACTTCTGGAGGCCGTCAAAATGAGTATTTGAATTCTTCCCTACCTTATTCCTGTGCTGAGATACAGGCTGCTCCAAGCTGCTGTAAAATGCTTGATTTCTAGAGTGATCGAAACTAATGAAAACATTATAGGGGTAAAACCTAAAGGGAAAGGCCTAGCACCAAATACCATTTGCCATCTGATCTAACTTCTGGAGGCAGTCAAAATGATCCTTAGAATTCTTCCCTACCTTATTATTCTGCTGAGATACAGGCTGCTCCACCCTGCTGTAAAATGCTTGATTTCGAGAGTGATCGAAACTAATGAAGACATTGTTGGGGTAAAACTTAAAGGGAAAGGCCTAGCACAAATTTGCATTGGCCATCTGATCTAACTTCTGGAGGCAGTCAAAATGATCCTTAGAATTCTTCCCTACCTTATTCCTGTGCTGAGATACAGGCTGCTCCAACCTGCTGTAAAATGCTTGATTTCGAGAGTGAGCGAAACTAATGAAAACATTGTTGGGGTAAAACCTAAAGGGAAAGGCCTAGCACCAAATTGCATTGGCCATCTGATCTAACTTCTGGAGGCAGTCAAAATGATCCTTAGAATTCTTCCCTACCTTATACCTGTGCTGAGATACAGGCTGCTCCAACCTGCTGTAAAATGCTTGATTTCGAGAGTGATCGAAACTAATGAAAACATTGTTGGGGTAAAACCTAAAGGGAAAGGCCTAGCACCAAATTGCATTGGCCATCTGATCTAACTTCTGGAGGCAGTCAAACTGAGTGTTTGAATTCTTCCCTACCTTATTCCTCTGCTGAGATACAGGCTGCTCCAAGCTGCTGTAAAATGCTTGATTTCGAGAGTGAGCGAAACTAATGAAAACATTGTTGGGGTAAAACCTATAGGGAAAGGCCTAGCACCAAATTGCATTGGCCATCTGATCTAACTTCTGGAGGCAGTCAAAATGATCCTTAGAATTCTTCCCTACCTTATTCCTGTGCTGAGATACAGGCTGCTCCAAGCTGCTGTAAAATCTTGATTTCGAGAGTGAGCGAAACTAATGAAAACATTGTTGGGGTAAAACCTAAAGGGAAAGGCCTAGCACCAAATTGCATTGGCCATCTGATCTAACTTCTGGAGGCAGTCAAAATGATCCTTAGAATTCCTCCCTACCTTATTCCTGTGCTGAGATACAGGCTGTTCCAACCTGCTGTAAAATGCTTGATTTTGAGAGTGATCGAAATTAATGAAAACATTGTTGGGGTAAAACCTAAAGGGAAAGGCCTAGCACCAAATTGCATTGGCCATCTGATCTAACTTCTGGAGGCAGTCAAAATGATCCTTAGAATTCTTCCCTACCTTATTCCTGTGCTGAGATACAGGCTGCTTCAACCTGCTGTAAAATGCTTGATTTCGAGAGTGATCGAAACTAATGAAAACATTGTTGGGGTAAAACCTAAAGGGAAAGGCCTAGCACCAAATTGCATTGGCCATCTGATCTAACTTCTGGAGGCAGTCAAAATGATCCTTAGAATTCTTCCCTACCTTATTCCTGTGCTGAGATACAGGCTGCTCCAACCTGCTGTAAAATGCTTGATTTCGAGAGTGAGCGAAACTAATGAAAACATTGTTGGGGTAAAACCTAAAGGGAAAGGCCTAGCACCAAATTGCATTGGCCATCTGATCTAACTTCTGGAGGCAGGCAGAATGAGTATTTGAATTCCTCCCTACCTTATTCCTGTGCTGAGATACAGGCTGCTCCAACCTGCTGTAAAAGGCTTGATTTCGAGAGTGAGCGAAACTAATGAAAACATTGTTGGGGTAAAACCTAAAGGGAAAGGCCTAGCACCAAATTGCATTGGCCATCTGATCTAACTTCTGGAGGCAGTCAAAATGAGTATTTGAATTCTTCCCTACCTTATTCCTGTGCTGAGATACAGGCTGCTCCAACCTGCTGTAAAATGCTTGATTTCGAGAGTGAGCGAAACTAATGAAAACATTGTTGGGGTAAAACCTAAAGGGAAAGGCCTAGCACCAAATTGCATTGGCCATCTGATCTAACTTCTGGAGGCAGTCAAAATGATCCTTAGAATTCTTCCCTACCTTATTCCTGTGCTGAGATACAGGCTGCTCCAAGCTGCTGTAAAATGCTTGATTTCGAGAGTGATCGAAACTAATGAAAACATTGTTGGGGTAAAACCTAAAGGGAAAGGCCTAGCACCAAATTGCATTGGCCATCTGATCTAACTTCTGGAGGCAGTCAAAATGATCCTTAGAATTCTTCCCTACCTTATTCCTCTGCTGAGATACAGGCAGCTTCACCCTGCTGTAAAACGCTTGATTTCGAGAGTGATCGAAACTAATGAAAACATTGTTGGGGTAAAACCTAAAGGGAAAGGCCTAGCACCAAATTGCATTGGCCATCTGATCTAACTTCTGGAGGCAGTCAAAATGAGTGTTTGAATTCTTCCCTACCTTTTTCCTCTGCTGAGATACAGGCTGATCCAACCTGCTGTAAAATGCTTGATTTCGAGAGTGATCGAAACTAATGAAAACATTGTTGGGGTAAAACCTAAAGGGAAAGGCCTAGCACCAAATTGCATTGGCCATCTGATCTAACTTCTGGAGGCAGTCAAAATGATCCTTAGAATTCTTCCCTACCTTATTCCTGTGCTGAGATACAGGCTGCTCCAAGCTGCTGTAAAATGCTTGATTTCGAGAGTGAGCGAAACTAATGAAAACATTGTTGGGGTAAAACCTAAAGGGAAAGGCCTAGCACCAAATTGCATTGGCCATCTGATCTAACTTCTGGAGGCAGTCTAAATGAGTATTTGAATTCTTCCCTACCTTATTCCTCTGCTGAGATACAGGCTGCTCCAAGCTGCTGTAAAATGCTTGATTTCGAGAGTGATCGAAACTAATGAAAACATTGTTGGGGTAAAACCTAAAGGGAAAGGCCTAGCACCAAATTGCATTGGCCATCTGCTCTAACTTCTGGAGGCAGTCAAAATGAGTATTTGAATTCTTCCCTACCTTATTCCTGTGCTGAGATCAGGCTGCTTCACCCTGCTGTTAAATGCTTGATTTCGAGAGTGATCGAAACTAATGAAAACATTGTTGGGGTAAAACCTAAAGGGAAAGGCCTAGCACCAAATTGCATTGGCCATCTGATCTAACTTCTGGAGGCAGTCAAAATGATCCTTAGAATTCTTCCCTACCTTATTCCTGTGCTGAGATACAGGCTGCTCCAAGCTGCTGTAAAATGCTTGATTTCGAGAGTGATCGAAACTAATGAAAACATTGTTGGGGTAAAACCTAAAGGGAAAGGCCTAGCACCAAATTGCATTGGCCATCTGATCTAACTTCTGGAAGCAGTCAAAATGAGTATTTGAATTCTTCCCTACCTTATTCCTCTGCTGAGATACAGGCTGCTTCAACCTGCTGTAAAATGCTTGATTTCGAGAGCGATCGAAACTAATGAAAACATTGTTGGGGTAAAACCTAAAGGGAAAGGCCTAGCACCAAATTGCATTGGCCATCTGATCTAACTTCTGGAGGCAGTCAAAATGAGTATTTGAATTCTTCCCTACCTTATTCCTCTGCTGAGATACAGGCTGCTCCAACCTGCTGTAAAATGCTTGATTTCGAGAGTGAGCGAAACTAATGAAAACATTGTTGGGGTAAAACCTAAAGGGAAAGGCCTAGCACCAAATTGCATTGGCCATCTGATCTAACTTCTGGAGGCAGTCAAAATGAGTATTTGAATTCTTCCCTACCTTATTCCTGTGCTGAGATACAGGCTGCTCCAACCTGCTGTAAAATGCTTGATTTCGAGAGTGATCGAAACGAATGAAAACATTGTTGGGGTAAAACCTAAAGGGAAAGGCCTAGCACCAAATTGCATTGGCCATCTGATCTAACTTCTGCAGGCAGTCAAAATGATCCTTAGAATTCTTCCCTACCTTATTCCTCTGCTGAGATACAGGCTGCTTCACCCTGCTGTAAAATGCTTGATTTCGAGAGTGATTGAAACTAATGAAAACATTGTTGGGGTAAAACCTAAAGGGAAAGGCCTAGCACCAAATTGCATTGGCCATCTGATCTAACTTCTGGAGGCAGTCAAAATGATCCTTAGAATTCTTCCCTACCTTATTCCTGTGCTGAGATACAGGCTGCTCCAAGCTGCTGTAAAATGCTTGATTTCGAGAGTGATCGAAACTAATGAAAACATTGTTGGGGTAAAACCTAAAGGGAAAGGCCTAGCACCAAATTGCATTGGCCATCTGATCTAACTTCTGGAGGCAGTCAAAATGAGTATTTGAATAACTCCCTACCTTATTCCTGTGCTGAGATACAGGCTGCACCAACCTGCTGTAAAATGCTTGATTTCGAGAGTGATCGAAACTAATGAAAACATTGTTGGGGTAAAACCTAAAGGGAAAGGCTTAGCACCAAATAGCATTTGCCATCTGATCTAACTTCTGGAGGCAGTCAAAATGATCCTTAGAATTCTTCCCTACCTTATTCCTCTGCTGAGATACAGGCAGCTTCACCCTGCAGTAAAATGCTTGATTTCGAGAGTGATCGAAACTAATGAAAACATTGTTGGGGTAAAACCTAAAGGGAAACGCCTAGCACCAAATTGCATTGCCCATCTGATCTAACTTCTGGAGGCAGTCAAAATGATCCTTAGAATTCTTCCCTACCTTATTCCTGTGCTGAGATACAGGCTGCTCCAACCTGCTGTAAAATGCTTGATTTCGAGAGTGAGCGAAACTAATGAAAACATTGTTGGGGTAAAACCTAAAGGGAAAGGCCTAGCACCAAATTGCATTGGCCATCTGATCTCACTTCTGGAGGCAGTCAAAATGAGTGTTTGAATTCTTCCCTACCTTATTCCTCTGCTGAGATACAGGCTGCTCCAACCTGCTGTAAAATGCTTGATTTCGAGAGTGAGCGAAACTAATGAAAACATTGTTGGGGTAAAACCTAAAGGGAAAGGCCTAGCACCAAATTGCATTGGCCATCTGATCTAACTTCTGGAGGCAGTCAAAATGATCCTTAGAATTCTTCCCTACCTTATTCCTGTGCTGAGATACAGGCTGCTCCAGCCTGCTGTAAAATGCTTGATTTCGAGAGTGATCGAAACTAATGGAAACATTGTTGGGGTAAAACCTAAAGGGAAAGGCCTAGCACCAAATTGCATTGGCCATCTGATCTAACTTCTGGAGGCAGTCAAAATGATCCTTAGAATTCTTCCCTACCTTATACCTGTGCTGAGATACAGGCTGCTCCAACCTGCTGTAAAATGCTTGATTTCGAGAGTGATCGAAACTAATGAAAACATTGTTGGGGTAAAACCTAAAGGGAAAGGCCTAGCACCAAATTGCATTGGCCATCTCATTTAACTTCTGGAGGCAGTCAAAATGAGTATTTGAATTCTTCCCTACCTTATTCCTGTGCTGAGATACAGGCTGCTCCAACATGCTGTAAAATGCTTGATTTCGAGAGTGAGCGAAACTAATGAAAACATTGTTGGGGTAAAACCTAAAGGGAAAGGCCTAGCACCAAATTGCATTGGCCATCTGATCTAACTTCTGGAGGTAGTCAGAATGAGTATTTGAATTCCTCCCTACCTTATTCCTGTGCTGAGATACAGGCTGCTCCAACCTGCTGTAAAATGCTTGATTTCGAGAGTGAGCGAAACTAATGAAAACATTGTTGGGGTAAAACCTAAACGGAAAGGCCTAGCACCAAATTGCATTGGCCATCTGATCTAACTTCTGGAGGCAGTGAAAATGAGTATTTGAATTCTTCCCTACCTTATTCCTGTGCTGAGATACAGGCTGCTCCAACCTGCTGTAAAATGCTTGATTTCGAGAGTGATCGAAACTAATGAAAACATTGTTGGGGTAAAACCTAAAGGGAAAGGCCTAGCACCAAATTGCATTGGCCATCTGATCTAACTTCTGGAGGCAGTCAAAATGAGTATTTGAATTCTTCCCTACCTTATTCCTGTGCTGAGATACAGGCTGCTCCAAGCTGCTGTAAAATGCTTGATTTCGAGAGTGAGCGAAACTAATGAAAACATTGTTGGGGTAAAATCTAAAGGGACAGGCCTAGCACCAAATTGCATTGGCCATCTGATCTAACTTCTGGAGGCAGTCAAAATGATCCTTAGAATTCTTCCCTACCTTATTCCTGTGCTGAGATACAGGCTGCTCCAAGCTGCTGTAAAATGCTTGATTTCGAGAGTGATCGAAACTAATGAAAACATTGTTGGGGTAAAACCTAAAGGGAAAGGCCTAGCACCAAATTGCATTGGCCATCTGATCTAACTTCTGGAGGCAGTCAAAATGATCCTTAGAATTCTTCCCTACCTTATTCCTGTGCTGAGATACAGGCTGCTCCAACCTGCTGTAAAATGCTTGATTTCGAGAGTGAGCGAAACTAATGAAAACATTGTTGGGGTAAAACCTAAAGGGAAAGGCCTAGCACCAAATTGCATTGGCCATCTGATCTAACTTCTGGAGGCAGTCAAAATGATCCTTAGAATTCTTCCCTACCTTATTCCTGTGCTGACATAGAGGCTGATCCAACCTGCTGTAAAATGCTTGATTTCGAGAGTGATCGAAACTAATGAAAACATTGTTGGGGTAAAACCTAAAGGGGAAGGCCTAGCACCAAATTGCATTGGCCATCTGATCTAACTTCTGGAGGCAGTCAAAATGATCCTTAGAATTCTTCCCTACCTTATTCCTCTGCTGAGATACAGGCAGCTCCAACCAGCTGTAAAATGCTTGATTTCGAGAGTGAGCGAAACTAATGAAAACATTGTTGGGGTAAAACCTAAAGGGAAAGGCCTAGCACCAAATTGCATTGGCCATCTGATCTAACTTCTGGAGGCAGTCAAAATGAGTGTTTGAATTCTTCCCTACCTTATTCCTCTGCTGAGATACAGGCTGATCCAACCTGCTGTAAAATGCTTGATTTCGAGAGTGATCGAAACTAATGAAAACATTGTTGGGGTAAAACCTAAAGGGAAAGGCCTAGCACCAAATTGCATTGGCCATCTGATCTAACTTCTGGAGGCAGTCAAAATGATCCTTAGAATTCTTCCCTACCTTATTCCTGTGCTGAGATACAGGCTGCACCAACCTGCTGTAAAATGCTTGATTTCGAGAGTGATCGAAACTAATGAAAATATTGTTGGGGTAAAACCTAAAGGGAAAGGCCTAGCACCAAATACCATTTCCCATCTGATCTAACTTCTGGAGGCAGTCAAAATGATCCTTAGAATTCTTCCCTACCTTATTCCTCTGCTGAGATACAGGCAGCTTCACCCTGCTGTAAAATGCTTGATTACGAGAGTGATCGAAACTAATGAAAACATTGTTGGGGTAAAAACTAAAGGGAAAGGCCTAGCACCAAATTGCATTGGCCATCTGATCTAACTTCTGGAGGCAGGCAGAATGAGTATTTGAATTCTTCCCTACCTTATTCCTGTGCTGAGATCAGGCTGCTTCACCCTGCTGTAAAATGCTTGATTTCGAGAGTGATCGAAACTAATGAAAACATTGTTGGGGTAAAACCTAAAGGGAAAGGCCTAGCACCAAATTGCATTGGCCATCTGATCTCACTTCTGGAGGCAGTCAAAATGATCCTTAGAATTCTTCCCTACCTTATTCCTCTGCTGAGATACAGGCTGCTCCAACCTGCTGTAAAATGCTTGATTTCGAGAGTGAGCGAAACTAATGAAAACATTGTTGGGGTAAAATCTAAGGGGACAGGCCTAGCACCAAATTGCATTGGCCATCTGATCTAACTTCTGGAGGCAGTCAAAATGAGTATTTGAATTCTTCCCTACCTTATTCCTGTGCTGAGATACAGGCTTCTCCAAGCTGCTGTAAAATGCTTGATTTCGAGAGTGAGCGAAACTAATGAAAACATTGTTGGGGTAAAACCTAAAGGGAAACGCCTAGCACCAAATTGCATTGCCCATCTGATCTAACTTCTGGAGGCAGTCAAAATGATCCTTAGAATTCTTCCCTACCTTATTCCTGTGCTGAGATACAGGCTGCTCCAACCTGCTGTAAAATGCTTGATTTCGAGAGTGAGCGAAACTAATGAAAACATTGTTGGGGTAAAACCTAAAGGGAAAGGCCTAGCACCAAATTGCATTGGCCATCTGATCTCACTTCTGGAGGCAGTCAAAATGAGTGTTTGAATTCTTCCCTACCTTATTCCTCTGCTGAGATACAGGCTGCTCCAACCTGCTGTAAAATGCTTGATTTCGAGAGTGAGCGAAACTAATGAAAACATTGTTGGGGTAAAACCTAAAGGGAAAGGCCTAGCACCAAATTGCATTGGCCATCTGATCTAACTTCTGGAGGCAGTCAAAATGATCCTTAGAATTCTTCCCTACCTTATTCCTGTGCTGAGATACAGGCTGCTCCAGCCTGCTGTAAAATGCTTGATTTCGAGAGTGATCGAAACTAATGGAAACATTGTTGGGGTAAAACCTAAAGGGAAAGGCCTAGCACCAAATTGCATTGGCCATCTGATCTAACTTCTGGAGGCAGTCAAAATGATCCTTAGAATTCTTCCCTACCTTATACCTGTGCTGAGATACAGGCTGCTCCAACCTGCTGTAAAATGCTTGATTTCGAGAGTGATCGAAACTAATGAAAACATTGTTGGGGTAAAACCTAAAGGGAAAGGCCTAGCACCAAATTGCATTGGCCATCTCATTTAACTTCTGGAGGCAGTCAAAATGAGTATTTGAATTCTTCCCTACCTTATTCCTGTGCTGAGATACAGGCTGCTCCAACATGCTGTAAAATGCTTGATTTCGAGAGTGAGCGAAACTAATGAAAACATTGTTGGGGTAAAACCTAAAGGGAAAGGCCTAGCACCAAATTGCATTGGCCATCTGATCTAACTTCTGGAGGTAGTCAGAATGAGTATTTGAATTCCTCCCTACCTTATTCCTGTGCTGAGATACAGGCTGCTCCAACCTGCTGTAAAATGCTTGATTTCGAGAGTGAGCGAAACTAATGAAAACATTGTTGGGGTAAAACCTAAACGGAAAGGCCTAGCACCAAATTGCATTGGCCATCTGATCTAACTTCTGGAGGCAGTGAAAATGAGTATTTGAATTCTTCCCTACCTTATTCCTGTGCTGAGATACAGGCTGCTCCAAGCTGCTGTAAAATGCTTGATTTCGAGAGTGATCGAAACTAATGAAAACATTGTTGGGGTAAAACCTAAAGGGAAAGGCCTAGCACCAAATTGCATTGGCCATCTGATCTAACTTCTGGAGGCAGTCAAAATGAGTATTTGAATTCTTCCCTACCTTATTCCTGTGCTGAGATACAGGCTGCTCCAAGCTGCTGTAAAATGCTTGATTTCGAGAGTGACCGAAACTAATGAAAACATTGTTGGGGTAAAATCTAAAGGGACAGGCCTAGCACCAAATTGCATTGGCCATCTGATCTAACTTCTGGAGGCAGTCAAAATGATCCTTAGAATTCTTCCCTACCTTATTCCTGTGCTGAGATACAGGCTGCTCCAAGCTGCTGTAAAATGCTTGATTTCGAGAGTGATCGAAACTAATGAAAACATTGTTGGGGTAAAACCTAAAGGGAAAGGCCTAGCACCAAATTGCATTGGCCATCTGATCTAACTTCTGGAGGCAGTCAAAATGATCCTTAGAATTCTTCCCTACCTTATTCCTGTGCTGAGATACAGGCTGCTCCAACCTGTTGTAAAATGCTTGATTTCGAGAGTGAGCGAAACTAATGAAAACATTGTTGGGGTAAAACCTAAAGGGAAAGGCCTAGCACCAAATTGCATTGGCCATCTGATCTAACTTCTGGAGGCAGTCAAAATGATCCTTAGAATTCTTCCCTACCTTATTCCTGTGCTGACATAGAGGCTGATCCAACCTGCTGTAAAATGCTTGATTTCGAGAGTGATCGAAACTAATGAAAACATTGTTGGGGTAAAACCTAAAGGGGAAGGCCTAGCACCAAATTGCATTGGCCATCTGATCTAACTTCTGGAGGCAGTCAAAATGATCCTTAGAATTCTTCCCTACCTTATTCCTCTGCTGAGATACAGGCAGCTCCAACCAGCTGTAAAATGCTTGATTTCGAGAGTGAGCGAAACTAATGAAAACATTGTTGGGGTAAAACCTAAAGGGAAAGGCCTAGCACCAAATTGCATTGGCCATCTGATCTAACTTCTGGAGGCAGTCAAAATGATCCTTAGAATTCTTCCCTACCTTATTCCTCTGCTGAGATACAGGCAGCTTCACCCTGCTGTAAAATGCTTGATTACGAGAGTGATCGAAACTAATGAAAACATTGTTGGGGTAAAAACTAAAGGGAAAGGCCTAGCACCAAATTGCATTGGCCATCTGATCTAACTTCTGGAGGCAGGCAGAATGAGTTTTTGAATTCTTCCCTACCTTATTCCTGTGCTGAGATCAGGCTGCTTCACCCTGCTGTAAAATGCTTGATTTCGAGAGTGATCGAAACTAATGAAAACATTGTTGGGGTAAAACCTAAAGGGAAAGGCCTAGCACCAAATTGCATTGGCCATCTGATCTCACTTCTGGAGGCAGTCAAAATGATCCTTAGAATTCTTCCCTACCTTATTCCTCTGCTGAGATACAGGCTGCTCCAACCTGCTGTAAAATGCTTGATTTCGAGAGTGAGCGAAACTAATGAAAACATTGTTGGGGTAAAATCTAAGGGGACAGGCCTAGCACCAAATTGCATTGGCCATCTGATCTAACTTCTGGAGGCAGTCAAAATGAGTATTTGAATTCTTCCCTACCTTATTCCTCTGCTGAGATACAGGGTGCTCCAAGCTGCTGTAAAATGCTTGATTTTGAGAGTGATCGAAACTAATGAAAACATTGTTGGGGTAAAACCTAAAGGGAAAGGCCTAGCACCAAATTGCATTGGCCATCTGATCTAACTTCTAGAGACAGTCAAAATGAGTATTTGAATTCTTCCCTACCTTATTCCTCTACTGAGATACAGGCTGCTCCAAGCTGCTGTAAAATGCTTGATTTCGAGAGTGATCGAAACTAATGAAAACATTGTTGGGGTAAAACCTAAAGGGAAAGGCCTAGCACCAAATTGCATTGCCCATCTGATCTAACTTCTGGAGGCAGTCAAAATGAGTATTTGAATTCTTCCCTACCTTATTCCTCTGCTGAGATACAGGCTGCTTCACCCTGCTGTAAAATGCTTGATTTCGAGAGTGAGCGAAACTAAAGTAAACATTGTTGGGGTAAAACCTAAAGGGAAAGGCCTAGCACCAAATTGCATTGGCCATCTGATCTAACTTCTGGAGGCAGTCAAAATGATCCTTAGAATTCTTCCCTACCTTATTCCTGTGATGAGATACAGGCTGCTCCAACCTGCTGTGAAATGCTCGATTTCGAGAGTGATCGAAACTAATGAAAACATTGTTGGGGTAAAACCTAAAGGGAAAGGCCTAGCACCAAATTGCATTGGCCATCTGATCTAACTTCTGGAGGCAGTCAAAATGAGTATTTGAATTCTTCCCTACCTTATTCCTGTGCTGAGATACAGGCTGCTCCAAGCTGCTTTAAAATAATTGATTTCGAGAGTGAGCAAAACTAATGAAAACATTGTTGGGGTAAAAACTAAAGGGAAAGGCCTAGCACCAAATTGCATTGGCCATCTGATCTAACTTCTGGAGGCAGTCAAAATGAGTATTTGAATTCTTCCCTACCTTATTCCTGTGCTGAGATACAGGCTGCTCCAAGCTTCTGTAAAATGCTTGATTTCGAGAGTGATCGAAACTAATGTAAACATTGTTGGGGTAAAACCTAAAGGGAAAGACCTAGCACCAAATCCAATTTCCCATCTGATCTAACTTCTGGAGGCAGTCAAAATGATCCTTAGAATTCTTCCCTACCTTATTCCTGTGCTGAGATACAGGCTGCTCCAACCTGCTGTAAAATGCTTGATTTCGAGAGTGATCGAAACTAATGAAAACATTGTTGGGGTAAAACCTAAAGGGAAAGGCCTAGCACCAAATTGCATTGGCCATCTGATCTAACTTCTGGAGGCAGTCAAAATGAGTATTTGAATTCTTCCCTACCTTATTCCTCTGCTGAGATACAGGCTGCTTCACACTGCTGTAAAATGCTTGATTTCGAGAGTGATCGAAACTAATGAAAACATTGTTGGGGTAAAACCTAAAGGGAAAGGCCTAGCACCAAATTGCTTTGGCCATCTGATCTCACTTCTGGAGGAAGTCAAAATGATCCTTAGAATTCTTCCCTACCTTATTCCTCTGCTGAGATACAGGCTGCTCCAACCTGCTGTAAAATGCTTGATTTCGAGAGTGAGCGAAACTAATGAAAACATTGTTGGGGTAGAATCTAAGGGGACAGGCCTAGCACCAAATTGCATTGGCCATCTGATCTAACTTCTGGAGGCAGTCAAAATGAGTATTTGAATTCTTCCCTACCTTATTCCTCTGCCGAGACACAGGCTGCTCCAAGCTGCTGTAAAATGCTTGATTTCGAGAGTGATTGAAACTAATGAAAACATTGTTGGGGTAAAACCTAAAGGGAAAGGCCTAGCACCAAATTGCATTGGCCATCTGATCTAACTTCTGGAGGCAGTCAAAATGATCCTTAGAATTCTTCCCTACCTTATTCCTGTGCTGAGATACAGGCTGCTTCACCCTGATGTAAAATGCTTGATTTCGAGAGTGATTGAAACTAATGAAAACATTGTTGGGGTAAAACCTAAAGGGAAAGGCCTAGCACCAAATTGCATTGGCCATCTGATCTAACTTCTGGAGGCAGTCAAAATGAGTATTTGAATTCTTCCCTACCTTATTCCTCTGCTGAGATACAGGCAGCCTCACCCTGCTGTAAAATGCTTGATTTCGAGAGTGATTGAAACTAATGAAAACATTGTTGGGGTAAAACCTAAAGGGAAAGGCCTAGCACCAAATTGCATTGGCCATCTGATCTAACTTCTGGAGGCAGTCAAAATGATCCTTAGAATTCTTCCCTACCTTATTCCTGTGCTGAGATACAGGCTGCTCCAAGCTGCTGTAAAATGCTTGATTTCGAGAGTGAGCGAAACTAATGAAAACATTGTTGGGGTAAAACCTAAAGGGAAAGGCCTAGCACCAAATTGCATTGGCCATCTGATCTAACTTCTGGAGGCAGTCAAAATGATCCTTAGAATTCTTCCCTACCTTATTCCTCTGCTGAGATACAGGCTGCTCCAACCTGCTGTAAAATGCTTGATTTCGAGAGTGAGCGAAACTAATGAAAACATTGTTGGGGTAAAACCTAAAGGGAATAGCCTAGCACCAAATTGCATTTGCCATCTGATCTAACTTCTGGAGGCAGTCAAAATGAGTATTTGAATTCTTCCCTACCTTATTCCTGTGCTGAGATACAGGCTGCTCCAAGCTGCTGTAAAATGCTTGATTTCGAGAGTGATCGATACTAATTTAAACATTGTTGGGGTAAAACCTAAAGGGAAAGGCCTAGCACCAAATTGCATTGGCCATCTGATCTAACTTCTGGAGGCAGTCAAAATGATCCTTAGAATTCTTCCCTACCTTATTCCTGTGATGAGATACAGGCTGCTCCAAGCTGCTGTAAGATGCTTGATTTCGAGAGTGATCGAAACTAATGAAAACATTGTTGGGGTAAAACCTAAAGGGAAAGGCCTAGCACCAAATTGCATTGGCCATCTGATCTAACTTCTGGAGGCAGTCAAAATGATCCTTAGAATTCTTCCCTACCTTATTCCTGTGCTGAGATACAGGCTGCTCCATGCTGCTGTAAAATGCTTGATTTCGAGAGTGATCGAAACTAATGAAAAAATTCTTGGGGTAAAATCTCAAGGGAAAGGCCTAGCACCAAATTGCATTGGCCATCTGATCTAACTTCTGGAGGCAGTCAAAATGAGTATTTGAATTCTTCCCTACCTTATTCCTCTGCTGAGATACAGGCAGCCTCACCCTGCAGTAAAATGCTTGATTTCGAGAGTGATCGAAACTAATGAAAACATTGTTGGGGTAAAACCTAAAGGGAAAGGCCTAGCACCAAATTGCATTGGCCATCTGATCTAACTTCTGGAGGCAGTCAAAATGAGTATTTGAATTCTTCTCTACCTTATTCCTCTGCTGAGATACAGGCTGCTCCAACCTGCTGTAAAATGCTTGATTTCGAGAGTGATCGAAACTAATGAAAACATTGTTGGGGTAAAACCTAAAGGGAAAGGCCTAGCACCAAATTGCATTGGCCATCTGATCTAACTTCTGGAGGCAGTCAAAATGAGTATTTGAATTCTTCCCTACCTGATTCCTGTGCTGAGATACAGGCTGCTCCAAGCTGCTTTAAAATAATTGATTTCGAGAGTGAGCGAAACTAATGAAAACATTGTTGGGGTAAAACCTAAAGGGAAAGGCCTAGCACCAAATTGCATTGGCCATCTGATCTAACTTCTGGAGGCAGTCAAAATGAGTATTTGAATTCTTCCCTACCTTATTCCTCTGCTGAGATACAGGCTGCTCCAACCTGCTGTAAAATGCTTGATTTCGAGAGTGATCGAAACTAATGTAAACATTGTTGGGGTAAAAGCTAAAGGGAAAGGCCTAGCACCAAATTGCATTGGCCATCTGATCTAACTTCTGGAGGCAGTCAAAATGAGTATTTGAATTCTTCCCTACCTTATTCCTGTGCTGAGATACAGTCTGCTTCACCCTGCTGTAAAATGCTTGATTTCGAGAGTGATCGAAACTAATGAAAACATTGTTGGGGTAAAACCTAAACGGAAAGGCCTAGCACCAAATTGCATTGGCCATCTGATCTAACTTCTAGAGGCAGTCAAAATGAGTATTTGAATTCTTCCCTACCTTATTCCTGTGCTGAGATACAGGCTGCTCCAAGCTGCTGTAAAATGCTTGATTTCGAGAGTGATCGAAACTAATGAAAACATTGTTGGGGTAAAACCTAAAGGGAAATGCCTAGCACCAAATTGCATTGGCCATCTGATCTAACTTCTGGAGGCAGTCAAAATGAGTATTTGAATTCTTCCCTACCTTATTCCTGTGCTGAGATACAGGCTGCTCCAGCCTGCTGTAAAATGCTTGATTTCGAGAGTGATCGAAACTAATGAAAACATTGTTGGGGTAAAACCTAAAGGGAAAGGCCTAGCACCAAATTGCATTGGCCATCTGATCTAACTTCTGGAGGCAGTCAAAATGATCCTTAGAATTCTTCCCTACCTTATTCCTGTGCTGAGATACAGGCTGCTCCAACCTGCTGTAAAATGCTTGATTTCGAGAGTGACCGAAACTAATGAAAACATTGTTGGGGTAAAACCTAAAGGGAAAGGCCTAGCACCAAATTGCATTGGCCATCTGATCTAACTTCTGGAGGCAGTCAAAATGAGTATTTGAATTCTTCCCTACCTTATTCCTGTGCTGAGATACAGGCTGCTCCAAGCTGCTTTAAAATAATTGATTTCGAGAGTGAGCGAAACTAATGAAAACATTGTTTGGGTAAAAACCAAAGGGAAAGGCCTAGCACCAAATTGCATTGGCCATCTGATCTAACTTCTGGAGGCACTCAAAATGAGTATTTGAATTCTTCCCTACCTTATTCCTGTGCTGAGATACAGGCTGCTCCAAGCTGCTGTAAAATGCTTGATTTCGAGAGTGATCGAAACTAATGAAAACATTGTTGGGGTAAAACCTAAAGGGAAAGGCCTAGCACCAAATTGCATTGGCCATCTGATCTAACTTCTGGAGGCAGTCAAAATGAGTATTTGAATTCTTCCCTACCTTATTCCTGTACTGAGATACAGGCTGCTCCAACCTGCTGTAAAATGCTTGATTTCGAGAGTGAGCGAAACTAATGAAAACATTGTTGGGGTAAAACCTAAAGGGAAAGGCCTAGCACCAAATTGCATTGGCCATCTGATCTAACTTCTGGAGGCAGTCAAAATGAGTATTTGAATTCTTCCCTACCTTATTCCTGTGCTGAGATACAGGCTGCTCCAAGCTGCTTCAAAATAATTGATTTCGAGAGTGAGCGAAACTAATGAAAACATTGTTGGGGTAAAAACTAAAGGGAAAGGCCTAGCACCAAATTGCATTGGCCATCTGATCTAACTTCTGGAGGCAGTCAAAATGAGTATTTGAATTCTTCCCTACCTTATTCCTGTGCTGAGATACAGGCTGCTCCAAGCTGCTGTAAAATGCTTGATTTCGAGAGTGATCGAAACTAATGTAAACATTGTTGGGGTAAAACCTAAAGGGAAAGGCCTAGCACCAAATTGCATTGGCCATCTGATCTAACTTCTGGAGGCAGTCAAAATGATCCTTAAAATTCTTCCCTACCTTATTCCTGTGCTGAGATACAGGCTGCTCCAAGCTGCTGTAAAATGCTTGATTTCGAGAGTGATCGAAACTAATGTAAACATTGTTGGGGTAAAACCTTAAGGGAAAGGCCTAGCACCAAATTGCATTGGCCATCTGATCTAACTTCTGGAGGCAGTCAAAATGATCCTTAGAATTCTTCCCTACCTTATTCTGTGCTGAGATACAGGCTGCTCCAAGCTGCTGTAAAATGCTTGATTTCGAGAGTGATCGAAACTAATGAAAACATTGTTGGGGTAAAACCTAAAGGGAAAGGCCTAGCACCAAATTGCATTGGCCATCTGATCTAACTTCTGGAGGCAGTCAAAATGAGTATTTGAATTCTTCCCTACCTTATTCCTGTGCTGAGATACAGGCTGCTCCAAGCTGCTTTAAAATAATTGATTTCGTGAGTGAGCGAAACTAATGAAAATATTGTTGGGGTAAAAACTAAAGGGAAAGGCCTAGCACCAAATTGCATTTGCCATCTGATCTAACTTCTGGAGGCAGTCAAAATGAGTATTTGAATTCTTCCCTACCTTATTCCTGTGCTGAGATACAGGCTGCTCCAACCTGCTGTAAAATGCTTGATTTCGAGAGTGATCGAAACTAATGAAAACATTGTTGGGGTAAAACCTAAAGGGAAAGGCCTAGCACCAAATTGCATTGGCCATCTGATCTAACTTCTGGAGGCAGTCAAAATGAGTATTTGAATTCTTCCCTACCTTATTCCTGTGCTGAGATACAGGCTGCTCCAAGCTGCTTTAAAATAATTGATTTCGAGAGTGAGCGAAACTAATGAAAACATTGTTTGGGTAAAAACCAAAGGGAAAGGCCTAGCACCAAATTGCATTGGCCATCTGATCTAACTTCTGGAGGCACTCAAAATGAGTATTTGAATTCTTCCCTACCTTATTCCTGTGCTGAGATACAGGCTGCTCCAAGCTGCTGTAAAATGCTTGATTTCGAGAGTGAGCGAAACTAATGAAAACATTGTTGGGGTAAAACCTAAAGGGAAAGGCCTAGCACCAAATTGCATTGGCCATCTGATCTAACTTCTGGAGGCAGTCAAAATGAGTATTTGAATTCTTCCCTACCTTATTCCTGTACTGAGATACAGGCTGCTCCAAGCTGCTGTAAAATGCTTGATTTCGAGAGTGAGCGAAACTAATGAAAACATTGTTGGGGTAAAACCTAAAGGGAAAGGCCTAGCACCAAATTGCATTGGCCATCTGATCTAACTTCTGGAGGCAGTCAAAATGAGTATTTGAATTCTTCCCTACCTTATTCCTGTGCTGAGATACAGGCTGCTCCAAGCTGCTGTAAAATGCTTGATTTCGAGAGTGATTGAAACTAATGTAAACATTGTTGGGGTAAAACCTAAAGGGAAAGGCCTAGCACCAAATTGCATTGGCCATCTGATCTAACTTCTGGAGGCAGTCAAAATGATCCTTAGAATTCTTCCCTACCTTATTCCTGTGCTGAGATACAGGCTGCTCCAACCTGCTGTAAAATGCTTGATTTCGAGAGTGATCGAAACTAATGTAAACATTGTTGGGGTAAAACCTTAAGGGAAAGGCCTAGCACCAAATTGCATTGGCCATCTGATCTAACTTCTGGAGGCAGTCAAAATGATCCTTAGAATTCTTCCCTACCTTATTCCTGTGCTGAGATACAGGCTGCTCCAACATGCTGTAAAATGCTTGATTTCGAGAGTGAGCGAAACTAATGAAAACATTGTTGGGGTAAAATCTAAAGGGAAAGACCTAGCACCAAATTGCATTGGCCATCTGATCTAACTTCAGGAGGCAGTCAAAATGATCCTTAGAATTCTTCCCTACCTTATTCCTGTGCTGAGATACAGGCTGCTCCAACCTGCTGTAAAATGCTTGATTTCGAGTGTGAGCGAAACTAATGAAAACATTGTTGGGGTAAAACCTAAAGGGAAAGGCCTAGCACCAAATTGCATTGGCCATCTGATCTAACTTCTGGAGGCAGTCAAAATTAGTGTTTGAATTCTTCCCTACCTTGTTCCTCTGCTGAGATACAGGCTGCTCCAAGCTGCTGTAAAATGCTTGATTTCGAGAGTGAGCGAAACTAATGAAAACATTGTTGGGGTAAAACCTAAAGGGAAAGGCCTAGCACCAAATTGCATTGGCCATCTGATCTAACTTCTCGAGGCAGTCAAAATGATCCATAGAATTCTTCCTTACCTTATTCCTCTGCTGAGATACAGGCTGCTCCAACCTGCTGTAAAATGCTTGATTTCGAGAGTGAGCGAAACTAATGAAAACATTGTTGGGGTAAAACCTAAAGGGAAAGGCCTAGCACCAAATTGCATTGGCCATCTGATCTAACTTCTGGAGGCAGTCAAAATGAGTGTTTGAATTCTTCCCTACCTTATTCCTGTGCTGAGATACAGGCTGCTCCAAGCTGCTGTAAAATGCTTGATTTCGAGAGTGATCGAAACTAATGAAAACATTGTTGGGGTAAAACCTAAAGGGAAAGGCCTAGCACCAAATTGCATTGGCCATCTGATCTAACTTCTGGAGGCAGTCAAAATGATCCTTAGAATTCTTCCCTACCTTATTCCTGTGCTGAGATACAGGCTGCTCCAACCTGCTGTAAAATGCTTGATTTCGAGAGTGATCGAAACTAATGAAAACATTGTTGGGGTAAAACCTAAAGGGAAAGGCCTAGCACCAAATTGCATTGGCCATCTGATTTTACTTCTGGAGGCAGTCAAAATGAGTATTTGAATTCTTCCCTACCTTATTCCTGTGCTGAGATACAGGCTGCTCCAAGCTGCTGTAAAATGCTTGATTTCGAGAGTGATCGAAACTAATGAAAACATTGTTGGGGTAAAACCTAAAGGGAAAGGCCTAGCACCAAATTGCATTGGCCATCTGATCTAACTTCTGGAGGCAGTCAAAATGATCCTTAGAATTCTTCCCTACCTTATTCCTGTACTGAGATACAGGCTGCTCCAACCTGCTGTAAAATGCTTGATTTCGAGAGTGATCGAAACTAATGAAAACATTGTTGGGGTAAAACCTAAAGGGAAAGTCCTAGCACCAAAATGCATGGGCCATCTGATCTAACTTCTGCAGGCAGTCAAAATGATCCTTAGAATTCTTCCCTACCTTATTCCTGTGCTGAGATACAGGCTGCTCCAACCTGCTGTAAAATGCTTGATTTCGAGAGTGATCGAAACTAATGAAAACATAGTTGGGGTAAAACCTAAAGGGAAAGGCCTAGCACCAAATTGCATTGGCCATCTGATCTAACTTCTGGAGGCAGTCAAAATGAGTATTTGAATTCTTCCCTACCTTATTCCTCTGCTGAGATACAGGCTGCTTCACCCTGCTGTAAAATGCTTGATTTCGAGAGTGATCGAAACTAATGAAAACATTGTTGGGGTAAAACCTAAAGGGAAAGGCCTAGCCCCAAATTGCATTGGCCATCTGATCTAACTTCTGGAGGCAGTCAAAATGATCCTTAGAATTCTTCCCTACCTTATTCCTGTGCTGAGATACAGGCTGCTCCAAGCTGCTGTAAAATGCTTGATTTCGAGAGTGATCGAAACTAATGAAAACATTCTTGGGGTAAAACCTAAAGGGAAAGGCCTAGCACCAAATTGCATTGGCCATCTGATCTAACTTCTGGAGGCAGTCAAAATGATCCTTAGAATTCTTCCCTACCTTATTCCTGTGCTGAGATACAGGCTGCTCCAAGCTGCTGTAAAATGCTTGATTTCGAGAGTGAGCGAAACTAATGAAAACATTGTTGGGGTAAAACCTAAAGGGAAAGGCCTAGCACCAAATTGCATTGGCCATCTGATCTAACTTCTGGAGGCAGTCAAAATGATCCTTAGAATTCTTCCCTACCTTATTCCTGTGCTGAGATACAGGCTGCTCCAACCTGCTGTAAAATGCTTGATTTCGAGTGTGAGCGAAACTAATGAAAACATTGTTGCGGTAAAACCTAAAGGGAAAGGCCTAGCACCAAATTGCATTGGCCATCTGATCTAACTTCTGGAGGCAGTCAAAATGAGTATTTGAATTCTTCCCTACCTTATTCCTGTGCTGAGATACAGGCTTCTCCAAGCTGCTGTAAAATGCTTGATTTCGAGAGTGATCAAAACTAATGTAAACATTGTTGGGGTAAAACCTAAAGGGAAAGGCCTAGCACCAAATTGCATTGGCCATCTGATCTAACTTCTGGAGGCAGTCAAAATGATCCTTAGAATTCTTCCATACCTTATTCCTGTGCTGAGATACAGGCTGCTCCAAGCTGCTGTAAAATGCTTGATTTCGAGAGTGATCGAAACTAATGAAAACATTGTTGGGGTAAAACCTAAAGGGAAAGGCCTAGCACCAAATTGCATTGGCCATCTGATCTAACTTCTGGAGGCAGTCAAAATGAGTATTTGAATTCTTCCCTACCTTATTCCTGTGCTGAGATACAGGCTGCTCCAAGCTGCTTTAAAATAATTGATTTCGAGAGTGAGCGAAACTAATGAAAACATTGTTTGGGTAAAAACCAAAGGGAAAGGCCTAGCACCAAATTGCATTGGCCATCTGATCTAACTTCTGGAGGCACTCAAAATGAGTATTTGAATTCTCCCCTACCTTATTCCTGTGCTGAGATACAGGCTGCTCCAACCTGCTGTAAAATGCTTGATTTCGAGAGTGAGCGAAACTAATGAAAACATTGTTGGGGTAAAACCTAAAGGGAAAGGCCTAGCACCAAATTGCATTGGCCATCTGATCTAACTTCTGGAGGCAGTCAAAATGAGTATTTGAATTCTTCCCTACCTTATTCCTGTACTGAGATACAGGCTGCTCCAACCTGCTGTAAAATGCTTGATTTCGAGAGTGAGCGAAACTAATGAAAACATTGTTGGGGTAAAACCTAAAGGGAAAGGCCTAGCACCAAATTGCATTGGCCATCTGATCTAACTTCTGGAGGCAGTCAAAATGAGTATTTGAATTCTTCCCTACCTTATTCCTGTGCTGAGATACAGGCTGCTCCAACCTGCTGTAAAATGCTTGATTTCGAGAGTGATCGAAACTAATGAAAACATTGTTGGGGTAAAACCTAAAGGGAAAGGCCTAGCACCAAATTGCATTGGCCATCTGATCTAACTTCTGGAGGCACTCAAAATGATCCTTAGAATTCTTCCCTACCTTATTCCTGTGCTGAGATACAGGCTGCTCCAAGCTGCTGTAAAATGCTTGATTTCGAGAGTGATCGAAACTAATGAAAACATTGTTGGGGTAAAACCTAAAGGGAAAGGCCTAGCACCAAATTGCATTGGCCATCTGATCTAACTTCTGGAGGCAGTCAAAATGAGTATTTGAATTCTTCCCTACCTTATTCCTGTGCTGAGATACAGGCTGCTCCAAGCTGCTTTAAAATAATTGATTTCGAGAGTGAGCGAAACTAAGGAAAACATTGTTTGGGTAAAAACCAAAGGGAAAGGCCTAGCACCAAATTGCATTGGCCATCTGATCTAACTTCTGGAGGCACTCAAAATGAGTATTTGAATTCTTCCCTACCTTATTCCTGTGCTGAGATACAGGCTGCTCCAAGCTGCTGTAAAATGCTTGATTTCGAGAGTGATCGAAACTAATGAAAACATTGTTGGGGTAAAACCTAAAGGGAAAGGCCTAGCACCAAATTGCATTGGCCATCTGATCTAACTTCTGGAGGTAGTCAAAATGAGTATTTGAATTCTTCCCTACCTTATTCCTGTACTGAGATACAGGCTGCTCCAAGCTGCTGTAAAATGCTTGATTTCGAGAGTGAGCGAAAGTAATGAAAACATTGTTGGGGTAAAACCTAAAGGGAAAGGCCTAGCACCAAATTGCATTGGCCATCTGATCTAACTTCTGGAGGCAGTCAAAATGAGTATTTGAATTCTTCCCTACCTTATTCCTGTGCTGAGATACAGGCTGCTCCAAGCTGCTTCAAAATAATTGATTTCGAGAGTGAGCGAAACTAATGAAAACATTGTTGGGGTAAAACCTAAAGGGAAAGGCCTAGCACCAAATTGCATTGGCCATCTGATCTAACTTCTGGAGGCAGTCAAAATGAGTATTTGAATTCTTCCCTACCTTATTCCTGTGCTGAGATACAGGCTGCTCCAACCTGCTGTAAAATGCTTGATTTCGAGAGTGATCGAAACTAATGAAAACATTGTTGGGGTAAAACCTAAAGGGAAAGGCCTAGCACCAAATTGCATTGGCCATCTGATCTAACTTCTGGAGGCACTCAAAATGATCCTTAGAATTCTTCCCTACCTTATTCCTGTGCTGAGATACAGGCTGCTCCAAGCTGCTGTAAAATGCTTGATTTCGAGAGTGATCGAAACTAATGAAAACATTGTTGGGGGAAAACCTAAAGGGAAAGGCCTAGCACCAAATTGCATTGGCCATCTGATCTAACTTCTGGAGGCAGTCAAACTGAGTATTTGAATTCTTCCCTACCTTATTCCTGTGCTGAGATACAGGCTGCTCCAAGCTGCTTTAAAATAATTGATTTCGAGAGTGAGCGAAACTAAGGAAAACATTGTTTGGGTAAAAACCAAAGGGAAAGGCCTAGCACCAAATTGCATTGGCCATCTGATCTAACTTCTGGAGGCACTCAAAATGAGTATTTGAATTCTTCCCTACCTTATTCCTGTGCTGAGATACAGGCTGCTCCAAGCTGCTGTAAAATGCTTGATTTCGAGAGTGATCGAAACTAATGAAAACATTGTTGGGGTAAAACCTAAAGGGAAAGGCCTAGCACCAAATTGCATTGGCCATCTGATCTAACTTCTGGAGGCAGTCAAAATGAGTATTTGAATTCTTCCCTACCTTATTCCTGTACTGAGATACAGGCTGCTCCAAGCTGCTGTAAAATGCTTGATTTCGAGAGTGAGCGAAACTAATGAAAACATTGTTGGGGTAAAACCTAAAGGGAAAGGCCTAGCACCAAATTGCATTGGCCATCTGATCTAACTTCTGGAGGCAGTCAAAATGAGTATTTGAATTCTTCCCTACCTTATTCCTGTGCTGAGATACAGGCTGCTCCAAGCTGCTTCAAAATAATTGATTTCGAGAGTGAGCGAAACTAATGAAAACATTGTTGGGGTAAAAACTAAAGGGAAAGGCCTAGCACCAAATTGCATTGGCCATCTGATCTAACTTCTGGAGGCAGTCAAAATGAGTATTTGAATTCTTCCCTACCTTATTCCTGTGCTGAGATACAGGCTGCTCCAACCTGCTGTAAAATGCTTGATTTCGAGAGTGAGCGAAACTAATGAAAACATTGTTGGGGTAAAAACTAAAGGGAAAGGCCTAGCACCAAATTGCATTGGCCATCTGATCTAACTTCTGGAGGCAGTCAAAATGAGTATTTGAATTCTTCCCTACCTTATTCCTGTGCTGAGATACAGGCTGCTCCAAGCTGCTGTAAAATGCTTGATTTCGAGAGTGATCGAAACTAATGTAAACATTGTTGGGGTAAAACCTAAAGGGAAAGGCCTAGCACCAAATTGCATTGGCCATCTGATCTAACTTCTGGAGGCAGTCAAAATGATCCTTAAAATTCTTCCCTACCTTATTCCTGTGCTGAGATACAGGCTGCTCCAAGCTGCTGTAAAATGCTTGATTTCGAGAGTGATCGAAACTAATGTAAACATTGTTGGGGTAAAACCTAAAGGGAAAGGCCTAGCACCAAATTGCATTGGCCATCTGATCTAACTTCTGGAGGCAGTCAAAATGATCCTTAGAATTCTTCCCTACCATATTCTGTGCTGAGATACAGGCTGCTCCAAGCTGCTGTAAAATGCTTGATTTCGAGAGTGAGCGAAACTAATGAAAACATTGTTGGGGTAAAACCTAAAGGGAAAGGCCTAGCACCAAATTGCATTGGCCATCTGATCTAACTTCTGGAGGCAGTCAAAATGAGTATTTGAATTCTTCCCTACCTTATTCCTGTGCTGAGATACAGGCTGCTCCAAGCTGCTTTAAAATAATTGATTTCGTGAGTGAGCGAAACTAATGAAAATATTGTTGGGGTAAAAACTAAAGGGAAAGGCCTAGCACCAAATTGCATTTGCCATCTGATCTAATTTCTGGAGGCAGTCAAAATGAGTATTTGAATTCTTCCCTACCTTATTCCTGTGCTGAGATACAGGCTGCTCCAACCTGCTGTAAAATGCTTGATTTCGAGAGTGATCGAAACTAATGAAAACATTGTTGGGGTAAAACCTAAAGGGAAAGGCCTAGCACCAAATTGCATTGGCCATCTGATCTAACTTCTGGAGGCAGTCAAAATGAGTATTTGAATTCTTCCCTACCTTATTCCTGTGCTGAGATACAGGCTGCTCCAAGCTGCTTTAAAATAATTGATTTCGAGAGTGAGCGAAACTAATGAAAACATTGTTTGGGTAAAAACCAAAGGGAAAGGCCTAGCACCAAATTGCATTGGCCATCTGATCTAACTTCTGGAGGCACTCAAAATGAGTATTTGAATTCTTCCCTACCTTATTCCTGTGCTGAGATACAGGCTGCTCCAAGCTGCTGTAAAATGCTTGATTTCGAGAGTGATCGAAACTAATGAAAACATTGTTGGGGTAAAACCTAAAGGGAAAGGCCTAGCACCAAATTGCATTGGCCATCTGATCTAACTTCTGGAGGCAGTCAAAATGAGTATTTGAATTCTTCCCTACCTTATTCCTGTACTGAGATACAGGCTGCTCCAACCTGCTGTAAAATGCTTGATTTCGAGAGTGAGCGAAACTAATGAAAACATTGTTGGGGTAAAAACTAAAGGGAAAGGCCTAGCACCAAATTGCATTGGCCATCTGATCTAACTTCTGGAGGCAGTCAAAATGAGTATTTGAATTCTTCCCTACCTTATTCCTGTGCTGAGATACAGGCTGCTCCAAGCTGCTGTAAAATGCTTGATTTCGAGAGTGATCGAAACTAATGTAAACATTGTTGGGGTAAAACCTAAAGGGAAAGGCCTAGCACCAAATTGCATTGGCCATCTGATCTAACTTCTGGAGGCAGTCAAAATGATCCTTAAAATTCTTCCCTACCTTATTCCTGTGCTGAGATACAGGCTGCTCCAAGCTGCTGTAAAATGCTTGATTTCGAGAGTGATCGAAACTAATGTAAACATTGTTGGGGTAAAACCTTAAGGGAAAGGCCTAGCACCAAATTGCATTGGCCATCTGATCTAACTTCTGGAGGCAGTCAAAATGATCCTTAGAATTCTTCCCTACCTTATTCTGTGCTGAGATACAGGCTGCTCCAAGCTGCTGTAAAATGCTTGATTTATAGAGTGATCGAAACTAATGAAAACATTGTTGGGGTAAAACCTAAAGGGAAAGGCCTAGCACCAAATTGCATTGGCCATCTGATCTAACTTCTGGAGGCAGTCAAAATGAGTATTTGAATTCTTCCCTACCTTATTCCTGTGCTGAGATACAGGCTGCTCCAAGCTGCTTTAAAATAATTGATTTCGTGATTGAGCGAAACTAATGAAAATATTGTTGGGGTAAAAACTAAAGGGAAAGGCCTAGCACCAAATTGCATTTGCCATCTGATCTAACTTCTGGAGGCAGTCAAAATGAGTATTTGAATTCTTCCCTACCTTATTCCTGTGCTGAGATACAGGCTGCTCCAAGCTGCTTTAAAATAATTGATTTCGTGAGTGAGCGAAACTAATGAAAATATTGTTGGGGTAAAAACTAAAGGGAAAGGCCTAGCACCAAATTGCATTGGCCATCTGATCTAACTTCTGGAGGCAGTCAAAATGAGTATTTGAATTCTTCCCTACCTTATTCCTGTGCTGAGATACAGGCTGCTCCAACCTGCTGTAAAATGCTTGATTTCGAGAGTGATCGAAACTAATGAAAACATTGTTGGGGTAAAACCTAAAGGGAAAGGCCTAGCACCAAATTGCATTGGCCATCTGATCTAACTTCTGGAGGCAGTCAAAATGAGTATTTGAATTCTTCCCTACCTTATTCCTGTGCTGAGATACAGGCTGCTCCAAGCTGCTTTAAAATAATTGATTTCGAGAGTGAGCGAAACTAATGAAAACATTGTTTGGGTAAAAAACAAAGGGAAAGGCCTAGCACCAAATTGCATTGGCCATCTGATCTAACTTCTGGAGGCACTCAAAATGAGTATTTGAATTCTTCCCTACCTTATTCCTGTGCTGAGATACAGGCTGCTCCAAGCTGCTGTAAAATGCTTGATTTCGAGAGTGATCGAAACTAATGAAAACATTGTTGGGGTAAAACCTAAAGGGAAAGGCCTAGCACCAAATTGCATTGGCCATCTGATCTAACTTCTGGAGGCAGTCAAAATGAGTATTTGAATTCTTCCCTACCTTATTCCTGTACTGAGATACAGGCTGCTCCAACCTGCTGTAAAATGCTTGATTTCGAGAGTGAGCGAAACTAATGAAAACATTGTTGGGGTAAAACCTAAAGGGAAAGGCCTAGCACCAAATTGCATTGGCCATCTGATCTAACTTCTGGAGGCAGTCAAAATGAGTATTTGAATTCTTCCCTACCTTATTCCTGTGCTGAGATACAGGCTGCTCCAAGCTGCTTCAAAATAATTGATTTCGAGAGTGAGCGAAACTAATGAAAACATTGTTGGGGTAAAAACTAAAGGGAAAGGCCTAGCACCAAATTGCATTGGCCATCTGATCTAACTTCTGGAGGCAGTCAAAATGAGTATTTGAATTCTTCCCTACCTTATTCCTGTGCTGAGATACAGGCTGCTCCAACCTGCTGTAAAATGCTTGATTTCGAGAGTGAGCGAAACTAATGAAAACATTGTTGGGGTAAAACCTAAAGGGAAAGGCCTAGCACCAAATTGCATTGGCCATCTGATCTAACTTCTGGAGGCAGTCAAAATGATCCTTAAAATTCTTCCCTACCTTATTCCTGTGCTGAGATACAGGCTGCTCCAAGCTGCTGTAAAATGCTTGATTTCGAGAGTGATCGAAACTAATGTAAACATTGTTGGGGTAAAACCTTAAGGGAAAGGCCTAGCACCAAATTGCATTGGCCATCTGATCTAACTTCTGGAGGCAGTCAAAATGATCCTTAGAATTCTTCCCTACCTTATTCTGTGCTGAGATACAGGCTGCTCCAAGCTGCTGTAAAATGCTTGATTTCGAGAGTGATCGAAACTAATGAAAACATTGTTGGGGTAAAACCTAAAGGGAAAGGCCTAGCACCAAATTGCATTGGCCATCTGATCTAACTTCTGGAGGCAGTCAAAATGAGTATTTGAATTCTTCCCTACCTTATTCCTGTGCTGGGATACAGGCTGCTCCAAGCTGCTTTAAAATAATTGATTTCGTGAGTGAGCGAAACTAATGAAAATATTGTTGGGGTAAAAACTAAAGGGAAAGGCCTAGCACCAAATTGCATTTGCCATCTGATCTAACTTCTGGAGGCAGTCAAAATGAGTATTTGAATTCTTCCCTACCTTATTCCTGTGCTGAGATACAGGCTGCTCCAAGCTGCTGTAAAATGCTTGATTTCGAGAGTGAGCGAAACTAATGAAAACATTGTTGGGGTAAAACCTAAAGGGAAAGGCCTAGCACCAAATTGCATTGGCCTTCTGATCTAACTTCTGGAGGCAGTCAAAATGATCCTTAGAATTCTTCCCTACCTTATTCCTCTGCTGAGATACAGGCTGCTCCAAGCTGCTGTAAAATAATTGATTTCGAGAGTGAGCGAAACTAATGAAAACATTGTTGGGGTAAAAACTAAAGGGAAAGGCCTAGCACCAAATTGCATTGGCCATCTGATCTAACTTCTGGAGGCAGTCAAAATGAGTATTTGAATTCTTCCCTACCTTATTCCTGTGCTGAGATACAGGCTGCTCCAACCTGCTGTAAAATGCTTGATTTCGAGAGTGATCGAAACTAATGAAAACATTGTTGGGGTAAAACCTAAAGGGAAAGGCCTAGCACAAAATACCATTTGCCATCTGATCTAACTTCTGGAGGCAGTCAAAATGAACCTTAGAATTCTTCCCTACCTTATTCCTGTGCTGAGATACAGGCTGCTCCAAGCTGCTGTAAAATGCTTGATTTCGAGAGTGAGCGAAACTAATGAAAACATTGTTGGGGTAAAATCTAAAGGGAAAGACCTAGCACCAAATTGCATTGGCCATCTGATCTAACTTCAGGAGGCAGTCAAAATGATCCTTAGAATTCTTCCCTACCTTATTCCTGTGCTGAGATACAGGCTGCTCCAACCTGCTGTAAAATGCTTGATTTCGAGTGTGAGCGAAACTAATGAAAACATTGTTGGGGTAAAACCTAAAGGGAAAGGCCTAGCACCAAATTGCATTGGCCATCTGATCTAACTTCTGGAGGCAGTCAAAATGAGTGTTTGAATTCTTCCCTACCTTGTTCCTCTGCTGAGATACAGGCTGCTCCAAGCTGCTGTAAAATGCTTGATTTCGAGAGTGAGCGAAACTAATGAAAACATTGTTGGGGTAAAACCTAAAGGGAAAGGCCTAGCACCAAATTGCATTGGCCATCTGATCTAACTTCTCGAGGCAGTCAAAATGATCCTTAGAATTCTTCCTTACCTTATTCCTGTGCTGAGATACAGGCTGCTCCAACCTGCTGTAAAATGCTTGATTTCGAGAGTGAGCGAAACTAATGAAAACATTGTTGGGGTAAAACCTAAAGGGAAAGGCCTAGCACCAAATTGCATTGGCCATCTGATCTAACTTCTGGAGGCAGTCAAAATGAGTGTTTGAATTCTTCCCTACCTTATTCCTCTGCTGAGATACAGGCTGCTCCAAGCTGCTGTAAAATGCTTGATTTCGAGAGTGATCGAAACTAATGAAAACATTGTTGGGGTAAAACCTAAAGGGAAAGGCCTAGCACCAAATTGCATTGGCCATCTGATCTAACTTCTGGAGGCAGTCAAAATGAGTATTTGAATTCTTCCCTACCTTATTCCTGTGCTGAGATACAGTCTGCTTCACCCTGCTGTAAAATGCTTGATTTCGAGAGTGATCGAAACTAATGAAAACATTGTTGGGGTAAAACCTAAAGGGAAAGGCCTAGCACCAAATTGCATTGGCCATCTGATCTAACTTCTGGAGGCAGTCAAAATCATCCTTAGAATTCTTCCCTACCTTATTCCTGTACTGAGATACAGGCTGCTCCAACCTGCTGTAAAATGCTTGATTTCGAGAGTGATCGAAACTAATGAAAACATTGTTGGGGTAAAACCTAAAGGGAAATTCCTAGCACCAAAATGCATGGGCCATCTGATCTAACTTCTGCAGGCAGTCAAAATGATCCTTAGAATTCTTCCCTACCTTATTCCTGTGCTGAGATACAGGCTGCTCCAACCTGTTGTAAAATGCTTGATTTCGAGAGTGAGCGAAACTAATGAAAACATAGTTGGGGTAAAACCTAAAGGGAAAGGCCTAGCACCAAATTGCATTGGCCATCTGATCTAACTTCTGGAGGCAGTCAAAATGAGTATTTGAATTCTTCCCTACCTTATTCCTGTGCTGAGATACAGGCTGCTTCACCCTGCTGTAAAATGCTTGATTTCGAGAGTGATCGAAACTAATGAAAACATTGTTGGGGTAAAACCTAAAGGGAAAGGCCTAGCACCAAATTGCATTGGCCATCTGATCTAACTTCTGGAGGCAGTCAAAATGATCCTTAGAATTCTTCCCTACCTTATTCCTGTGCTGAGATACAGGCTGCTCCAACCTGCTGTAAAATGCTTGATTTCGAGAGTGATCGAAACTAATGAAAACATTCTTGGGGTAAAACCTAAAGGGAAAGGCCTAGCACCAAATTGCATTGGCCATCTGATCTAACTTCTGGAGGCAGTCAAAATGATCCTTAGAATTCTTCCCTACCTTATTCCTGTGCTGAGATACAGGCTGCTCCAAGCTGCTGTAAAATGCTTGATTTCGAAAGTGATTGAAACTAATGAAAACATTGTTGGGGTAAAACCTAAAGGGAAAGGCCTAGCACCAAATTGCATTGGCCATCTGATCTATCTTCTGGAGGCAGTCAAAATGATCCTTAGAATTCTTCCCTACCTTATTCCTGTGCTGAGATACAGGCTGCTCCAAGCTGCTGTAAAATGCTTGATTTCGAGAGTGAGCGAAACTAATGAAAACACTGTTGGAGTAAAACCTAAAGGGAAAAGCCTAGCACCAAATTGCATTGGCCATCTGATCTAACTTCTGGAGGCAGTCAAAATGAGTATTTGAATTCTTCCCTACCTTATTCCTCTGCTGAGATACAGGCAGCTTCACCCTGCAGTAAAATGCTTGATTTCGAGAGTGATTGAAACTAATGAAAACATTGTTGGGGTAAAACCTAAAGGGAAAGGCCTAGCACCAAATTGCATTGGCCATCTGATCTAACTTCTGGAGGCAGTCAAAATGAGTATTTGAATTCTTCCCTACCTTATTCCTGTGCTGAGATACAGGCTGCTCCAAGCTGCTGTAAAATGCTTGATTTCGAGAGTGATCGAAACTAATGAAAACATTGTTGGGGTAAAACCTAAAGGGAAAGGCCTAGCACCAAATTGCATTGGCCATCTGATCTAACTTCTGCAGGCAGTCAAAATGATCCTTAGAATTCTTCCCTACCTTATTCCTGTGCTGAGATACAGGCTGCTCCAAGCTGCTGTAAAATGCTTGATTTCGAGAGTGAGCGAAACTAATGAAAACATTGTTGGGGTAAAACCTAAAGGGAAAGGCCTAGCACCAAATTGCATTGGCCATCTGATCTAACTTCTGGAGGCAGTCAAAATGAGTATTTGAATTCTTCCCTACCTTATTCCTGTGCTGAGATACAGGCTGCTCCAAGCTGCTTCAAAATAATTGATTTCGAGAGTGAGCGAAACTAATGAAAACATTGTTGGGGTAAAAACTAAAGGGAAAGGCCTAGCACCAAATTGCATTGGCCATCTGATCTAACTTCTGGAGGCAGTCAAAATGAGTATTTGAATTCTTCCCTACCTTATTCCTGTGCTGAGATACAGGCTGCTCCAACCTGCTGTAAAATGCTTGATTTCGAGAGTGAGCGAAACTAATGAAAACATTGTTGGGGTAAAAACTAAAGGGAAAGGCCTAGCACCAAATTGCATTGGCCATCTGATCTAACTTCTGGAGGCAGTCAAAATGAGTATTTGAATTCTTCCCTACCTTATTCCTGTGCTGAGATACAGGCTGCTCCAAGCTGCTGTAAAATGCTTGATTTCGAGAGTGATCGAAACTAATGTAAACATTGTTGGGGTAAAACCTAAAGGGAAAGGCCTAGCACCAAATTGCATTGGCCATCTGATCTAACTTCTGGAGGCAGTCAAAATGATCCTTAAAATTCTTCCCTACCTTATTCCTGTGCTGAGATACAGGCTGCTCCAAGCTGCTGTAAAATGCTTGATTTCGAGAGTGATCGAAACTAATGTAAACATTGTTGGGGTAAAACCTAAAGGGAAAGGCCTAGCACCAAATTGCAATGGCCATCTGATCTAACTTCTGGAGGCAGTCAAAATGATCCTTAGAATTCTTCCCTACCTTATTCTGTGCTGAGATACAGGCTGCTCCAAGCTGCTGTAAAATGCTTGATTTCGAGAGTGAGCGAAACTAATGAAAACATTGTTGGGGTAAAACCTAAAGGGAAAGGCCTAGCACCAAATTGCATTGGCCATCTGATCTAACTTCTGGAGGCAGTCAAAATGAGTATTTGAATTCTTCCCTACCTTATTCCTGTGCTGAGATACAGGCTGCTCCAAGCTGCTTTAAAATAATTGATTTCGTGAGTGAGCGAAACTAATGAAAATATTGTTGGGGTAAAAACTAAAGGGAAAGGCCTAGCACCAAATTGCATTTGCCATCTGATCTAATTTCTGGAGGCAGTCAAAATGAGTATTTGAATTCTTCCCTACCTTATTCCTGTGCTGAGATACAGGCTGCTCCAACCTGCTGTAAAATGCTTGATTTCGAGAGTGATCGAAACTAATGAAAACATTGTTGGGGTAAAACCTAAAGGGAAAGGCCTAGCACCAAATTGCATTGGCCATCTGATCTAACTTCTGGAGGCAGTCAAAATGAGTATTTGAATTCTTCCCTACCTTATTCCTGTGCTGAGATACAGGCTGCTCCAAGCTGCTTTAAAATAATTGATTTCGAGAGTGAGCGAAACTAATGAAAACATTGTTTGGGTAAAAACCAAAGGGAAAGGCCTAGCACCAAATTGCATTGGCCATCTGATCTAACTTCTGGAGGCACTCAAAATGAGTATTTGAATTCTTCCCTACCTTATTCCTGTGCTGAGATACAGGCTGCTCCAAGCTGCTGTAAAATGCTTGATTTCGAGAGTGATCGAAACTAATGAAAACATTGTTGGGGTAAAACCTAAAGGGAAAGGCCTAGCACCAAATTGCATTGGCCATCTGATCTAACTTCTGGAGGCAGTCAAAATGAGTATTTGAATTCTTCCCTACCTTATTCCTGTACTGAGATACAGGCTGCTCCAACCTGCTGTAAAATGCTTGATTTCGAGAGTGAGCGAAACTAATGAAAACATTGTTGGGGTAAAAACTAAAGGGAAAGGCCTAGCACCAAATTGCATTGGCCATCTGATCTAACTTCTGGAGGCAGTCAAAATGAGTATTTGAATTCTTCCCTACCTTATTCCTGTACTGAGATACAGGCTGCTCCAACCTGCTGTAAAATGCTTGATTTCGAGAGTGAGCGAAACTAATGAAAACATTGTTGGGGTAAAAACTAAAGGGAAAGGCCTGGCACCAAATTGCATTGGCCATCTGATCTAACTTCTGGAGGCAGTCAAAATGAGTATTTGAATTCTTCCCTACCTTATTCCTGTACTGAGATACAGGCTGCTCCAACCTGCTGTAAAATGCTTGATTTCGAGAGTGAGCGAAACTAATGAAAACATTGTTGGGGTAAAAACTAAAGGGAAAGGCCTAGCACCAAATTGCATTGGCCATCTGATCTAACTTCTGGAGGCAGTCAAAATGAGTATTTGAATTCTTCCCTACCTTATTCCTGTGCTGAGATACAGGCTGCTCCAAGCTGCTGTAAAATGCTTGATTTCGAGAGTGATCGAAACTAATGTAAACATTGTTGGGGTAAAACCTAAAGGGAAAGGCCTAGCACCAAATTGCATTGGCCATCTGATCTAACTTCTGGAGGCAGTCAAAATGATCCTTAAAATTCTTCCCTACCTTATTCCTGTGCTGAGATACAGGCTGCTCCAAGCTGCTGTAAAATGCTTGATTTCGAGAGTGATCGAAACTAATGTAAACATTGTTGGGGTAAAACCTTAAGGGAAAGGCCTAGCACCAAATTGCATTGGCCATCTGATCTAACTTCTGGAGGCAGTCAAAATGATCCTTAGAATTCTTCCCTACCTTATTCTGTGCTGAGATACAGGCTGCTCCAAGCTGCTGTAAAATGCTTGATTTATAGAGTGATCGAAACTAATGAAAACATTGTTGGGGTAAAACCTAAAGGGAAAGGCCTAGCACCAAATTGCATTGGCCATCTGATCTAACTTCTGGAGGCAGTCAAAATGAGTATTTGAATTCTTCCCTACCTTATTCCTGTGCTGAGATACAGGCTGCTCCAAGCTGCTTTAAAATAATTGATTTCGTGAGTGAGCGAAACTAATGAAAATATTGTTGGGGTAAAAACTAAAGGGAAAGGCCTAGCACCAAATTGCATTTGCCATCTGATCTAACTTCTGGAGGCAGTCAAAATGAGTATTTGAATTCTTCCCTACCTTATTCCTGTGCTGAGATACAGGCTGCTCCAAGCTGCTTTAAAATAATTGATTTCGTGAGTGAGCGAAACTAATGAAAATATTGTTGGGGTAAAAACTAAAGGGAAAGGCCTAGCACCAAATTGCATTTGCCATCTGATCTAACTTCTGGAGGCAGTCAAAATGAGTATTTGAATTCTTCCCTACCTTATTCCTGTGCTGAGATACAGGCTGCTCCAACCTGCTGTAAAATGCTTGATTTCGAGAGTGATCGAAACTAATGAAAACATTGTTGGGGTAAAACCTAAAGGGAAAGGCCTAGCACCAAATTGCATTGGCCATCTGATCTAACTTCTGGAGGCAGTCAAAATGAGTATTTGAATTCTTCCCTACCTTATTCCTGTGCTGAGATACAGGCTGCTCCAAGCTGCTTTAAAATAATTGATTTCGAGAGTGAGCGAAACTAATGAAAACATTGTTTGGGTAAAAAACAAAGGGAAAGGCCTAGCACCAAATTGCATTGGCCATCTGATCTAACTTCTGGAGGCACTCAAAATGAGTATTTGAATTCTTCCCTACCTTATTCCTGTGCTGAGATACAGGCTGCTCCAAGCTGCTGTAAAATGCTTGATTTCGAGAGTGATCGAAACTAATGAAAACATTGTTGGGGTAAAACCTAAAGGGAAAGGCCTAGCACCAAATTGCATTGGCCATCTGATCTAACTTCTGGAGGCAGTCAAAATGAGTATTTGAATTCTTCCCTACCTTATTCCTGTACTGAGATACAGGCTGCTCCAACCTGCTGTAAAATGCTTGATTTCGAGAGTGAGCGAAACTAATGAAAACATTGTTGGGGTAAAACCTAAAGGGAAAGGCCTAGCACCAAATTGCATTGGCCATCTGATCTAACTTCTGGAGGCAGTCAAAATGAGTATTTGAATTCTTCCCTACCTTATTCCTGTGCTGAGATACAGGCTGCTCCAAGCTGCTTCAAAATAATTGATTTCGAGAGTGAGCGAAACTAATGAAAACATTGTTGGGGTAAAAACTAAAGGGAAAGGCCTAGCACCAAATTGCGTTGGCCATCTGATCTAACTTCTGGAGGCAGTCAAAATGAGTATTTGAATTCTTCCCTACCTTATTCCTGTGCTGAGATACAGGCTGCTCCAACCTGCTGTAAAATGCTTGATTTCGAGAGTGAGCGAAACTAATGAAAACATTGTTGGGGTAAAACCTAAAGGGAAAGGCCTAGCACCAAATTGCATTGGCCATCTGATCTAACTTCTGGAGGCAGTCAAAATGATCCTTAAAATTCTTCCCTACCTTATTCCTGTGCTGAGATACAGGCTGCTCCAAGCTGCTGTAAAATGCTTGATTTCGAGAGTGATCGAAACTAATGTAAACATTGTTGGGGTAAAACCTTAAGGGAAAGGCCTAGCACCAAATTGCATTGGCCATCTGATCTAACTTCTGGAGGCAGTCAAAATGATCCTTAGAATTCTTCCCTACCTTATTCTGTGCTGAGATACAGGCTGCTCCAAGCTGCTGTAAAATGCTTGATTTCGAGAGTGATCGAAACTAATGAAAACATTGTTGGGGTAAAACCTAAAGGGAAAGGCCTAGCACCAAATTGCATTGGCCATCTGATCTAACTTCTGGAGGCAGTCAAAATGAGTATTTGAATTCTTCCCTACCTTATTCCTGTGCTGGGATACAGGCTGCTCCAAGCTGCTTTAAAATAATTGATTTCGTGAGTGAGTGAAACTAATGAAAATATTGTTGGGGTAAAAACTAAAGGGAAAGGCCTAGCACCAAATTGCATTTGCCATCTGATCTAACTTCTGGAGGCAGTCAAAATGAGTATTTGAATTCTTCCCTACCTTATTCCTGTGCTGAGATACAGGCTGCTCCAACCTGCTGTAAAATGCTTGATTTCGAGAGTGAGCGAAACTAATGAAAACATTGTTGGGGTAAAACCTAAAGGGAAAGGCCTAGCACCAAATTGCATTGGCCTTCTGATCTAACTTCTGGAGGCAGTCAAAATGAACCTTAGAATTCTTCCCTACCTTATTCCTGTGCTGAGATACAGGCTGCTCCAAGCTGCTGTAAAATGCTTGATTTCGAGAGTGAGCGAAACTAATGAAAACATTGTTGGGGTAAAATCTAAAGGGAAAGACCTAGCACCAAATTGCATTGGCCATCTGATCTAACTTCAGGAGGCAGTCAAAATGATCCTTAGAATTCTTCCCTACCTTATTCCTGTGCTGAGATACAGGCTGCTCCAACCTGCTGTAAAATGCTTGATTTCGAGTGTGAGCGAAACTAATGAAAACATTGTTGGGGTAAAACCTAAAGGGAAAGGCCTAGCACCAAATTGCATTGGCCATCTGATCTAACTTCTGGAGGCAGTCAAAATGAGTATTTGAATTCTTCCCTACCTTATTCCTGTGCTGAGATACAGGCTGCTCCAAGCTGCTTTAAAATAATTGATTTCGTGAGTGAGCGAAACTAATGAAAATATTGTTGGGGTAAAAACTAAAGGGAAAGGCCTAGCACCAAATTGCATTTGCCATCTGATCTAACTTCTGGAGGCAGTCAAAATGAGTATTTGAATTCTTCCCTACCTTATTCCTGTGCTGAGATACAGGCTGCTCCAAGCTGCTTTAAAATAATTGATTTCGTGAGTGAGCGAAACTAATGAAAATATTGTTGGGGTAAAAACTAAAGGGAAAGGCCTAGCACCAAATTGCATTTGCCATCTGATCTAACTTCTGGAGGCAGTCAAAATGAGTATTTGAATTCTTCCCTACCTTATTCCTGTGCTGAGATACAGGCTGCTCCAACCTGCTGTAAAATGCTTGATTTCGAGAGTGATCGAAACTAATGAAAACATTGTTGGGGTAAAACCTAAAGGGAAAGGCCTAGCACCAAATTGCATTGGCCATCTGATCTAACTTCTGGAGGCAGTCAAAATGAGTATTTGAATTCTTCCCTACCTTATTCCTGTGCTGAGATACAGGCTGCTCCAAGCTGCTTTAAAATAATTGATTTCGAGAGTGAGCGAAACTAATGAAAACATTGTTTGGGTAAAAAACAAAGGGAAAGGCCTAGCACCAAATTGCATTGGCCATCTGATCTAACTTCTGGAGGCACTCAAAATGAGTATTTGAATTCTTCCCTACCTTATTCCTGTGCTGAGATACAGGCTGCTCCAAGCTGCTGTAAAATGCTTGATTTCGAGAGTGATCGAAACTAATGAAAACATTGTTGGGGTAAAACCTAAAGGGAAAGGCCTAGCACCAAATTGCATTGGCCATCTGATCTAACTTCTGGAGGCAGTCAAAATGAGTATTTGAATTCTTCCCTACCTTATTCCTGTACTGAGATACAGGCTGCTCCAACCTGCTGTAAAATGCTTGATTTCGAGAGTGAGCGAAACTAATGAAAACATTGTTGGGGTAAAACCTAAAGGGAAAGGCCTAGCACCAAATTGCATTGGCCATCTGATCTAACTTCTGGAGGCAGTCAAAATGAGTATTTGAATTCTTCCCTACCTTATTCCTGTGCTGAGATACAGGCTGCTCCAAGCTGCTTCAAAATAATTGATTTCGAGAGTGAGCGAAACTAATGAAAACATTGTTGGGGTAAAAACTAAAGGGAAAGGCCTAGCACCAAATTGCATTGGCCATCTGATCTAACTTCTGGAGGCAGTCAAAATGAGTATTTGAATTCTTCCCTACCTTATTCCTGTGCTGAGATACAGGCTGCTCCAACCTGCTGTAAAATGCTTGATTTCGAGAGTGAGCGAAACTAATGAAAACATTGTTGGGGTAAAACCTAAAGGGAAAGGCCTAGCACCAAATTGCATTGGCCATCTGATCTAACTTCTGGAGGCAGTCAAAATGATCCTTAAAATTCTTCCCTACCTTATTCCTGTGCTGAGATACAGGCTGCTCCAAGCTGCTGTAAAATGCTTGATTTCGAGAGTGATCGAAACTAATGTAAACATTGTTGGGGTAAAACCTTAAGGGAAAGGCCTAGCACCAAATTGCATTGGCCATCTGATCTAACTTCTGGAGGCAGTCAAAATGATCCTTAGAATTCTTCCCTACCTTATTCTGTGCTGAGATACAGGCTGCTCCAAGCTGCTGTAAAATGCTTGATTTCGAGAGTGATCGAAACTAATGAAAACATTGTTGGGGTAAAACCTAAAGGGAAAGGCCTAGCACCAAATTGCATTGGCCATCTGATCTAACTTCTGGAGGCAGTCAAAATGAGTATTTGAATTCTTCCCTACCTTATTCCTGTGCTGGGATACAGGCTGCTCCAAGCTGCTTTAAAATAATTGATTTCGTGAGTGAGCGAAACTAATGAAAATATTGTTGGGGTAAAAACTAAAGGGAAAGGCCTAGCACCAAATTGCATTTGCCATCTGATCTAACTTCTGGAGGCAGTCAAAATGAGTATTTGAATTCTTCCCTACCTTATTCCTGTGCTGAGATACAGGCTGCTCCAACCTGCTGTAAAATGCTTGATTTCGAGAGTGAGCGAAACTAATGAAAACATTGTTGGGGTAAAACCTAAAGGGAAAGGCCTAGCACCAAATTGCATTGGCCTTCTGATCTAACTTCTGGAGGCAGTCAAAATGAACCTTAGAATTCTTCCCTACCTTATTCCTGTGCTGAGATACAGGCTGCTCCAAGCTGCTGTAAAATGCTTGATTTCGAGAGTGAGCGAAACTAATGAAAACATTGTTGGGGTAAAATCTAAAGGGAAAGACCTAGCACCAAATTGCATTGGCCATCTGATCTAACTTCAGGAGGCAGTCAAAATGATCCTTAGAATTCTTCCCTACCTTATTCCTGTGCTGAGATACAGGCTGCTCCAACCTGCTGTAAAATGCTTGATTTCGAGTGTGAGCGAAACTAATGAAAACATTGTTGGGGTAAAACCTAAAGGGAAAGGCCTAGCACCAAATTGCATTGGCCATCTGATCTAACTTCTGGAGGCAGTCAAAATGAGTGTTTGAATTCTTCCCTACCTTGTTCCTCTGCTGAGATACAGGCTGCTCCAAGCTGCTGTAAAATGCTTGATTTCGAGAGTGAGCGAAACTAATGAAAACATTGTTGGGGTAAAACCTAAAGGGAAAGGCCTAGCACCAAATTGCATTGGCCATCTGATCTAACTTCTCGAGGCAGTCAAAATGATCCTTAGAATTCTTCCTTACCTTATTCCTGTGCTGAGATACAGGCTGCTCCAACCTGCTGTAAAATGCTTGATTTCGAGAGTGAGCGAAACTAATGAAAACATTGTTGGGGTAAAACCTAAAGGGAAAGGCCTAGCACCAAATTGCATTGGCCATCTGATCTAACTTCTGGAGGCAGTCAAAATGAGTGTTTGAATTCTTCCCTACCTTATTCCTCTGCTGAGATACAGGCTGCTCCAAGCTGCTGTAAAATGCTTGATTTCGAGAGTGATCGAAACTAATGAAAACATTGTTGGGGTAAAACCTAAAGGGAAAGGCCTAGCACCAAATTGCATTGGCCATCTGATCTAACTTCTGGAGGCAGTCAAAATGAGTATTTGAATTCTTCCCTACCTTATTCCTGTGCTGAGATACAGTCTGCTTCACCCTGCTGTAAAATGCTTGATTTCGAGAGTGATCGAAACTAATGAAAACATTGTTGGGGTAAAACCTAAAGGGAAAGGCCTAGCACCAAATTGCATTGGCCATCTGATTTAACTTCTGGAGGCAGTCAAAATGAGTATTTGAATTCTTCCCTACCTTATTCCTGTGCTGAGATACAGGCTGCTCCAACCTGCTGTAAAATGCTTGATTTCGAGAGTGATCGAAACTAATGAAAACATTGTTGGGGTAAAACCTAAAGGGAAAGGCCTAGCACCAAATTGCATTGGCCATCTGATCTAACTTCTGGAGGCAGTCAAAATCATCCTTAGAATTCTTCCCTACCTTATTCCTGTACTGAGATACAGGCTGCTCCAACCTGCTGTAAAATGCTTGATTTCGAGAGTGATCGAAACTAATGAAAACATTGTTGGGGTAAAACCTAAAGGGAAATTCCTAGCACCAAAATGCATGGGCCATCTGATCTAACTTCTGCAGGCAGTCAAAATGATCCTTAGAATTCTTCCCTACCTTATTCCTGTGCTGAGATACAGGCTGCTCCAACCTGCTGTAAAATGCTTGATTTCGAGAGTGAGCGAAACTAATGAAAACATAGTTGGGGTAAAACCTAAAGGGAAAGGCCTAGCACCAAATTGCATTGGCCATCTGATCTAACTTCTGGAGGCAGTCAAAATGAGTATTTGAATTCTTCCCTACCTTATTCCTGTGCTGAGATACAGGCTGCTTCACCCTGCTGTAAAATGCTTGATTTCGAGAGTGATCGAAACTAATGAAAACATTGTTGGGGTAAAACCTAAAGGGAAAGGCCTAGCACCAAATTGCATTGGCCATCTGATCTAACTTCTGGAGGCAGTCAAAATGATCCTTAGAATTCTTCCCTACCTTATTCCTGTGCTGAGATACAGGCTGCTCCAACCTGCTGTAAAATGCTTGATTTCGAGAGTGATCGAAACTAATGAAAACATTCTTGGGGTAAAACCGAAAGGGAAAGGCCTAGCACCAAATTGCATTGGCCATCTGATCTAACTTCTGGAGGCAGTCAAAATGATCCTTAGAATTCTTCCCTACCTTATTCCTGTGCTGAGATACAGGCTGCTCCAAGCTGCTGTAAAATGCTTGATTTCGAAAGTGATTGAAACTAATGAAAACATTGTTGGGGTAAAACCTAAAGGGAAAGGCCTAGCACCAAATTGCATTGGCCATCTGATCTATCTTCTGGAGGCAGTCAAAATGATCCTTAGAATTCTTCCCTACCTTATTCCTGTGCTGAGATACAGGCTGCTCCAAGCTGCTGTAAAATGCTTGATTTCGAGAGTGAGCGAAACTAATGAAAACACTGTTGGATTAAAACCTAAAGGGAAAAGCCTAGCACCAAATTGCATTGGCCATCTGATCTAACTTCTGGAGGCAGTCAAAATGAGTATTTGAATTCTTCCCTACCTTATTCCTCTGCTGAGATACAGGCAGCTTCACCCTGCAGTAAAATGCTTGATTTCGAGAGTGATTGAAACTAATGAAAACATTGTTGGGGTAAAACCTAAAGGGAAAGGCCTAGCACCAAATTGCATTGGCCATCTGATCTAACTTCTGGAGGCACTCAAAATGAGTATTTGAATTCTTCCCTACCTTATTCCTGTGCTGAGATACAGGCTGCTCCAAGCTGCTGTAAAATGCTTGATTTCGAGAGTGATCGAAACTAATGAAAACATTGTTGGGGTAAAACCTAAAGGGAAAGGCCTAGCACCAAATTGCATTGGCCATCTGATCTAACTTCTGGAGGCAGTCAAAATGATCCTTAGAATTCTTCCCTACCTTATTCCTGTGCTGAGATACAGGCTGCTCCAAGCTGCTGTAAAATGCTTGATTTCGAGAGTGAGCGAAACTAATGAAAACATTGTTGGGGTAAAACCTAAAGGGAAAGGCCTAGCACCAAATTGCATTGGCCATCTGATCTAACTTCTGGAGGCAGTCAAAATGATCCTTAGAATTCTTCCCTACCTTATTCCTGTGCTGAGATACAGGCTGCTCCAACCTGCTGTAAAATGCTTGATTTCGAGTGTGAGCGAAACTAATGAAAACATTGTTGCGGTAAAACCTAAAGGGAAAGGCCTAGCACCAAATTGCATTGGCCATCTGATCTAACTTCTGGAGGCAGTCAAAATGAGTGTTTGAATTCTTCCCTACCCTATTCCTCTGCTGAGATACAGGCTGCTCCAAGCTGCTGTAAAATGCTTGATTTCGAGAGTGAGCGAAACTAATGAAAACATTGTTGGGGTAAAACCTAAAGGGAAAGGTCTAGCACCAAATTGCATTGGCCATCTGATCTAACTTCTGGAGGCAGTCAAAATGATCCTTAGAATTCTTCCCTACCTTATTCCTCTGCTGAGATACAGGCTGCTCCAAGCTGCTGTAAAATGCTTGATTTCGAGAGTGAGCGAAACTAATGAAAACATTGTTGGGGTAAAACCTAAAGGGAAAGGCCTAGCACCAAATTGCATTGGCCATCTGATCTAACTTCTGGAGGCAGTCAAAATGATCCTTAGAATTCTTCCCTACCTTATTCCTGTGCTGAGATACAGGCTGCTCCAAGCTGCTGTAAAATGCTTGATTTCGAAAGTGATTGAAACTAATGAAAACATTGTTGGGGTAAAACCTAAAGGGAAAGGCCTAGCACCAAATTGCATTGGCCATCTGATCTAACTTCTGGAGGCAGTCAAAATGATCCTTAGAATTCTTCCCTACCTTATTCCTGTGCTGAGATACAGGCTGCTCCAAGCTGCTGTAAAATGCTTGATTTCGAGAGTGAGCGAAACTAATGAAAACACTGTTGGATTAAAACCTAAAGGGAAAAGCCTAGCACCAAATTGCATTGGCCATCTGATCTAACTTCTGGAGGCAGTCAAAATGAGTATTTGAATTCTTCCCTACCTTATTCCTCTGCTGAGATACAGGCAGCTTCACCCTGCAGTAAAATGCTTGATTTCGAGAGTGATTGAAACTAATGAAAACATTGTTGGGGTAAAACCTAAAGGGAAAGGCCTAGCACCAAATTGCATTGGCCATCTGATCTAACTTCTGGAGGCACTCAAAATGAGTATTTGAATTCTTCCCTACCTTATTCCTGTGCTGAGATACAGGCTGCTCCAAGCTGCTGTAAAATGCTTGATTTCGAGAGTGATCGAAACTAATGAAAACATTGTTGGGGTAAAACCTAAAGGGAAAGGCCTAGCACCAAATTGCATTGGCCATCTGATCTAACTTCTGGAGGCAGTCAAAATGATCCTTAGAATTCTTCCCTACCTTATTCCTGTGCTGAGATACAGGCTGCTCCAAGCTGCTGTAAAATGCTTGATTTCGAGAGTGAGCGAAACTAATGAAAACATTGTTGGGGTAAAACCTAAAGGGAAAGGCCTAGCACCAAATTGCATTGGCCATCTGATCTAACTTCTGGAGGCAGTCAAAATGATCCTTAGAATTCTTCCCTACCTTATTCCTGTGCTGAGATACAGGCTGCTCCAACCTGCTGTAAAATGCTTGATTTCGAGTGTGAGCGAAACTAATGAAAACATTGTTGCGGTAAAACCTAAAGGGAAAGGCCTAGCACCAAATTGCATTGGCCATCTGATCTAACTTCTGGAGGCAGTCAAAATGAGTGTTTGAATTCTTCCCTACCCTATTCCTCTGCTGAGATACAGGCTGCTCCAAGCTGCTGTAAAATGCTTGATTTCGAGAGTGAGCGAAACTAATGAAAACATTGTTGGGGTAAAACCTAAAGGGAAAGGTCTAGCACCAAATTGCATTGGCCATCTGATCTAACTTCTGGAGGCAGTCAAAATGATCCTTAGAATTCTTCCCTACCTTATTCCTCTGCTGAGATACAGGCTGCTCCAAGCTGCTGTAAAATGCTTGATTTCGAGAGTGAGCGAAACTAATGAAAACATTGTTGGGGTAAAACCTAAAGGGAAAGGCCTAGCACCAAATTGCATTGGCCATCTGATCTAACTTCTGGAGGCAGTCAAAATGAGTATTTGAATTCTTCCCTACCTTATTCCTGTGCTGGGATACAGGCTGCTCCAAGCTGCTTTAAAATAATTGATTTCGTGAGTGAGCGAAACTAATGAAAATATTGTTGGGGTAAAAACTAAAGGGAAAGGCCTAGCACCAAATTGCATTTGCCATCTGATCTAACTTCTGGAGGCAGTCAAAATGAGTATTTGAATTCTTCCCTACCTTATTCCTGTGCTGAGATACAGGCTGCTCCAACCTGCTGTAAAATGCTTGATTTCGAGAGTGAGCGAAACTAATGAAAACATTGTTGGGGTAAAACCTAAAGGGAAAGGCCTAGCACCAAATTGCATTGGCCTTCTGATCTAACTTCTGGAGGCAGTCAAAATGATCCTTAGAATTCTTCCCTACCTTATTCCTCTGCTGAGATACAGGCTGCTCCAAGCTGCTGTAAAATAATTGATTTCGAGAGTGAGCGAAACTAATGAAAACATTGTTGGGGTAAAAACTAAAGGGAAAGGCCTAGCACCAAATTGCATTGGCCATCTGATCTAACTTCTGGAGGCAGTCAAAATGAGTATTTGAATTCTTCCCTACCTTATTCCTGTGCTGAGATACAGGCTGCTCCAACCTGCTGTAAAATGCTTGATTTCGAGAGTGATCGAAACTAATGAAAACATTGTTGGGGTAAAACCTAAAGGGAAAGGCCTAGCACAAAATACCATTTGCCATCTGATCTAACTTCTGGAGGCAGTCAAAATGAACCTTAGAATTCTTCCCTACCTTATTCCTGTGCTGAGATACAGGCTGCTCCAAGCTGCTGTAAAATGCTTGATTTCGAGAGTGAGCGAAACTAATGAAAACATTGTTGGGGTAAAATCTAAAGGGAAAGACCTAGCACCAAATTGCATTGGCCATCTGATCTAACTTCAGGAGGCAGTCAAAATGATCCTTAGAATTCTTCCCTACCTTATTCCTGTGCTGAGATACAGGCTGCTCCAACCTGCTGTAAAATGCTTGATTTCGAGTGTGAGCGAAACTAATGAAAACATTGTTGGGGTAAAACCTAAAGGGAAAGGCCTAGCACCAAATTGCATTGGCCATCTGATCTAACTTCTGGAGGCAGTCAAAATGAGTGTTTGAATTCTTCCCTACCTTGTTCCTCTGCTGAGATACAGGCTGCTCCAAGCTGCTGTAAAATGCTTGATTTCGAGAGTGAGCGAAAATAATGAAAACATTGTTGGGGTAAAACCTAAAGGGAAAGGCCTAGCACCAAATTGCATTGGCCATCTGATCTAACTTCTCGAGGCAGTCAAAATGATCCTTAGAATTCTTCCTTACCTTATTCCTGTGCTGAGATACAGGCTGCTCCAACCTGCTGTAAAATGCTTGATTTCGAGAGTGAGCGAAACTAATGAAAACATTGTTGGGGTAAAACCTAAAGGGAAAGGCCTAGCACCAAATTGCATTGGCCATCTGATCTAACTTCTGGAGGCAGTCAAAATGAGTGTTTGAATTCTTCCCTACCTTATTCCTCTGCTGAGATACAGGCTGCTCCAAGCTGCTGTAAAATGCTTGATTTCGAGAGTGATCGAAACTAATGAAAACATTGTTGGGGTAAAACCTAAAGGGAAAGGCCTAGCACCAAATTGCATTGGCCATCTGATCTAACTTCTGGAGGCAGTCAAAATGATCCTTAGAATTCTTCCCTACCTTATTCCTCTGCTGAGATACGGGCTGCTTCACCCTGCTGTAAAATGCTTGATTTCAAGAGTGATCGAAACTAATGAAAACATTGTTGGGGTAAAACCTAAAGGGAAAGGCCTAGCACCAAATTGCATTGGCCATCTGATCTAACTTCTGGAGGCAGTCAAAATGAGTATTTGAATTCTTCCCTACCTTATTCCTGTGCTGAGATACAGTCTGCTTCACCCTGCTGTAAAATGCTTGATTTCGAGAGTGATCGAAACTAATGAAAACATTGTTGGGGTAAAACCTAAAGGGAAAGGCCTAGCACCAAATTGCATTGGCCATCTGATCTAACTTCTGGAGGCAGTCAAAATGAGTATTTGAATTCTTCCCTACCTTATTCCTGTGCTGAGATACAGGCTGCTCCAACCTGCTGTAAAATGCTTGATTTCGAGAGTGATCGAAACTAATGAAAACATTGTTGGGGTAAAACCTAAAGGGAAAGGCCTAGCACCAAATTGCACTGGCCATCTGATTTAACTTCTGGAGGCAGTCAAAATGAGTATTTGAATTCTTCCCTACCTTATTCCTGTGCTGAGATACAGGCTGCTCCAACCTGCTGTAAAATGCTTGATTTCGAGAGTGATCGAAACTAATGAAAACATTGTTGGGGTAAAACCTAAAGGGAAAGGCCTAGCACCAAATTGCATTGGCCATCTGATCTAACTTCTGGAGGCAGTCAAAATCATCCTTAGAATTCTTCCCTACCTTATTCCTGTACTGAGATACAGGCTGCTCCAACCTGCTGTAAAATGCTTGATTTCGAGAGTGATCGAAACTAATGAAAACATTGTTGGGGTAAAACCTAAAGGGAAATTCCTAGCACCAAAATGCATGGGCCATCTGATCTAACTTCTGCAGGCAGTCAAAATGATCCTTAGAATTCTTCCCTACCTTATTCCTGTGCTGAGATACAGGCTGCTCCAACCTGCTGTAAAATGCTTGATTTCGAGAGTGAGCGAAACTAATGAAAACATAGTTGGGGTAAAACCTAAAGGGAAAGGCCTAGCACCAAATTGCATTGGCCATCTGATCTAACTTCTGGAGGCAGTCAAAATGAGTATTTGAATTCTTCCCTACCTTATTCCTGTGCTGAGATACAGGCTGCTTCACCCTGCTGTAAAATGCTTGATTTCGAGAGTGATCGAAACTAATGAAAACATTGTTGGGGTAAAACCTAAAGGGAAAGGCCTAGCACCAAATTGCATTGGCCATCTGATCTAACTTCTGGAGGCAGTCAAAATGATCCTTAGAATTCTTCCCTACCTTATTCCTGTGCTGAGATACAGGCTGCTCCAACCTGCTGTAAAATGCTTGATTTCGAGAGTGATCGAAACTAATGAAAACATTCTTGGGGTAAAACCTAAAGGGAAAGGCCTAGCACCAAATTGCATTGGCCATCTGATCTAACTTCTGGAGGCAGTCAAAATGATCCTTAGAATTCTTCCCTACCTTATTCCTGTGCTGAGATACAGGCTGCTCCAAGCTGCTGTAAAATGCTTGATTTCGAAAGTGATTGAAACTAATGAAAACATTGTCGGGGTAAAACCTAAAGGGAAAGGCCTAGCACCAAATTGCATTGGCCATCTGATCTATCTTCTGGAGGCAGTCAAAATGATCCTTAGAATTCTTCCCTACCTTATTCCTGTGCTGAGATACAGGCTGCTCCAAGCTGCTGTAAAATGCTTGATTTCGAGAGTGAGCGAAACTAATGAAAACACTGTTGGAGTAAAACCTAAAGGGAAAAGCCTAGCACCAAATTGCATTGGCCATCTGATCTAACTTCTGGAGGCAGTCAAAATGAGTATTTGAATTCTTCCCTACCTTATTCCTCTGCTGAGATACAGGCAGCTTCACCCCGCAGTAAAATGCTTGATTTCCAGAGTGATTGAAACTAATGAAAACATTGTTGGGGTAAAACCTAAAGGGAAAGGCCTAGCACCAAATTGCATTGGCCATCTGATCTAACTTCTGGAGGCACTCAAAATGAGTATTTGAATTCTTCCCTACCTTATTCCTGTGCTGAGATACAGGCTGCTCCAAGCTGCTGTAAAATGCTTGATTTCGAGAGTGATCGAAACTAATGAAAACATTGTTGGGGTAAAACCTAAAGGGAAAGGCCTAGCACCAAATTGCATTGGCCATCTGATCTAACTTCTGGAGGCAGTCAAAATGATCCTTAGAATTCTTCCCTACCTTATTCCTGTGCTGAGATACAGGCTGCTCCAAGCTGCTGTAAAATGCTTGATTTCGAGAGTGAGCGAAACTAATGAAAACATTGTTGGGGTAAAACCTAAAGGGAAAGGCCTAGCACCAAATTGCATTGGCCATCTGATCTAACTTCTGGAGGCAGTCAAAATGATCCTTAGAATTCTTCCCTACCTTATTCCTGTGCTGAGATACAGGCTGCTCCAACCTGCTGTAAAATGCTTGATTTCGAGTGTGAGCGAAACTAATGAAAACATTGTTGCGGTAAAACCTAAAGGGAAAGGCCTAGCACCAAATTGCATTGGCCATCTGATCTAACTTCTGGAGGCAGTCAAAATGAGTGTTTGAATTCTTCCCTACCTTATTCCTCTGCTGAGATACAGGCTGCTCCAAGCTGCTGTAAAATGCTTGATTTCGAGAGTGAGCGAAACTAATGAAAACATTGTTGGGGTAAAACCTAAAGGGAAAGGTCTAGCACCAAATTGCATTGGCCATCTGATCTAACTTCTGGAGGCAGTCAAAATGATCCTTAGAATTCTTCCCTACCTTATTCCTCTGCTGAGATACAGGCTGCTCCAACCTGCTGTAAAATGCTTGATTTCGAGAGTGAGCGAAACTAATGAAAACATTGTTGGGGTAAAACCTAAAGGGAAAGGCCTAGCACCAAATTGCATTGGCCATCTGATCTAACTTCTGGAGGCACTCAAAATGAGTATTTGAATTCTTCCCTACCTTATTCCTGTGCTGAGATACAGGCTGCTCCAAGCTGCTTTAAAATAATTGATTTCGAGAGTGAGCGAAACTAATGAAAACATTGTTTGGGTAAAAACCAAAGGGAAAGGCCTAGCACCAAATTGCATTGGCCATCTGATCTAACTTCTGGAGGCACTCAAAATGAGTATTTGAATTCTTCCCTACCTTATTCCTGTGCTGAGATACAGGCTGCTCCAAGCTGCTGTAAAATGCTTGATTTCGAGAGTGATCGAAACTAATGAAAACATTGTTGGGGTAAAACCTAAAGGGAAAGGCCTAGCACCAAATTGCATTGGCCATCTGATCTAACTTCTGGAGGCAGTCAAAATGAGTATTTGAATTCTTCCCTACCTTATTCCTGTGCTGAGATACAGGCTGCTCCAACCTGCTGTAAAATGCTTGATTTCGAGAGTGAGCGAAACTAATGAAAACATTGTTGGGGTAAAACCTAAAGGGAAAGGCCTAGCACCAAATTGCATTGGCCATCTGATCTAACTTCTGGAGGCAGTCAAAATGAGTATTTGAATTCTTCCCTACCTTATTCCTGTGCTGGGATACAGGCTGCTCCAAGCTGCTTTAAAATAATTGATTTCGTGAGTGAGCGAAACTAATGAAAATATTGTTGGGGTAAAAACTAAAGGGAAAGGCCTAGCACCAAATTGCATTTGCCATCTGATCTAACTTCTGGAGGCAGTCAAAATGAGTATTTGAATTCTTCCCTACCTTATTCCTGTGCTGAGATACAGGCTGCTCCAACCTGCTGTAAAATGCTTGATTTCGAGAGTGAGCGAAACTAATGAAAACATTGTTGGGGTAAAACCTAAAGGGAAAGGCCTAGCACAAAATACCATTTGCCATCTGATCTAACTTCTGGAGGCAGTCAAAATGAACCTTAGAATTCTTCCCTACCTTATTCCTGTGCTGAGATACAGGCTGCTCCAAGCTGCTGTAAAATGCTTGATTTCGAGAGTGAGCGAAACTAATGAAAACATTGTTGGGGTAAAATCTAAAGGGAAAGACCTAGCACCAAATTGCATTGGCCATCTGATCTAACTTCAGGAGGCAGTCAAAATGATCCTTAGAATTCTTCCCTACCTTATTCCTGTGCTGAGATACAGGCTGCTCCAACCTGCTGTAAAATGCTTGATTTCGAGTGTGAGCGAAACTAATGAAAACATTGTTGGGGTAAAACCTAAAGGGAAAGGCCTAGCACCAAATTGCATTGGCCATCTGATCTAACTTCTGGAGGCAGTCAAAATGAGTGTTTGAATTCTTCCCTACCTTGTTCCTCTGCTGAGATACAGGCTGCTCCAAGCTGCTGTAAAATGCTTGATTTCGAGAGTGAGCGAAACTAATGAAAACATTGTTGGGGTAAAACCTAAAGGGAAAGGCCTAGCACCAAATTGCATTGGCCATCTGATCTAACTTCTCGAGGCAGTCAAAATGATCCTTAGAATTCTTCCTTACCTTATTCCTGTGCTGAGATACAGGCTGCTCCAACCTGCTGTAAAATGCTTGATTTCGAGAGTGAGCGAAACTAATGAAAACATTGTTGGGGTAAAACCTAAAGGGAAAGGCCTAGCACCAAATTGCATTGGCCATCTGATCTAACTTCTGGAGGCAGTCAAAATGAGTGTTTGAATTCTTCCCTACCTTATTCCTGTGCTGAGATACAGGCTGCTCCAAGCTGCTGTAAAATGCTTGATTTCGAGAGTGATCGAAACTAATGAAAACATTGTTGGGGTAAAACCTAAAGGGAAAGGCCTAGCACCAAATTGCATTGGCCATCTGATCTAACTTCTGGAGGCAGTCAAAATGATCCTTAGAATTCTTCCCTACCTTATTCCTCTGCTGAGATACGGGCTGCTTCACCCTGCTGTAAAATGCTTGATTTCAAGAGTGATCGAAACTAATGAAAACATTGTTGGGGTAAAACCTAAAGGGAAAGGCCTAGCACCAAATTGCATTGGCCATCTGATCTAACTTCTGGAGGCAGTCAAAATGAGTATTTGAATTCTTCCCTACCTTATTCCTGTGCTGAGATACAGTCTGCTTCACCCTGCTGTAAAATGCTTGATTTCGAGAGTGATCGAAACTAATGAAAACATTGTTGGGGTAAAACCTAAAGGGAAAGGCCTAGCACCAAATTGCATTGGCCATCTGATCTAACTTCTGGAGGCAGTCAAAATGAGTATTTGAATTCTTCCCTACCTTATTCCTGTGCTGAGATACAGGCTGCTCCAACCTGCTGTAAAATGCTTGATTTCGAGAGTGATCGAAACTAATGAAAACATTGTTGGGGTAAAACCTAAAGGGAAAGGCCTAGCACCAAATTGCATTGGCCATCTGATTTAACTTCTGGAGGCAGTCAAAATGAGTATTTGAATTCTTCCCTACCTTATTCCTGTGCTGAGATACAGGCTGCTCCAACCTGCTGTAAAATGCTTGATTTCGAGAGTGATCGAAACTAATGAAAACATTGTTGGGGTAAAACCTAAAGGGAAAGGCCTAGCACCAAATTGCATTGGCCATCTGATCTAACTTCTGGAGGCAGTCAAAATCATCCTTAGAATTCTTCCCTACCTTATTCCTGTACTGAGATACAGGCTGCTCCAACCTGCTGTAAAATGCTTGATTTCGAGAGTGATCGAAACTAATGAAAACATTGTTGGGGTAAAACCTAAAGGGAAATTCCTAGCACCAAAATGCATGGGCCATCTGATCTAACTTCTGCAGGCAGTCAAAATGATCCTTAGAATTCTTCCCTACCTTATTCCTGTGCTGAGATACAGGCTGCTCCAACCTGCTGTAAAATGCTTGATTTCGAGAGTGAGCGAAACTAATGAAAACATAGTTGGGGTAAAACCTAAAGGGAAAGGCCTAGCACCAAATTGCATTGGCCATCTGATCTAACTTCTGGAGGCAGTCAAAATGAGTATTTGAATTCTTCCCTACCTTATTCCTGTGCTGAGATACAGGCTGCTTCACCCTGCTGTAAAATGCTTGATTTCGAGAGTGATCGAAACTAATGAAAACATTGTTGGGGTAAAACCTAAAGGGAAAGGCCTAGCACCAAATTGCATTGGCCATCTGATCTAACTTCTGGAGGCAGTCAAAATGATCCTTAGAATTCTTCCCTACCTTATTCCTGTGCTGAGATACAGGCTGCTCCAACCTGCTGTAAAATGCTTGATTTCGAGAGTGATCGAAACTAATGAAAACATTCTTGGGGTAAAACCTAAAGGGAAAGGCCTAGCACCAAATTGCATTGGCCATCTGATCTAACTTCTGGAGGCAGTCAAAATGATCCTTAGAATTCTTCCCTACCTTATTCCTGTGCTGAGATACAGGCTGCTCCAAGCTGCTGTAAAATGCTTGATTTCGAAAGTGATTGAAACTAATGAAAACATTGTCGGGGTAAAACCTAAAGGGAAAGGCCTAGCACCAAATTGCATTGGCCATCTGATCTATCTTCTGGAGGCAGTCAAAATGATCCTTAGAATTCTTCCCTACCTTATTCCTGTGCTGAGATACAGGCTGCTCCAAGCTGCTGTAAAATGCTTGATTTCGAGAGTGAGCGAAACTAATGAAAACACTGTTGGAGTAAAACCTAAAGGGAAAAGCCTAGCACCAAATTGCATTGGCCATCTGATCTAACTTCTGGAGGCAGTCAAAATGAGTATTTGAATTCTTCCCTACCTTATTCCTCTGCTGAGATACAGGCAGCTTCACCCCGCAGTAAAATGCTTGATTTCCAGAGTGATTGAAACTAATGAAAACATTGTTGGGGTAAAACCTAAAGGGAAAGGCCTAGCACCAAATTGCATTGGCCATCTGATCTAACTTCTGGAGGCACTCAAAATGAGTATTTGAATTCTTCCCTACCTTATTCCTGTGCTGAGATACAGGCTGCTCCAAGCTGCTGTAAAATGCTTGATTTCGAGAGTGATCGAAACTAATGAAAACATTGTTGGGGTAAAACCTAAAGGGAAAGGCCTAGCACCAAATTGCATTGGCCATCTGATCTAACTTCTGGAGGCAGTCAAAATGATCCTTAGAATTCTTCCCTACCTTATTCCTGTGCTGAGATACAGGCTGCTCCAAGCTGCTGTAAAATGCTTGATTTCGAGAGTGAGCGAAACTAATGAAAACATTGTTGGGGTAAAACCTAAAGGGAAAGGCCTAGCACCAAATTGCATTGGCCATCTGATCTAACTTCTGGAGGCAGTCAAAATGATCCTTAGAATTCTTCCCTACCTTATTCCTGTGCTGAGATACAGGCTGCTCCAACCTGCTGTAAAATGCTTGATTTCGAGTGTGAGCGAAACTAATGAAAACATTGTTGCGGTAAAACCTAAAGGGAAAGGCCTAGCACCAAATTGCATTGGCCATCTGATCTAACTTCTGGAGGCAGTCAAAATGAGTGTTTGAATTCTTCCCTACCTTATTCCTCTGCTGAGATACAGGCTGCTCCAAGCTGCTGTAAAATGCTTGATTTCGAGAGTGAGCGAAACTAATGAAAACATTGTTGGGGTAAAACCTAAAGGGAAAGGTCTAGCACCAAATTGCATTGGCCATCTGATCTAACTTCTGGAGGCAGTCAAAATGATCCTTAGAATTCTTCCCTACCTTATTCCTCTGCTGAGATACAGGCTGCTCCAACCTGCTGTAAAATGCTTGATTTCGAGAGTGAGCGAAACTAATGAAAACATTGTTGGGGTAAAACCTAAAGGGAAAGGCCTAGCACCAAATTGCATTGGCCATCTGATCTAACTTCTGGAGGCAGTCAAAATGAGTATTTGAATTCTTCCCTACCTTATTCCTGTGCTGAGATACAGGCTGCTCCAAGCTGCTGTAAAATGCTTGATTTCGAGAGTGATCGAAACTAATGAAAACATTGTTGGGGTAAAACCTAAAGGGAAAGGCCTAGCACCAAATTGCATTGGCCATCTGATCTAACTTCTGGAGGCAGTCAAAATGAGTATTTGAATTCTTCCCTACCTTATTCCTGTGCTGAGATACAGGCTTCCCCAAGCTGCTGTAAAATGCTTGATTTCGAGAGTGATCAAAACTAATGTAAACATTGTTGGGGTAAAACCTAAAGGGAAAGGCCTAGCACCAAATTGCATTGGCCATCTGATCTAACTTCTGGAGGCAGTCAAAATGATCCTTAGATTTCTTCCCTACCTTATTCCTGTGCTGAGATACAGGCTGCTCCAAGCTGCTGTAAAATGCTTGATTTCGAGAGTGATCGAAACTAATGAAAACATTGTTGGGGTAAAACCTAAAGGGAAAGGCCTAGCACCAAATTGCATTGGCCATCTGATCTAACTTCTGGAGGCAGTCAAAATGAGTATTTGAATTCTTCCCTACCTTATTCCTGTGCTGAGATACAGGCTGCTCCAAGCTGCTTTAAAATAATTGATTTCGAGAGTGAGCGAAACTAATGAAAACATTGTTTGGGTAAAAACCAAAGGGAAAGGCCTAGCACCAAATTGCATTGGCCATCTGATCTAACTTCTGGAGGCACTCAAAATGAGTATTTGAATTCTTCCCTACCTTATTCCTGTGCTGAGATACAGGCTGCTCCAAGCTGCTGTAAAATGCTTGATTTCGAGAGTGATCGAAACTAATGAAAACATTGTTGGGGTAAAACCTAAAGGGAAAGGCCTAGCACCAAATTGCATTGGCCATCTGATCTAACTTCTGGAGGCAGTCAAAATGAGTATTTGAATTCTTCCCTACCTTATTCCTGTGCTGAGATACAGGCTGCTCCAACCTGCTGTAAAATGCTTGATTTCGAGAGTGAGCGAAACTAATGAAAACATTGTTGGGGTAAAACCTAAAGGGAAAGGCCTAGCACCAAATTGCATTGGCCATCTGATCTAACTTCTGGAGGCAGTCAAAATGAGTATTTGAATTCTTCCCCACCTTATTCCTGTGCTGAGATACAGGCTGCTCCAAGCTGCTTCAAAATAATTGATTTCGAGAGTGAGCGAAACTAATGAAAACATTGTTGGGGTAAAAACTAAAGGGAAAGGCCTAGCACCAAATTGCATTGGCCATCTGATCTAACTTCTGGAGGCAGTCAAAATGAGTATTTGAATTCTTCCCTACCTTATTCCTGTGCTGAGATACAGGCTGCTCCAAGCTGCTGTAAAATGCTTGATTTCGAGAGTGATCGAAACTAATGTAAACATTGTTGGGGTAAAACCTAAAGGGAAAGGCCTAGCACCAAATTGCATTGGCCATCTGATCTAACTTCTGGAGGCAGTCAAAATGATCCTTAAAATTCTTCCCTACCTTATTCCTGTGCTGAGATACAGGCTGCTCCAAGCTGCTGTAAAATGCTTGATTTCGAGAGTGATCGAAACTAATGTAAACATTGTTGGGGTAAAACCTTAAGGGAAAGGCCTAGCACCAAATTGCATTGCCCATCTGATCTAACTTCTGGAGGCAGTCAAAATGATCCTTAGAATTCTTCCCCACCTTATTCCTGTGCTGAGATACAGGCTGCTCCAAGCTGCTTTAAAATAATTGATTTCGTGAGTGAGCGAAACTAATGAAAATATTGTTGGGGTAAAAACTAAAGGGAAAGGCCTAGCACCAAATTGCATTTGCCATCTGATCTAACTTCTGGAGGCAGTCAAAAAGAGTATTTGAATTCTTCCCTACCTTATTCCTGTGCTGACATACAGGCTGCTCCAACCTGCTGTAAAATGCTTGATTTCGAGAGTGAGCGAAACTAATGAAAACATTGTTGGGGTAAAAACTAAAGGGAAAGACCTAGCACCAAATTGCATTGGCCATCTGATCTAACTTCTGGAGGCAGTCAAAATGATCCTTAGAATTCTTCCCTACCTTATTCCTGTGCTGAGATACAGGCTGCTCCAAGCTGCTGTAAAATGCTTGATTTCGAGAGTGAGCGAAACTAATGAAAACATTGTTGGGGTAAAACCTAAAGGGAAAGGCCTAGCACCAAATTGCATTGGCCTTCTGATCTAACTTCTGGAGGCAGTCAAAATGATCCTTAGAATTCTTCCCTACCTTATTCCTGTGCTGAGATACAGGCTGCTCCAAGCTGCTGTAAAATAATTGATTTCGAGAGTGAGCGAAACTAATGAAAACATTGTTGGGGTAAAAACTAAAGGGAAAGGCCTAGCACCAAATTGCATTGGCCATCTGATCTAACTTCTGGAGGCAGTCAAAATGAGTATTTGAATTCTTCCCTACCTTATTCCTGTGCTGAGATACAGGCTGCTCCAACCTGCTGTAAAATGCTTGATTTCGAGAGTGATCGAAACTAATGTAAACATTGTTGGGGTAAAACCTAAAGGGAAAGGCCTAGTCCCAAACTGCATTGGCCATCTGATCTAACTTCTGGAGGCAGTCAAAATGATCCTTAAAATTCTTCCCTACCTTATTCCTGTGCTGAGATACAGGCTGCTCCAAGCTGCTGTAAAATGCTTGATTTCGAGAGTGATCGAAACGAATGAAAACATTGTTGGGGTAAAACCTAAAGGGAAAGGCCTAGCACCAAATTGCATTGGCCATCTGATCTAACTTCTGGAGGCAGTCAAAATGAGCCTTAGAATTCTTCCCTACCTTATTCCTGTGCTGAGATACAGGCTGCTCCAACCTGCTGTAAAATGCTTGATTTCGAGAGTGATCGAAACTAATGAAAACATTGTTGGGGTAAAACCTAAAGGGAAAGGCCTAGCACCAAATACCATTTGCCATCTGATCTAACTTCTGGAGGCAGTCAAAATGATCCTTAGAATTCTTCCCTACCTTATTCCTGTGCTGAGATACAGGCTGCTCCAAGCTGCTGTAAAATGCTTGATTTCGAGAGTGAGCGAAACTAATGAAAACATTGTTGGGGTAAAATCTAAAGGGAAAGACCTAGCACCAAATTGCATTGGCCATCTGATCTAACTTCTGGAGGCAGTCAAAATTAGTGTTTGAATTCTTCCCTACCTTGTTCCTCTGCTGAGATACAGGCTGCTCCAAGCTGCTGTAAAATGCTTGATTTCGAGAGTGAGCGAAACTAATGAAAACATTGTTGGGGTAAAACCTAAAGGGAAAGGCCTAGCACCAAATTGCATTGGCCATCTGATCTAACTTCTGGAGGCAGTCAAAATGATCCTTAGAATTCTTCCCTACCTTATTCCTCTGCTGAGATACGGGCTGCTTCACCCTGCTGTAAAATGCTTGATTTCAAGAGTGATCGAAACTAATGAAAACATTGTTGGGGTAAAACCTAAAGGGAAAGGCCTAGCACCAAATTGCATTGGCCATCTGATCTAACTTCTGGAGGCAGTCAAAATGAGTATTTGAATTCTTCCCTACCTTATTCCTGTGCTGAGATACAGTCTGCTTCACCCTGCTGTAAAATGCTTGATTTCGAGAGTGATCGAAACTAATGAAAACATTGTTGGGGTAAAACCTAAAGGGAAAGGCCTAGCACCAAATTGCATTGGCCATCTGATCTAACTTCTGGAGGCAGTCAAAATGATCCTTAGAATTCTTCCCTACCTTGTTCCTCTGCTGAGATACAGGCTGCTCCAAGCTGCTGTAAAATGCTTGATTTCAAGAGTGAGCGAAACTAATGAAAACATTGTTGGGGTAAAACCTAAAGGGAAATGCCCAGCACCAAATTGCATTGGCCATCTGATCTATCTTCTGGAGGCTGTCAAAATGAGTATTTGAATTCTTCCCTACCTTATTCCTCTGCTGAGATACAGGCAGCTTCACCCTGCAGTAAAATGCTTGATTTCGAGAGTGATTGAAACTAATGAAAACATTGTTGGGGTAAAACCTAAAGGGAAAGGCCTAGCACCAAATTGCATTGGCCATCTGATCTAACTTCTGGAGGCAGTCAAAATGATCCTTAGAATTCTTCCCTACCTTATTCCTGTGCTGAGATACAGGCTGCTCCAAGCTGCTGTAAAATGCTTGATTTCGAGAGTGAGCGAAACTAATGAAAACATTGTTGGGGTAAAACCTAAAGGGAAAGGCCCAGCACCAAATTGCATTGGCCATCTGATCTAACTTCTGGAGGCAGTCAAAATGAGTATTTGAATTCTTCCCTACCTTATTCCTCTGCTGAGATACAGGCAGCTTCACCCTGCAGTAAAATGCTTGATTTCGAGAGTGAGCGAAACTAATGAAAACATTGTTGGGGTAAAACCTAAAGGGAAAGGCCTAGCACCAAATTGCATTGGCAATCTGATCTAACTTCTGGAGGCACTCAAAATGAGTATTTGAATTCTTCCCTACCTTATTCCTGTGCTGAGATACAGGCTGCTCCAAGCTGCTGTAAAATGCTTGATTTCGAGAGTGATCGAAACTAATGAAAACATTGTTGGGGTAAAACCTAAAGGGAAAGGCCTAGCACCAAATTGCATTGGCCATCTGATCTAACTTCTGGAGGCAGTCAAAATGATCCTTAGAATTCTTCCCTACCTTATTCCTGTGCTGAGATACAGGCTGCTCCAAGCTGCTGTAAAATGCTTGATTTCGAGAGTGAGCGAAACTAATGAAAACATTGTTGGGGTAAAACCTAAAGGGAAAGGCCTAGCACCAAATTGCATTGGCCATGTGATCTAACTTCTGGAGGCAGTCAAAATGATCCTTAGAATTCTTCCCTACCTTATTCCTGTACTGAGATACAGGCTGCTCCAACCTGCTGTAAAATGCTTGATTTCGAGTGTGAGCGAAACTAATGAAAACATTGTTGCGGTAAAACCTAAAGGGAAAGGCCTAGCACCAAATTGCATTGGCCATCTGATCTAACTTCTGGAGGCAGTCAAAATGAGTGTTTGAATTCTTCCCTACCTTGTTCCTCTGCTGAGATACAGGCTGCTCCAAGCTGCTGTAAAATGCTTGATTTCGAGAGTGAGCGAAACTAATGAAAACATTGTTGGGGTAAAACCTAAAGGGAAAGGTCTAGCACCAAATTGCATTGGCCATCTGATCTAACTTCTGGAGGCAGTCAAAATGATCCTTAGAATTCTTCCCTACCTTATTCCTCTGCTGAGATACAGGCTGCTCCAACCTGCTGTAAAATGCTTGATTTCGAGAGTGAGCGAAACTAATGAAAACATTGTTGGGGTAAAACCTAAAGGGAAAGGCCTAGCACCAAATTGCATTGGCCATCTGATCTAACATCTGGAGGCAGTCAAAATGATCCTTAGAATTCTTCCCTACCTTATTCCTGTGCTGAGATACAGGCTGCTCCAAGCTGCTGTAAAATGCTTGATTTCGAGAGTGATCGAAACTAATGAAAACATTGTTGGGGTAAAACCTAAAGGGAAAGGCCTAGCACCAAATTGCATTGGCCATCTGATCTAACTTCTGGAGGCAGTCAAAATGATCAATAGAATTCTTCCCTACCTTATTCCTGTGCTGAGATACAGGCTGCTGCAACCTGCTGTAAAATGCTTGATTTGGAGAGTGATCGAAACTAATGAAAACATTGTTGGGGTAAAACCTAAAGGGAAAGGCCTAGCACCAAATTGCATTGGCCATCTGATCTAACTTCTGGAGGCAGTCAAAATGATCCTTAGAATTCTTCCCTACCTTATTCCTGTACTGAGATACAGGCTGCTCCAACCTGCTGTAAAATGCTTGATTTCGAGAGTGATCGAAACTAATGAAAATATTGTTGGGGTAAAACCTAAAGGGAAAGTCCTAGCACCAAAATGCATTGGCCATCTGATCTAACTTCTGGAGGCAGTCAAAATGATCCTTAGAATTCTTCCCTACCTTATTCCTGTGCTGAGATACAGGCTGCTCCAACCTGCTGTAAAATGCTTGATTTCGAGAGTGAGCGAAACTAATGAAAACATTGTTGGGGTAAAACCTAAAGGGAAAGGCCTAGCACCAAATTGCATTGGCCATCTGATCTAACTTCTGGAAGCAGTCAAAATGATCCTTAGAATTCTTCCCTACCTTATTCCTGTGCTGAGATACAGTCTGCTTCACCCTGCTGTAAAATGCTTGATTTCGAGAGTGATCGAAACTAATGAAAACATTGTTGGGGTAAAACCTAAAGGGAAAGGCCTAGCACCAAATTGCATTGGCCATCTGATCTAACTTCTGGAGGCAGTCAAAATGATCCTTAGAATTCTTCCCTACCTTATTCCTGTGCTGAGATACAGGCTGCTTCACCCTGCTGTAAAATGCTTGATTTCGAAAGTGATTGAAACTAATGAAAACATTGTTGGGGTAAAACCTAAAGGGAAAGGCCTAGCACCAAATTGCATTGGCCATCTGATCTAACTTCTGGAGGCAGTCAAAATGATCCTTAGAATTCTTCCCTACCTTATTCCTCTGCTGAGATACAGGCTGCTCCAAGCTGCAGTAAAATGCTTGATTTCGAGAGTGAGCGAAACTAATGAAAACATTGTTGGGGTAAAACCTAAAGGGAAAGGCCTAGCACCAAATTGCATTGGCCATCTGATCTAACTTCTGGAGGCAGTCAAAATGAGTATTTGAATTCTTCCCTACCTTATTCCTGTGCTGAGATACAGGCTGCTCCAACCTGCTGTAAAATGCTTGATTTCGAGAGTGATCGAAACTAATGAAAACATTGTTGGGATAAAACCTAAAGGGAAAGGCCTAGCACCAAATTGCATTGGCCATCTGATCTAACTTCTGGAGGCAGTCAAAATGATCCTTAGAATTCTTCCCTACCTTATTCCTGTGCTGAGATACAGGCTGCTCCAAGCTGCAGTAAAATGCTTGATTTCGAGAGTGAGCGAAACTAATGAAAACATTGTTGGGGTAAAATCTAAAGGGAAAGGCCTAGCACCAAATTGCATTGGCCATCTGATCTAACTTCTGGAGGCAGTCAAAATGATCCTTAGAATTCTTCCCTACCTTATACCTCTGCTGAGATACAGGCTGCTCCAACCTGCTGTAAAATGCTTGATTTTGAGAGTGATCGAAATTAATGAAAACATTGTTGGGGTAAAACCTAAAGGGAAAGGCCTAGCACCAAATTGCATTGGCCATCTGATCTCACTTCTGGAGGCAGTCAAAATGATCCTTAGAATTCTTCCCTACCTTATTCCTGTGCTGAGATACAGGCTGCTTCAACATGCTGTAAAATGCTTGATTTCGAGAGTGATCGAAACTACTGAAAACATTGTTGGGGTAAAACCTAAAGGGATAGGCCTAGCACCAAATTGCATTGGCCATCTGATCTAACTTCTGGAGGCAGTCAAAATGATCCCTGGAATTCTTCCCTACCTTATTCCTCTGCTGAGATACAGGCTGCTCCAACCTGCTGTAAAATGCTTGATTTCGAGAGTGATCGAAACTAATGAAAACATTGTTGGGGTAAAATCTAAAGGGACAGGCCTAGCACCAAATTGCATTGGCCATCTGATCTCACTTCTGGAGGCAGTCAAAATGAGTATTTGAATTCTTCCCTACCTTATTCCTGTGCTGAGATACAGGCTGCTCCAACCTGCTGTAAAATGCTTGATTTGGAGAGTGATCGAAACTAATGAAAACATTGTTGGGGTAAAACCTAAAGGGAAAGGCCTAGCACCAAATTGCATTGGCCATCTGATCTAACTTCTGGAGGCAGTCAAAATGATCCTTAGAATTCTTCCCTACCTTATTCCTGTGCTGAGATACAGGCTGCTTCACCCTGCTGTAGAATGATTGATTTAGAGAGTGATCGAAACTAATGAAAACATTGTTGGGGTAAAACCTAAAGGGAAAGGCCTAGCACCAAATTGCATTGGCCATCTGATCTAACTTCTGCAGGCAGTCAAAATGATCCTTAGAATTCTTCCCTACCTTATTCCTGTGCTGAGATACAGGCTGCTTCACCCTGATGTAAAATGCTTGATTTCGAGAGTGATTGAAACTAATGAAAACATTGTTGGGGTAAAACCTAAAGGGAAAGGCCTAGCACCAAATTGCATTGGCCATCTGATCTAACTTCTGGAGGCAGTCAAAATGATCCTTAGAATTCTTCCCTACCTTATTCCTCTGCTGAGATACAGGCTGCTCCAACCTGCTGTAAAATGCTTGATTTCGAGAGTGATTGAAACTAATGAAAACATTGTTGGGGTAAAACCTAAAGGGAAAGGCCTAGCACCAAATTGCATTGGCCATCTGATCTAACTTCTGGAGGCAGACAAAATGAGTATTTGAATTCTTCCCTACCTTATTCCTGTGCTGAGATACAGGCTGCTCCAACCTGCTGTAAAATGCTTGATTTCGAGAGTGATCGAAACTCATGAAAACATTGTTGGGGTAAAACCTAAAGGGAAAGGCCTAGCACCAAATCCAATTTGCCATCTGATCTAACTTCTGGAGGCAGTCCAAATGATCCTTAGAATTCTTCCCTACCTTATTCCTGTGCTGAGATACAGGCTGCTCCAAGCTGCTGTAAAATGCTTGATTTGGAGAGTGATCGAAACTAATGAAAACATTGTTGGGGTAAAACCTAAAGGGAAAGGCCTAGCACCAAATTGCATTGGCCATCTGATCTAACTTCTGGAGGCAGTCAAAATGATCCTTAGAATTCTTCCCTGCCTTATTCCTATACTGAGATACAGGCTGCTCCAACCTGCTGTAAAATGCTTGATTTCGAGAGTGATCGAAACTAATGAAAACATTGTTGGGGTAAAACCTAAAGGGAAAGGCCTAGCACCAAAATGCATTGGCCATCTGATCTAACTTCTGCAGGCAGTCAAAATGATCCTTAGAATTCTTCCCTACCTTATTCCTGTGCTGAGATACAGGCTGCTCCAACCTGCTGTAAAATGCTTGATTTCGAGAGTGAGCGAAACTAATGAAAACATTGTTGGGGTAAAACCTAAAGGGAAAGGCCTAGCACCAAATTGCATTGGCCATCTGATCTAACTTCTGGAGGCAGTCAAAATGATCCTTAGAATTCTTCCCTACCTTATTCCTCTGCTGAGATACAGGCAGCTTCACCCTGCTGTAAAATGCTTGATTTCGAGAGTGATCGAAACTAATGAAAACATTGTTGGGGTAAAACCTAAAGGGAAAGGCCTAGCACCAAATTGCATTGGCCATCTGATCTAACTTCTGGAGGCAGTCAAAATGATCCTTAGAATTCTTCCCTACCTTATTCCTGTGCTGAGATACAGGCTGCTTCACCCTGATGTAAAATGCTTGATTTCGAGAGTGATTGAAACTAATGAAAACATTGTTGGGGTAAAACCTAAAGGGAAAGGCCTAGCACCAAATTGCATTGGCCATCTGATCTAACTTCTGGAGGCAGTCAAAATGATCCTTAGAATTCTTCCCTACCTTATTCCTCTGGTGAGATACAGGCTGCTCCAACCTGCTGTAAAATGCTTGATTTCGAGAGTGAGCGAAACTAATGAAAACATTGTTGGGGTAAAACCTAAAGGGAAAGGCCTAGCACCAAATCCAATTTGCCATCTGATCTAACTTCTGGAGGCAGTCAAAATGATCCTTAGAATTCTTCCCTACCTTATTCCTGTGCTGAGATACAGGCTGCTCCAACCTGCTGTAAAATGCTTGATTTGGAGAGTGATCGAAACTAATGAAAACATTGTTGGGGTAAAACCTAAAGGGAAAGGCCTAGCACCAAATTGCATTGGCCATCTGATCTAACTTCTGGAGGCAGTCAAAATGATCCTTAGAATTCTTCCCTGCCTTATTCCTGTACTGAGACACAGGCTGCTCCAACCTGCTGTAAAATGCTTGATTTCGAGAGTGATCGAAACTAATGAAAACATTGTTGGGGTAAAACCTAAAGGGAAAGGCCTAGCACCAAAATGCATTGGCCATCTGATCTAACTTCTGCAGGCAGTCAAAATGATCCTTAGAATTCTTCCCTACCTTATTCCTGTGCTGAGATACAGGCTGCTCCAACCTGCTGTAAAATGCTTGATTTCGAGAGTGATCGAAACTAATGAAAACATTGTTGGGGTAAAACCTAAAGGGAAAGGCCTAGCACCAAATTGCATTGGCCATCTGATCTAACTTCTGGAGGCAGTCAAAATGATCCTTAGAATTCTTCCCTACCTTATTCCTCTGCTGAGATACAGGCAGCTTCACCCTGCTGTAAAATGCTTGATTTCGAGAGTGATCGAAACTAATGAAAACATTGTTGGGGTAAAACCTAAAGGGAAAGGCCTAGCACCAAATTGCATTGGCCATCTGATCTAACTTCTGGAGGCAGTCAAAATGATCCTTAGAATTCTTCCCTACCTTATTCCTGTGCTGAGATACAGGCTGCTCCAAGCTGCTGTAAAATGCTTGATTTCGAGAGTGAGCGAAACTAATGAAAACATTGTTGGGGTAAAACCTAAAGGGAAAGGCCTAGCACCAAATTGCATTGGCCATCTGATCTAACTTCTGGAGGCAGTCAAAATGATCCTTAGAATTCTTCCCTACCTTATTCCTCTGCTGAGATACAGGCTGCTCCAACCTGCTGTAAAATGCTTGATTTCGAGAGTGATCGAAACTAATGAAAACATTGTTGGGGTAAAACCTAAAGGGAAAGGCCTAGCACCAAATTGCATTGGCCATCTGATCTAACTTCTGGAGGCAGACAAAATGAGTATTTGAATTCTTCCCTACCTTATTCCTGTGCTGAGATACAGGCTGCTCCAACCTGCTGTAAAATGCTTGATTTCGAGAGTGATCGAAACTCATGAAAACATTGTTGGGGTAAAACCTAAAGGGAAAGGCCTAGCACCAAATCCAATTTGCCATCTGATCTAACTTCTGGAGGCAGTCCAAATGATCCTTAGAATTCTTCCCTACCTTATTCCTGTGCTGAGATACAGGCTGCTCCAACCTGCTGTAAAATGCTTGATTTGGAGAGTGATCGAAACTAATGAAAACATTGTTGGGGTAAAACCTAAAGGGAAAGGCCTAGCACCAAATTGCATTGGCCATCTGATCTAACTTCTGGAGGCAGTCAAAATGATCCTTAGAATTCTTCCCTGCCTTATTCCTGTGCTGAGATACAGGCTGCTCCAACCTGCTGTAAAATGCTTGATTTCGAGAGTGATCGAAACTAATGAAAACATTGTTGGGGTAAAACCTAAAGGGAAAGGCCTAGCACCAAATTGCATTTGCCATCTGATCTAACTTCTGGAGGCAGTCAAAATGAGTATTTGAATTCTTCCCTACCTTATTCCTCTGCTGGGATACAGGCTGCACCAAGCTGCTACAAAATGCTTGATTTCGAGAGTGAGCAAAACTAATGAAAACATTGTTGGGGTAAAACCTAAAGGGAAAGGCCTAGCACCAAATTGCATTGGCCATCTGATCTCGCTTCTGGAGGCAGTAAAAATGATCCTTAGAATTCTTCCCTACCTTATTCCTCTGCTGAGATACAGGCTGCTCCAAGCTACTGTAAAATGCTTGATTTCGAGAGTGATCGAAACTAATGAAAACATTGTTGGGGTAAAACCTAAAGGGAAAGGCCTAGCACCAAATTGCATTGGCCATCTGATCTAACTTCTGGAGGCAGTCAAAATGATTTTTAGAATTCTTCCCTACCTTATTCCTCTGCTGAGATACAGGCTGCTTCACCCTGCTTTAAAATGCTTGATTTCGAGAGTGATTGAAACTAATGAAAACATTGTTGGGGTAAAACCTAAAGGGAAAGGCCTAGCACCAAATTGCATTGGCCATCTGATCTAACTTCTGGAGGCAGTCAAAATGATCCTTAGAATTCTTCCCTACCTTATTCCTGTGCTGAGATACAGTCTGCTTCACCATGCTGTAAAATGCTTGATTTCGAGAGTGAGCGAAACTAATGAAAACATTGTTGGGGTAAAACCTAAAGGGAAAGGCCTAGCACCAAATTGCATTGGCCATCTGATCTAACTTCTGGAGGCAGTCAAAATGATCCTTAGAATTCTTCCCTACCTTATTCCTCTGCTGAGATACAGGCTGCTCTAAGCTGCTGTAAAATGCTTGATTTCGAGAGTGATTGAAACTAATGAAAACATTGTTGGGGCAAAACCTAAAGGAAAGGCCTAGCACCAAATTGCATTTGCCATCTGATGTAACTTCTGGAGGCAGTCAAAATGAGTATTTGAATTCTTCCCTACCTTATTCCTGTGCTGAGATGCAGGGTGCTCCAAGCTGCTATAAAATAACTGATTTCGAGAGTGAGCGAAACTAATGAAAACATTGTTGGGGTAAAACCTAAAGGGAAATGCCTAGCACCAATTTGCATTGGCCATCTGATCTAACTTCTGGAGGCAGTCAAAATGATCCTTAGAATTCTTCCCTACCTTATTCCTCTGCTGAGATACAGGCTGCTTCAACCTGCTGTAAAATGCTTGATTTCGAGAGTGATCGAAACTAATGAAAACATTGTTGGGGTAAAACCTAAAGGGAAAGGCCTAGCACCAAATTGCATTGCCCATCTGATCTAACTTCTGGAGGCAGTCAAAATGAGTATTTGAATTCTTCCCAACCTTATTCCCCTGCTGAGATACAGGCTGCTCCAACCTGCTGTAAAATGCTTGATTTCGAGAGTGAGCGAAACTAATGAAAACATTGTTGGGGTAAAACCTAAAGGGAAAGGCCTAGCACCAAATTGCATTGGCCATCTGATCTAACTTCTGGAGGCAGTCAAAATGATCAATAGAATTCTTCCCTACCTTATTCCTGTGCTGAGATACAGACTGCTCCAACCTGCTGTAAAATGCTTGATTTCGAGAGTGAGCGAAACTGATGAAAACATTGTTGGGGTAAAACCTAAAGGGAAAGGCCTAGCACCAAATTGCATTGGCCATCTGATCTAACTTCTGGAGGCAGTCAAAATGAGTATTTGAATTCTTCCCTACCTTATTCCTCTGCTGAGATACAGGCTGCTCCAACCTGCTGTAAAATGCTTGATTTCGAGAGTGATCGAAACTAATGAAAACATTGTTGGGGTAAAACCTAAAGGGAAAGGCCTAGCACCAAATTGCATTGGCCATCTGATCTAACTTCTGGAGGCAGTCAAAATGATCCTTAAAATTCTTCCCTACCTTATTCCTGTGCTGAGATACAGGCTGCTCCAAGCTGCTGTAAAATGCTTGATTTCGAGAGTGATCGAAACTAATGAAAACATTGTTGGGGCAAAACCTAAAGGGAAAGGCCTAGCACCAAATTGCATTGGCCATCTGATCTGACTTCTGGAGGCAGTCAAAATGATTTTAAGAATTCTTCCCTACCTTATTCCTGTGCTGAGATACAGGCTGCTTCACCCTGCTGTAAAATGCTTGATTTCGAGAGTGATCGAAACTAATGAAAACATTGTTGGGGTAAAACCTAAAGGGAAAGGCCTAGCACCAAATTGCATTGGCCATCTGATCTAACTTCTGGAGGCAGTCAAAATGAGTATTTGAATTCTTCCCTACCTTATTCCTGTGCTGATATACAGGGTGCTCCAACCTGCTGTAAAATGCTTGATTTCGAGAGTCAGCGAAACTAATGAAAACATTGTTGGGGTAAAACCTAAAGGGAAAGGCCTAGCACCAAATTGCATTGGCCATCTGATCTAACTTCTGGAGGCAGTCAAAATGATCCTTAGAATTCTTCCCTACCTTATTCCTCTGCTGAGATACAGGCTGCTTCACCCTGCTGTAAAATGCTTGATTTCGAGAGTGATCGAAACTAATGAAAACATTGTTGGGGTAAAACCTAAAGGGAAAGGCCTAGCACCAAATTGCATTGCCCATCTGATCTAACTTCTGGAGGCAGTCAAAATGATCCTTAGAATTCTTCCCTACCTTATTCCTGTGCTGAGATACAGTCTGCTTCACCCTGCTGTAAAATGCTTGATTTCAAGAGTGATCGAAACTAATGAAAACATTGTTGGGGTAAAACCTAAAGGGAAAGGCCTAGCACCAAATTGCATTGGCCATCTGATCTAACTTCTGGAGGCAGTCAAAATGAGTATTTGAATTCTTCCCTACCTTATTCCTGTGCTGATATACAGGGTGCTCTAACCTGCTGTAAAATGCTTGATTTCGAGAGTGAGCGAAACTAATGAAAACATTGTTGGGGTAAAACCTAAAGGGAAAGGCCTAGCACCAAATTGCATTGGCCATCTGATCTAACTTCTGGAGATAGGCAAAATGATCCTTAGAATTCTTCCCTACCTTATTCCTGTGCTGAGATACAGGCTGCTCCAACCAGCTGTAAAATGCTTGATTTCGAGAGTGATCGAAACTAATGAAAACATTGTTGGGGTAAAACCTAAAGGGAAAGGCCTAGCACCAAATTGCATTGGCCATCTGATCTAACTTCTGGAGGCAGTCAAAATGATTCTTAGAATTCTTCCCTACCTTATTCCTCTGCTGAGATACAGGCTGCTCCAACCTGCTGTAAAATGCTTGATTTTGAGAGTGATCGAAACTAATGAAAACATTGTTGGGGTAAAACCTAAAGGGAAAGGCCTAGCACCAAATTGCATTGGCCATCTGATCTCACTTCTGGAGGCAGTCAAAATGGTCCTTAGAATTCTTCCCTACCTTATTCCTCTGCTGAGATACAGGCTGCTCCAAGCTGCTGTAAAATGCTTGATTTCGAGAGTGATCGCAACTAATGAAAACATAGTTGGGGTAAAACCTACAGGGAAAGGCCTAGCACCAAATTGCATTGGCCATCTGATCTAACTTCTGGAGGCAGTCAAAATGATCCTTAGAATTCTTCCCTACCTTATTCCTGTGCTGAGATACAGGCTGCTCCAGCCTGCTGTAAAATGCTTGATTTCGAGAGTGATCAAAACTAATGAAAACATTGTTGGGGTAAAACCTAAAGGGAAAGGCCTAGCACCAAATTGAATTGGCCATCTGATCTAACTTCTGGAGGCAGTCAAAATGATCCATAGAATTCTTCCCTACCTTATTCCTGTGCTGAGATACAGACTGCTTCACCCTGTTGTAAAATGCTTGATTTCGAGAGTGAGCGAAACTAATGAAAACATTGTTGGGGTAAAACCTAAAGGGAAAGGCCTAGCACCAAATTGCATTGGCCATCTGATCTAACTTCTGGAGGCAGTCAAAATGATCCTTAGAATTCTTCCCTACCTTATTCCTGTGCTGAGATACAGGCTGCTCCAGCCTGCTGTAAAATGCTTGATTTCGAGAGTGATCAAAACTAATGAAAACATTGTTGGGGTAAAACCTAAAGGGAAAGGCCTAGCACCAAATTGCATTGGCCATCTGATCTAACTTCTGGAGGCAGTCAAAATGATCCTTAGAATTCTTCCCTGCCTTATTCCTGTGCTGAGATACAGGCTGCTCCAAGCTGCTGTAAAATGCTTGATTTCGAGAGTGATCGAAACTAATGAAAACATTGTTGGGGTAAAACCTAAAGGGAAAGGCCTAGCACCAAAATGCATTGGCCATCTGATCTAACTTCTGCAGGCAGTCAAAATGATCCTTAGAATTCTTCCCTACCTTATTCCTGTGCTGAGATACAGGCTGCTCCAACCTGCTGTAAAATGCTTGATTTCGAGAGTGATCGAAACTAATGAAAACATTGTTGGGGTAAAACCTAAAGGGAAAGGTCTAGCACCAAATTGCATTGGCCATCTGATCTAACTTCTGGAGACAGTCAAAATGATTTTTAGAATTCTTCCCTACCTTATTCCTCTGCTGAGATACAGGCTGCTTCACCCTGCTGTAAAATGCTTGATTTCGAGAGTGAGCGAAACTAATGAAAACATTGTTGGGGTAAAATCTAAAGGGAAAGGCCTAGCACCAAATTGCATTGGCCATCTGATCTAACTTCTGGAGGCAGTCAAAATGATCCTTAGAATTCTTCCCTACCTTATTCCTGTGCTGAGATACAGGCTGCTTCACCCTGATGTAAAATGCTTGATTTCGAGAGTGATTGAAACTAATGAAAACATTGTTGGGGTAAAACCTAAAGGGAAAGGCCTAGAACCAAATTGCATTGGCCATCTGATCTAACTTCTGGAGGCAGTCAAAATGATCCTTAGAATTCTTCCCTACCTTATTCCTCTGCTGAGATACAGGCTGCTCCAACCTGCTGTAAAATGCTTGATTTCGAGAGTGATTGAAACTAATGAAAACATTGTTGGGGCAAAACCTAAAGGGAAAGGCCTAGCACCAAATTGCATTGGCCATCTGATCTAACTTCTGGAGGCTGTCAAAATGAGTATTTGAATTCTTCCCTACCTTATTCCTGTGCTGAGATGCAGGGTGCTCCAAGCTGCTATAAAATAACTGATTTCGAGAGTGAGCGAAACTAATGAAAACATTGTTGGGGTAAAAACTAAAGGGAAATGCCTAGCACCAATTTGTATTGGCCATCTGATCTAACTTCTGGAGGCAGTCAAAATGATCCTTAGAATTCTTCCCTACCTTATTCCTCTGCTGAGATACAGGCTGCTTCAACCTGCTGTAAAATGCTTGATTTCGAGAGTGAGCGAAACTAATGAAAACATTGTTGGGGTAAAACCTAAAGGGAAAGGCCTAGCACCAAATTGCATTGCCCATCTGATCTAACTTCTGGAGGCAGTCAAAATGAGTATTTGAATTCTTCCCAACCTTATTCCCCTGCTGAGATACAGGCTGCTCCAACCTGCTGTAAAATGCTTGATTTCGAGAGTGAGCGAAACTAATGAAAACATTGTTGGGGTAAAACCTAAAGGGAAAGGCCTAGAACCAAATTGCATTGGCCATCTGATCTCACTTCTGGAGGCAGTCAAAATGGTCCTTAGAATTCTTCCCTACCTTATTCCTCTGCTGAGATACAGACTGCTCCAACCTGCTGTAAAATGCTTGATTTCGAGAGTGAGCGAAACTAATGAAAACATTGTTGGGGTAAAACCTAAAGGGAAAGGCCTAGCACCAAATTGCATTGGCCATCTGATCTAACTTCTGGAGGCAGTCAAAATGAGTATTTGAATTCTTCCCTACCTTATTCCTCTGCTGAGATACAGGCTGCTCCAACCTGCTGTAAAATGCTTGATTTCGAGAGTGATCGAAACTAATGAAAACATTGTTGGGGTAAAACCTAAAGGGAAAGGCCTAGCACCAAATTGCATTGGCCATCTGATCTAACTTCTGGAGGCAGTCAAAATGATCCTTAAAATTCTTCCCTACCTTATTCCTGTGCTGAGATACAGGCTGCTCCAAGCTGCTGTAAAATGCTTGATTTCGAGAGTGATCGAAACTAATGAAAACATTGTTGGGGCAAAACCTAAAGGGAAAGGCCTAGCACCAAATTGCATTGGCCATCTGATCTGACTTCTGGAGGCAGTCAAAATGATTTTAAGAATTCTTCCCTACCTTATTCCTGTGCTGAGATACAGGCTGCTTCACCCTGCTGTAAAATGCTTGATTTCGAGAGTGATCGAAACTAATGAAAACATTGTTGGGGTAAAACCTAAAGGGAAAGGCCTAGCACCAAATTGCATTGCCCATCTGATCTAACTTCTGGAGGCAGTCAAAATGAGTATTTGAATTCTTCCCTACCTTATTCCTCTGCTGAGATACAGGCTGCTCCAAGCTTCTGTAAAATGCTTGATTTCGAGAGTGATCGAAACTAAAGTAAACATTGTTGGGGTAAAAGCTAAAGGGAAAGGCCTAGCACCAAATTGCATTGGCCATCTGATCTAACTTCTGGAGGCAGTCAAAATGATCCTTAGAATTCTTCCCTACCTTATTCCTGTGCTGAGATACAGGCTGCTCCAAGCTGCTGTAAAATGCTTGATTTCGAGAGTGATCGAAACTAATGAAAACATTGTTGGGGCAAAACCTAAAGGGAAAGGCCTAGCACCAAATTGCATTGGCCATCTGATCTAACTTCTGGAGGCAGTCAAAATGATCCTTAGACTTCTTCCCTACCTTATTCCTGTGCTGAGATACAGTCTGCTTCACCCTGCTGTATAATGCTTGATTTCGAGAGTGATAGAAAGTACTGATAACATAGTTGGGGTAAAACCTAAAGGGAAAGGCCTAGCACCAAATACCATTTGCCATCTGATCTAACTTCTGGAGGCAGTCAAAATGAGCATTTGAATTCTTCCCTACCTTATTCCTGTGCTGAGATACAGGCTGCTCCAACCTGCTGTAAAATGCTTGATTTCGAGAGTGATCGAAACTAATGAAAACATTGTTGGGGTAAAACCTAAAGGGAAAGGCCTAGCACCAAATTGCATTGGCCATCTGATCTAACTTCTGAAGGCAGTCAAAATGAGTATTTGAATTCTTCCCTACCTTATTCCTGTGCTGAGATGCAGGGTGCTCCAAGCTGCTGTAAAATGCTTGATTTCGAGATTGAGCGAAACTAATGAAAACATTGTTGGGGTAAAACCTAAAGGGAAAGGCCTAGCACCAAATTGCATTGGCCATCTGATCTAACTTCTGGAGGCAGTCAAAATGATCCTTAGAATTCTTCCCTACCTTATTCCTGTGCTGAGATACAGGCTGCTCCAAGCTGCTGTAAAATGCTTGATTTCGAGATTGATCGAAACTAATGAAAACATTGTTGGGGCAAAACCTAAAGGGAAAAGCCTTGCACCAAATTGCATTGGCCATCTGATCTAACTTCTGGAGGCAGTCAAAATGATTTATAGAATTCTTCCCTACGTTATTCCTCTGCTGAGATACAGGCTGCTTCACCCTGCTGTAAAATGCTTGATTTCGAGAGTGATCGAAACTAATGAAAACATTGTTGGGGTAAAACCTAAAGGGAAAGGCCTAGCACCAAATTGCATTGCCCATCTGATCTAACTTCTGGAGGCAGTCAAAATGATCCTTAGAATTCTTCCCTACCTTATTCCTGTGCTGAGATACAGTCTGCTTCACCCTGCTGTAAAATGCTTGATTTCAAGAGTGATCGAAACTAATGAAAACATTGTTGGGGTAAAACCTAAAGGGAAAGGCCTAGCACCAAATTGCATTGGCCATCTGATCTAACTTCTGGAGGCAGTCAAAATGAGTATTTGAATTCTTCCCTACCTTATTCCTGTGCTGATATACAGGGTGCTCCAACCTGCTGTAAAATGCTTGATTTCGAGAGTGAGCGAAACTAATGAAAACATTGTTGGGGTAAAACCTAAAGGGAAAGGCCTAGCACCAAATTGCATTGGCCATCTGATCTAACTTCTGGAGGCAGTCAAAATGATCCTTAAAATTCTTCCCTACCTTATTCCTCTGCTGAGATACAGGCTGCTTCACCCTGCTGTAAAATGCTTGATTTCGAGAGTGATCGAAACTAATGAAAACATTGTTGGGGTAAAACCTAAAGGGAAAGGCCTAGCACCAAATTGCATTGCCCATCTGATCTAACTTCTGGAGGCAGTCAAAATGATCCTCAGAATTCTTCCCTACCTTATTCCTGTGCTGAGATACAGTCTGCTTCACCCTGCTGTAAAATGCTTGATTTCAAGAGTGATCGAAACTAATGAAAACATTGTTGGGGTAAAACCTAAAGGGAAAGGCCTAGCACCAAATTGCATTGGCCATCTGATCTAACTTCTGGAGGCAGTCAAAATGAGTATTTGAATTCTTCCCTACCTTATTCCTGTGCTGATATACAGGGTGCTCTAACCTGCTGTAAAATGCTTGATTTCGAGAGTGAGCGAAACTAATGAAAACATTGTTGGGGTAAAACCTAAAGGGAAAGGCCTAGCACCAAATTGCATTGGCCATCTGATCTAACTTCTGGAGACAGGCAAAATGATCCTTAGAATTCTTCCCTACCTTATTCCTCTGCTGAGATACAGGCTGCTCCAACCTGCTGTAAAATGCTTGATTTCGAGAGTGATCGAAACTAATGAAAACATTGTTGGGGTAAAACCTAAAGGGAAAGGCCTAGCACCAAATTGCATTGGCCATCTGATCTAACTTCTGGAGGCAGTCAAAATGATCCTTAGAATTCTTCCCTACCTTATTCCTGTGCTGAGATACAGGCTGCTTCACCCTGCTGTAAAATGCTTGATTTCGAGAGTAATCGAAACTAATGAAAACATTGTTGGGGTAAAACCTAAAGGGAAAGGCCTAGCACCAAATTGCATTGGCCATCTGATCTAACTTCTGGAGGCAGTCAAAATGATCCTTAGAATTCTTCCCTACCTTATTCCTGTGCTGAGATACAGGCTGCTCCAAGCTGCTGTAAAATGCTTGATTTCGAGAGTAATCGAAACTAATGAAAACATTGTTGGGGTAAAACCTAAAGGGAAAGGCCTAGCACCAAATTGCATTGGCCATCTGATCTAACTTCTGGAGGCAGTCAAAATGATCCTTAGAATTCTTCCCTACCTTATTCCTCTGCTGAGATACAGGCTGCTCCAAGCTGCTGTAAAATGCTTGATTTCGAGAGTGAGCGAAACTAATGAAAACATTGTTGGGGTAAAACCTAAAGGGAAAGGCCTAGCACCAAATTGCATTGGCCATCTGATCTAACTTCTGGAGGCAGTCAAAATGATCCTTAGAATTCTTCCCTACCTTATTCCTGTGCTGAGATACAGGCTGCTCCAAGCTGCTGTAAAATGCTTGATTTCGAGAGTGAGCGAAACTAATGAAAACATTGTTGGGGTAAAACCTAAAGGGAAAGGCCTAGCACCAAATTGCATTGGCCATCTGATCTAACTTCTGGAGGCAGTCAAAATGATCCTTAGAATTCTTCCCTACCTTATTCCTCTGCTGAGATACAGGCTGCTCCAAGCTGCTGTAAAATGCTTGATTTCGAGAGTGATCGAAACTAATGTAAACATTGTTGGGGTAAAACCTAAAGGGAAAAGCCTAGCACCAAATTGCATTTGCCATCTGATCTAACTTCTGGAGGCAGTCAAAATGAGTATTTGAATTCTTCCCTACCTTATTCCTCTGCTGAGATACAGGCAGCTTCACCCTGCTGTAAAATGCTTGATTTCGAAGTGAGCGAAACTAATGAAAACATTGTTGGGGTAAAACCTAAAGGGAAAGGCCTAGCACCAAATTGCATTGGCCATCTGATCTAACTTCTGGAGGCAGTCAAAATGATCCTTAGAATTCTTCCCTACCTTATTCCTCTGCTGAGATACAGGCTGCTCCAAGCTGCTGTAAAATGCTTGATTTCAAGAGTGATCGAAACTAATGAAAATATTGTTGGGGTAAAACCTAAAGGGAAAGGCCTAGCACCAAATTGCATTGGCCATCTGATCTAACTTCTGGAGGCAGACAAAATGAGTATTTGAATTCTTCCCTACCTTATTCCTGTGCTGAGATACAGGCTGCTCCAAGCTGCTGTAAAATGCTTGATTTCGAGAGTGATCGAAACTAATGTAAACATTGTTGGGGTAAAACCTAAAGGGAAAAGCCTAGCACCAAATTGCATTGGCCATCTGATCTAACTTCTGGAGGCAGTCAAAATGAGCATTTGAATTCTTCCCTACCTTATTCCTCTGCTGAGATACAGGCTGCTCCAAGCTGCTGTAAAATGCTTGATTTCGAGAGTGATCGAAACTAATGAAAACATTGTTGGGGTAAAACCTAAAGGGAAATTCCAAGCACCAAATTGCATTGGCCATCTGATCTAACTTCTGGAGGCAGTCAAAATGAGTATTTGAATTCTTCCCTACCTTATTCCTCTGCTGAGATACAGGCAGCTTCACCCTGCTGTAAAATGCTTGATTTCGAGAGTGATTGAAACTAATGAAAACATTGTTGGGGTAAAACCTAAAGGGAAAGGCCTGGCACCAAATTGCATTGGCCATCTGATCTAACTGCTGGAGGCAGTCAAAATGATCCTTAGAATTCTTCCCTACCTTATTCCTGTGCTGAGATACAGGCTGCTCCAACCTGCTGTAAAATGCTTGATTTCGAGAGTGAGCGAAACTAATGAAAACATTGTTGGGGTAAAACCTAAAGGGAAAGGCCTAGCACCAAATTGCATTGGCCATCTGATCTCACTTCTGGAGGCAGTCAAAATGATCCTTAGAATTCTTCCCTACCTTATTCCTGTGCTGAGATACAGGCTGCTCCAAGCTGCTGTAAAATGCTTGATTTCGAGAGTGATCGAAACTAATGAAAACATTGTTGGGGTAAAACCTAAAGGGAAAGGCCTAGCACCAAATTGCATTGGCCATCTGATCTAACTTCTGGAGGCAGTCAAAATGATCCTTAGAATTCTTCCCTACCTTATTCCTGTGCTGAGATACAGGCTGCTGCAAGCTGCTGTAAAATGCTTGATTTCGAGAGTGAGCGAAACTAATGAAAACATTGTTGGGGTAAAACCTAAAGGGAAAGGCCTAGCACCAAATTGCATTGGCCATCTGATCTAACTTCTGGAGGCAGTCAAAATGAGTATTTGTATTCTTCCCTACCTTATTCCTCTGCTGAGATACAGGCTGCTCCAATCTGCTGTAAAATGCTTGATTTCGAAGTGAGCGAAACTAATGAAAACATTGTTGGGGTAAAACCTAAAGGGAAAGGCCTAGCACCAAATTGCATTGGCCATCTGATCTAACTTCTGGAGGCAGTCAAAATGAGTATTTGAATTCTTCCCTACCTTATTCCTGTGCTGAGATACAGGCTGCTCCAAGCTGCTGTAAAATGCTTGATTTCGAGAGTGATCGAAACTAATGAAAATATTGTTGGGGTAAAACCTAAAGGGAAAAGCCTAGCACCAAATTGCATTGGCCATCTGATCTAACTTCTGGAGGCAGTCAAAATGAGCATTTGAATTCTTCCCTACCTTATTCCTCTGCTGAGATACAGGCTGCCCCAAGCTGCTGTAAAATGCTTGATTTCGAGAGTGATCGAAACTAATGAAAACATTGTTGGGGTAAAACCTAAAGGGAAAAGCCAAGCACCAAATTGCATTGGCCATCTGATCTAACTTCTGGAGGCAGTCAAAATGAGTATTTGAATTCTTCCCTACCTTATTCCTCTGCTGAGATACAGGCAGCTTCACCCTGCTGTAAAATGCTTGATTTCGAGAGTGATTGAAACTAATGAAAACATTGTTGGGGTAAAACCTAAAGGGAAAGGCCTGGCACCAAATTGCATTGGCCATCTGATCTAACTGCTGGAGGCAGTCAAAATGATCCTTAGAATTCTTCCCTACCTTATTCCTGTGCTGAGATACAGGCTGCTCCAACCTGCTGTAAAATGCTTGATTTCGAGAGTGAGCGAAACTAATGAAAACATTGTTGGGGTAAAACCTAAAGGGAAAGGCCTAGCACCAAATTGCATTGGCCATCTGATCTCACTTCTGGAGGCAGTCAAAATGATCCTTAGAATTCTTCCCTACCTTATTCCTGTGCTGAGATACAGGCTGCTCCAAGCTGCTGTAAAATGCTTGATTTCGAGAGTGATCGAAACTAATGAAAACATTGTTGGGGTAAAACCTAAAGGGAAAGGCCTAGCACCAAATTGCATTGGCCATCTGATCTAACTTCTGGAGGCAGTCAAAATGATCCTTAGAATTCTTCCCTACCTTATTCCTGTGCTGAGATACAGGCTGCTGCAAGCTGCTGTAAAATGCTTGATTTCGAGAGTGAGCGAAACTAATGAAAACATTGTTGGGGTAAAACCTAAAGGGAAAGGCCTAGCACCAAATTGCATTGGCCATCTGATCTAACTTCTGGAGGCAGTCAAAATGATCCTTAGAATTCTTCCCTACCTTATTCCTGTGCTGAGATACAGGCTGCTCCAAGCTGCTGTAAAATGCTTGATTTCGAGAGTGATCGAAACTAATGAAAACATTGTTGGGGTAAAACCTAAAGGGAAAGGCCTAGCACCAAATTGCATTGGCCATCTGATCTAACTTCTGGAGGCAGTCAAAATGATCCTTAGAATTCTTCCCTACCTTATTCCTGTGCTGAGATACAGGCTGCTGCAAGCTGCTGTAAAATGCTTGATTTCGAGAGTGAGCGAAACTAATGAAAACATTGTTGGGGTAAAACCTAAAGGGAAAGGCCTAGCACCAAATTGCATTGGCCATCTGATCTAACTTCTGGAGGCAGTCAAAATGAGTATTTGTATTCTTCCCTACCTTGTTCCTCTGCTGAGATGCAGGCAGCTTCACCCTGCTGTAAAATGCTTGATTTCGAGAGTGATTGAAACTAATGAAAACATTGTTGGGGTAAAACCTAAAGGAAAGGCCTGGCACCAAATTGCATTGGCCATCTGATCTAACTTCTGGAGGCAGTCAAAATGATCCTTAGAATTCTTCCCTACCTTATTCCTGTGCTGAGATACAGGCTGGTCTAACCTGCTGTAAAATGCTTGATTTCGAGAGTGATCGAAACTAATGAAAACATTGTTGGGGTAAAACCTAAAGGGAAAGGCCTAGCACCAAATTGCATTGGCCATCTGATCTAACTTCTGGAGGCAGTCAAAATGATCCTTAGAATTCTTCCCTACCTTATTCCTGTGCTGAGATACAGGCTGCTCCAAGCTGCTGTAAAATGCTTGATTTCGAGAGTGATCGAAACTAATGTAAACATTGTTGGGGTAAAACCTAAAGGGAAAAGCCTAGCACCAAATTGCATTTGCCAATTGATCTAACTTCTGGAGGCAGTCAAAATGAGTATTTGAATGTTTCCCTACCTTATTCCTCTGCTGAGATACAGGCTGCTCCAATCTGCTGTAAAATGCTTGATTTCGAAGTGAGCGAAACTAATGAAAACATTGTTGGGGTAAAACCTAAAGGGAAAGGCCTAGCACCAAATTGCATTGGCCATCTGATCTAACTTCTGGAGGCAGTCAAAATGAGTATTTGAATTCTTCCCTACCTTATTCCTGTGCTGAGATACAGGCTGCTCCAAGCTGCTGTAAAATGCTTGATTTCGAGAGTGATCGAAACTAATGTAAACATTGTTGGGGTAAAACCTAAAGGGAAAAGCCTAGCACCAAATTGCATTGGCCATCTGATCTAACTTCTGGAGGCAGTCAAAATGAGCATTTGAATTCTTCCCTACCTTATTCCTCTGCTGAGATACAGGCTGCTCCAAGCTGCTGTAAAATGCTTGATTTCGAGAGTGATCGAAACTAATGAAAACATTGTTGGGGTAAAACCTAAAGGGAAAGGCCAAGCACCAAATTGCATTGGCCATCTGATCTAACTTCTGGAGGCAGTCAAAATGAGTATTTGAATTCTTCCCTACCTTATTCCTCTGCTGAGATACAGGCAGCTTCACCCTGCTGTAAAATGCTTGATTTCGAGAGTGATTGAAACTAATGAAAACATTGTTGGGGTAAAACCTAAAGGGAAAGGCCTGGCACCAAATTGCATTGGCCATCTGATCTAACTGCTGGAGGCAGTCAAAATGATCCTTAGAATTCTTCCCTACCTTATTCCTGTGCTGAGATACAGGCTGCTCCAACCTGCTGTAAAATGCTTGATTTCGAGAGTGAGCGAAACTAATGAAAACATTGTTGGGGTAAAACCTAAAGGGAAAGGCCTAGCACCAAATTGCATTGGCCATCTGATCTCACTTCTGGAGGCAGTCAAAATGATCCTTAGAATTCTTCCCTACCTTATTCCTGTGCTGAGATACAGGCTGCTCCAAGCTGCTGTAAAATGCTTGATTTCGAGAGTGATCGAAACTAATGAAAACATTGTTGGGGTAAAACCTAAAGGGAAAGGCCTAGCACCAAATTGCATTGGCCATCTGATCTAACTTCTGGAGGCAGTCAAAATGATCCTTAGAATTCTTCCCTACCTTATTCCTGTGCTGAGATACAGGCTGCTGCAAGCTGCTGTAAAATGCTTGATTTCGAGAGTGAGCGAAACTAATGAAAACATTGTTGGGGTAAAACCTAAAGGGAAAGGCCTAGCACCAAATTGCATTGGCCATCTGATCTAACTTCTGGAGGCAGTCAAAATGAGTATTTGTATTCTTCCCTACCTTGTTCCTCTGCTGAGATGCAGGCAGCTTCACCCTGCTGTAAAATGCTTGATTTCGAGAGTGATTGAAACTAATGAAAACATTGTTGGGGTAAAACCTAAAGGAAAGGCCTGGCACCAAATTGCATTGGCCATCTGATCTAACTTCTGGAGGCAGTCAAAATGATCCTTAGAATTCTTCCCTACCTTATTCCTGTGCTGAGATACAGGCTGGTCTAACCTGCTGTAAAATGCTTGATTTCGAGAGTGATCGAAACTAATGAAAACATTGTTGGGGTAAAACCTAAAGGGAAAGGCCTAGCACCAAATTGCATTGGCCATCTGATCTCACTTCTGGAGGCAGTCAAAATGATCCTTAGAATTCTTCCCTACCTTATTCCTGTGCTGAGATACAGGCTGCTCCAAGCTGCTGTAAAATGCTTGATTTCGAGAGTGATCGAAACTAATGTAAACATTGTTGGGGTAAAACCTAAAGGGAAAAGCCTAGCACCAAATTGCATTTGCCAATTGATCTAACTTCTGGAGGCAGTCAAAATGAGTATTTGAATGTTTCCCTACCTTATTCCTCTGCTGAGATACAGGCTGCTCCAATCTGCTGTAAAATGCTTGATTTCGAAGTGAGCGAAACTAATGAAAACATTGTTGGGGTAAAACCTAAAGGGAAAGGCCTAGCACCAAATTGCATTGGCCATCTGATCTAACTTCTGGAGGCAGTCAAAATGATCCATAGAATTCTTCCCTACCTTATTCCTCTGCAGAGATGAAGGGTGCTCCAACCTGTTTAAAATGCTTGATTTTGAGAGTAATCGAAACTAATGAAAACATTGTTGGGGTAAAACCTAAAGGGAAAGGCCTGGCACCAAATTGCATTGGCCATCTGATCTAACTTCTGGAGGCAGTCAAAATGATCCTTAGAATTCTTCCCTACCTTATTCCTGTGCTGAGATGCAGGCTGCTCCAACCTGCTGTAAAATGCTTGATTTCGAGAGTGATCGAAACTAATGAAAACATTGTTGGGGTAAAACCTAAAGGGAAAGGCCTAGCACCAAATTGCATTGGCCATCTGATCTCACTTCTGGAGGCAGTCAAAATGATCCTTAGAATTCTTCCCTACCTTATTCCTGTGCTGAGATACAGGCTGCTCCAAGCTGCTGTAAAATGCTTGATTTCGAGAGTGAGCGAAACTAATGAAAACATTGTTGGGGTAAAACCTAAAGGGAAAGGCCTAGCACCAAATTGCATTGGCCATCTGATCTAACTTCTGGAGGCAGTCAAAATGATCCTTAGAATTCTTCCCTACCTTATTCCTGTGCTGAGATACAGGCTGCTCCAACCTGCTGTAAAATGCTTGATTTCGAGAGTGAGCGAAACTAATGAAAACATTGTTGGGGTAAAACCTAAAGGGAAAGGCCTAGCACCAAATTGCATTGGCCATCTGATCTAACTTCTGGAGGCAGTCAAAATGATCCTTAGAATTCTTCCCTGCCTTATTCCTCTGCTGAGATACAGGCTGCTCCAAGCTGCTGTAAAATGCTTGATTTTGAGAGTGATCGAAACTAATGAAAACATTGTTGGGGTAAAACCTAAAGGGAAAGGCCTAGCACCACATTGCATTGGCCATCTGATCTAACTTCTGGAGGCAGTCAAAATGATCCTTAGAATTCTTCCCTACCTTATTCCTCTGCTGAGATACAGGCTGCTCCAAGCTGCTGTAAAATGCTTCATTTCGTGAGTGATCGAAACTAATGTAAACATTGTTGGGGTAAAACCTAAAGGGAAAAGCCTAGCACCAAATTGCATTGGCCATCTGATCTAACTTCTGGAGGCAGTCAAAATGAGTATTTGAATTCTTCCCTACCTTATTCCTCTGCTGAGATACAGGCTGCTCCAAGCTGCTGTAAAATGCCTGATTTCGTGAGTGATCGAAACTAATGTAAACATTGTTGGGGTAAAACCTAAAGGGAAAGGCCTAGCACCAAATTGCATTGGCCATCTGATCTCACTTCTGGAGGCAGTCAAAATGATCCTTAGAATTCTTCATTACCTTATTCCTGTGCTGAGATGCAGGGTGCTCCAAGCTGCTGTAAAATGCTTGATTTCGAGAGTGATCGAAACTAATGAAAACATTGTTGAGGTAAAACCTAAAGGGAAAGGCCTAGCACCAAATTGCATTGGCCATCTGATCTAACTTCTGGAGGCAGTCAAAATGATCCTTAGAATTCTTCCCTACCTTATTCCTGTGCTGAGATACAGGCTGCTCCAAGCTGCTGTAAAATGCTTGATTTCGAGAGTGATAGAAACTAATGTAAACATTGTTGGGGTAAAACCTAAAGGGAAAGGCCTAGCACCAAATTGCATTGGCCATCTGATCTAACTTCTGGAGGCAGTCAAAATGATCCTTAGAATTCTTCCCTACCTTATTCCTGTACTGAGATACAGGGTGCTCCAGGCTGCTCTAAAATGCTTGATTTCGAGAGTGATCGAAACTAATGAAAACATTGTTGGGGTAAAACCTATAGGGAAAGGCCTAGCACTAAATTGCATTGTCCATCTGATCTAACTTCTGGAGGCAGTCAAAATGAGTATTTGAATTCTTCCCTACCTTATTCCTGTGCTGAGATACAGGCTGCTCCAGCCTGCTGTAAAATGCTTGATTTCGAGAGTGATCGAAACTAATGAAAACATTGTTGAGGTAAAACCTAAAGGGAAAGGCCTAGCACCAAATTGCATTGGCCATCTGATCTAACTTCTGGAGGCAGTCAAAATGATCCCTAGAATTCTTCCCTACCTTATTCCTCTGCTGAGATACAGGCTGCTCCAAGCTGCTGTAAAATGCTTGATTTCGAGAGTGAGCGAAACTAATGAAAACATTGTTGGGGTAAAACCTAAAGGGAAAGGCCTAGCACCAAATTGCATTGGCCATCTGATCTAACTTCTGGAGGCAGTCAAAATGATCCTTAGAATTCTTCCCTACCTTATTCCTGTGCTGACATACAGGCTGCTCCAAGCTGCTGTAAAATGCTTGATTTCGAGAGTGATCGAAACTAATGAAAACATTGTTGGGGTAAAACCTAAAGGGAAAGGCCTAGCACCAAATTGCATTGGCCATCTGATCTAACTTCTGGAGGCAGTCAAAATGATCCTTAGAATTCTTCCCTACCTTATTCCTCTGCTGAGATACAGGTTGCTCCAAGCTGCTGTAAAATGCTTGATTTCGAGAGTGAGCGAAACTAATGAAAACATTGTTGGGGTAAAACCTAAAGGGAAAAGCCTAGCACCAAATTGCATTTGCCATCTGATCTAACTTCTGGAGGCAGTCAAAATGAGTATTTGAATGTTTCCCTACCTTATTCCTCTGCTGAGATACAGGCTGCTCCAACCTGCTGTAAAATGCTTGATTTCGAAGTGAGCGAAACTAATGAAAACATTGTTGGGGTAAAACCTAAAGGGAAAGGCCTAGCACCAAATTGCATTGCCCATCTGATCTAACTTCTGGAGGCAGTCAAAATGATCCATAGAATTCTTCCCTACCTTATTCCTCTGCAGCGATGAAGGGTGCTCCAACCTGTTTAAAATGCTTGATTTTGAGAGTGATCGAAACTAATGAAAACATTGTTGGGGTAAAACCTAAAGGGAAAGGCCTAGCACCAAATTGCATTGGCCATCTGATCTAACTTCTGGAGGCAGTCAAAATGATCCATAGAATTCTTCCCTACCTTATTCCTCTGCAGCGATGAAGGGTGCTCCAACCTGTTTAAAATGCTTGATTTTGAGAGTGATCGAAACTAATGAAAACATTGTTGGGGTAAAACCTAAAGGGAAAGGCCTAGCACCAAATTGCATTGGCCATCTGATCTAACTTCTGGAGACAGGCAAAATGATCCTTAGAATTCTTCCCTACCTTATTCCTCTGCTGAGATACAGGCTGCTCCAACCTGCTGTAAAATGCTTGATTTCGAGAGTGATCGAAACTAATGAAAACATTGTTGGGGCAAAACCTAAAGGGAAAGGCCTAGCACCAAATTGCATTGGCCATCTGATCTCACTTCTGGAGGCAGTCAAAATGATCCTTAGAATTCTTCCCTACCTTATTCCTGAGCTGAGATACGGGCTGCTGCAAGCTGCTGTAAAATGCTTGATTTCGAGAGTGATCGAAACTAATGAAAACATTGTTGGGGTAAAACCTAAAGGGAAAGGCCTAGCACCAAATTGCATTGGCCATCTGATCTAACTTCTGGACGCAGACAAAATGAGTATTTGAATTCTTCCCTACCTTATTCCTGTGCTGAGATACAGGCTGCTCCAAGCTGCTGTAAAATGCTTGATTTCGAGAGTGATCGAAACTCATGAGAACATTGTTGGGGTAAAACCTAAAGGGAAAGGCCTAGCACCAAATACCATTTGCCATCAGATCTAACTTCTGGAGGCAGTCAAAATGATCCTTAGAATTCCTCCCTACCTTATTCCTGTGCTGAGATACAGGCTGCTCCAACCTGCTGTAAAATGCTTGATTTCGAGAGTGATCGAAACTAATGAAAACATTGTTGGGGTAAAACCTAAAGGGAAAGGCCTAGCACCAAATTGCATTGGCCATCTGATCTAACTTCTGGAGGCAGTCAAAATGAGTATTTGAATTCTTCCCTACCTTATTCCTCTGCTGAGATACAGGCAGCTTCACACTGCTGTAAAATGCTTGATTTCGAGAGTGATCGAAACTAATGAAAACATTGTTGGGGTAAAACCTAAAGGGAAAGGCCTAGCATCAAATTGCATTGGCCATCTGATCTAACTTCTGGAGGCAGTCAAAATGATCCTTAGAATTCTTCCCTACCTTATTCCTGTGCTGAGATACAGGCTGCTCCAACCTGCTGTAAAATGCTTGATTTCGAGAGTGAGCGAAACTAATGAAAACATTCTTGGGGTAAAACCTAAAGGGAAAGGCCTAGCACCAAATTGCATTGGCCATCTGATCTCACTTCTGGAGGCAGTCAAAATGAGTATTTGAATTCTTCCCTATCTTATTCCTCTGCTGAGATACAGGCTGCTCCAAGCTGCTGTAAAATGCTTGATTTCGAGAGTGATCGAAACTAATGAAAACATTGTTGGGGTAAAACCTAAGGGGAAAGGCCTAGCACCAAATTGCATTGGCCATCTGATCTAACTTCTGGAGGCAGTCAAAATGAGTATTTGAATTCTTCCCTACCTTATTCCTGTGCTGAGATACAGGCTGCTCCAACCTGCTGTAAAATGCTTGATTTCGAGATTGATCGAAACTAATGAAAACATTGTTGGGGTAAAACCTAAAGGGAAAGGCCTAGCACCAAATTGCATTGGCCATCTGATCTAACTTCTGGAGGCAGTCAAAATGATCCTTAGAATTCTTCCCTACCTTATTCCTGTGCTGAGATACAGGCTGCTCCAAGCTGCTGTAAAATGCTTGATTTCGAGAGTGATCGAAACTCATGAGAACATTGTTGGGGTAAAACCTAAAGGGAAAGGCCTAGCACCAAATTGCATTGGCCATCTGATCTAACTTCTGGAGGCAGTCAAAATGTGTATTTGAATTCTTCCCTACCTTATTCCTGTGCTGAGATACAGGCTGCTCGAAGCTGCTTTAAAATAATTGATTTCGAGAGTGATCGAAACTAATGAAAACATTGTTGGGGTAAAAACTAAAGGGAAAGGCCTAGCACCAATTTGCATTGGCCATCTGATCTAACTTCTGGAGGCAGTCAAAATGAGCCTTAGAATTCTTCCCTACCTTATTCCTGTGCTGAGATACAGGCTGCTCTAACCTGCTGTAAAATGCTTGATTTCGAGAGTGATCGAAACTAATGAAAACATTGTTGGGGTAAAACCTAAAGGGAAAGGCCTAGCACCAAATTGCATTGGCCATCTGATCTAACTTCTGGAGGCAGTCAAAATGATCTTTAGAATTCTTCCCTACCTTATTCCTGTGCTGAGATACAGGCTGCTTCACCCTGCTGTAAAATGCTTGATTTCGAGAGTGATCGAAACTAATGAAAACATTGTTGGGGTAAAACCTAAAGGGAAAGGCCTAGCACCAAATTGCATTGCCCATCTGATCGAACTTCTGGAGGCAGTCAAAATGAGTATTTGAATTCTTCCCTACCTTATTCCTGTGCTGAGATACAGTCTGCTTCACCCTGCTGTAAAATGCTTGATTTCGAGAGTGAGCGAAACTAATGAAAACATTGTTGGGGTAAATACTAAAGGGAAAGGCCTAGCACCAATTTGCATTGGCCATCTGATCTAACTTCTGGAGGCAGTCAAAATGATCCTTAGCATTCTTCCCTACCTTATTCCTGTGCTGAGATACAGGCTGATTCACGCTGCTGTAAAATGCTTGATTTCGAGAGTGAGCTAAATTAATGAAAACATTGTTGGGGTAAAACCTAAAGGGAAAGGCCTAGCACCAAATTGCATTGGCCATCTGATCTAACTTCTGGAGGCAGTCAAAATGATCCTTAGAATTCTTCCCTACCTTATTCCTGAGCTGAGATACGGGCTGCTCCAAGCTGCTGTAAAATGCTTGATTTCGAGAGTGAGCGAAACTAATGAAAACATTGTTGGGGTAAAACCTAAAGGGAAAGACCTAGCACCAAATTGCATTGGCCATCTGATCTAACTTCTGGACGCAGACAAAATGAGTATTTGAATTCTTCCCTACCTTATTCCTCTGCTGAGATACAGGCAGCTTCACCCTGCTGTAAAATGCTATATTTCGAGAGTGATCGAAACTAATGAAAACATTGTTGGGGTAAAACCTAAAGGGAAAGGCCTAGCACCAAATACCATTTGCCATCAGATCTAACTTCTGGAGGCAGTCCAAATGATCCTTAGAATTCCTCCCTATCTTATTCCTGTGCTGAGATACAGGCTGCTCCAACCTGCTGTAAAATGCTTGCTTTCGAGAGTGATCGAAACTAATGTAAACATTGTTGGGGTAAAACCTAAAGGGAAAGGCCTAGCACCAAATTGCATTGGCCATCTGATCTAACTTCTGGAGGCAGTCAAAATGATCCTTAGAATTCTTCCCTACCTTATTCCTGTGCTGAGATACAGGCTGCTCCAAGCTGCTGTAAAATGCTTGATTTCGAGAGTGATCGAAACTCATGAGAACATTGTTGGGGTAAAACCTAAAGGGAAAGGCCTAGCACCAAATTGCATTGGCCATCTGATCTAACTTCTGGAGGCAGTCAAAATGTGTATTTGAATTCTTCCCTACCTTATTCCTGTGCTGAGATACAGGCTGCTCCAAGCTGCTTTATAATAATTGATTTCGAGAGTGATCGAAACTAATGAAAACATTGTTGGGGTAAAAACTAAAGGGAAAGGCCTAGCACCAAATTGCATTGGCCATCTGATCTAACTTCTGGAGGCAGTCAAAATGAGTATTTGAATTCTTCCCTACCTTATTCCTGTGCTGAGATACAGGCTGCTCCAACCTGCTGTAAAATGCTTGATTTCGAGAGTGAGCGAAACTAATGAAAACATTGTTGGGGTAAAACCTAAAGGGAAAGGCCTAGCACCAAATTGCATTGGCCATCTGATCTAACTTCTGGAGGCAGTCAAAATGAGTATTTGAATTCTTCCCTACCTTATTCCTGTGCTGAGATACAGGCTGCTCCAACCTGCTGTAAAATGCTTGATTTCGAGAGTGATCGAAACTAATGAAAACATTGTTGGGGTAAAACCTAAAGGGAAAGGCCTAGCACCAAATTGCATTGGCCATCTGATCTAACTTCTGGAGGCAGTCAAAATGATCCTTAGAATTCTTCCCTACCTTATTCCTGTGCTGAGATACAGGCTGCTCCAACCTGCTGTAAAATGCTTGATTTCGAGAGTGAGCGAAACTAATGAAAACATTCTTGGGGTAAAACCTAAAGGGAAAGGCCTAGCACCAAATTGCATTGGCCATCTGATCTAACTTCTGGAGGCAGTCAAAATGATCCTTAGAATTCTTCCCTACCTTATTCCTGTGCTGAGATACAGGCTGCTCCAACCTGCTGTAAAATGCTTGATTTCAAGAGTGATCGAAACTAATGAAAACATTGTTGGGGTAAAACCTAAAGGGAAAGGCCTAGCACCAAATTGCATTGCCCATCTGATCTAACTTCTGGAGGCAGTCAAAATGAGTATTTGAATTCTTCCCTACCTTATTCCTCTGCTGAGATACAGGCTGCTCCAACCTGCTGTAAAATGCTTGATTTCGAGTGTGAGCGAAACTAATGAAAACATTGTTGGGGTAAAACCTAAAGGGAAAGGCCTAGCACCAAATTGCATTGGCCATCTGATCTAACTTCTGGAGGCAGTCAAAATGATCCTTAGAATTCTTCCCTACCTTATTCCTGTGCTGAGATACAGTCTGCTTCACCCTGCTGTAAAATGCTTGATTTCGAGAGTGATCGAAACTAATGAAAACATTGTTGGGGTAAAACCTAAAGGGAAAGGCCTAGCACCAAATTGCATTGGCCATCTGATCTAACTTCTGGAGGCAGTCAAAATGATCCTTAGAATTCTTCCCTACCTTATTCCTGTGCTGATATACAGGCTGCTCCAAGCTGCTTTAAAATAATTGATTTCGAGAGTGATCGAAACTAATGAAAACATTGTTGGGGTAAAAACTAAAGGGAAAGTCCTAGCACCAAATTGCATTGGCCATCTGATCTAACTTCTGGAGGCAGTCAAAATGATCCATAGAATTCTTCCCTACCTTATTCCTGTGCTGAGATACAGGCTGCTCCAACCTGCTGTAAAATGCTTGATTTCGAGAGTGAGCGAAACTAATGAAAACATTGTTGCGGTAAAACCTAAAGGGAAAGGCCTAGCACCAAATTGCATTGGCCATCTGATCTAACTTCTGGAGGCAGTCAAAATGAGTATTTGAATACTTCCCTACCTTATTCCTCTGCTGAGATACAGGCTGCTCCAACCTGCTGTAAAATGCTTGATTTCGAGAGTGATCGAAACTAATGAAAACATTGTTGGGGTAAAACCTAAAGGGAAAGGCCTAGCACCAAATTGCATTGGCCATCTGATCTAACTTCTGGAGGCAGTCAAAATGATCCTTAGAATTCTTCCCTACCTTATTCCTGTGCTGAGATACAGGCTGGTCTAACCTGCTGTAAAATGCTTGATTTCGACAGTGATCGAAACTAATGAAAACATTTTTGCGGTAAAACCTAAAGGGAAAGGCCTAGCACCAAATTGCATTGGCCATCTGATCTAACTTCTGGAGGCAGTCATAATGAGTATTTGAATTCTTCCCTACCTTATTCCTGTGCTGAGATACAGGCTGCTCCAAGCTGCTGTAAAATGCTTGATTTCGAGAGTGATCGAAACTAATGAAAACATTGTTGGGGTAAAACCTAAAGGGAAAGGCCTAGCACCAAATTGCATTGGCCATCTGATCTAACTTCTGGAGGCAGTCAAAATGATCCATAGAATTCTTCCCTACCTTATTCCTGTGCTGAGATACAGGCTGCTCCAAGCTGCTGTAAAATGCTTGCTTTCGAGAGTGATCGAAACTAATGAAAACATTTTTGGGGTAAAACCTAAAGGGAAAGGCCTAGCACCAAATTGCATTGGCCATATGATCTTACTTCTGGAGGCAGTCAAAATGAGTATTTGAATTCTACCCTACCTTATTCCTGTGCTGAGATACAGGCTGCTCCAACCTGCTGTAAAATGCTTGATTTCGAGAGTGAGCGAAACTAATGAAAACATTGTTGGGGTAAAACCTAAAGGGAAAGGCCTAGCACCAAATTGCATTGGCCATCTGATCTAACTTCTGGAGGCAGTCAAAATGATCCTTAGAATTCTTCCCTACCTTATTCCTGTGCTGAGATACAGGCTGCTCCAAGCTGCTGTAAAATGCTTGATTTCGAGAGTGATCGAAACTAATGAAAACATTGTTGGGGTAAAACCTAAAGGGAAAGGCCTAGCACCAAATTGCATTGGCCATCTGATCTAACTTCTGGAGGCAGACAAAATGAGTATTTGAATTCTTCCCTACCTTATTCCTGTGCTGAGATACAGGCTGCTCCAACCTGCTGTAAAATGCTTGATTTCGAGAGTGATCGAAACTAATGAAAACATTTTTGGGGTAAAACCTAAAGGGAAAGGCCTAGCACCAAATTGCATTGGCCATATGATCTAACTTCTGGAGGCAGTCAAAATGAGTATTTGAATTCTTCCCTACCTTATTCCTGTGCTGAGATACAGGCTGCTCCAACCTGCTGTAAAATGCTTGATTTCGAGAGTGAGCGAAACTAATGAAAACATTGTTGGGGTAAAACCTAAAGGGAAAGGCCTAGCACCAAATTGCATTGGCCATCTCATCTAACTTCTGGAGGCAGTCAAAATGGTCCTTAGAATTCTTCCCTACCTTATTCCTGTGCTGAGATACAGGCTGCTCCAAGCTGCTGTAAAATGCTTGATTTCGAGAGTGATCGAAACTAATGAAAACATTGTTGGGGTAAAACCTAAAGGGAAAGGCCTAGCACTAAATTGCATTGGCCATCTGATCTAACTTCTGGAGGCAGTCAAAATGATCCTTAGAATTCTTCCCTACCTTATTCCTGTGCTGAGATAGCGGGTGCTCCAACCTGCTGTAAAATGCTTGATTTCGAGAATGATCGAAACTAATGAAAACATTGTTGGGGTAAAACCTAAAGGGAAAGGCCTAGCACCAAATTGCATTGGCTATCTGATCTAACTTCTGGAGACAGGCAAAATGATCCTTAGAATTCTTCCCTACCTTATTCCTGTGCTGAGATACAGGCTGCTCCAACCTGCTGTAAAATGCTTGATTTCGAGAGTGAGCGAAACTAATGAAAACATTCTTGGGGTAAAACCTAAAGGGAAAGGCCTAGCACCAAATTGCATTGGCCATCTGATCTCACTTCTGGAGGCAGTCAAAATGAGTATTTGAATTCTTCCCTATCTTATTCCTCTGCTGAGATACAGGCTGCTCCAAGCTGCTGTAAAATGCTTGATTTCGAGAGTGATCGAAACTCATGAGAACATTGTTGGGGTAAAACCTAAAGGGAAAGGCCTAGCACCAAATTGCATTGGCCATCTGATCTAACTTCTGGAGGCAGTCAAAATGTGTATTTGAATTCTTCCCTACCTTATTCCTGTGCTGAGATACAGGCTGCTCGAAGCTGCTTTAAAATAATTGATTTCGAGAGTGATCGAAACTAATGAAAACATTGTTGGGGTAAAAACTAAAGGGAAAGGCCTAGCACCAATTTGCATTGGCCATCTGATCTAACTTCTGGAGGCAGTCAAAATGAGCCTTAGAATTCTTCCCTACCTTATTCCTGTGCTGAGATACAGGCTGCTCTAACCTGCTGTAAAATGCTTGATTTCGAGAGTGATCGAAACTAATGAAAACATTGTTGGGGTAAAACCTAAAGGGAAAGGCCTAGCACCAAATTGCATTGGCCATCTGATCTAACTTCTGGAGGCAGTCAAAATGATCTTTAGAATTCTTCCCTACCTTATTCCTGTGCTGAGATACAGGCTGCTTCACCCTGCTGTAAAATGCTTGATTTCGAGAGTGATCGAAACTAATGAAAACATTGTTGGGGTAAAACCTAAAGGGAAAGGCCTAGCACCAAATTGCATTGCCCATCTGATCGAACTTCTGGAGGCAGTCAAAATGAGTATTTGAATTCTTCCCTACCTTATTCCTGTGCTGAGATACAGTCTGCTTCACCCTGCTGTAAAATGCTTGATTTCGAGAGTGAGCGAAACTAATGAAAACATTGTTGGGGTAAATACTAAAGGGAAAGGCCTAGCACCAATTTGCATTGGCCATCTGATCTAACTTCTGGAGGCAGTCAAAATGATCCTTAGCATTCTTCCCTACCTTATTCCTGTGCTGAGATACAGGCTGATTCACGCTGCTGTAAAATGCTTGATTTCGAGAGTGAGCTAAATTAATGAAAACATTGTTGGGGTAAAACCTAAAGGGAAAGGCCTAGCACCAAATTGCATTGGCCATCTGATCTAACTTCTGGAGGCAGTCAAAATGATCCTTAGAATTCTTCCCTACCTTATTCCTGAGCTGAGATACGGGCTGCTCCAAGCTGCTGTAAAATGCTTGATTTCGAGAGTGAGCGAAACTAATGAAAACATTGTTGGGGTAAAACCTAAAGGGAAAGACCTAGCACCAAATTGCATTGGCCATCTGATCTAACTTCTGGACGCAGACAAAATGAGTATTTGAATTCTTCCCTACCTTATTCCTCTGCTGAGATACAGGCAGCTTCACCCTGCTGTAAAATGCTATATTTCGAGAGTGATCGAAACTAATGAAAACATTGTTGGGGTAAAACCTAAAGGGAAAGGCCTAGCACCAAATACCATTTGCCATCAGATCTAACTTCTGGAGGCAGTCCAAATGATCCTTAGAATTCCTCCCTATCTTATTCCTGTGCTGAGATACAGGCTGCTCCAACCTGCTGTAAAATGCTTGCTTTCGAGAGTGATCGAAACTAATGTAAACATTGTTGGGGTAAAACCTAAAGGGAAAGGCCTAGCACCAAATTGCATTGGCCATCTGATCTAACTTCTGGAGGCAGTCAAAATGATCCTTAGAATTCTTCCCTACCTTATTCCTGTGCTGAGATACAGGCTGCTCCAAGCTGCTGTAAAATGCTTGATTTCGAGAGTGATCGAAACTCATGAGAACATTGTTGGGGTAAAACCTAAAGGGAAAGGCCTAGCACCAAATTGCATTGGCCATCTGATCTAACTTCTGGAGGCAGTCAAAATGTGTATTTGAATTCTTCCCTACCTTATTCCTGTGCTGAGATACAGGCTGCTCCAAGCTGCTTTATAATAATTGATTTCGAGAGTGATCGAAACTAATGAAAACATTGTTGGGGTAAAAACTAAAGGGAAAGGCCTAGCACCAAATTGCATTGGCCATCTGATCTAACTTCTGGAGGCAGTCAAAATGAGTATTTGAATTCTTCCCTACCTTATTCCTGTGCTGAGATACAGGCTGCTCCAACCTGCTGTAAAATGCTTGATTTCGAGAGTGAGCGAAACTAATGAAAACATTGTTGGGGTAAAACCTAAAGGGAAAGGCCTAGCACCAAATTGCATTGGCCATCTGATCTAACTTCTGGAGGCAGTCAAAATGAGTATTTGAATTCTTCCCTACCTTATTCCTGTGCTGAGATACAGGCTGCTCCAACCTGCTGTAAAATGCTTGATTTCGAGAGTGATCGAAACTAATGAAAACATTGTTGGGGTAAAACCTAAAGGGAAAGGCCTAGCACCAAATTGCATTGGCCATCTGATCTAACTTCTGGAGGCAGTCAAAATGATCCTTAGAATTCTTCCCTACCTTATTCCTGTGCTGAGATACAGGCTGCTCCAACCTGCTGTAAAATGCTTGATTTCGAGAGTGAGCGAAACTAATGAAAACATTCTTGGGGTAAAACCTAAAGGGAAAGGCCTAGCACCAAATTGCATTGGCCATCTGATCTAACTTCTGGAGGCAGTCAAAATGATCCTTAGAATTCTTCCCTACCTTATTCCTGTGCTGAGATACAGGCTGCTCCAACCTGCTGTAAAATGCTTGATTTCAAGAGTGATCGAAACTAATGAAAACATTGTTGGGGTAAAACCTAAAGGGAAAGGCCTAGCACCAAATTGCATTGCCCATCTGATCTAACTTCTGGAGGCAGTCAAAATGAGTATTTGAATTCTTCCCTACCTTATTCCTCTGCTGAGATACAGGCTGCTCCAACCTGCTGTAAAATGCTTGATTTCGAGTGTGAGCGAAACTAATGAAAACATTGTTGGGGTAAAACCTAAAGGGAAAGGCCTAGCACCAAATTGCATTGGCCATCTGATCTAACTTCTGGAGGCAGTCAAAATGATCCTTAGAATTCTTCCCTACCTTATTCCTGTGCTGAGATACAGTCTGCTTCACCCTGCTGTAAAATGCTTGATTTCGAGAGTGATCGAAACTAATGAAAACATTGTTGGGGTAAAACCTAAAGGGAAAGGCCTAGCACCAAATTGCATTGGCCATCTGATCTAACTTCTGGAGGCAGTCAAAATGATCCTTAGAATTCTTCCCTACCTTATTCCTGTGCTGATATACAGGCTGCTCCAAGCTGCTTTAAAATAATTGATTTCGAGAGTGATCGAAACTAATGAAAACATTGTTGGGGTAAAAACTAAAGGGAAAGTCCTAGCACCAAATTGCATTGGCCATCTGATCTAACTTCTGGAGGCAGTCAAAATGATCCATAGAATTCTTCCCTACCTTATTCCTCTGCTGAGATACAGGCAGCTCCAACCTGCTGTAAAATGCTTGATTTCGAGAGTGAGCGAAACTAATGAAAACATTGTTGCGGTAAAACCTAAAGGGAAAGGCCTAGCACCAAATTGCATTGGCCATCTGATCTAACTTCTGGAGGCAGTCAAAATGAGTATTTGAATACTTCCCTACCTTATTCCTCTGCTGAGATACAGGCTGCTCCAACCTGCTGTAAAATGCTTGATTTCGAGAGTGATCGAAACTAATGAAAACATTGTTGGGGTAAAACCTAAAGGGAAAGGCCTAGCACCAAATTGCATTGGCCATCTGATCTAACTTCTGGAGGCAGTCAAAATGATCCTTAGAATTCTTCCCTACCTTATTCCTGTGCTGAGATACAGGCTGGTCTAACCTGCTGTAAAATGCTTGATTTCGACAGTGATCGAAACTAATGAAAACATTTTTGCGGTAAAACCTAAAGGGAAAGGCCTAGCACCAAATTGCATTGGCCATCTGATCTAACTTCTGGAGGCAGTCATAATGAGTATTTGAATTCTTCCCTACCTTATTCCTGTGCTGAGATACAGGCTGCTCCAAGCTGCTGTAAAATGCTTGATTTCGAGAGTGATCGAAACTAATGAAAACATTGTTGGGGTAAAACCTAAAGGGAAAGGCCTAGCACCAAATTGCATTGGCCATCTGATCTAACTTCTGGAGGCAGTCAAAATGATCCATAGAATTCTTCCCTACCTTATTCCTGTGCTGAGATACAGGCTGCTCCAAGCTGCTGTAAAATGCTTGCTTTCGAGAGTGATCGAAACTAATGAAAACATTTTTGGGGTAAAACCTAAAGGGAAAGGCCTAGCACCAAATTGCATTGGCCATATGATCTTACTTCTGGAGGCAGTCAAAATGAGTATTTGAATTCTACCCTACCTTATTCCTGTGCTGAGATACAGGCTGCTCCAACCTGCTGTAAAATGCTTGATTTCGAGAGTGAGCGAAACTAATGAAAACATTGTTGGGGTAAAACCTAAAGGGAAAGGCCTAGCACCAAATTGCATTGGCCATCTGATCTAACTTCTGGAGGCAGTCAAAATGATCCTTAGAATTCTTCCCTACCTTATTCCTGTGCTGAGATACAGGCTGCTCCAAGCTGCTGTAAAATGCTTGATTTCGAGAGTGATCGAAACTAATGAAAACATTGTTGGGGTAAAACCTAAAGGGAAAGGCCTAGCACCAAATTGCATTGGCCATCTGATCTAACTTCTGGAGGCAGACAAAATGAGTATTTGAATTCTTCCCTACCTTATTCCTGTGCTGAGATACAGGCTGCTCCAACCTGCTGTAAAATGCTTGATTTCGAGAGTGATCGAAACTAATGAAAACATTTTTGGGGTAAAACCTAAAGGGAAAGGCCTAGCACCAAATTGCATTGGCCATATGATCTAACTTCTGGAGGCAGTCAAAATGAGTATTTGAATTCTTCCCTACCTTATTCCTGTGCTGAGATACAGGCTGCTCCAACCTGCTGTAAAATGCTTGATTTCGAGAGTGAGCGAAACTAATGAAAACATTGTTGGGGTAAAACCTAAAGGGAAAGGCCTAGCACCAAATTGCATTGGCCATCTCATCTAACTTCTGGAGGCAGTCAAAATGGTCCTTAGAATTCTTCCCTACCTTATTCCTGTGCTGAGATACAGGCTGCTCCAAGCTGCTGTAAAATGCTTGATTTCGAGAGTGATCGAAACTAATGAAAACATTGTTGGGGTAAAACCTAAAGGGAAAGGCCTAGCACTAAATTGCATTGGCCATCTGATCTAACTTCTGGAGGCAGTCAAAATGATCCTTAGAATTCTTCCCTACCTTATTCCTGTGCTGAGATAGCGGGTGCTCCAACCTGCTGTAAAATGCTTGATTTCGAGAATGATCGAAACTAATGAAAACATTGTTGGGGTAAAACCTAAAGGGAAAGGCCTAGCACCAAATTGCATTGGCTATCTGATCTAACTTCTGGAGACAGGCAAAATGATCCTTAGAATTCTTCCCTACCTAATTCCTCTGCTGAGATACAGGCTGCTCCAAGCTGCTGTAAAATGCTTGATTTCGAGAGTGAGCGAAACTAATGAAAACATTGTTGGGGTAAAACCTAAAGGGAAAGGCCTAGCACCAAATTGCATTGGCCATCTGATCTAACTTCTGGAGGCAGTCAAAATGATCCTTAGAATGCTTCCCTACCTTATTCCTGTGCTGAGATACAGGCTGCTCCAACCTGCTGTAAAATGCTTGATTTCGAGAGTGAGCGAAACTAATGAAAACATTTTTGGGGTAAAACCTAAAGGGAAAGGCCTAGCACCAAATTGCATTGGCCATCTGATCTAACTTCTGGAGGCAGTCAAAATGAGTATTTGAATTCTTCCCTACCTTATTCCTGTGCTGAGATACAGGCTGCTCCAACCTGCTGTAAAATGCTTGATTTCGAGAGTGATCGAAACTAATGAAAACATTGTTGGGGTAAAACCTAAAGGGAAAGGCCTAGCACCAAATTGCATTGGCCATCTGATCTAACTTCTGGAGGCAGTCAAAATGAGTATTTGAATTCTTCCCTACCTTATTCCTGTGCTGAGATACAGGCTGCTTCACCCTGCTGTAAAATGCTTGATTTCGAGAGTGATCGAAACTAATGAAAACATTGTTGGGGTAAAACCTAAAGGGAAAGGCCTAGCACCAAATTGCATTGGCCATCTGATCTCACTTCTGGAGGCAGTCAAAATGATCCTTAGAATTCTTCCCTACCTTATTCCTGTGCTGAGATACAGGCTGCTCCAACCTGCTGTAAAATGCTTGATTTCGAGAGTGATCGAAACTAATGAAAACATTGTTGGGGTAAAACCTAAAGGGAAAGACCTAGCACCAAATCCAATTTGCCATCTGATCTAACTTCTGGAGGCAGTCAAAATGATCCTTAGAATTCTTCCCTACCTTATTCCTGTGCTGAGATACAGGCTGCTCCAGCCTGCTGTAAAATGCTTGATTTCGAGAGTGATCGAAACTAATGAAAACATTGTTGGGGTAAAACCTAAAGGGAAAGGCCTAGCACCAAATTGCATTGGCCATCTGATCTAACTTCTGGAGACAGTCAAAATGATCCTTAGAATGCTTCCCTACCTTATTCCTGTGCTGAGATACAGGCTGCTCCAAGCTGCTGTAAAATGCTTGATTTCGAGAGTGAGCGAAACTAATGAAAACATTTTTGGGGTAAAACCTAAAGGGAAAGGCCTAGCACCAAATTGCATTGGCCATCTGATCTAACTTCTGGAGGCAGTCAAAATGAGTATTTGAATTCTTCCCTACCTTATTCCTGTGCTGAGATACAGGCTGCTCCAAGCTGCTGTAAAATGCTTGATTTCGAGAGTGATCGAAACTAATGAAAACATTGTTGGGGTAAAACCTAAAGGGAAAGGCCTAGCACCAAATTGCATTGGCCATCTGATCTAACTTCTGGAGGCAGTCAAAATGAGTATTTGAATTCTTCCCTACCTTATTCCTGTACTGAGATACAGGCTGCTCCAAGCTGCTGTAAAATGCTTGATTTCGAGAGTGAGCGAAACTAATGAAAACATTGTTGGGGTAAAACCTAAAAGGAAAGGCCTAGCACCAAATTGCATTGCCCATCTGATCTAACTTCTGGAGGCAGTCAAAATGATCCTTAGAATTCTTCCCTACCTTATTCCTGTGCTGAGATACAGGCTGCTCGAAGCTGCAGTAAAATGCTTGATTTCGAGAGTGAGCGAAACTAATGAAAACATTGTTGGGGTAAAACCTAAAGGGAAAGGCCTAGCACCAAATTGCATTGGCCATCTGATCTCACTTCTGCAGGCAGTCAAAATGATCCTTAGAATTCTTCCCTACCTTATTCCTGTGCTGAGATACGGGCTGCTCCAAGCTGCTGTAAAATGCTTGATTTCGAGAGTGATCGAAACTAATGAAAACATTGTTGGGGTAAAACCTAAAGGGAAAGGCCTAGCACCAAATTGCATTGGCCATCTCATCTAACTTCTGGAGGCAGACAAAATGAGTATTTGAATTCTTCCCTACCTTATTCCTGTGCTGAGATACAGGCTGCTCCAAGCTGCTGTAAAATGCTTGATTTCGAGAGTGAGCGAAACTAATGAAAACATTGTTGGGGTAAAACCTAAAGGGAAAGGCCTAGCACCAAATTGCATTGGCCATCTGATCTAACTTCTGGAGGCAGTCAAAATGATCCTTAGAATTCTTCCCTACCTTATTCCTGTGCTGAGATACAGGCTGCTCCAAGCTGCTGTAAAATGCTTGATTTCGAGAGTGATCGAAACTAATGAAAACATTGTTGGGGTAAAACCTAAAGGGAAAGGCCTAGCACTAAATTGCATTGGCCATCTGATCTAACTTCTGGAGGCAGTCAAAATGATCCTTAGAATTCTTCCCTACCTTATTCCTGTGCTGAGATAGAGGCTGCTCCAACCTGCTGTAAAATGCTTGATTTCGAGAGTGAGCGAAACTAATGAAAACATTGTTGGGGTAAAACCTAAAGGGAAAGGCCTAGCACCAAATTGCATTGGCCATCTGATCTAACTTCTGGAGACAGTCAAAATGATCCTTAGAATGCTTCCCTACCTTATTCCTGTGCTGAGATACAGGCTGCTCCAAGCTGCTGTAAAATGCTTGATTTCGAGAGTGAGCGAAACTAATGAAAACATTGTTGGGGTAAAACCTAAAGGGAAAGGCCTAGCACCAAATTGCATTGGCCATCTGATCTAACTTCTGGAGGCAGTCAAACTGAGTATTTGAATTCTTCCCTACCTTATTCCTGTGCTGAGATACAGGCTGCTCCAACCTGCTGTAAAATGCTTGATTTCGAGAGTGAGCGAAACTAATGAAAACATTGTTGGGGTAAAACCTAAAGGGAAAGGCCTAGCACCAAATTGCATTGGCCATCTGATCTAACTTCTGGAGGCAGTCAAAATGAGTATTTGAATTCTTCCCTACCTTATTCCTGTGCTGAGATACAGGCTGCTCCAAGCTGCTGTAAAATGCTTGATTTCGAGAGTGATCGAAACTAATGAAAACATTGTTGGGGTAAAACCTAAAAGGAAAGGCCTAGCACCAAATTGCATTGGCCATCTGATCTAACTTGTGGAGGCAGTCAAAATGAGTATTTGAATTCTTCCCTACCTTATTCCTGTGCTGAGATACAGGCTGCTCCAAGCTGCTTTAAAATAATTGATTTCGAGAGTGATCGAAACTAATGAAAACATTGTTGGGGTAAAAACTAAAGGGAAAGGCCTAGCACCAATTTGCATTGGCCATCTGATCTAACTTCTGGAGGCAGTCAAAATGAGTATTTGAATTCTTCCCTACCTTATTCCTGTGCTGAGATACAGGCTGCTCCAACCTGCTGTAAAATGCTTGATTTCGAGAGTGATCGAAACTAATGAAAACATTGTTGGGGTAAAACCTAAAGGGAAAGGCCTAGCACCAAATTGCATTGGCCATCTGATCTAACTTCTGGAGGCAGTCAAAATGTGTATTTGAATTCTTCCCTACCTTATTCCTGTGCTGAGATACAGGCTGCTCCAAGCTGCTTTAAAATATTTGATTTCAAGAGTGATCGAAACTAATGAAAACATTGTTGGGGTAAAAACTAAAGGGAAAGGCCTAGCACCAATTTGCATTGGCCATCTGATCTAACTTCTGGAGGCAGTCAAAATGATCCTTAGAATTCTTCCCTACCTTATTCCTGTGCTGAGATACAGGCTGCTCCAACCTGCTGTAAAATGCTTGATTTCGAGAGTGATCGAAACTAATGAAAACATTGTTGGGGTAAAACCTAAAGGGAAAGGCCTAGCACCAAATTGCATTAGCCATCTGATCTAACTTCTGGAGGCAGTCAAAATGAGTATTTGAATTCTTCCCTACCTTATTCCTGTGCTGAGATACAGGCTGCTCCAAGCTGCTGTAAAATGCTTGATTTCGAGAGTGAGCGAAACTAATGAAAACATTGTTGGGGTAAAACCTAAAGGGAAAGGCCTAGCACCAAATTGCATTGGCCATCTGATCTAACTTCTGGAGGCAGTCAAAATGATCCATAGAATTCTTCCCTACCTTATTCCTGTGCTGAGATACAGGCTGCTCCAAGCTGCTTTAAAATAATTGATTTCGAGTGTGAGCGAAACTAATGAAAACATTGTTGGGGTAAAACCTAAAGGGAAAGGCCTAGCACCAAATTGCATTGGCCATCTGATCTAACTCCTGGAGGCAGTCAAAATGAGTATTTGAATTCTTCCCTACCTTATTCCTCTGCTGAGATACAGGCTGCTCCAAGCTGCTTTAAAATAATTGATTTCGAGTGTGAGCGAAACTAATAAAAACATTGTTGGGGTAAAAACTAAAGGGAAAGGCCTAGCACCAATTTGCATCGGCCATCTGATCTAACTTCTGGAGGCAGTCAAAATGATCCTTAGAATTCTTCCCTACCTTATTCCTGTGCTGAGATACAGGCTACTCCAAGCTGCTGTAAAATGCTTGATTTCGAGAGTGAGCGAAACTAATGAAAACATTGTTGGGGTAAAACCTAAAGGGAAAGGCCTAGCACCAAATTGCATTGGCCATCTGATCTAACTTCTGGAGGCAGTCAAAATGAGTATTTTAATTCTTCCCTACCTTATTCCTCTGCTGAGATACAGGCTGCTCCAACCTGCTGTAAAATGCTTGATTTCGAGTGTGAGCGAAACTAATGAAAACATTGTTGGGGTAAAACCTAAAGGGAAAGGCCTAGCACCAAATTGCATTGGCCATCTGATCTAACTTCTGGAGGCAGTCAAAATGATCCTTAGAATTCTTCCCTACCTTATTCCTGTGCTGAGATACAGTCTGCTTCGCCCTGCTTTAAAATGCTTGATTTCGAGAGTGATCGAAACTAATGAAAACATTGTTGGGGTAAAACCTAAAGGGAAAGGCCTAGCACCAAATTGCATTGGCCATCTGATCTAACTTCTGGAGGCAGTCAAAATGAGTATTTGAATTCTTCCCTACCTTATTCCTGTGCTGAGATACAGTCTGCTTCGCCCTGCTTTAAAATGCTTGATTTCGAGAGTGATCGAAACTAATGAAAACATTGTTGGGGTAAAACCTAAAGGGAAAGGCCTAGCACCAAATTGCATTGGCCATCTGATCTAACTTCTGGAGGCAGTCAAAATGAGCCTTAGAATTCTTCCCTACCTTATTCCTGTGCTGAGATACAGGCTGCTCCAACCTGCTGTAAAATGCTTGATTTCGAGAGTGATCGAAACTAATGTAAACATTGTTGGGGTAAAACCTAAAGGGAAAGGCCTAGCACCAAATTGCATTGGCCATCTGATCTAACTTCTGGAGGCAGTCAAAATGAGTATTTGAATTCTTCCCTACCTTATTCCTGTGCTGAGATACAGGCTGCTCCAAGCTGCTTTAAAATAATTGATTTCGAGTGTGAGCGAAACTAATGAAAACATTGTTGGGGTAAAACCTAAAGGGAAAGGCCTAGCACCAAATTGCATTGGCCATCTGATCTAACTTCTGGAGGCAGTCAAAATGAGTATTTGAATTCTTCCCTACCTTATTCCTCTGCTGAGATACAGGCTGCTCCAAGCTGCTTTAAAATAATTGATTTCGAGTGTGAGCGAAACTAATAAAAACATTGTTGGGGTAAAAACTAAAGGGAAAGGCCTAGCACCAATTTGCATTGGCCATCTGATCTAACTTCTGGAGGCAGTCAAAATGATCCTTAGAATTCTTCCCTACCTTATTCCTCTGCTGAGATACAGGCTGCTCCAAGCTGCTGTAAAATGCTTGATTTCGAGAGTGATCGAAACTAATGTAAACATTGTTGGGGTAAAACCTGAAGGGAAAGGCCTAGCACCAAATTGCATTGGCCATCTGATCTAACTTCTGGAGGCAGTCAAAATGATCCTTAGAATTCTTCCCTACCTTATTCCTGTGCTGAGATACAGGCTGCTCCAACCTGCTGTAAAATGCTTGATTTCGAGAGTGATCGAAACTAATGAAAACATTGTTGGGGTAAAACCTAAAGGGAAAGGCCTAGCACCAAATTGCATTGGCCATCTGATCTAACTTCTGGAGGCAGTCAAAATGATCCTTAGAATTCTTCCCTACCTTATTCCTCTGCTGAGATACAGGGTGCTCCAAGCTGCTGTAAAATGCTTGATTTCGAGAGTGATCGAAACTAATGTAAACATTGTTGGGGTAAAACCTAAAGGGAAAGGCCTAGCACCAAATTGCATTGGCCATCTGATGTAACTTCTGGAGGCAGTCAAAATGAGTATTTGAATTCTTCCCTACCTTATTCCTCTGCTGAGATACAGGCTGCTCCAAGCTGCTGTAAAATGCTTGATTTTGAGAGTGATCGAAACTAATGTAAACATTGTTGGGGTAAAACCTAAAGGGAAAGGCCTAGCACCAAATTGCATTGGCCATCTGATCTAACTTCTGGAGGCAGTCAAAATGATCCTTAGAATTCTTCCCTACCTTATTCCTGAGCTGAGATACGGGCTGCTCCAAGCTGCTGTAAAATGCTTGATTTCGAGATTGATCGAAACTAATGAAAACATTGTTGGGGTAAAACCTAAAGGGAAAGGCCTAGCACCAAATTGCATTGGCCATCTGATCTAACTTCTGGAGGCAGTCAAAATGAGTATTTGAATTCTTCCCTACCTTATTCCTGTGCTGAGATACAGGCTGCTCCAAGCTGCTTTAAAATAATTGATTTCGAGAGTGATCGAAACTAATGAAAACATTGTTGGGGTAAAAACTAAAGGGAAAGGCCTAGCACCAATTTGCATTGGCCATCTGATCTAACTTCTGGAGGCAGTCAAAATGAGTATTTGAATTCTTCCCTACCTTATTCCTGTGCTGAGATACAGGCTGCTCCAACCTGCTGTAAAATGCTTGATTTCGAGAGTGATCGAAACTAATGAAAACATTGTTGGGGTAAAACCTAAAGGGAAAGGCCTAGCACCAAATTGCATTGGCCATCTGATCTAACTTCTGGAGGCAGTCAAAATGTGTATTTGAATTCTTCCCTACCTTATTCCTGTGCTGAGATACAGGCTGCTCCAAGCTGCTGTAAAATGCTTGATTTCGAGAGTGATCGAAACTAATGAAAACATTGTTGGGGTAAAAACTAAAGGGAAAGGCCTAGCACCAATTTGCATTGGCCATCTGATCTAACTTCTGGAGGCAGTCAAAATGATCCTTAGAATTCTTCCCTACCTTATTCCTGTGCTGAGATACAGGCTGCTCCAACCTGCTGTAAAATGCTTGATTTCGAGAGTGATCGAAACTAATGAAAACATTGTTGGGGTAAAACCTAAAGGGAAAGGCCTAGCACCAAATTGCATTAGCCATCTGATCTAACTTCTGGAGGCAGTCAAAATGAGTATTTGAATTCTTCCCTACCTTATTCCTGTGCTGAGATACAGGCTGCTCCAAGCTGCTGTAAAATGCTTGATTTCGAGAGTGAGCGAAACTAATGAAAACATTGTTGGGGTAAAACCTAAAGGGAAAGGCCTAGCACCAAATTGCATTGGCCATCTGATCTAACTTCTGGAGGCAGTCAAAATGATCCTTAGAATTCTTCCCTACCTTATTCCTGTGCTGAGATACAGGCTTCTCCAAGCTGCTGTAAAATGCTTGATTTCGAGAGTGATCGAAACTAATGAAAACATTGTTGGGGTAAAACGTAAAGGGAAAGGCCTAGCACCAAATTGCATTGGCCATCTGATCTAACTTCTGGAGGCAGTCAAAATGAGTATTTTAATTCTTCCCTACCTTATTCCTCTGCTGAGATACAGTCTGCTTCGCCCTGCTGTAAAATGCTTGATTTCGAGAGTGATCGAAACTAATGAAAACATTGTTGGGGTAAAACCTAAAGGGAAAGGCCTAGCACCAAATTGCATTGGCCATCTGATCTAACTTCTGGAGGCAGTCAAAATGAGTATTTGAATTCTTCCCTACCTTATTCCTCTGCTGAGATACAGGCTGCTCCAACCTGCTGTAAAATGCTTGATTTCGAGAGTGATCGAAACTAATGTAAACATTGTTGGGGTAAAACCTAAAGGGAAAGGCCTAGCACCAAATTGCATTGGCCATCTGATCTAACTTCTGGAGGCAGTCAAAATGAGTATTTGAATTCTTCCCTACCTTATTCCTGTGCTGAGATACAGGCTGCTCCAAGCTGCTGTAAAATGCTTGATTTCGAGAGTGATCGAAACTAATGAAAACATTGATGGGGTAAAACCTAAAAGGAAAGGCCTAGCACCAAATTGCATTGGCCATCTGATCTAACTTCTGGAGGCAGTCAAAATGAGTATTTGAATTCTTCCCTACCTTATTCCTGTGCTGAGATACAGGCTGCTCCAAGCTGCTTTAAAATAATTGATTTCCAGTGTGAGCGAAACTAATGAAAACATTGTTGGGGTAAAACCTAAAGGGAAAGGCCTAGCACCAAATTGCATTGGCCATCTGATCTAACTTCTGGAGGCAGTCAAAATGAGTATTTGAATTCTTCCCTACCTTATTCCTCTGCTGAGATACAGGCTGCTCCAAGCTGCTTTAAAATAATTGATTTCGAGTGTGAGCGAAACTAATAAAAACATTGTTGGGGTAAAAACTAAAGGGAAAGGCCTAGCACCAATTTGCATTGGCCATCTGATCTAACTTCTGGAGGCAGTCAAAATGATCCTTAGAATTCTTCCCTACCTTATTCCTGTGCTGAGATACAGGCTACTCCAAGCTGCTGTAAAATGCTTGATTTCGAGAGTGAGCGAAACTAATGAAAACATTGTTGGGGTAAAACCTAAAGGGAAAGGCCTAGCACCAAATTGCATTGGCCATCTGATCTAACTTCTGGAGGCAGTCAAAATGAGTATTTTAATTCTTCCCTACCTTATTCCTCTGCTGAGATACAGGCTGCTCCAACCTGCTGTAAAATGCTTGATTTCGAGTGTGAGCGAAACTAATGAAAACATTGTTGGGGTAAAACCTAAAGGGAAAGGCCTAGCACCAAATTGCATTGGCCATCTGATCTAACTTCTGGAGGCAGTCAAAATGATCCTTAGAATTCTTCCCTACCTTATTCCTGTGCTGAGATACAGGCTGCTCCAACCTGCTGTAAAATGCTTGATTTCGAGAGTGATCGAAACTAATGAAAACATTGTTGGGGTAAAACCTAAAGGGAAAGACCTAGCACCAAATTGCATTGGCCATCTGATCTAACTTCTGGAGGCAGTCAAAATGAGTATTTGAATTCTTCCCTACCTTATTCCTGTGCTGAGATACAGGCTGCTTCGCCCTGCTTTAAAATGCTTGATTTCGAGAGTGATCGAAACTAATGAAAACATTGTTGGGGTAAAACCTAAAGGGAAAGGCCTAGCACCAAATTGCATTGGCCATCTGATCTAACTTCTGGAGGCAGTCAAAATGAGCCTTAGAATTCTTCCCTACCTTATTCCTGTGCTGAGATACAGGCTGCTCCAACCTGCTGTAAAATGCTTGATTTCGAGAGTGATCGAAACTAATGTAAACATTGTTGGGGTAAAACCTAAAGGGAAAGGCCTAGCACCAAATTGCATTGGCCATCTGATCTAACTTCTGGAGGCAGTCAAAATGAGTATTTGAATTCTTCCCTACCTTATTCCTCTGCTGAGATACAGGCTGCTCCAAGCTGCTGTAAAATGCTTGATTTCGAGAGTGATCGAAACTAATGAAAACATTGTTGGGGTAAAACCTAAAAGGAAAGGCCTAGCACCAAATTGCATTGGCCATCTGATCTAACTTCTGGAGGCAGTCAAAATGAGTATTTGAATTCTTCCCTACCTTATTCCTGTGCTGAGATACAGGCTGCTCCAAGCTGCTTTAAAATAATTGATTTCGAGTGTGAGCGAAACTAATGAAAACATTGTTGGGGTAAAACCTAAAGGGAAAGGCCTAGCACCAAATTGCATTGGCCATCTGATCTAACTTCTGGAGGCAGTCAAAATGAGTATTTGAATTCTTCCCTACCTTATTCCTCTGCTGAGATACAGGCTGCTCCAAGCTGCTTTAAAATAATTGATTTCGAGTGTGAGCGAAACTAATAAAAACATTGTTGGGGTAAAACCTAAAGGGAAAGGCCTAGCACCAAATTGCATTGGCCATCTGATCTAACTTCTGGAGGCAGTCAAAATGAGTATTAGAATTCTTCCCTACCTTATTCCTGTGCTGAGATACAGGCTGCTCCAACCTGCTGTAAAATGCTTGATTTCGAGAGTGATCGAAACTAATGAAAACATTGTTGGGGTAAAACCTAAAGGGAAAGGCCTAGCACCAAATTGCATTGGCCATCTGATCTAACTTCTGGAGGCAGTCAAAATGATCCTTAGAATTCTTCCCTACCTTATTCCTCTGCTGAGATACAGGGTGCTCCAAGCTGCTGTAAAATGCTTGATTTCGAGAGTGATCGAAACTAATGTAAACATTGTTGGGGTAAAACCTAAAGGGAAAGGCCTAGCACCAAATTGCATTGGCCATCTGATCTAACTTCTGGAGGCAGTCAAAATGAGTATTTGAATTCTTCCCTACCTTATTCCTCTGCTGAGATACAGGCTGCTCCAACCTGCTGTAAAATGCTTGATTTCGAGAGTGATCGAAACTAATGTAAACATTGTTGGGGTAAAACCTAAAGGGAAAGGCCTAGCACCAAATTGCATTGGCCATCTGATCTAACTTCTGGAGGCAGTCAAAATGATCCTTAGAATTCTTCCCTACCTTATTCCTGAGCTGAGATATGGGCTGCTCCAAGCTGCTGTAAAATGCTTCATTTCGAGATTGATCGAAACTAATGAAAACATTGTTGGGGTAAAACCTAAAGGGAAAGGCCTAGCACCAAATTGCATTGGCCATCTGATCTAACTTCTGGAGGCAGTCAAAATGAGTATTTGAATTCTTCCCTACCTTATTCCTGTGCTGAGATACAGGCTGCTCCAACCTGCTGTAAAATGCTTGATTTCGAGAGTGATCGAAACTAATGAAAACATTGTTGGGGTAAAACCTAAAGGGAAAGACCTAGCACCAAATCCAATTTGCCATCTGATCTAACTTCTGGAGGCAGTCAAAATGATCCTTAGAATTCTTCCCTACCTTATTCCTGTGCTGAGATACAGGCTGCTCCAACCTGCTGTAAAATGCTTGATTTCGAGAGTGATCGAAACTAATGAAAACATTATTGGGGTAAAACCTAAAGGGAAAGGCCTAGCACCAAATTGCATTGGCCATCAGATCTAACTTCTGAAGGCAGTCAAAATGAGTATTTGAATTCTTCCCTACCTTATTCCTGTGCTGAGATGCAGGGTGCTCCAAGCTGCTGTAAAATGCTTGATTTCGAGAGTGATCGAAACTAATGTAAACATTGTTGGGGTAAAACCTAAAGGGAAAGGCCTAGCACCAAATTGCATTGGCCATCTGATCTCACTTCTGGAGGCAGTCAAAATGATCCTTAGAATTCTTCCCTACCTTATTCCTGTGCTGAGATACAGGCTGCTTCACCCTGCTGTAAAATGCTTGATTTCGAGAGTGAGCGAAACTAATGAAAACACTGTTTGGGTAAAACCTAAAGGGAAAAGCCTAGCACCAAATTGCATTGGCCATCTGATCTCACTTCTGGAGGCAGTCAAAATGAGTATTTGAATTCTTCCCTACCTTATTCCTGTGCTGAGATACAGGCTGCTCCAAGCTGCTGTAAAATGCTTGATTTCGAGAGTGAGCGAAACTTATGAAAACATTGTTGGGGTAAAACCTAAAGGGAAAGGCCTAGCACCAAATTGCATTGGCCATCTGATCTAATTTCTGAAGGCAGTCAAAATGAGTATTTGAATTCTTCCCTACCTTATTCCTGTGCTGAGATGCAGGGTGCTCCAAGCTGCTGTAAAATAATTGATTTCGAGAGTGATCGAAACTAATGTAAACATTGTTGGGGTAAAATCTAAAGGGAAAGGCCTAGCACCAAATTGCATTGGCCATCTGATCTAACTTCTGAAGGCAGTCAAAATGAGTATTTGAATTATTCCCTACCTTATTCCTGTGCTGAGATGCAGGGTGCTCGAAGCTGCTGTAAAATAATTGATTTCGAGAGTGAGCGAAACTAATGAAAACATTGTTGGGGTAAAACCCAAAGGGAAAGGCCTAGCACCAAATTGCATTGCCCATCTGATCTAACTTCTGGAGGCAGTCAAAATTATCCTTAGAATTCTTCCCTACCTTATTCCTCTGCTGAGATACAGGCTGCTCCAAGCTGCTGTAAAATAATTGATTTCGAGAGTGATCGAAACTAATGTAAACATTGTTGGGGTAAAACCTAAAGGGAAAGGCCTAGCACCAAATTGCATTGGCCATCTGATCTCACTTCTGGAGGCAGTCAAAATGATCCTTAGAATTCTTCCCTACCTTATTCCTGTGCTGAGATACAGGCTGCTTCACCCTGCCGTAAAATGCTTGATTTCGAGAGTGAGCGAAACTAATGAAAACACTGTTTGGGTAAAACCTAAAGGGAAAAGCCTAGCACCAAATTGCATTGGCCATCTGATCTCCCTTCTGGAGGCAGTCAAAATGAGTATTTGAATTCTTCCCTACCTTATTCCTCTGCTGAGATACAGGCTGCTCCAAGCTGCTGTAAAATGCTTGATTTCGAGAGTGATCGAAACTAATGAAAACATTCTTGGGGCAAAACCTAAAGGGAAAGGCCTAGCACCAAATTGCATTGGCCATCTGATCTAACTTCTGGAGGCAGTCAAAATGATCCTTAGAATTCTTCCCTCCCTTATTCCTCTGCTGAGATACAGGCTGCTCCAACCTGCTGTAAAATGCTTGATTTCGAGAGTGATCGAAACTAATGAAAACATTGTTGGGGTAAAACCTAAAGGGAAAGACCTAGCACCAAATTGCATTAGCCATCTGATCTAACTTCTGGAGGCAGTCAAAATGATCCTTAGAATTCTTCCCTACCTTATTCCTATACTGAGATACAGGGTGCTCCAGGCTGCTGTAAAATGCTTGATTTCGAGAGTGATCGAAACTAATGAAAACATTGTTGGGGTAAAACCTAAAGGGAAAGGCCTAGCACCAAATTGCATTGGCCATCTGATCTAACTTCTGGAGGCAGTCAAAATGATCCTTAGAATTCTTCCCTACCTTATTCCTGTACTGAGATACAGGGTGCTCCAGGCTGCTGTAAAATGCTTGATTTCGAGAGTGATCGAAACTAATGAAAACATTGTTGGGGTAAAACCTAAAGGGAAAGGCCTAGCACCAAATTGCATTGGCCATCTGATCTCACTTCTGGAGGCAGTCAAAATGATCCTTAGAATCCTCCCCTACCTTATTCTTGTGCTGAGATATAGGCTGCTTCACCCTGCTGTAAAATGCTTGATTTCGAGAGTGAGCGAAACTAATGAAAACACTGTTTGGCTAAAACCTAAAGGGAAAGGCCTAGCACCAAATTGCATTGGCCATCTGATCTAACTTCTGGAGGCAGTCAAAATGATCCTTAGAATTCTTCCCTACCTTATTCCTCTGCTGAGATACAGGCTGCTCCAACCTGCTGTAAAATGCTTGATTTCGAGAGTGATCGAAACTAATGAAAACATTGTTGGGGTAAAACCTAAAGGGAAAGGCCTAGCACCAAATTGCATTGGCCATCTGATCTAACTTCTGGAGGCAGTCAAAATGATCCTTAGAATTCTTCCCTACCTTATTCCTCTGCTGAGATACAGGCTGCTCCAAGCTGCTGTAAAATGCTTGATTTCGAGAGTGAGCGAAACTAATGAAAACATTGTTGGGGTAAAACCTAAAGGGAAAGGCCTAGCACCAAATTGCATTGGCCATGTGATCTAACTTCTGGAGGCAGTCAAAATGATCCTTAGAATTCTTCCCTACCTTATTCCTGTGCTGAGATACAGGCTGCTTCACCCTGCTGTAAAATGCTTGATTTCGAGAGTGATCGAAACTAATGAAAACATTGTTGGGGTAAAACCTAAAGGGAAAGGCCTAGCACCAAATACCATTTGCCATCTGATCTAACTTCTGGAGGCAGTCAAAATGATCCTTAGAATTCTTCCCTACCTTATTCCTGTACTGAGATACAGGGTGCTCCAGGCTGCTGTAAAATGCTTGATTTCGAGAGTGATCGAAACTAATGAAAACATTGTTGGGGTAAAACCTAAAGGGAAAGGCCTAGCACCAAATTGCATTGGCCATCTGATCTAACTTCTGGAGGCAGTCAAAATGATCCTTAGAATTCTTCCGTACCTTATTCCTCTGCTGAGATACAGGCTGCTCCAAGCTGCTGTAAAATGCTTGATTTCGAGAGTGATCGAAACTAATGAATACATTCTTGGCGAAAAACCTAAAGGGAAAGGCCTAGCACCAAATTGCATTGGCCATCTGATCTCACTTCTGGAGGCAGTCAAAATGATCCTTAGAATTCTTCCCTACCTTATTCCTGTGCTGAGATACAGGCTGCTCCAACCTGCTGTAAAATGCTTGATTTCGAGAGTGATCGAAACTAATGAAAACATTGTTGGGGTAAAACCTAAAGGGAAAGGCCTAGCACCAAATTGCATTGGCCATCTGATCTAACTTCTGGAGGCAGTCAAAATGATCCATAGAATTCTTCCCTACCTTATTCCTGTGCTGAGATACAGACTGCTTCACCCTGCTGTAAAATGCTTGATTTCGAGAGTGATCGAAACTAATGAAAACATTGTTGGGGTAAAACCTAAAGGGAAATGCCTAGCACCAAATTGCATTGGCCATCTGATCTAACTTCTGGAGGCAGTCAAAATGATCCTTAGAATTCTTCCCTACCTTATTCCTCTGCTGAGATACAGGCTGCTCCAAGCTGCTGTAAAATGCTTGATTTCGAGAGTGATCGAAACTAATGAAAACATTGTTGGGGTAAAACCTAAAGGGAAAGGCCTAGCACCAAATTGCATTGGCCATCTGATCTAACTTCTGGAGGCAGTCAAAATGATCCTTAGAATTCTTCCCTACCTTATTCCTGTGCTGAGATACAGTCTGCTTCACCCTGCTGTAAAATGCTTGATTTCGAGAGTGATCGAAACTAATGAAAACATTATAGGGGTAAAACCTAAAGGGAAAGGCCTAGCACCAAATTGCATTGGCCATCTGATCTAACTTCTGGAGGCAGTCAAAATGATCCTTAGAATTCTTCCCTACCTTATTCCTGTGCTGAGATACAGGCTGCTCCAACCTGCTGTAAAATGCTTGATTTCGAGAGTGATCGAAACTAATGAAAACATTGTTGGGGTAAAACCTAAAGGGAAAGGCCTAGCACCAAATTGCATTGGCCATCTGATCTAACTTCTGGAGGCAGTCAAAATGATCCTTAGAATTCTTCCCTACCTTATTCCTCTGCTGAGATACAGGCTGCTCCAACCTGCTGTAAAATGCTTGATTTCGAGAGTGATCGAAACTAATGAAAACATTGTTGGGGCAAAACCTAAAGGGAAAGGCCTAGCACCAAATTGCATTGGCCATCTGATCTAACTTCTGGAGGCAGTCAAAATGATCCTTAGAATTCTTCCCTACCTTATTCCTGTGCTGAGATACAGGCTGCTCCAAGCTGCTGTAAAATGCTTGATTTCGAGAGTGAGCGAAACTAATGAAAACATTGTTGGGGTAAAACCTAAAGGGAAAGGCCTAGCACCAAATTGCATTGGCCATCTGATCTAACTTCTGGAGGCAGTCAAAATGATCCTTAGAATTCTTCCCTACCTTATTCCTCTGCTGAGATACAGGCTGCTCCAACCTGCTGTAAAATGCTTGATTTCGAGTGTGAGCGAAACTAATGAAAATATTGTTGGGGTAAAACCTAAAGGGAAAGGCCTAGCACCAAATTGCATTGGCCATCTGATCTAACTTCTGGAGGCAGTCAAAATGATCCTTAGAATTCTTCCCTACCTTATTCCTGTGCTGAGATACAGGCTGCTTCACCGTGCTGTATAATGCTTGATTTCGAGAGTGATCGAAACTAATGAAAACATTGTTGGGGTAAAACCTAAAGGGAAAGGCCTAGCACCAAATACCATTTGCCATCTGATCTAACTTCTGGAGGCAGTCAAAATGATCCTTAGAATTCTTCCCTACCTTATTCCTGTGCTGAGATACAGGCTGCTCCAAGCTGCTGTAAAATGCTTGATTTCGAGAGTGAGCGAAACTAATGAAAACATTGTTGGGGTAAAACCTAAAGGGAAAGGCCTAGCACCAAATTGCATTGGCCATCTGATCTAACTTCTGGAGGCAGTCAAAATGATCCTTAGAATTCTTCCCTACCTTATTCCTGTGCTGAGATACAGGCTGCTCCAAGCTGCTGTAAAATGCTTGATTTCGAGAGTGATCGAAACTAATGTAAACATTGTTGGGGTAAAACCTAAAGGGAAAGGCCTAGCACCAAATTGCATTGGCCATCTGATCTAACTTCTGGAGGCAGTCAAAATGATCCTTAGAATTCTTCCCTACCTTATTCCTGTACTGAGATACGGGGTGCTCCAGCCTGCTGTAAAATGCTTGATTTCGAGAGTGAGCGAAACTAATGAAAACATTGTTGGGGTAAAACCTAAAGGGAAAGGCCTAGCACCAAATTGCATTGGCCATCTGATCTAACATCTGGAGATAGGCAAAATGATCCTTAGAATTCTTCCCTACCTTATTCCTGTGCTGAGATACAGGCTGCTCCAAGCTGCTGTAAAATGCTTGATTTCGAGAGTGATCGAAACTAATGAAAATATTGTTGGGGTAAAACCTAAAGGGAAAGGCCTAGCACCAAATTGCATTGGCCATCTGATCTAACTTCTGCAGGCAGTCAAAATGAGTATTTGAATTCTTCCCTACCTTATTCCCCTGCTGAGATACAGGGTGCTCCAACCTGCTGTAAAATGCTTGATTTCGAGAGTGACCGAAACTAATGAAAACATTGTTGGGGTAAAACCTAAAGGGAAACGCCTAGCACAAATTGCATTGGCCATCTGATCTAACTTCTGGAGGCAGTCAAAATGATCCTTAGAATTCTTCCCTACCTTATTCCTCTGCTGAGATACAGGCTGCTCCAAGCTGCTGTAAAATGCTTGATTTCGAGAGTGATCGAAACTAATGAAATCATTGTTGGGGTAAAACCTAAAGGGAAAGGCCTAGCACCAAATTGCATTGGCCATCTGATCTAACTTCTGGAGACAGTCAAAATGATCCTTAGAATTCTTCCCTACCTTATTCCTCTGCTGAGATACAGGCTGCTCCAAGCTGCTGTAAAATGCTTGATTTCGAGAGTGATCGAAACTAATGAAAACATTGTTGGGGTAAAACCTAAAGGGAAAGGCCTAGCACCAAATTGCATTGGCCATCTGATATAACTTCTGGAGACAGTCAAAATGATCCATAGAATGCTTCCCTACCTTATTCCTGTGCTGAGATACAGGCTGCTCCAAACTCCTGTAAAATGCTTGATTTCGAGAGTGAGCGAAACTAGTGAAAACATTTTTGGGGTAAAACCTAAAGGGAAAGGCCTAGCACCAAATTGCATTGGCCATCTGATCTAACTTCTGGAGGCAGTCAAAATGATCCTTAGAATTCTTCCCTACCTTATTCCTGTGCTGAGATACAGGCTGCTCCAACCTGCTGTAAAATGCTTGATTTCGAGAGTGATCGAAACTAATGTAAACATTGTTGGGGTAAAACCTAAAGGGAAAAGCCTAGCATCAAATTGCATTTGCCATCTGATCTAACTTCTGGAGGCAGTCAAAATGAGTATTTTAATTCTTCCCTACCTTATTCCTGTGCTGAGATACAGGCTGCTCCAAGCTGCTGTAAAATGCTTGATTTCGAGAGTGATCGAAACTGATGTAAATATTGTTGGGGTAAAACCTAAAGGGAAAGGCCTAGCACCAAATTGCATTGGCCATCTGATCTCGCTTCTGGAGGCAGTCAAAATGATCCTTAGAATTCTTCCCTACCTTATTCCTGTGCTGAGATACAGGCTACTCCAAGCTGCTGTAAAATGCTTGATTTCGAGAGTGAGCGAAACTAATGAAAACATTGTTGGGGTAAAACCTAAAGGGAAAGGCCTAGCACCAAATTGCATTGGCCATCTGATCTAACTTCTGGAGGCAGTCAAAATGAGTATTTTAATTCTTCCCTACCTTATTCCTGTGCTGAGATACAGGCTGCTCCAACCTGCTGTAAAATGCTTGATTTCGAGAGTGATCGAAACTAATGAAAACATTGTTGGGGTAAAACCTAAAGGGAAAGACCTAGCACCAAATTGCATTGGCCATCTGATCTAACTTCTGGAGGCAGTCAAAATGAGTATTTGAATTCTTCCCTACCTTATTCCTGTGCTGAGATACAGTCTGCTTCGCCCTGCTTTAAAATGCTTGATTTCGAGAGTGATCGAAACTAATGAAAACATTGTTGGGGTAAAACCTAAAGGGAAAGGCCTAGCACCAAATTGCATTGGCCATCTGATCTAACTTCTGGAGGCAGTCAAAATGAGCCTTAGAATTCTTCCCTACCTTATTCCTGTACTGAGATACAGGGTGCTCCAGCCTGCTGTAAAATGCTTGATTTCGAGAGTGAGCGAAACTAATGAAAATATTGTTGGGGTAAAACCTAAAGGGAAAGGCCTAGCACCAAATTGCATTGGCCATCTGATCTAACTTCTGGAGATAGGCAAAATGATCCTTAGAATTCTTCCCTACCTTATTCCTCTGCTGAGATACAGGCTGCTCCAAGCTGCTGTAAAATGCTTGATTTCGAGAGTGATCGAAACTAATGAAAATATTGTTGGGGTAAAACCTAAAGGGAAAGGCCTCGCACCAAATTGCATTGCCCATCTGATCTAACTTCTGGAGGCAGTCAAAATGAGTATTTGAATTCTTCCCTACCTTATTCCTGTGCTGAGATACAGGCTGCTCCAAGCTGCTGTAAAATGCTTGATTTCGAGAGTGATCGAAACTAATGTAAATATTGTTGGGGTAAAACCTAAAGGGAAAGGCCTAGCACAAATTGCATTTGCCATCTGATCTAACTTCTGGAGGCAGTCAAAATGATCCTTAGAATTCTTCCCTACCTTATTCCTCTGCTGAGATACAGGCTGCTCCAAGCTGCTGTAAAATGCTTGATTTCGAGAGTGATCGAAACTAATGAAAACATTGTTGGGGTAAAACCTAAAGGGAAAGGCCTAGCACCAAATTGCATTGGCCATCTGATCTAACTTCTGGAGACAGTCAAAATGATCCATAGAATGCTTCCCCACCTTATTCCTGTGCTGAGATACAGGCTGCTCCAAGCTGCTGTAAAATGCTTGATTTCGACAGTGAGCGAAACTAGTGAAAACATTGTTGGGGTAAAACCTAAAGGGAAAGGCCTAGCACCAAATTGCATTGGCCATCTGATCTAACTTCTGGAGGCAGTCAAAATGAGTATTTGAATTCTTCCCTACCTTATTCCTGTGCTGAGATACAGGCTGCTCCAACCTGCTGTAAAATGCTTGATTTCGAGAGTGATCGAAACTAATGAAAACATTGTTGGGGTAAAACCTAAAGGGAAAGGCCTAGCACAAATTGCATTGGCCATCTGATCTAACTTCTGGAGGCAGTCAAAATGATCCTTAGAATTCTTCCCTACCTTATTCCTCTGCTGAGATACAGGCTGCTCCAAGCTGTTGTAAAATGCTTGATTTCGAGAGTGATCGAAACTAATGAAAACATTGTTGGGGTAAAACCTAAAGGGAAAGGCCTAGCACCAAATTGCATTGGCCATCTGATCTAACTTCTGGAGACAGTCAAAATGATCCTTAGAATTCTTCCCTACCTTATTCCTCTGCTGAGATACAGGCTGCTCCAAGCTGCTGTAAAATGCTTGATTTCGAGAGTGATCGAAACTAATGAAAACATTGTTGGGGTAAAACCTAAAGGGAAAGGCCTAGCACCAAATTGCATTGGCCATCTGATCTAACTTCTGGAGACAGTCAAAATGATCCATAGAATGCTTCCCTACCTTATTCCTGTGCTGAGATACAGGCTCCTCCAACCTGCTGTAAAATGCTTGATTTCGAGAGTGAGCGAAACTAGTGAAAACATTTTTGGGGTAAAACCTAAAGGGAAAGGCCTAGCACCAAATTGCATTGGCCATCTGATCTAACTTCTGGAGGCAGTCAAAATGAGTATTTGAATTCTTCCCTACCTTATTCCTGTGCTGAGATACAGGCTGCTCCAACCTGCTGTAAAATGCTTGATTTCGAGAGTGAGCGAAACTAATGTAAACATTGTTGGGGTAAAACCTAAAGGGAAAAGCCTAGCATCAAATTGCATTTGCCATCTGATCTAACTTCTGGAGGCAGTCAAAATGAGTATTTTAATTCTTCCCTACCTTATTCCTGTGCTGAGATACAGGCTGCTCCAAGCTGCTGTAAAATGCTTGATTTCGAGAGTGATCGAAACTAATGAAAATATTGTTGGGGTAAAACCTAAAGGGAAAGCCCTAGCACCAAATTGCATTGGCCATCTGATCTAACTTCTGGAGGCATCAAAATGATCCTTAGAATTCTTCCCTACCTTATTCCTCTGCTGAGATACAGGCTGCTCCAACCTGCTGTAAAATGCTTGATTTCGAGAGTGAGCGAAACTAATGAAAACATTTTTGGGGTAAAACCTAAAGGGAAAGGCCTAGCACCAAATTGCATTGGCCATCTGATCTCGCTTCTGGAGGCAGTCAAAATGATCCTTAGAATTCTTCCCTACCTTATTCCTGTGCTGAGATACAGGCTGCTCCAAGCTGCTGTAAAATTCTTGATTTCGAGAGTGATCGAAACTAATGTAAACATTGTTGGGGTAAAACCTAAAGGGAAAGGCCTAGCACCAAATTGCATTGGCCATCTGATCTAACTTCTGGAGGCAGTCAAAATGATCCTTAGAATTCTTCCCTACCTTATTCCTCTGCTGAGATACAGGCTGCTCCAAGCTGCTGTAAAATGCTTGATTTCGAGAGTGATCGAAACTAATGAAAACATTGTTGGGGTAAAACCTAAAGGGAAAGGCCTAGCACAAATTGCATTTGCCATCTCATCTAACTTCTGGAGGCAGTCAAAATGATCCTTAGAATTCTTCCCTACCTTATTCCTCTGCTGAGATACAGGGTGCTCCAAGCTGCTGTAAAATGCTTGATTTCGAGAGTGATCGAAACTAATGAAAACATTGTTGGGGTAAAACCTAAAGGGAAAGGCCTAGCACCAAATTGCATTGGCCATCTGATCTAACTTCTGGAGGCAGTCAAAATGATCCTTAGACTTCTACCCTACCTTATTCCTGTGCTGAGATACAGGCTGCTCCAACCTGCTGTAAAATGCTTGATTTCGAGAGTGAGCGAAACTAATGAAAACATTGTTGGGGTAAAACCTAAAGGGAAAGGCCTAGCACCAAATTGCATTGGCCATCTGATCTAACTTCTGGAGGCAGTCAAAATGATCCTTAGACTTCTCCCTACCTTATTCCTGTGCTGAGATACAGGCTGCTTCACCCTGCTGTATAATGCTTGATTTCGAGAGTGATAGAAACTAATGAAAACATTGTTGGGGTAAAACCTAAAGGGAAAGGCCTAGCACCAAATACCATTTGCCATCTGATCTAACTTCTGGAGGCAGTCAAAATGATCCTTAGAATTCTTCCCTACCTTATTCCTGTGCTGAGATACAGGCTGCTCCAAGCTGCTGTAAAATGCTTGATTTCGAGAGTGATCGAAACTAATGTATACATTGTTGGGGTAAAACCTAAAGGGAAAGGCCTAGCACCAAATTGCATTGGCCATCTGATCTAACTTCTGGAGGCAGTCAAAATGATCCTTAGAATTCTTCCCTACCTTATTTCTGTACTGAAATACGGGGTGCTCCAGCCTGCTGTAAAATGCTTGATTTCGAGAGTGAGCGAAACTAATGAAAACATTGTTGGGGTAAAACCTAAAGGGAAAGGCCTAGCACCAAATTGCATTGGCCATCTGATCTAACATCTGGAGATAGGCAAAATGATCCTTAGAATTCTTCCCTACCTTATTCCTCTGCTGAGATACAGGCTGCTCCAAGCTGCTGTAAAATGCTTGATTTCGAGAGTGATCGAAACTAATGAAAACATTGTTGGGGTAAAACCTAAAGGGAAAGGCCTAGCACCAAATTGCATTGGCCATCTGATCTAACTTCTGGAGGCAGTCAAAATGAGTATTTGAATTCTTCCCTACCTTATTCCTGTGCTGATATACGGGCTGCTCCAAGCTGCTGTAAAATGCTTGATTTCGAGAGTGAGCGAAACTAATGAAAACATTGTTGGGGTAAAACCTAAAGGGAAAGGCCTAGCACCAAATTGCATTGGCCATCTGATCTAACTTCTGGAGGCAGTCAAAATGAGTATTTGAATTCTTCCCTACCTTATTCCCCTGCTGAGATACAGGCTGCTCCAACCTGCTGTAAAATGCTTGATTTCGAGAGTGATCGAAACTAATGAAAACATTGTTGGGGTAAAACCTAAAGGGAAAGGCCTAGCACCAAATTGCATTTGCCATCTGATCTAACTTCTGGAGGCAGTCAAAATGATCCTTAGAATTCTTCCCTACCTTATTCCTCTGCTGAGATACAGGCTGCTCCAAGCTGCTGTAAAATGCTTGATTTCGAGAGTGATCGAAACTAATGAAAACATTGTTGGGGTAAAACCTAAAGGGAAAGGCCTAGCACCAAATTGCATTGGCCATCTGATCTAACTTCTGGAGACAGTCAAAATGATCCATAGAATGCTTCCCTACCTTATTCCTGTGCTGAGATACAGGTTGCTCCAAGCTGCTGTAAAATGCTTGATTTCGAGAGTGAGCGAAACAAGTGAAAACATTTTTGGGGTAAAACCTAAAGGGAAAGGCCTAGCACCAAATTGCATTGGCCATCTGATCTAACTTCTGGAGGCAGTCAAAATGAGTATTTGAATTCTTCCCTACCTTATTCCTGTGCTGAGATACAGGCTGCTCCAACCTGCTGTAAAATGCTTGATTTCGAGAGTGATCGAAACTAATGTAAACATTGTTGGGGTAAAACCTAAAGGGAAAAGCCTAGCATCAAATTGCATTTGCCATCTGATCTAACTTCTGGAGGCAGTCAAAATGAGTATTTGAATTCTTCCCTACCTTATTCCTGTGCTGAGATACAGGCTGCTCCAAGCTGCTGTAAAATGCTTGATTTCGAGAGTGATCGAAACTAATGTAAACATTGTTGGGGTAAAACCTAAAGGGAAAGGCCTAGCACCAAATTGCATTGGCCATCTGATCTAACTTCTGGAGGCAGTCAAAATGATCCTTAGAATTCTTCCCTACCTTATTCCTGTACTGAGATACAGGGTGCTCCAGCCTGCTGTAAAATGCTTGATTTCGAGAGTGAGCGAAACTAATGAAAACATTGTTGGGGTAAAACCTAAAGGGAAAGGCCTAGCACCAAATTGCATTGGCCATCTGATCTAACTTCTGGAGATAGGCAAAATGATCCTTAGAATTCTTCCCTACCTTATTCCTCTGCTGAGATACAGGCTGCTCCAAGCTGCTGTAAAATGCTTGATTTCGAGAGTGATCGAAACTAATGAAAACATTGTTGGGGTAAAACCTAAAGGGAAAGGCCTAGCACCAAATTGCATTGGCCATCTGATCTAACTTCTGGAGGCAGTCAAAATGATCCTTAGAATTCTTCCCTACCTTATTCCTGTACTTAGATACAGGCTGCTCCAGGCTGCTGTAAAATGCTTGATTTCGAGAGTGAGCGAAACTAATCAAAACATTGTTGGGGTAAAACCTAAAGGGAAAGGCCTAGCACCAAATTGCATTGGCCATCTGATCTATCTTCTGGAGGCAGTCAAAATGAGTATTTGAATTCTTCCCTACCTTATTCCTGTGCTGAGATACAGGCTGCTCCAACCTGCTGTAAAATGCTTGATTTCGAGAGTGATCGAAACTAATGTAAACATTGTTGGGGTAAAACCTAAAGGGAAAAGCCTAGCATCAAATTGCATTTGCCATCTGATCTAACTTCTGGAGGCAGTCAAAATGAGTATTTGAATTCTTCCCTACCTTATTCCTGTGCTGAGATACAGGCTGCTCCAAGCTGCTGTAAAATGCTTGATTTCGAGAGTGAGCGAAACTAATGAAAACATTGTTGGGGTAAAACCTAAAGGGAAAGGCCTAGCACCAAATTGCATTGGCCATCTGATCTAACTTCTGGAGACAGTCAAAATGATCCTTAGAATGCTTCCCTACCTTATTCCTGTGCTGAGATACAGGCTGCTCCAAGCTGCTGTAAAATGCTTGATTTCGAGAGTGAGCGAAACTAATGACAACATTTTTGGGGTAAAACCTAAAGGGAAAGGCCTAGCACCAAATTGCATTGGCCATCTGATCTAACTTCTGGAGGCAGTCAAAATGAGTATTTGAATTCTTCCCTACCTTATTCCTGTGCTGAGATACAGGCTGCTCCAACCTGCTGTAAAATGCTTGATTTCGAGAGTGAGCGAAACTAATGTAAACATTGTTGGGGTAAAACCTAAAGGGAAAAGCCTTGCACCAAATTGCATTTGCCATCTGATCTAACTTCTGGAGGCAGTCAAAATGAGTATTTGAATTCTTCCCTACCTTATTCCTGTGCTGAGATACAGGCTGCTCCAAGCTGCTGTAAAATGCTTGATTTCGAGAGTGATCGAAACTAATGTAAACATTGTTGGGGTAAAACCTAAAGGGAAAGGCCTAGCACCAAATTGCATTGGCCATCTGATCTAACTTCTGGAGGCAGTGAAAATGATCCTTAGAATTCTTCCCTACCTTATTCCTGTACTTAGATACAGGCTGCTCCAGGCTGCTGTAAAATGCTTGATTTCGAGAGTGAGTGAAACTAATCAAAACATTGTTGGGGTAAAACCTAAAGGGAAAGGCCTAGCACCAAATTGCATTTGCCATCTGATCTAACTTCTGGAGGCAGTCAAAATGATCCTTAGAATTCTTCCCTACCTTATTCCTCTGCTGAGATACAGGCTGCTCCAAGCTGCTGTAAAATGCTTGATATCGAGAGTGATCGAAACTAATGAAAACATTCTTGGGTAAAACCTAAAGGGAAAGGCCTAGCACCAAATTGCATTGGCCATCTGATCTAACTTCTGGAGACAGTCAAAATGATCCTTAGAATTCTTCCCTACCTTATTCCTCTGCTGAGATACAGGCTGCTCCAAGCTGCTGTAAAATGCTTGATTTCGAGAGTGATCGAAACTAATGAAAACATTGTTGGGGTAAAACCTAAAGGGAAAGGCCTAGCACCAAATTGCATTGGCCATCTGATCTAACTTCTGGAGACAGTCAAAATGATCCATAGAATGCTTCCCTACCTTATTCCTGTGCTGAGATACAGGCTGCTCCAAGCTGCTGTAAAATGCTTGATTTCGAGAGTGAGCGAAACTAGTGAAAACATTTTTGGGGTAAAACCTAAAGGGAAAGGCCTAGCACCAAATTGCATTGGCCATCTGATCTAACTTCTGGAGGCAGTCAAAATGAGTATTTGAATTCTTCCCTACCTTATTCCTGTGCTGAGATACAGGCTGCTCCAAGCTGCTGTAAAATGCTTGATTTCGAGAGTGATCGAAACTAATGTAAACATTGTTGGGGTAAAACCTAAAGGGAAAAGCCTAGCATCAAATTGCATTTGCCATCTGATCTAACTTCTGGAGGCAGTCAAAATGAGTATTTTAATTCTTCCCTACCTTATTCCTGTGCTGAGATACAGGCTGCTCCAAGCTGCTGTAAAATGCTTGATTTCGAGAGTGATCGAAACTAATGTAAATATTGTTGGGGTAAAACCTAAAGGGAAAGGCCTAGCACCAAATTGCATTGGCCATCTGATCTAACATCTGGAGGCATCAAAATGATCCTTAGAATTCTTCCCTACCTTATTCCTCTGCTGAGATACAGGCAGCTTCACCCTGCTGTAAAATGCTTGATTTCGAAGTGAGCGAAACTAATGAAAACGTTGTTGGGGTAAAACGTAAAGGGAAAGGCCTAGCACCAAATTGCATTGGCCATCTGATCTCGCTTCTGGAGGCAGTCAAAATGATCCTTAGAATTCTTCCCTACCTTATTCCTCTGCTGAGATACAGGCTGCTCCAAGCTGCTGTAAAATGCTTGATTTCGAGAGTGATCGAAACTAATGTAAACATTGTTGGGGTAAAAACTAAAGGGAAAGGCCTAGCACCAAATTGCATTGGCCATCTGATCTAACTTCTGGAGGCAGTCAAAATGATCCTTAGAATTCTTCCCTACCTTATTCCTGTACTGAGACACAGGCTGCTCCAAGCTGCAGTAAAATGCTTGATTTCGAGAGAGAGCGAAACTAATGAAAACATTGTTGGGGCAAAACCTAAAGGGAAAGGCCTAGCACCAAATTGCATTGGCCATCTGATCTAACTTCTGGAGATAGGCAAAATGATCCTTAGAATTCTTCCCTACCTTATTCCTCTGCTGAGATACAGGCTGCTCCAAGCTGCTGTAAAATGCTTGATTTCGAGAGTGATCGAAACTAATGAAAACATTGTTGGGGTAAAACCTAAAGGGAAAGGCCTAGCACCAAATTGCATTGGCCATCTGATCTAACTTCTGGAGGCAGTCAAAATGATCCTTAGAATTCTTCCCTACCTTATTCCTGTGCTGAGATACAGGCTGCTCCAAGCTGCTGTAAAATGCTTGATTTCGAGAGTGATCGAAACTAATGAAAACATTGTTGGGGTAAAACCTAAAGGGAAAGGCCTAGCACCAAATTGCATTTGCCATCTGATCTAACTTCTGGAGGCAGTCAAAATGAGTATTTGAATTCTTCCCTACCTTATTCCTGTGCTGAGATACAGGCTGCTCCAACCTGCTGTAAAATGCTTGATTTCGAGAGTGAGCGAAACTAATGTAAACATTGTTGGGGTAAAACCTAAAGGGAAAAGCCTAGCACCAAATTGCATTTGCCATCTGATCTAACTTCTGGAGGCAGTCAAAATGAGTATTTTAATTCTTCCCTACCTTATTCCTGTGCTGAGATACAGGCTGCTCCAAGCTGCTGTAAAATGCTTGATTTCGAGAGTGATCGAAACTAATGTAAACATTGTTGGGGTAAAACCTAAAGGGAAAGGCCTAGCACCAAATTGCATTGGCCATCTGATCTAACTTCTGGAGGCAGTCAAAATGATCCTTAGAATTCTTCCCTACCTTATTCCTCTGCTGAGATACAGGCTGCTCCAAGCTGCTGTAAAATGCTTGATTTCGAGAGTGAGCGAAACTAATGTAAACATTGTTGGGGTAAAACCTAAAGGGAAAGGCCTAGCACCAAATTGCATTGGCCATCTGATCTAACTTCTGGAGGTAGTCAAAATGATCCTTAGAATTCTTCCCTACCTTATTCCTGTACTGAGATACAGGGTGCTCCAGGCTGCTGTAAAATGCTTGATTTCGAGAGTGATCGAAACTAATGAAAACATTGTTGGGGTAAAACCTAAAGGGAAAGGCCTAGCACTAAATTGCATTTGCCATCTGATGTAACTTCTGGAGGCAGTCAAAATGAGTATTTGAATTCTTCCCTACCTTATTCCTGTGCTGAGATACAGGCTGCTCCAACCTGCTGTAAAATGCTTGATTTCGAGAGTGAGCGAAACTAATGAAAACATTTTTGGGGTAAAACCTAAAGGGAAAGGCCTAGCACCAAATTGCATTTGCCATCTGATCTAACTTCTGGAGGCAGTCAAAATGAGTATTTGAATTCTTCCCTACCTTATTCCTGTGCTGAGATACAGGCTGCTCCAACCTGCTGTAAAATGCTTGATTTCGACAGTGAGCGAAACTAATGTAAACATTGTTGGGGTAAAACCTAAAGGGAAAAGCCTAGCACAAATTGCATTTGCCATCTGATCTAACTTCTGGAGGCAGTCAAAATGAGTATTTTAATTCTTCCCTACCTTATTCCTGTGCTGAGATACAGGCTGCTCCAAGCTGCTGTAAAATGCTTGATTTCGAGAGTGATCGAAACTAATGTAAACATTGTTGGGGTAAAACCTAAAGGGAAAGGCCTAGCACCAAATTGCATTGGCCATCTGATCTAACTTCTGGAGACAGTCAAAATGATCCTTAGAATTCTTCCCTACCTTATTCCTGTACTTAGATACAGGCTGCTCCAGGCTGCTGTAAAATGCTTGATTTCGAGAGTGATCGAAACTAATGAAAACATTGTTGGGGTAAAACCTAAAGGGAAAGGCCTAGCACCAAATTGCATTGGCCATCTGATCTAACTTCTGGAGGCAGTCAAAATGATCCTTAGAATTCTTCCCTACCTTATTCCTCTGCTGAGATACAGGCTGCTCCAAGCTGCTGTAAAATGCTTGATATCGAGAGTGATCGAAACTAATGAAAACATTCTTGGGTAAAACCTAAAGGGAAAGGCCTAGCACCAAATTGCATTGGCCATCTGATCTAACTTCTGGAGGCAGTCAAAATGATCCTTAGAATTCTTCCCTACCTTATTCCTGTGCTGAGACACAGGCTGCTCCAAGCTGCTGTAAAATGCTTGATTTCGAGAGTGAGCGAAACTAATGAAAACATTCTTGGGTAAAACCTAAAGGGAAAGGCCTAGCATCAAATTGCATTGGCCATCTGATCTAACTTCTGGAGGCAGTCAAAATGATCCTTAGAATTCTTCCCTACCTTATTCCTGTGCTGAGATACAGGCTGCTCCAAGCTGCTGTAAAATGCTTGATTTCGAGAGTGATCGAAACTAATGAAAACATTGTTGGGGTAAAACCTAAAGGGAAAGGCCTAGCACCAAATTGCATTGGCCATCTGATCTAAATTCTGGAGGCAGTCAAAATGATCCTTGGAATTCTTCCCTACCTTATTCCTGTGCTGAGATACAGGCTGCTCCAAGCTGCTGTAAAATGCTTGATTTCGAGAGTGATCGAAACTAATGTAAACATTGTTGGGGTAAAACCTAAAGGGAAAGGCCTAGCACCAAATTGCATTGTCCATCTGATCTAACTTCTGCAGGTAGTCAAAATGATCCTTAGAATTCTTCCCTACCTTATTCCTGTACTGAGATACAGGGTGCTCCAGGCTGCTGTAAAATGCTTGATTTCGAGAGTGATCGAAACTAATGAAAACATTGTTGGGGTAAAACCTAAAGGGAAAGGCCTCGCACTAAATTGCATTGGCCATCTGATGTAACTTCTGGAGGCAGTCAAAATGAGTATTTGAATTCTTCCCTACCTTATTCCTCTGCTGAGATACAGGCTGCTCCAACCTGCTGTAAAATGCTTGATTTCGAGAGTGAGCGAAACTAATGAAAACTTTTTTGGGGTAAAACCTAAAGGGAAAGGCCTAGCACCAAATTGCATTTGCCATCTGATCTAACTTCTGGAGGCAGTCAAAATGAGTATTTGAATTCTTCCCTACCTTATTCCTGTGCTGAGATACAGGCTGCTCCAAGCTGCTGTAAAATGCTTGATTTCGAGAGTGATCGAAACTAATGTAAACATTCTTGGGTAAAACCTAAAGGGAAAGGCCTAGCACCAAATTGCATTGGCCATCTGATCTAACTTCTGGAGGCAGTCAAAATGATCCTTAGAATTCTTCCCTACCTTATTCCTCTGCTGAGACAAAGGCTGCTCCAACCTGCTGTAAAATGCTTGATTTCGAGAGTGATCGAAAGTAATGAAAACTTTGTTGGGGTAAAACCTAAAGGGAAAGGCCTAGCACCAAATTTCATTGGCCATCTGATCTAACTTCTGGAGGCAGTCAAAATGAGTATTTGAGTTCTTCCCTACCTTATTCCTGTGCTGAGATGCAGGCTGCTCCAAGCTGCTGTAAAATGCTTGATTTCGAGAGTGAGCGAAACTAATGAAAACATTTTTTGGGGTATAACCTAAAGGGAAAGGCCTAGCACCAAATTGCATTGGCCATCTGATCTAACTTCTGGAGGCAGTCAAAATGATCCTTAGACTTCTTCCCTACCTTATTCCTCTGCTGAGATACAGGCTGCTCCAACCTGCTGTAAAATGCTTGATTTCGAGAGTGATCGAAACTAATGAAAACATTGTTGGGGTAAAACCTAAAGGGAAAGGCCTAGCACCAAATTGCATTGGCCATCTGATCTAACTTCTGGAGACAGTCAAAATGATCCTTAGAATTCTTCCCTACCTTATTCCTGTGCTGATATAAAGGCTGCTCCAAGCTGCTGTAAAATGCTTGATTTCGAGAGTGAGCGAAACTAATGAAAACATTGTTGGGGTAAAACCTAAAGGGAAAGGCCTAGCACCAAATTGCATTGGCCATCTGATCTTACTTCTGGAGGTAGTCAAAATGATCCTTAGAATTCTTCCCTACCTTATTCCTCTGCTGAGATACAGGCTGCTCCAACCTGCTGTAAAATGCTTGATTTCGAGAGTGATCGAAACTAATGAAAACATTGTTGGGGTAAAACCTAAAGGGAAAGGCCTAGCACCAAATTGCATTGGCCATCTGATCTCACTTCTGGAGGCAGTCAAAATGATCCTTAGAATTCTTCCCTACCTTATTCCTCTGCTGAGATACAGGCTGCTCCAAGCTGCTGTAAAATGCTTGATTTCGAGAGTGATCGAAACTAATGAAAACATTGTTGGGGTAAAACCTAAAGGGAAAGGCCTAGCACCAAATTGCATTGGCCATCTGATCTAACTTCTGGAGACAGTCAAAATGAACCTTAGAATTCTTCCCTACCTTATTCCTGTGCTGAGATACAGGCTGCTCCAAGCTACTGTAAAATGCTTGATTTCGAGAGTGATCGAAACTAATGAAAACATTGTTGGGGTAAAACCTAAAGGGAAAGGCCTAGCACCAAATTGCATTGGCCATCTGATCTAACTTCTGGAGGCAGTCAAAATGAGTATTTGAATTCTTCCCTACCTTATTCCTGTGCTGAGATACAGGCTGCTCCAAGCTGCTGTAAAATGCTTGATTTCGAGAGTGATCGAAACTAATGAAAACATTGTTGGGGTAAAACCTAAAGGGAAAGGCCTAGCACCAAATTGCATTGGCCATCTGATCTAACTTCTGGAGACAGTCAAAATGATCCTTAGAATTCTTCCCTACCTTATTCCTGTGCGGATATAAAGGCTGCTCCAAGCTGCTGTAAAATGCTTGATTTCGAGAGTGAGCGAAACTAATGAAAACATTGTTGGGGTAAAACCTAAAGGGAAAGGCCTAGCACCAAATTGCATTGGCCATCTGATCTTACTTCTGGAGGTAGTCAAAATGATCCTTAGAATTCTTCCCTACCTTATTCCTCTGCTGAGATACAGGCTGCTCCAACCTGCTGTAAAATGCTTGATTTCGAGAGTGATCGAAACTAATGAAAACATTGTTGGGGTAAAACCTAAAGGGAAAGGCCTAGCACCAAATTGCATTGGCCATCTGATCTCACTTCTGGAGGCAGTCAAAATGATCCTTAGAATTCTTCCCTACCTTATTCCTCTGCTGAGATACAGGCTGCTCCAAGCTGCTGTAAAATGCTTGATTTCGAGAGTGATCGAAACTAATGAAAACATTGTTGGGGTAAAACCTAAAGGGAAAGGCCTAGCACCAAATTGCATTGGCCATCTGATCTAACTTCTGGAGACAGTCAAAATGAACCTTAGAATTCTTCCCTACCTTATTCCTCTGCTGAGATACAGGCTGCTCCAAGCTGCTGTAAAATGCTTGATTTCGAGAGTGATCGAAACTATTGAAAACATTGTTGGGGTAAAACCTAAAGGGAAAGGCCTAGCACCAAATTGCATTGGCCATCTGATCTAACTTCTGGAGGCAGTCAAAATGATCCTTAGAATTCTTCCCTACCTTATTCCTCTGCTGAGATACAGGCTGCTCCAACCTGCTGTAAAATGCTTGATTTCGAGAGTGAGCGAAACTAATGAAAACATTGTTGGGGTAAAACCTAAAGGGAAAGGCCTAGCACCAAATTGCATTGGCCATCTGATCTAACTTCTGGAGACAGTCAAAATGATCCTTAGAATTCTTCCCTACCTTATTCCTGTGCGGATATAAAGGCTGCTCCAAGCTGCTGTAAAATGCTTGATTTCGAGAGTGAGCGAAACTAATGAAAACATTGTTGGGGTAAAACCTAAAGGGAAAGGCCTAGCACCAAATTGCATTGGCCATCTGATCTTACTTCTGGAGGTAGTCAAAATGATCCTTAGAATTCTTCCCTACCTTATTCCTCTGCTGAGATACAGGCTGCTCCAACCTGCTGTAAAATGCTTGATTTCGAGAGTGATCGAAACTAATGAAAACATTGTTGGGGTAAAACCTAAAGGGAAAGGCCTAGCACCAAATACCATTTGCCATCTGATCTAACTTCTGGAGACAGTCAAAATGAGTATTTGAATTCTTCCCTACCTTATTCCTGTGCTGAGATACAGGCTGCTCCAACCTGCTGTAAAATGCTTGATTTCGAGAGTGAGCGAAACTAATGAAAACATTGTTGGGGTAAAACCTAAAGGGAAACGCCTAGCACCAAATTGCATTGGCCATCTGATCTACCTTCTGGAGGCAGTCAAAATGAGTATTTGAATTCCTCCATACCTCTTTCCCCTGCTGAGATACAGGGTGATCCAACCTGCTGTAAATTGCTTGATTTCGAGAGTGAGCGTAACTAATGAAAACATTGTTGGGGTAAAACCTAAAGGGAAAGGCCTAGCACCAAATTGCATTGGCCATCTGATCTAACCTCTGGAGGCAGACAAAATGATCCTTAGAATTCTACCCTACATTATTCCTCTGATGAGATACACGGTGCTCCAACCTGCGGTAAAATGCTTGATTTCGAGAGTGAGAGAAACTAATGAAAACATTGTTGGGGTAAAACCTAAAGGGAAAGGCCTAGCACCAAATTGCATTGGCCATCTGATCTAACTTCTGGAGGCACTCAAAATGAGTATTTGAATTCTTCCCTACCTCTTTCCTCTGCTGAGATACAGGTTGCTTCTCCGTGCGTTAAAATGCTTGATTTTGAGAGTGAGCGAAACTAATGAAAACATTGTTGGGGTAAAACCTAAAGGGAATGGCCGAGCACCAAATACCATTTGCCATCTCATCTAACTTCTGGAGGCAGTCAAAATGAGTATTTGAATTCTTCCCTACCTTATTCCTCTTTTGAGATACACCGTGGTCCACCTTGCTGTAAAATGCTTGATTTCAGTAGTGATCGAAACTAATGAAAACATTATTGGGGTAAAACCTGAAGGGAAAGGCCTAGCACCAAATTGCATTGGTCATCTGATCTAACTTCTGGGGGCAGTCAAAATGAGTATTTGAATTCTTCCCTAACTTATTGCTCTGCTGAGATACAGGCTGCTCCAACCTGCTGTAAAATGCTTGATTTCGAGAGTGAGCGAAACTAATGAAAACATTGTTGGTGTAAAAGCTAAAGGGAAAGGCCTAGCACCAAATTGCATTGGCCATCGGATCTAACTTCTGGAGGCAGTCAAAATGATCCGTAGAATTCTTCCCTACCTTATTCCTTTGCTGAGATAAAAGATGGCCCACACTGCTGTAAAATGCTTGATTTTGAGTGTGATCGAAACTAATGAAAACATGATAGGGGAAAAACCTAAAGCGAAAGGCCTAGCACCAAATTGCATTGGCCATCTGATGTAACTTCTGGTGGCAGTAAAAATGGTCCTTAGAATTCTTCCCTACCGCTTTCCTCTGCTGAGATACAGGGTGCTCCATCCTGCTGTAAAATGCTTGATTTTGAGAGTGATCCAAACTAATGAAAATATTCTTGGGATAAAACCTAAAGGGAAAGGCCTAGCACCAAATTGCATTGTCCATCTGATCTAACTTCTGGAGGCAGTCAAAATGAGTATTTGAATTCTTCCCTACCTTATTCCTCTGCTCAGATACAAGGTGGTCCGCCTTGCTGTAAAATGCTTGATTTCAAGAGTGAGTGAAACTAATGACAACATTGTTGGGGTAAAACCTAAAGGGAAAGGCCTAGCACCAAATTGCATTGGCCATCTGATCTAACTTCTGGAGGCAGTCAAAATGATCCTTAGAATTCTTCCCTACCTTATTCCTGTGCTGAGATACAGGCTGCTCCAACCTGCTGTAAAATGCTTGATTTCGAGTGTGAGCGAAACTAATGAAAACATTGTTGCGGTAAAACCTAAAGGGAAAGGCCTAGCACCAAATTGCATTGGCCATCTGATCTAACTTCTGGAGGCAGTCAAAATGAGTGTTTGAATTCTTCCCTACCTTGTTCCTCTGCTGAGATACAGGCTGCTCCAAGCTGCTGTAAAATGCTTGATTTCGAGAGTGAGCGAAACTAATGAAAACATTGTTGGGGTAAAACCTAAAGGGAAAGGTCTAGCACCAAATTGCATTGGCCATCTGATCTAACTTCTGGAGGCAGTCAAAATGATCCTTAGAATTCTTCCCTACCTTATTCCTCTGCTCAGATACAAGGTGGTCCGCCTTGCTGTAAAATGCTTGATTTCAAGACTGAGTGAAACTAATGACAACATTGTTGGGGTAAAACCTAAAGGGAAAGGCCTAGCACCAAATACCATTTGCCATCTGATCTAACTTCTGGAGACAGTCAAAATGAGTATTTGAATTCTTCCCTACCTTATTCCTGTGCTGAGATACAGGGTGCTCCAACCTGCTGTAAAATGCTTGATTTCGAGAGTGAGCGAAACTAATGAAAACATGGTTGGGGTAAAACCTAAAGGGAAAGGCCTAGCACCAAATTGCATTGGCCATCTGATCTAACTACTGGAGGAAGTCAAAATGAGTATTTGAATTCTTACCTACATTATTCCTCTGCTGAGATACAGGCTGCTTCTCCCTGCGTTAAAATGCTTGATTTTGAGAGTGAGTGAAACTAATGAAAACATTGTTGGAGTAAAACCTAAAGGGAAAGGCCTAGCACCAAATACCATTTGCCTTCTCATCTAACTTCTGGAGGCAGTCAAAATGAGTATTTGAATTCTTCCATACCTCTTTCCCCTGCTGAGATGCAGGGTGCTCCAACCTGCTGTAAATTGCTTGATTTCGAGAGTGGGCGTAACTAATGAAAACATTGTTGGGGTAAAACCTAAAGGGAAAGGCCTAGCACCAAATTGCATTGGCCATCTGATCTAACTTCTGGAGGCACTCAAAATGAGTATTTGAATTCTTCCCTACCTTATTCCTCTGCTGAGATACAGGGTGCTCCATCCTGTTTAAAATGCTTGATTTCGAGAGTGAGCAAAACTAATGAAAACATTGATGGGGTAAAACCTAAAGGGAAAGGCCTAGCACCAAATTGCATTGGCCATTTGATCTAACTTCTGGAGGCAGCCAAAATGAGTATTTGAATTCTTCCCTACGTTATTCCTCTGCTGAGATACAAGGTGGTCCACCTACCTGTAAAATGCTTGATTTCGGTAGTGATCTAAACTAATGAAAACATTGTTGGGGTAAAACCTAAAGGGAAAGGCCTAGCACCAAATTGCATTGGCCATCTGATCTAACTTCTGGAGACAGTCAAAATGGTCCCTAGAATTCTTTCCTGCCTCTTAACTCTGCTGAGATACAGGGTGGTCCACACTGCTGTAAAATGCTTGATTTCGAGAGTGAGCAAAACTCATGAAAACATTGTTGGGGTAAAACCTAAAGGGAAAGACCTAGCACCAAATTGCATTGGCCATCTGATCTAACTTCTGGAGGCAGTCTAAATGAGTATTTGAATTCTTCCCTACCTTATTCCTGTGCTGAGATACAGGCTGCTCCAACCTGCTGTAAAATGCTTGATTTCGACAGTGATCGAAACTAATGAAAATATTATTGGGGTAAAACCTAATGGGAAAGACCTAGCAGCAAATTGCATTGGCCATCTGATCTAACTTCTGGAGGCAGTGAAAATGATTCTTAGAAATCTTCCCTACCTCTTTCCTCTGCTGAGATTCAGGGTGATCCAACCTGCTGTAAAATGTTTGATTTCGAGAGTGATTGAAACTAATAAAAATATTCTTGGGGTAAAACCTAAAGGGAAAGGCCTAGCACCAAATTGCATTTGCCATCTGATCTAACTTCTGGAGGCAGAAAAATTCGTCCTTAGAATTCTTCCCTACCACTTTCCTCTGCTGAGATACAGGGTGCTCCATCCTGCTCTAAAATGCTTGATTTTGAGAGTGATCGAAACTAATGAAAACATTCTTGGGATAAAAAGTAAAGGGAAAGGAATAGCACCAAGTTGCATTGTCCAACTGATCTAACTTCTGGAGGCATTCAAAATGAGTATTTGAATTCTTCCCTACCTTATTCCTCTTCTGAGATACAAGGTTGTCCATCCTGCTGTAAAATGCTTGATTTCGAGAGCGATCGAAACTAAGGAAAACATTGTTGGGGTAAAACCTAAAGGGAAAAGCCTAGCACCAAATTGCATTGGCCATCTGATCTAACTTCTGGAGGCAGTCAAAATGAGTATTTGAATTCTTCCCTACCTTATTCCTGTGCTGAGATACAGGCTGCTCCAAGCTGGAGTAAAATGCTTGATTTCAAAAGTGATTGAAACTAATGAAAACATTCATGGGGTAAAACCTAAAGGGAAAGGCCTAGCACCAAATTGCATTAGCCATCTGATCTAACTTCTGGAGACAGTCAAAATGAGTATTTCAATTCTTCCCTTCCTCTTTCCTCTGCTGAGATACAGGGTGCTCCACCCTCCTGTAAAATGCTTGATTTTGAGAGTGAGTGAAAGTAATGAAAACATTGTTGGGGTAAAACCTAAAGGGAAAGGCCTAGCACCAAATTGCATTGGCCATCTGATCTAACTTCTGGAGGCAGTCAAAATGAGTATTTGAATTCTTCCCTACCTTATTCCTCTGCTGAGATAAAAGATGGTCCACTCTGCAGTAAAATGCTTGATTTTGAGAGTGATCCAAACTAATGAAAACATTATTGGGGTAAAACATAAAGGGAAAGGCCTGGCACCAAATTGCATTGGCCATCTGATCTAACTTCTGGAGGCAGTCTAAATGATCCTTAGAATTCTTCCCTACCTTATTCTTGTGCTGAGATACAGGCTGCTCCACCCTGCTGGAAAATGCTTGATTTTGAGAGTGATCGAAACTAATGAAAATATTGTTGGGGTAAAACCTAAAGGGAAAGGCCTACCACCAAATTGCATTGGCCATCTGATCTAACTTCTGGAGGCAGTCAAAATGGTCCTTAGAATTCTTCCCTACCTCTTAACTCTGCTGAGATACAAGGTTGTCCACCCTGCTGTAAAATGCTTGATTTTGAGTGTGATCGAAACTAATGAAAACATTGTTGGGGTAAAACCTAAAGGGAAAGGCCTAGCACCAAATTGCATTGGCCATCTGATCTAACTTCTGGAGACAGTCAAAATGGTCCCTAGAATTCTTTCCTGCCTCTTAACTCTGCTGAGATACAGGGTGGTCCACCCTGCTTTAAAATGCTTGATTTCGAGAGTGAGCAAAACTCATGAAAACATTGTTGGGGTAAAACCTAAAGGGAAAGGCCTAGCACCAAATTGCATTGGCCATCTGATCTAACTTCTGGAGGCAGTCAAAATGAGTATTTGAATTCTTCCCTACCTTATTCCTGTGCTGAGATACAGGCTGCTCCAAGCTGCTGTAAAATGCTTGATTTCGACAGTGATCGAAACTAATGAAAATATTATTGGGGTAAAACCTAAAGGGAAAGACCTAGCAGCAAATTGCATTGGCCATCGGATCTAACTTCTGGAGGCAGTGAAAATGATTCTTAGAAATCTTCCCTACCTCTTTCCTCTGCTGAGATACAGGGTGCTCCAACCTGCTGTAAAATGTTTGATTTCGATAGTGATTGAAACTAATAAAAATATTCTTGGGGTAAAACCTAAAGGGAAAGGCCTAGCACCAAATTGCATTGGCCATCTGATCTAACTTCTGGAGGCAGAAAAAATGGTCCTTAGAATTCGTCCCTACCACTTTCCTCTGCTGAGATACAGGGTGCTCCATCCTGCTCTAAAATGCTTGATTTTGAGAGTAATCGAAACCAATGAAAACATTCTTGGGATAAAACGTAAAGGGAAAGGAATAGCACCAAGTTGCATTGTCCAACTGATCTAACATCTGGAGGCAGTCAAAATGAGTATTTGAATTCTTCCCTACCTTATTCCTCTTCTGAGATACAAGGTTGTCCATCCTGCTGTAAAATGCTTGATTTCGAGAGCGATCGAAACTAATGAAAACATTGTTGGGGTAAAACCTAAAGGGAAAGGCCTAGCACCAAATTGCATTTGCCATGTGATCTAACTTCTGGAGGCAGTGAAAATGATCTTTAGAATTCTTCCCTACCTTATCACTCTGCTGAGATACAGGTTGGTCCAAACTGCTGTAAAATGCTTGATTTTGAGAGTGATCGAAACTAATGAAAACATTAATGGGATAAAACCTAAAGGGAAAGGCCTAGCACCAAATTGCATTGGACATGTGATCTAACTTGTGGAGGCAGTCAAAATGAGTATTTGAATTCTTCCCTACCTTATTCCTCTGCTGAGATACAGGGTGGTCCACCCTGCTGTAAAATGCTTGATTTCAAGAATGAATGAAACGAATGAAAACATTCTTGGGGTAAAACCTAAAGGGAATGGAATACCACCAATACTGCATTTCCCATCTGATCTAACTTCTGGAGGCAGTCAAAATGATCCATAGAATTCTTCCCTACCTTATAACTTTGCTGAGATAAAAGATGGTCCACCCTGCTGTAAAATGCTTGATTTTGAGTGTGATCGAAACTAATGAAAACATTATTGGGGAAAAACCTAAAGCGAAAGGCCTAGCACCAAATTGCATTGGCCATCTAATCTAACTTCTGGAGGCAGTCAAAATGAGTATTTGAATTCTTCCCTACCTTATTCCTCTGCTGAGATACAGGGTGCTTCACCGTGCTGTAAAATGCTTGATTTCGAGAGTGATTGAAACTAATGAAAACATTCTTGGGGTAAAACCTAAAGGGAAAGGCCTAGCACCAAATTTCATTTGCCATCTGCTCTAATTTCTGGAGGCAGTCAAAATGGTCCTTAGAATTCTTCCCTACTTCTTTCCTCTGGTGAGATACAGGGTACTCCAACTTGCTGTAAAATGCTTGATTTCAAGAGTGATCGAAACTAATGAAAACATTTTTGGCGTAAAACGTAAAGGGAATGGAATACCACCAATACTGCATTTCCCATCTGACCTAAATTCTGGAGGCAGTCAAAATGAGTATTTGAATTCAGCCCTAACCCATTCCTCTGCTGAGATACATGCATTAATCTACAGCTGCATACAGCACTTATGAGACAATGTGAATAGAAGCAAAACATTCTTGGGGTAAAAACTAAAGGGAAAGGCCTAGCACCAAATTGCATTGGCCATCTGATCTAACATCTGGAGGCAGTCAAAATGAGTATTTGAATTCTTCCCTACCTTATTCCTTTGCTGAGATTTAAGATGGCCCACTGTGCAGTAAAATGCTTGATTTTGAGAGTGATCGAAACTAATGAAAACATTATTGGGGTAAAACCCAAAGCGAAAGGCCTAGCACCAAATTGCATTGGCCATCTGATCTAACTTCTGGAGACAGTCAAAATGAGTATTTCAATTCTTCCCTTCCTCTTTCCTCTGCTGAGATACAGGGTGCTCCACCCTCCTGTAAAATGCTTGATTTCGAGAGTGAGTGAAAGTAATGAAAACATTGTTGGGGTAAAACCTAAAGGGAAAGGCCTAGCACCAAATTGCATTGGCCATCTGATCTAACTTCTGGAGGCAGTCAAAATGAGTGTTTGAATTCTTCCCTACCTTATTCCTCTGCTGAGATAAAATATGGTCCACTCTGCAGTAAAATGCTTGATTTTGAGAGTGATCCAAACTAATGAAAACATTATTGGGGTAAAACATAAAGCGAAAGGCCTAGCACCAAATTGCATTGGCCATCTGATCTAACTTCTGGAGGCAGTCAAAATGATCCTTAGAATTCTTCCCTACCTTATTCTTGTGCTCAGATACAGGCTGCTCCACCCCGCTGGAAAATGCTTGATTTCGAGAGTGATCGAAACTAATGAAAATATTGTTGGGGTAAAACCTAAAGGGAAAGGCCTAGCACCAAATTGCATTGGCCATCTGATCTAACTTCTGGAGGCAGTCAAAATGGTCCTTAGAATTCTTCCCTACCTCTTAACTCTGCTGAGATACAAGGTTGTCCACCCTGCTGTAAAATGCTTGATTTCGAGAGTGATCGAAACTAATGAAAATATTATTGGGGTAAAACCTAAAGGGAAAGGCCTAGCACCAAATTGCATTTGCCATGTGATCTAACTTCTGGAGGCAGTGAAAATGATCCTTAGAATTCTTCCCTACCTTTTCACTCTGCTGAGATACAGGTTGGTCCAACCTGCTGTAAAATGCTTGATTTTGAGAGTGATCGAAACTAATGAAAACATTATTGGGATAAAACCTAAAGGGAAAGGCCTAGCACCAAATTGCATTGGACATGTGATCTAACTTCTGGAGGCAGTCAAAATGAGTATTTGAATTCATCCCTACCTTATTCCTCTGCTGAGATACAGGGTGCTTCACCGTGCTGTAAAATGCTTGATTTCGAGAGTGATCGAAACTAATGAAAACATTGTTGGGGTAAAACCTAAAGGGAAAGGCCTAGCACCAAATTGCATTGCCCATCTGATCTAACTTCTGGAGGCGGTCAAAATGATCCTTAGAATTCTTCCCTACCTCTTTCCTCTGCTGAGATACAGGGTGCTCCACCCTGCTGTAAAATGCTAGATTTTGAGAGTGATCGAAACTAATGAAAACATTATTGGGATAAAACCTAAAGGGAAAGGCCTAGCACCAAATTGCATTGGACATCTAATCTAACTTCTGGAGGCATTCAAATTGAGTATTTGAATTCTTCCCTACTTTATTCCTCTGCTGAGATACAGAGTGCTCCACCCTGCTGTAAACTGCTTGATTTCAAGAGTGATTGAAACTAATGAAAATATTCTTGAGGTACAACCTAAAGGGAAAGGCCTAGCACCAAATTTCATTTGCCATCTGCTCTAATTTCTGGAGGCAGTCAAAATGGTCCTTAGAATTCTTCCCTACTTCTTTCCTCTGGTGAGATACAGGGTGCTCCAACCCGCTGTAAAATGCTTGATTTCAAGAGTGATCGAAACTAATGAAAACATTTTTGGCGTAAAACGTAAAGGGAATGGAATACCACCAATAGTGCATTTCCCATCTGATCTAACTTCTGGAGGCAGTCAAAATGAGTATTTGAATTCAGCCCTAACCCATTCCTCTGCTGAGATACATGCATTAATCTATAGCTGCATACAGCACTTATGAGACAATGTGAATAGAAGCAAAACATTCTTGGGGTAAAAACTAAAGGGAAAGGCCTAGCACCAAATTGCATTGGCCATCTGATCTAACATCTGGAGGCAGTCAAAATGAGTATTTGAATTCTTCCCTAACTTATTCCTTTGCTGAGATTTAAGATGGCCCACTGTGCAGTAAAATGCTTGATTTTGAGAGTGATCGAAACTAATGAAAACATTATTGGGGTAAAACCTAAAGCGAAAGGCCTAGCACCAAATTGCATTGGCCATCTGATCTAACTTCTGGAGACAGTCAAAATGAGTATTTCAATTCTTCCCTTCCTCTTTACTCTGCTGAGATACAGGGTGCTCCACCCTCCTGTAAAATGCTTGATTTCGAGAGTGAGTGAAAGTAATGAAAACATTGTTGGGGTAAAACCTAAAGGGAAAGGCCTAGCACCAAATTGCATTGGCCATCTGATCTAACTTCTGGAGGCAGTCAAAATGAGTATTTGAATTCTTCCCTACCTTATTCCTCTGCTGAGATTTAAGATGGCCCACTGTGCAGTAAAATGCTTGATTTTGAGAGTGATCCAAACTAATGAAAACATTATTGGGGTAAAACATAAAGCGAAAGGCCTGGCACCAAATTGCATTGGCCATCTGATCTAACTTCTGGAGGCAGTCAAAATGATCCTTAGAATTCTTCCCTACCTTATTCCTGTGCTGAGATACAGGCTGCTCCACCCTGCTGTAAAATGCTTGATTTCGAGAGTGATCGAAACTAATGAAAATATTGTTGGGGCAAAACCTAAAGGGAAAGGCCTAGCACCAAATTGCATTGGCCATCTGATCTAACTTCTGGAGGCAGTCAAAATGGTCCTTAGAATTCTTCCCTGCCTCTTAACTCTGCTGAGATACAAGGTTGTCCACCCTGCTGTAAAATGCTTGATTTTGAGTGTGATCGAAACTAATGAAAACATTGTTGGGGTAAAACCTAAAGGGAAAGGCCTAGCACCAAATTGCATTGGCCACCTGATCTAACTTCTGGAGACAGTCAAAATGGTCCCTAGAATTCTTTCCTGCCTCTTAACTCTGCTGAGATACAGGGTGGTCCACCCTGCTTTAAAATGCTTGATTTCAAGAGTGAGCAAAACTCATGAAAACATTGTTGGGGTAAAACCTAAAGGGAAAGGCCTAGCACCAAATTGCAGTGGCCATCTGATCTAACTTCTGGAGGCAGTCAAAATGAGTATTTGAATTCTTCCCTACCTTATTACTGTGCTGAGATACAGGCTGCTCCAACCTGCTGTAAAATGCTTGATTTCGACAGTGATCGAAACTAATGAAAAAATTATTGGGGTAAAACCTAATGGGAAAGACCTAGCAGCAAATTGCATTGGCCATCGGATCTAACTTCTGGAGGCAGTGAAAATGATTCTTAGAAATCTTCCCTACCTCTTTCCTCTGCTGAGATACAGGGTGCTCCAACCTGCTGTAAAATGTTTGATTTCGATAGTGATTGAAACTAATAAAAATATTCTTGGGGTAAAACCTAAAGGGAAAGGCCTAGCACCAAATTGCATTGGCCATCTGATCTAACTTCTGGAGGCAGAAAAAATGGTCCTTAGAATTCGTCCCTACCACTTTCCTCTGCTGAGATACAGGGTGCTCCATCCTGCTCTAAAATGCTTGATTTTGAGAGTAATCGAAACCAATGAAAACATTCTTGGGATAAAACGTAAAGGGAAAGGAATAGCACCAAGTTGCATTGTCCAACTGATCTAACATCTGGAGGCAGTCAAAATGAGTATTTGAATTCTTCCCTACCTTATTCCTCTTCTGAGATACAAGGTTGTCCATCCTGCTGTAAAATGCTTGATTTCGAGAGTGATCGAAACTAATGAAAACATTGTTGGGGTAAAACCTAAAGGGAAAGGCCTAGCACCAAATTGCATTTGCCATGTGATCTAACTTCTGGAGGCAGTGAAAATGATCCTTAGAATTCTTCCCTACCTTATCACTCTGCTGAGATACAGGTTGGTCCAACCTGCTGTAAAATGCTTGATTTTGAGAGTGATCGAAACTAATGAAAACATTAATGGGATAAAACCTAAAGGGAAAGGCCTCGCACCAAATTGCATTGGACATGTGATCTAACTTCTGGAGGCAGTCAAAATGAGTATTTGAATTCTTCCCTACCTTATTCCTCTGCTGAGATACAGGGTGGTCCACCCTGCTGTAAAATGCTTGATTTTGAGTGTGAGCGAAACTAATGAAAACATTATTGGGGAAAAACCTAAAGCGAAAGGCCTAGCACCAAATTGCATTGGCCATCTGATCTAACTTCTGGAGGTAGTCAAAATGAGTATTTGAATTCTTCCCTACCTTATTCCTCTGCTGAGATACAGGGTGCTTCACCGTGCTGTAAAATGCTTGATTTCGAGAGTGATTGAAACTAATGAAAACATTCTTGGGGTAAAACCTAAAGGGAAAGGCCTAGCACCAAATTGCATTGGCCATCTGAACTAACTTCTGGAGGCAGTCAAAATGATCCTTAGAATTCTTCCCTACCTCTTTCCTCTGCTGAGATACAGGGTGCTCCAAGCTGCTGTAAAATGCTTGATTTCGAGAGTGAGCGAAACTAATGAAATCATTGTTGGGGTAAAACCTAAAGGGAAAGGCCTAGCACCAAATTGCATTGGCCATCTGATCTAACTTCTGGAGGCAGTCAAAATGATCCTTAGAATTCTTCCCTACCTCTTTCCTCTGCTGAGATACAGGGTGCTCCACCCTGCTGTAAAATGCTAGATTTTGAGAGTGATCGTAACTAATGAAAACATTATTGGGATAAAACCTAAAGGGAAAGGCCTAGCACCAAATTGGATTGGACATCTAATCTAACTTCTGGAGGCAGTCAAATTGAGTATTTGAATTCTTCCCTACTTTATTCCTCTGCTGAGATACAGAGTGCTCTACGCTGCTGTAAACTGCTTGATGTCAAGAGTGATTGAAACTAATGAAAATATTCTTGAGGTACAACCTAAAGGGAAAGGCCTAGCACCAAATTTCATTTGCCATCTGCTCTAATTTCTGGAGGCAGTCAAAATGGTCCTTAGAATTCTTCCCTACTTCTTTCCTCTGGTGAGATACAGGGTGCTGCAAACCGCTGTAAAATGCTTGATTTCAAGAGTGATCGAAACTAATGAAAACATTTTTGGCGTAAAACGTAAAGGGAATGGAATACCACCAATACTGCATTTCCCATCTGATCTAACTTCTGGAGGCAGTCAAAATGAGTATTTGAATTCAGCCCTAACCCATTCCTCTGCTGAGATACATGCATTAATCTACAGCTGCATACAGCACTTCTGAGACAATGTGAATAGAAGCAAAACATTCTTGGGGTAAAAACTAAAGGGAAAGGCCTAGCACCAAATTGCATTGGCCATCTGATCTAACATCTGGAGGCAGTCAAAATGAGTATTTGAATTCTTCCCTACCTTATTCCTTTGCTGAGATTTAAGATGGCCCACTGTGCACTAAAATGCTTGATTTTGAGAGTGATCGAAACTAATGAAAACATTATTGGGGTAAAACCTAAAGCGAAAGGCCTAGCACCAAATTGCATTGGCCATCTGATCTAACTTCTGGAGACAGTCAAAATGAGTATTTCAATTCTTCCCTTCCTCTTTCCTCTGCTGAGATACAGGGTGCTCCACCCTCCTGTAAAATGCTTGATTTCGAGAGTGAGTGAAAGTAATGAAAACATTGTTGGGGTAAAACCTAAAGGGAAAGGCCTAGCACCAAATTGCATTGGCCATCTGATCTAACTTCTGGAGGCAGTCAAAATGAGTATCTGAATTCTTCCCTACCTTATTCCTCTGCTGAGATAAAAGATGGTCCACTCTGCAGTAAAATGCTTGATTTTGAGAGTGATCCAAACTAATGAAAACATTATTGGGGTAAAACATAAAGCGAAAGGCCTGGCACCAAATTGCATTGGCCATCTGATCTAACTTCTGGAGGCAGTCAAAATGATCCTTAGAATTCTTCCCTACCTTATTCTTGTGCTCAGATACAGGCTGCTCCACCCCGCTGGAAAATGCTTGATTTCGAGAGTGATCGAAACTAATGAAAATATTGTTGGGGTAAAACCTAAAGGGAAAGGCCTAGCACCAAATTGCATTGGCCATCTGATCTAACTTCTGGAGGCAGTCAAAATGGTGCTTAGAATTCTTCCCTACCTCTTAACTCTGCTGAGATACAAGGTTGTCCACCCTGCTGTAAAATGCTTGATTTTGAGTGTGATCGAAACTAATGAAAACATTGTTGGGGTAAAACCTAAAGGGAAAGGCCTAGCACCAAATTGCATTGGCCATCTGATCTAACTTCTGGAGGCAGTCAAAATGATCGTTAGAATTCTTCCCTACCTCTTTCCTCTGCTGAGATACAGGGTGCTCCACCCTGCTGTAAAATGCTTGATTTCGAGAGTGAGCGAAACTAATGAAAATATTATTGGGGTAAAACCTAAAGGGAATGGCCTAGCACCAAATTGCATTTGCCATGTGATCTAACTTCTGGAGGCAGTGAAAATGATCCTCAGAATTCTTCCCTACCTTATCACTCTGCTGAGATACAGGTTGGTCCAACCTGCTGTAAAATGCTTGATTTTGAGAGTGATCGAAACTAATGAAAACATTATTGGGATAAAACCTAAAGGGAAAGGCCTAGCACCAAATTGCATTGGACATGTGATCTAACTTCTGGAGGCAGTCAAAATGAGTATTTGAATTCTTCCCTACCTTATTCCTCTGCTGAGATACAGGGTGGTCCACCCTGCTGTAAAATGCTTGATTTCGAGAATGAATGAAACGAATGAAAACATTCTTGGGGTAAAACCTAAAGGGAATGGAATACCACCAATACTGCATTTCCCATCTGATCTAACTTCTGGAGGCAGTCAAAATGATCCATAGAATTCTTCCCTACCTTATTCCTTTGCTGAGATAAAAGATGGTCCACCCTGCTGTAAAACGCTTGAGTTTGAGTGTGATCGAAACTAATGAAAACATTATTGGGGAAAAACCTAAAGCGAAAGGCCTAGCACCAAATTGCATTGGCCACCTGATCTAACTTCTGGAGGCAGTCAAAATGAGTATTTGAATTCTTCCCTACCTTATTCCTGTGCTGAGATACACGGTGCTCCAACCTGCTGTAAAATGCTTGATTTCGAGAGTGATCGAAACTAATGTAAATATTGTTGGGGTAAAACCTAAAGAGAAAGGCCTAGCGCGAAATTGCATTTGCCATGTGATCTAACTTCTGGAGGCAGTCAAAATGAGCATTTGAATTCTTCCGTAACTTATTACTCTACTGAGATACAAGGTGGTCCACCCTGCTGTAAAATGCTTCATTTCGAGAGTGATCGAAACTAATGAAAACATTCTTGGGGTAAAACCTAAAGGGAAAGGCCTAGCACCAAATTGCATTGGACATCTGATCTAACTTCTGGAGGCAGTCAAAATGATCCTTAGAATTCTTCCCTACCTCTTTCCTCTGCTGAGATACAGGGTGCTCCAACTTCCTGCAAAATGCTTGATCTCGAGATTGAGGGAAACTAATCAAAACATTGTTGGGGTAAAATCTAAAGGGAAAGGCCTAGCACCAAATACCATTTGCCATCTGATCTAACTTCTGGAGGCAGTCAAAATGAGTATTTGAATTCTTCCCTACCTCTTTCCTCTGCTGAGATACACGGTGGTCCAACCTGCTGTAAAATGCTTGATTTCGAGACTGAGCGAAACTAATGAAAACATTATTGGGGTAAAACCTAAAGGGAAAGGCCTAGCACCAAATTGCATTGGCCATCTGATCTAACTTCTGGAGGCAGTCAAAATGATCCTTAGAATTCTTCCCTACCTTATTCCTCTGCTGAGATACAGGCTGCTCCAACCTGCTGTAAAATGCTTGATTTCGAGAGTGATCGAAACTAATGAAAACATTGTTGGGGTAAAACCTAAAGGGAAAGGCCTAGCACCAAATTGCATTTGTCCACCTGATCTAAATTCTGGAGGCAGTCAAAAAGAGTATTTGAATTCTTCCCTACCTCTTTCCTCTGCTGAGATACAGGGTGCTCCAACCTGCTGTAAAATGCTAGATTTCGAGAGTGATCGAAACTAATGAAAACATTGTGGGGGTAAAACCTAAAGGGAAAGGCCTAGCACCAAATTGCATTGGCCATCTGATCTAACTACTGGAGACAGTCAAAATGATCCTTACAATTCTTCCCTACCTCTTTCCTCTGCTGAGATACAGGGTGGTCCACCCTGCTTTAAAATGTTTGATTTCGAGAGTGATCGAAACTAATGAAAACATTGTTGGGGTAAAACCTAAAGGGAAAGGCCTAGCACCAAATTGCATGTGCCATCTGATCTAACTTCTGGAGACAGTCAAAATGAGTATTTGAATTCTTCCCTACCTCTTTCCTCTGCGGTGATACAGGGTGGTCCACCCTGCTGTAAAATGCTTAGATTCGAGAGTGCTCGAAACTAATGAAAATATTGTTGGGATAAAACATAAACGTAAAGGCCCAGCACCAAATTGCATTGGCCATCTGATCTAACTTCTGGAGGCAGTCAAAATGAGTATTTGAATTCTTCCCTACCTTATTCCTCTGCTGAGATACAAGGTGCTCCACCCTGCTGTAAAATGCTTGATTTCGAGATTGATCGAAACTAATGAAAACATTATTGGGGTAAAACCTAAAGGGAAAGGTCTCGCACCAAATTGCATTTGTCCATCTGATCTGAATTCTGGAGGCAGTCAAAATGAGTATTTGAATTCTTCCCTACCTTATTCCTCTGCTGAGACACAAGGTGGTCCACCCTGCTGTAAAATGCTTGATTTCAAGAGTGAGCGAAACTAATGAAAACATTGTTGGGGTAAAACCTAAAGGGAAAGGCCTAGCACCAAATTGCATTGGCCATCTGATCTAACTTCTGGAGACAGTCAAAATTGTCCTTAGAATTCTTCCCTACCTCTTAACTCTGCTAAGATACAGGGTGGTCGACCCAGCTGTAAAATGCTTGATTTTGAGTGTGATCGAAACTAATGAAAACATTGTTGGGGTAAAACCTAAAGGGAAAGGCCTAGCACCAAATTGCATTGGCCATCTGATCTAACTTCTGGAGGCAGTCAAAATGAGCATTTGAATTCTTCCCTACCTTATTCCTGTGCTGAGATACAGGGTGCTCCACCCTGCTGTAAAATGCTAGATTTTGAGAGTGATCGAAACTAATGAAAACATTATTGGGATAAAACCTAAAGGGAAATGCCTAGCACCAAATTGCATTGGACATCTAATCTAACTTCTGGAGGCAGTCAAATTGAGTATTTGAATTCTTCCCTACCTTATTCCTGTGCTGAGATACAGGGTGCTCCACCCTGCTGTAAACTGCTTGATTTCAAGAGTGATTGAAACTAATGAAAATATTCTTGAGGTACAACCTAAAGGGAAAGGCCTAGCACCAAACTTCATTTGCCATCTGCTCTAAATTCTGGAGGCAGTCAAAATGGTCCTTAGAATTCTTCCCTACTTCTTTCCTCTGGTGAGATACAGGGTGCTCCAACCCGCTGTAAAATGCTTGATTTCAAGAGTGATAGAAACTAATGAAAACATTTTTGGCGTAAAACGTAAAGGGAATGGAATACCACCAATACTGCATTTCCCATCTGATCTAACTTCTGGAGGCAGTCAAAATGAGTATTTGAATTCAGCCCTAACACATTCCACTGCTGAGATACATGCATTAATCTACAGCTGCATACAGCACTTCTGAGACAATGTGAATAGAAGCAAAACATTCTTGGGGTAAAACCTAAAGGGAAAGGCCTAGCACCAAATTGCATTGGCCATCTGATCTAACTTCTGGAGGCAGTCAAAATGATCCTTAGAATTCTTCCATACCTCTTTCCTCTGCTGAGATACAGGGTGCTCCAACTTCCTGCAAAATGCTTGATCTCGAGATTGAGGGAAACTAATCAAAACATTGTTGGGGTAAAATCTAAAGGGAAAGGCCTAGCACCAAATACCATTTGCCATCTGATCTAACTTCTGGAGGCAGTCAAAATGAGTATTTGAATTCTTCCCTACCTCTTTCCTCTGCTGAGATACAAGGTGGTCCAACCTGCTGTAAAATGCTTGATTTCGAGAGTGAGCGAAACTAATGAAAACATTATTGGGGTAAAACCTAAAGGGAAAGGCCTAGCACCAAATTGCATTGGCCATCTGATCTAACTTCTGGAGGCAGTCAAAATGATCCTTAGAATTCTTCCCTACCTTATTCCTCTGCTGAGATACAGGCTGCTCCAACCTGCTGTAAAATGCTTGATTTTGACAGTGATCGAAACTAATGAAAACATTGTTGGGGTAAAACCTAAAGGGAAAGGCCTAGCACCAAATTGCATTTGTCCACCTGATCTAAATTCTGGAGGCAGTCAAAATGAGTATTTGAATTCTTCCCTACCTCTTTCCTCTGCTGAGATACAGGGTGCTCCAAGCTGCTGTAAAATGCTTGATTTCGAGAGTGATCGAAACTAATGAAAACACTGTTGGGGTAAAACCTAAAGGGAAAGTCCTAGCACCAAATTGCATTGGCCATCTGATCTAACTTCTGGAGGCAGTCAAAATGAGTACTTGAATTCTTCCCTACCTTATTCCTCTGCTGAGATACAAGGTGCTCCACCCTGCTGTAGAATGCTTGATTTCGAGAGTGATCGAAACTAATGAAAACATTGTTGGGGTAAAACCTAAAGGGAAAGGCCTAGCACCAAATTGCATTGGCCATCTGATCTAACTTCTGGAGGCAGTCAAAATGAGTATTTGAATTCTTCCCTACCTCTTTCCTCTGCGGTGATACAGGGTAGTCCACCCTGCTGTAAAATGCTTCATTTCGAGAGTGAGCGAAACTAATGAAAACATTGTTGGGGTAAAACCTAAAGGGAAATCCTAGCACCAAATTGCATTGGCCATCTGATCTAACTTCTGGAGGCAGTCAAAATGAGTATTTGAATTCTTCCCTACCTCTTTCCTCTGCGGTGATACAGGGTGCTCCACCCTGCTGTAAAATGCTTGATTTCGACAGTGATCGAAACTAATGAAAACATTATTGGGGTAAAACCTAAAGGGAAAGGTCTAGCACCATATTGCATTGGCCATCTTGTATAACTTCTGGAGGCAGTCAAAATGAGTATTTGAATTCTTCCCTACCTCTTTCCTCTGCTGAGATACAGGGTGCCCCAACCTGCTGTAAAATGCTTGATATCGAGAGTGATCGAAACTAATGAAAACATTGTTGGGGTAAAACCGAAAGGGAAAGGCCTAGCACCAAATTGCATTGGCCATCTGATCTAACTTCTGGAGGCAGTCAAAATGAGTATTTGAATTCTTCCCTACCTTATTCCTCTGCTGAGATACAAGGTGGTCCACCCTGCTGTAAAATGCTTGATTTCGAGATTGATCGAAACTAATGAAAACATTATTGGGGTAAAACCTAAAGGGAAAGGTCTAGCACCAAATTGCATTTGTCCATCTGATCTGAATTCTGGAGGCAGTCAAAATGAGTATTTGAATTCTTCCCTACCTCTTTCCTCTGCTGAGATACAGGGTGCTCCAACCTGCTGTAAAATGCTAGATTTCGAGAGTGATCGAAACTAATGAAAACATTGTTGGGGTAAAACCTAAAGGGAAAGGCCTAGCAGCAAATAGCATTGGCCATCTGATCTAACTTCTGGAGGCAGTCAAAATGATCCTTACAATTCTTCCCTACTTCTTTCCTCTGTGGTGATACAGGGTGGCCCACCCTGCTGTAAAATGCTTCATTTCGAGATTGAGCGAAACTAATGAAAACACTGTTGGGGTAAAACCTAAAGGGAAAAGCCTAGCACCAAATTGCATTTGCCATCTGATCTAACTTCTGGAGGCAGTCAAAATGAGTATTTGAATTCTTCCCTACCTTATTCCTGTGCTGAGATACAGGGTGCTCCAACCTGCTATAAAATGCTTGATTTCGAGAGTGATCGAAACTAATGAAAACTTTATTGGGGTAAAACCTAAAGGGAAAGGCCTAGCACCAAATTGCATTGGCCATCTGATCTAACTTCTGGAGACAGTCAAAATGATCCTTAGAATTCTTCCCTACCTCTTTCCTCTGCTGAGATACAGGGTGGTCCACCCTGCTTTCCAACCCTGCCTCCAGCCCTCCCCCAGCCCTGCCCAAGCCCAAGCCCCGGCCCCAGCCCAGCCCATGCCCTGTTCCCAGCCCTGCCCCAGCCCTGCCCCAGCCTCGGCCCCAGCCCTTCCCCAGCCCCGGTCCAGCCCTGCCCCCAGCCCAGCCCCAGCCCTGCCCCAACCCTTCCCCAGCCCCAACCCCCAGCCCAGGCCCAGCCCAGCCCCAGCCTCATCCCAGCCCCCAGCTCCGGCCAGAGCCCCAGCCCCAACCCTGCCCCCAGCCCTGCCCAGCCCTAACCCTGCCCCAGCCCAGCCCTGCCCCAGCGGTGCCCCAGCCCCACCTCAGCTTCAAGCCCAGCCTTGCCCCAGCCCCGGCCACAACCCTGCCTCCAGCCCTCCCCCAGCCCTGCCCAAGCCCCAGCTCCAGCCCAGCCCAGCCCACGCCCTGTTCCCAGCCCAGCCCCGGACATGGCCCCATCCCTGCCCCAGCCCGGGCCCCAGCCCACACCCAGCCCTGCCCCAGCCCTGCCCCAGCCTCGGCCCCAGCCCTTCCCCAGCCCCGGTCCAGCCCTGCCCCCAGCTCAGAGCCAGCCCTGCCCCAGCCCTTCCCCAGCCCCAACCCCCAGCCCAGGCCCAGCCCTGCCCCAGCACCAGCCCAGCCCCCAGCTCCGGCCCCAACCCTGCCAGCATCCCAGCCCTGCCCCAGCCGTGCCCCAGCCCCAGCTCAGCCTCAAGCCCAGCCTTGCCCCAGCCCCGAGCCGAGCCCTGCCCCAGCCCCAGCCCCAGCCCAGCCCCAGCCCTGCCACTGTCCTCCCCCAGCCCCAGCCCCAGCCCCAGCCTCCAGCTCAGCCCCAGCCCAGCGTCCAGCCCTACCCTGCCCCAGCTCCATTCCAGCCCTAGCCCAGCCCTGCTCCAGTCCTGCCCCAATCCCGGCCCCAGCCCTGCCCCAGCCCCAGCCCTGCCCCAGACCTGCCCCTGCCCCAGTCCTGCCCTAGCAGCATCCCAGCCCCCAGCCCAATCCTGCCCCTAGCCCAGCCCCAGCCCTGCCCCCGCCCTGCCCCGTGTCCTGTCCCCAGCCCTGACCCATCCCGGGCCCCAGCCCCAGCCCCAGCCCCGGCCCCAGCCCAGCCCCAGCCCTGCCCCGGCCCCAGCCCTACCCTAACCCTGTCCCCAGCCCAGCCCCAGCCCTGCCCCAGCCCTGCCACCCCCCAGCCTTCCTCCAGCCCAGCCCCAGCCCTGGCCCCAGCCCTGCCCCAGCCCTTCCCCAGACCTGCCCAAGCCCCGGCCCCAGCCCAGCCCATGCCCTGTTCCCAGCCCAGCCCGGGCCTCGGCCCCAGTCCTGCACCAGCCCTGCCCCCAGCCCAGACCCAGCCCTGCCCCTGCCCCAGCCCCCAACCCTGCCCCTGCCCCAGCCCCCAACCCTGCCCCAGCCGTGTCCCGGCCCCAGCCCAGCTCCAGCTCAGACCCAGCCCACCCCAGCCCTTCCCCCAGCCCTGGCCCAGCCCTGCCCCCAGCCCAGCCCCAGCCCTGCCCCAGCCCAGCCACAGCCCTACCCCCAGCCGCGGCCCCCAGCCCTGGCCCCAGTCCCGACCCCAGGTCTGTCCAAGCCCCAGCCCCAGCCCAGACCCAGCCCTGCCCCCAGCCGCGGCACTAGCCCCAGCCCCAGCCCCTAGCCCCAGCTCAGCCTCAGCTCAGCCCCAGCCCAGCCCCAGCTCAGCCCCAGCCCAGCCCCGGCCACAGAAGAAGAAGAGGGGGAGACTGATCCTGGTGAGGGGCCCTCTGCTCTAAAAGATCCTGCTGAGGAGGAAGAGAAGGTTTGTTTTAAAGATCTAGCTAACCTAGTGAGATCAAAGCAGGATACAGATGAAGCTAGGAAAGCAGCTGGCAAAGGTGGTTCTCAGCTTAAAGAGATCCTTAGGAGAATGCCACAGCCCTACCCCAGCCCTGCCCCAGCCCCAACTCAGTCCAGCCTCAGCCCAGTCCCAGACCCATACCAGGCCCCAGACCAGCCCAGCCCCAGCCCTGCCCCAGCCCAGCCACAGCCCTACCCCCAGCTGCGGCCAACAGCCCTGGCCCCAGTCCTGACCCCAGGCCTGTCCAAGCCCCGGCCCCAGCCCAGACCCAGCCCCAGCCCCTAGCCCCAGCCCAGCCCCAGCTCAGTCCCAGCCCAGCCCCGGCCACAGCCCTACCCCAGCCCTGCCCCAGCCCCAACTCAGTCCAGCCTCAGCCCAGTCCCAGACCCATACCAGGCCCCAGCCCAGCCCAGCCCCAGCCCTGCCCCGACCCCAGCCCAGCTCAGCCCCAGCTCAGCCCCAGCCCTGCCACCAGCCCAGCCCCAGCCCCGTTCCCAGCCCCCAGCTGCGGCCCCAGCCCTGCCTGAGCCCTGTCCCCAGCCCAGCCCTAGCCCAGCCCTTCCCCAGCCCTGACCCCAGCTCCAGCTCAGCCCCGGCCCAGCCCCGGCCTGGGCCCCAGCCCTGCCCCCAGCCCCGGCCCCAGCCCAGCTCCAGTCCCCACCCCAACCCCAGCCCCAGCCCAAGCCCTGCCACCAGTCCCAGCCCCCAGACCTGCCCCCAGCCCAGCCCCAGAACCGGCCCCAGACACTAGCCCAGCCCTGCACTAGCCCTCCCCCACCCCCATCCCCAGCCCAGCCCCTGCCCCAGACCCCAGCTCCGCCCCTGCCCCCAGCCCTGGCCCCAGCCCTGGCCTCAGCCCTGCTCCCAGCCGAGCCCCAGCTCCGGCCCCAGCCCCCAGCCCAGCGCCAGCCCTGCCCCAGCCTCAGCCCAGCCCCCAGCTCCGGCCCCAGCCCCGGCCCCAACCCTGCCCCCAGCCCAGCCCTGCCCCAGCCGTGCCCCAGCCCCACCTCAGCCTCAAGCCCAGCCTAGCCCCAGCCCCGGGCCGAGCCCTGCCCCCTGCTCAGACCCAGCCCCGGCCCCAACCCTGCCTCCAGCCCTGCCCAAGCCCTGGCCCCAGCTCAGCCCATGCCCTGTTCCCAGCCCAGCCCCGGCTCCGGCCCCAGCCCTGCCTTAGCCCTGCCCCCAGCCCAGCCCCAGCCCTGCCCCTGCCCCAGCCCCCAACCCTGCCCCAGCCGTGTCCCGGCCCCAGCCCAGCCCCAGCTCAGACCCAGCCCACCCCAGCCCTGCCCCCAGCCCCAGCCCCAGTCCCTGCCCCAGCCCTGCCCCAGCCCCAGCTCAGCCCCAGCCCAGCCCTGGCCCCTGCCCTCCCCCAGCCCAGCCCCGGACCCAGCCCGAGACCCAGCCCTGACCCCAGCCTCCAGCCCAGCCCCGGCCCCAGCCCCAGCCCCAGCCCCAGCCCTGCCACCAGCCCAGCCCCAGCCCCGTTCCCAGCCCCCAGCCCCAGCCCCAGCCCTCCCCGAGCCCTGTCCCCAGCCCAGCCCAGCCCTAGCCCAGCCCTGCCCCAGCCCTGCCGCCAGCCCCAGCTCAGCCCCTGCCCAGCCCCGGCCAGGGCCCCAGCCCTGCCCCAGCCCAGCCCCAGCCCCAGCCCCATACCAGGCCCCAGCCCCGACCCCGGCCCCAGCCCAGCCCCAGCCCCAGCCCCGTACCAGGCCTCTGCCCAGCCCCAGCACCAGCCCTGCCCCCACTTCAGCCCAGCCCCAGCCCTGCCCCAGCCCCGGCCCCAGCCCCAGCCCCAGCCCTGCCACCAGCCCAGCCCCAGCCCCGTTCCCAAACCCCAGCTGCGGCCCCAGCCCTGCCCGAGCCCTGTCCCCAGCCCAGCCCAGCCCTAGGCCAGCCCTGCCCCAGCCCTGCCGCCAGCCCCAGCTCAGCCCCTGCCCAGCCCTGGCCTGGGCCCCAGCACCGGCCCCAGCCCAGCCCCGGCCCCAGCCCAGCCCCAGCCCTGCCCCCAGCCCCGGCCCCAGCACTGCTCCAGTCCCCACCCCAACCCCAGCCCCAGCCCAAGCCCTGCCACCAGTCCCAGCCCCAGACCTGCCCCCAGCCCAGCCCCAGAACCGGCTCCAGACACTAGCCCAGCCCTGCACTAGCCCTCCCCCACCCCCAGCCCCAGCCCAGCCCCTGCCCCAGACCCCAGCCCAGCCCCTGCCCCCAGCCCCGGCCCCAGCACTGGCCTCAGCCCTGCTCCCAGCCGACCCCCAGCCCCGGCCCCAGCCCCCAGCCCAGCGCCAGCCCTGCCCCAGACCTGCCCCTGCCCCAGCCCAGCCTCCAGCCCAGCCCTTGCCCAGCCACACGCCAGCCTTGCTCCAGCCCAGCCCCAGCCCTGCCCCAGCCCTTCCCCAGCCCCAACCCCCAGCCCAGCCCCAGCCCTGCCCCAGCCTCAGCCCAGCCCCAAGCTCCGGCCCTAGCCCCGGCCCCAACCCTGCCCCCAGCCCAGCCCTGCCCCAGCCGTGCCCCAGCCCCACCTCAGCGTCAAGCCCGGCCTTGCCCCAGCCCCGGGCCGAGCCCTGCCCCCTGCTCAGACCCAGCCCCGGCCCCAACCCTGCCTCCAGCCCTCCCCCAGCCCTGCCCAAGCCCCGGCCCCAGCCCAGCCCATGCCCTGTTCCCAGCCCAGCCCCGGCCCCTGCCCCATCCCTGCCCCAGCCCTGCCCCAAGCCTAGCCCCAGCCCTGCCCCTGCCCCAGCCCCCAACCCTGCCCCAGCCCCATCCCAGCCCCAGCTCAGCCCCTGCCCAGCCCTGGCCTGGGCCCCAGCACCGGCCCCAGCCCAGCCCTGCCCCAGCCCAGCCCCAGAACCAGCCCCAGACCCTAGCCCAGCCCTGCACTAGCCCTCCCCCAGCACCCAGACCCAGCCTAGCCCCTGCCACAGTCCCCAGCCCCGCCCCTGCCCCCAGCCCCTGCCCCAGCCCTGGCCTCAGCCCTGCTCCAGCTGACCCCCAGCCCCGACCCCAGCCCCCAGCCCAGCGCCAGCCCTGCCCCAGACCTGCCCCTGCCCCAGCCCAGCCTCCAGCCCAGCCCTTGCCCAGCCCCAGCCCACCCCCAGCCCCGACCACAGCCCTGCCCCAGCCTTGCTCCAGCCCAGCCCCAGCCCTGCCCCAGCCCTGCGCCAGACCTTCCCCAAGCCCTGCCACCAGTCCCAGCCCCAGACCTGCCCCCAGCCCAGCCCCAGAACCGGCTCCAGACACTAGCCCAGCCCTGCACTAGCCCTCCCCCACCCCCAGCCCCAGCCCAGCCCCTGCCCCAGACCCCAGCCCAGCCCCTGCCCCCAGCCCCGGCCCCAGCACTGGCCTCAGCCCTGCTCCCAGCCGACCCCCAGCCCCGGCCCCAGCCCCCAGCCCAGCGCCAGCCCTGCCCCAGACCTGCCCCTGCCCCAGCCCAGCCTCCAGCCCAGCCCTTGCCCAGCCACACGCCAGCCTTGCTCCAGCCCAGCCCCAGCCCTGCCCCAGCCCTTCCCCAGCCCCAACCCCCAGCCCAGCCCCAGCCCTGCCCCAGCCTCAGTCCAGCCCCAAGCTCCGGCCCTAGCCCCGACCCCAACCCTGCCCTCAGCCCAGCCCTGCCCCAGCCGTGCCCCAGCCCCACCTCAGCCTCAAGCCCAGCCTTGCCCCAGCCCCGGGCCGAGCCCTGCCCCCTGCTCAGACCCAGCCCCGGCCCCAACCCTGCCTCCAGCCCTCCCCCAGCCCTGCCCAAGCCCCGGCCCCAGCCCAGCCCATGCCCTGTTCCCAGCCCAGCCCCGGCCCCTGCCCCATCCCTGCCCCAGCCCTGCCCCAAGCCTAGCCCCAGCCCTGCCCCTGCCCCAGCCCCCAACCCTGCCCCAGCCATCTCCCAGCCCCAGCCCAGCCCCAGCTCAGACCCAGCCCATCCCAGCCCGGCCCCCAGCCCCGGCCCCAGTCCCTGCCTCAGCCCTGCCCCAGCCCCAGCCCAGCTCTCAGACCAGCCCTGCCCCAGCCCAGCCCCAGACCTGGCCCCAGCCCCGGCCCCAGCCCTACCCCAGACCTTCACCAGCCCCAGCCCAGCCCCGACCCCAGCCTCAGCCCCAGCCCAGCCCCAGCCCTGCCACCAGCCCAGCCCCAGCCCCGTTCCCAGCTCCCAGCTGCGGCTCAGCCCTGCCCGAGCCCTGTCCCCAGCCCAGCCCAGCCCCAACCCAGCCTCCAGCCCTACCCTGCCCCAGCCCCATCCCAGCCCCAGCTCAGCCCCTGCCCAGCCCTGGCCTGGGCCCCAGCACCGGCCCCAGCCCAGCCCTGCCCCAGCCCAGCCCCAGAACCGGCCCCAGACCCTAGCCCAGCCCTGCACTAGCCCTCCCCCAGCACCCAGACCCAGCCTAGCCCCTGCCACAGTCCCCAGCCCCGCCCCTGCCCCCAGCCCCTGCCCCAGCCCTGGCCTCAGCCCTGCTCCCAGCTGACCCCCAGCCCCGGCCCCAGCCCCCAGCCCAGCGCCAGACCTGCCCCAGACCTGCCCCTGCCCCAGCCCAGCCTCCAGCCCAGCCCTTGCCCAGCCCCAGCCCACCCCCAGCCCCGACCACAGCCCTGCCCCAGCCTTGCTCCAGCCCAGCCCCAGCCCTGCCCCAGCCCTGCGCCAGACCTTCCCCAGCCCCAACCCCCAGCCCAGCCCCAGCCCTGCCCCAGCCTCAGCCCAGCCCCCAGCTCCGGCCCCAGCTGTGGTCCCAACCCTGCCCCCAGCCCAGCCCTGCCCCAGCCATGGCCCAGTTCCACCTCACCCTCAAGCCCAGCCTTGCCCCAGCCCCAGCCCCAGTCCAGCCCCAGCCCTTCCCCAGCCCCAACCCCCAGCCCTTCCCCAGCCACACGCCAGCCTTGCTCCAGCCTTGCCCCAGCCCTGCCCCAGCCATGCCCCAGTTCCACCTCAACCTCAAGCCCAGCCTTGCCCCAGCCCCATCCCCATCCCAGCCCCATCCCAGCCCTAGCCCTGCCCTAGCCCTGGCCCCAGCCCCGCCCCCAGCCCCGGCCCCAGCCCAGCCCCAGCTCAGCCCAAGCCCTGCCCCGGCCCCAGCCCCAGCCCAGCCCTGTCCCCAGCCCAGCCCCAGCCAAACCCCAGCCCCAGCTCAGCCTCTGCTCAGCCCCGAACTGTGCCCCAGCGCAGCCCCATCCCTGCCCCGGCCCCAGCCCCAGCCAAGCCCCAACTCAGCCCCAGCCCTGCCCCGGCCCCAGCCCTACCCCAGCCCTGTCCCCAGCCCAGCCCCAGCCAAACCCCAGCCCCAGCTCAGCCTCTGCCCAGCCCTGGCCTGCGCCCCAGCCCCGGCCCCAGCCCAGCCCCAGCCCCATACCAGGCCCCAGCCCAGCCCCAGCACCAGCCCCTGCCCTGCCCCCAGCCCACCCTCAGCTCAGCCCCAGCCCAGCCCCGGCCCCTGCCCTCCCCTAGCCCAGACCCAAGCCCCAGCCCAGCCCCGGACCCAGACCAAGACCCAGCCCTGACCCCAGCACCGGACCCAACCCCGGCCCCAGCCCAGCCCCAGCCCTGCCCCCAGCCCTGACCCCAGCCCTGACCCATCCCAGGCCCCAGACCCGGCCCCAGCCCAGCCCCAGCCCTGCCCCCAGCCCCGGCCCCAGCCCCACCCCAGACCTTCACCAGCCCCAGCCCCAGCCCTGGCCCCAGTCCCGGCGCCAGACCTGCCCCCAGCACAGCCCCAGAACCAGCCCCAGCCCCTAGCCCAGCCGTGCACTAGCCCTCCCCCAGCCCCCTGCCCCAGCCCAGCCCCTGCCCCCAGCCCCAGCCCTGCCCCTGCCCCCGGCCCCAGCCCAGCCCTTGCCCAGCCACATGCCAGCCTTGCTCCAGCCCAGCCTCAGCCCTGCCCCAGCCCTTCCCCAGCCCCAACCCCCAGCCCAGCCCCAGCCCTGCCCCAGCCTCAGCCCAGCCCCAGCTCCGGCCCCAGCCCCGGCCCCAACCCTGGCCCCAGCCCAGCCCTACCCCAGCCATGCCCCAGCCCCACCTCAGCCTCAAACCCAGCCTTGCCCCAGCCCCAGCCCCAGCCCTGCCCCTGCCTCCAGCCCCAGCCCCAGCCCCAGCCCAGCCCCAGCCCCATCCCTGCTTCCAGCCCAGTCTCAGCCCCAACCCTGCCTCAGCCCTGCCCCAGCATCGGCCACAGCCCCAGCCCTGCCCCAGCCTTGCCCCTGCCTCCAGCCCCGGCCCCAGCCCTGCCCCCAGCCCTGCCCCAGCCCCGGCCCCAGACCCCAGCCCAGCCCCAGCCCCGGCCCCAGCCCAGCCCCCAGCCCTGCCCCAGCCATGGCCCCAGCCCCCAGCCCCCGCCCCAGCCCCAGCCCTGCCCCAACCCTGGCCCAGCCCTCAGCCCAGCCACAGCCACAGCCCAGCCCCCAGCCCTGCCCCAGCCACGGCCCCAGCCCAGCCCCAGCCCCAGCCCCGATTACAGCCCCCAGACAAGTCCCAGCCCAGCCCCATCCCTGCCCCCAGCCAAGTCCCAGCCCCAACCCTTCCCCAGGCCTGCCCCAGCACCGGCCGAGCCCCACTTTAGCCTCACCCAGCCCCGGCCCCGGCTCCAGCCCCGGCCCCAGACCCTGCCCTGCCCCCAGCCCTGCCCCAGCCTCGGCCCCAGCCCTGCCCCAGCCCCAGCTCAGCCCCAGCCCAGCCCCGGCCCCTGCCCTCCCCTAGCCCAGACCCAAGCCCCAGCCCAGCCCTGGACCCAGCCTGAGACCAGGCCCTGACCCCAGCCCCGGACCCAACCCCGGCCCCAGCCCAGCCCCAGCCCTGCCCCCAGCCCTGCCCCCAGCCCCGACCCATCCCAGGCCCCAGCCCGGGTCCCAGCCCCGGCCCCAGCCTCAGCCCCAGCCCAGCCCCAGCCCCAGCCCCGTTCCCAGCTCCCAGCTGCGGCCCCAGACCTGCCCGAGCCCGGTCCCCAGCCCAGCCCAGCCCTAGCCCAGCCCTGCCCCAGCCCTGCCCCCAGCCCCAGCTCAGCCCCTGCCAAGCCCCGGCCTGGGCCCCAGCACCACCGCCAGCACAGCCCCGGCCCCAGCCCAGCCCCAGACCTGCCCCCAGCCCCGGCCCCAGCCCAGCCCTAGCCCTGACCCAGCCCAGCCCTAGCCCTTCCCAAGCCCTGGCCCCAGCCCAGCCCCAGCTCAGCCCCAGCTCAGCCCCAACACTGCCCCAGCCGAGCCCCAGCCAAACCCCAGCCCCAGATCAGCCTCTGCCAAGCCCCGACCTGTGCCCCAGCCCAGCCCCAGCCCAGCCCAGCCCCAGCCTAGCCCCAGTCCTGACACCAGCCCAGCCCCAGCCACGTTCCCAGCCCCCAGCTGCGGCCCCAGCCCTGCCCGAGCCCTGTCCCCAGCCCAGCCCAGCCCAGCCCCAGCCCAGCCCTGGCCCCAGCCCCGGCCCCAGCCCTGCCACCAGCCCAGACACAGCTCAGCCCCTGCCCAGCCCTGGCCCCAGCCCTTCCCCCAGCCCTGCCCCTGCCCTGGCCCCAGCCCAGCCCATGCCCTGTTCCCAGCCCAGCCCCGGCCCTGGCCCCTGCCCTGCCCCAGCCCTGCCCCCAGTTCAGCTCCAGACCTGCCCCTGCCCCCAGCCCCCAACCCTGCCCCAGCCCTGCCCCCAGCCCAGCCCCAGACCTGCCCCTGTTCCAGCCCCCAACCCTGCCCCAGCCGTGTCCCGGCCCCAGCCCAGCCCCAGCTCAGACCCAGCCCACCCCAGCCCTGCCCCCAGCCCCGGCCCCAGTCCCTGCCCCAGCTTTGCCCCAGCCCCAGCTCAGCTCTCAGACCAGCCTTGCCCCCAGCCCCGGCCCCAGCCCTACTCCAGACTTCACCAGCCCCAGCCCCGCCCCTGCCCCAGCCCTGCCCTAGCAGCATCCCAGGCCCCAGCCCAGTCATGCCCCCAGCAAAGCCCCAGCCCTGCCCCAGCCCTGCCACCAGCCCAGCCTCAGCCATGTTCCCAGCCCCAGCTGCGGCCCCAGCCCTGCCCCCAGCCCCAGCTCAGCCCCTGCCCAGCCCCGGCCTGGGCCCCAGCACCGACTCCAGCCCAGCCCCAGCCCCAGCCCAGACCCAGCCCTGTCCCCAGCTCCGGCCCCAGCCCCTGCCCAACCCTGCCAGCAGCCCAGCCCTGCCCCAGCCGTGCCCCAGCCCCACCTCAGCCTCAAGCCCAGCCTTACCCCAGCCACGGCCCCAACCCTGCCCCCAGCCCTCCCCCAGCCCTGCCCCAGCCCCGGCCCCAGCCCAGCCCCAGCCCTGCCCCAGTCCTGCCCCAGCCCCACCCCGGCCCCGGCCCCAGCCAAGCCCCAGCTCAGCCCCAGCCCTGCCCCAGCCCCAGCCCTACCCCAGCCCTGTCCCCAGCCCAGCCCCAGCCAAACCCTAGCCCCAGCTCAGCCTCTGCCCAGCCCTGGCCTGCGCCCCAGCCCCGGCCCCAGCCCAACCCTAGCCCCATACCAGGCCCCGCCCAGCCCCAGCACCAGCCCCTGCCCTGCCCCCAGCCCAGCCTCAGCTCAGCCCCAGCCCAGCCCTGGCCCCTGCCCTCCCCTAGCCCAGACCCAAGCCCCACCCCAGCCCTGGACCCAACCCCGGCCCCAGCCCAGCCCCAGCCCTGCCCCAGCCCCAGCCCAGCTCTCAGACCAGCCCTGCCCCAGCCCAGGCCCAGACCTGGCCCCAGCCCCAGCCCCAGCCCTACCCCAGACCTTCACCAGCCCCAGCCCAGCCCCAACCCAGCCTCCAGCCCTACCCTGCCCCAGCCCCATTCCAGCCCCAGCTCAGCCCCTGCCCAGCCCTGGCCTGGGCCCCAGCACCGGCCCCAGCCCAGCCCTGCCCTAGCCCAGCCCCAGACCTGCCCCCAGCCCAGCCCCAGAACCGGCCCCAGACCCTAGCCCAGCCCTGCACTAGCCCTCCCCCAGCACCCAGACCCAGCCTAGCCCCTGCCACAGACCCCAGCCCCGCCCCTGCCCCCAGCCCCTGCCCCAGCCCTGGCCTCAGCCCTGCTCCCAGCCGACCCCCAGCCCCGGCCCCAGCCCCCAGCCCAGCGCCAGACCTGCCCCAGACCTGCCCCTGCCCCAGCCCAGCCTCCAGCCCAGCCCTTGCCCAGCCCCAGCCCACCCCCAGCCCCGACCACAGCCCTGCCCCAGCCTTGCTCCAGCCCAGCCCCAGCCCTGCCCCAGCCCTGCGCCAGACCTTCCCCAGCCCCAACCCCCAGCCCAGCCCCAGCCCTGCCCCAGCCTCAGCCCAGCCCCCAGCTCCGGCCCCAGCTGTGGTCCCAACCCTGCCCCCAGCCCAGCCCTGCCCCAGCCATGGCCCAGTTCCACCTCACCCTCAAGCCCAGCCTTGCCCCAGCCCCAGCCCCAGTCCAGCCCCAGCCCTTCCCCAGCCCCAACCCCCAGCCCTTCCCCAGCCACACGCCAGCCTTGCTCCAGCCTTGCTCCAGCCCTGCCCCAGCCATGCCCCAGTTCCACCTCAACCTCAAGCCCAGCCTTGCCCCAGCCCCAGCCCCAGCCCCAGCCCAGCCCCAGCCCAGCCCCTGCCCCAGCCCTGCCCTAGGAGCATCCCAGCCCCCAGCCCAGTCATGCCCGCAGCAAAGCCCCAGCCCTGCCACCAGCCCAGCCTCAGCCATGTTCCCAGCCCCCAGCTGCGGCCCCAGCCCTGCCCCCAGCCCCATCCCAGCCCCTGCCCAGCCTCCAGCCCCAACCTGCCCCAGCCCCATCCCAGCCCCATCCCAGCCCTAGCCCTGCCCCAACCCTGGCCCAGCCCTCAGCCCAGCCACAGCCACAGCCCAGCCCCCAGCCCTGCCCCAGCCACGGCCCCAGCCCAGCCCCAGCCCCAGCCCCGGTTACAGCCCCCAGCCAAGTCCCAGCCCAGCCCCATCCCTGCCCCCAGCCAAGTCCCAGCCCCAACCCTTCCCCAGGCCTGCCCCAGCACCGGCCGAGCCCCACTTTAGCCTCACCCAGCCCCGGCCCCGGCTCCAGCCCCGGCCCCAGACCCTGCCCTGCCCCCAGCCCTGCCCCAGCCTCGGCCCCAGCCCTGCCCCAGCCCCAGCTCAGCCCCAGCCCAGCCCCGGCCCCTGCCCTCCCCTAGCCCAGATCCAAGCCCCAGCCCAGCCCCGGACCCAGCCTGAGACCAGGCCCTGACCCCAGCCCCGGACCCAACCCCGGCCCCAGCCCAGCCCCAGCCCTGCCCCCAGCCCTGCCCCCAGCCCCGACCCATCCCAGGCCCCAGCCCGGGTCCCAGCCCCGGCCCCAGCCCTACCCCAGACCTTCACCAGCCCCAGCCCAGCCCCGGCCCCAGTCTCAGCCCCAGCCCAGCCCCAGCCAAACCCCAGCCCCAGCTCAGCCCCTGCCAAGCCCCGACCTGTGCCCCAGCTGCAGCCCCAGCCCAGCCCAGCCCCAGCCTAGCCCCAGTCCTGACACCAGCCCAGCCCCAGCCACGTTCCCAGCCTCCAGCTGCGGCCCCAGCCTTGCCCGAGCCCTGTCCCCAGCCCAGCCCAGCCTCAGCCCAGCCCTGGCCGCAGCCCCGGCCCCAGCCCTGCCACCAGCCCAGACACAGCTCAGCCCCTGCCCAGCCCTGGCCCCAGCCCTTCCCCCAGCCCTGCCCCTGCCCTGGCCCCAGCCCAGCCCATGCCCTGTTCCCAGCCCAGCCCCGGCCCTGGCCCCTGCCCTGCCCCAGCCCTGCCCCCAGTTCAGCTCCAGACCTGCCCCTGCCCCCAGCCCCCAACCTTGCCCCAGCCCTGCCCCCAGCCCAGCCCCAGCCCTGCCCCTGCCCCCAGCCCAGTCCCAGCCCCAACCCTGCCTCAGCCCTGCCCCAGCACCGGCCACAGCCCCAGCCCTGCCCCAGCCTTGCCCCTGCCTCCAGCCCCGGCCCCAGCCCTGCCCCCAGCCCTGCCCCAGCCCCGGCCCCAGCCCCCAGCCCAGCCCCAGCCCCGGCCCCAGCCCCAGCCCCAGCCCTGTCCCCAGCCCTGCCCCAGATCTGGCCCCAGCCCCCAGTCCCAGCCCCAGCCCCAGCCCTGCCCCAACCCTGGCCCAGCCCCCAGCCCAGCCACAGCCACAGCCCAGCCCCCAGCCCTGCCCCAGCCAATGCCCCAGCCCCCAGCCCCCAGCCCCAGCCCCAGCCCCAGCCCCAGCCCCAGCCCTGCCCCAACCCTGGCCCAGCGCTCAGCCCACCCACAGCCACAGCCCAGCCCCCAGCCCAGCCCCAGCCCCAGCCCCGGTTACAGCCCCCAGACAAGTCCCAGCCCAGCCACATCCCTGCCCCCAGCCAAGTCCCAGCCCTGCCCCCAGCCCCGGCACCAGACTTGCCCCCAGCACAGCCCCAGAACCAGCCCCAGCCCCTAGCCCAGCCCTGCACTAGCCCTCCCCCAGCCCCAATCCCCAGCCCAGCCCCAGCCCTGCCCCAGCCTCAGCCCAGCCCCCAGCTCCGGCCCCAGCCTCGGCCCCAACCCTGGCCCCAGCCCAGCCCTGCCCCAGCCATGCCCCAGCCCCACCTCAGCCTCAAGCCCAGCCTTGCCCCAGCCCCAGGCCGAGCCCTACCCCCTGCTCAGCCCCAGCCCAGCCCCAGCCCTGCCACCAGCCCAGCCCCAGCGCCGTTCCCAGCCCCCAGCTGCGGCCCCAGCCCTGACCGAGCCCTGTCCCCAGCCCAGCCCAGCCCCAACCCAGCCTCCAGCCTCACCCTGTCCCAGCCCCATCCCAGCCCCAGCTCAGCCCCTGACCAGCCCCGGCCTGGGCCCCAGCACCGGCCCCAGCCCAACCCCGGCCCCAGCCCCCAGCCCTGCCCCAGCCCCGGCCCCAGCCCTGGCTCCAGCCCAGCCCCAGCCCTGCCCCAGCCTCATCACTTCCCAGCCCCGTCCCCTGCCCCCAGCCTTGCCCCCAGCCCAGCCACAGCCTTGGCCCCAACCCTGGCTCCAGCCCTGCCCCCAGCCCCGGCCCCAGCCCCACCCCAGACCTTCACCAGCCCCAGCCCCAGCCCTGCCCCCAGTCCCGGCGCCAGACCTGCCCCCAGCACAGCCCCAGAACTGGCCCCAGCCCCTAGCCCAGCCCTGCACTAGCCCTCCCCCAGCCCCAGCCCCAGCACAGCCCCTGCCACAGCCCCCAGCCCAGCCCCAGCCCTGCCCCAGACCTGCTCCTGCCCCAGACCAGCCTCCAGCCCAGCCCTTGCCCACCCCCAGCCCCAGCCCTGCCCCCAGCTCCGGCCCCAGCCCCGGCCCCAACCCTGGCCCCAGCCCAGCCCTGCCCCAGCCATGCCCCAGCCCCACCTCAGCCTCAAGCCCAGCCTTGCCCCAGCCCCGGGCCGAGCCCTGCCCCCTGCTCAGATCCAGCCCCGGCCCCAACCCTGCCCCCAGACCTCCCCCAGCCCCGGCCCCAGCCCTACCCCAGACTTTCACAAGCCCCAGCCCAGCCCCGGCCCCAACCCTGCCCCCAGCCCTCCCCCAGCCCTGCCCCAGCCCCGGCCCCAGCCCTGTCCCCAGCCCTGCCCCAACCCCGGCCCCAGCCCCCAGCCCTGCCCCAGCCCCGGCCCCAGCCCTGGCTCCAGCCCAGCCCCAGCCCTGCCCCAGCCTCATCACTTCCCAGCCCCCAGCCCCAGCCCTGTCCCCTGCCCCCAGCCCTGCCCCCAGCCCAGCCACAGCCTTGGCCCCAGCCCCGGCTCCAGCCCTGCCCCCAGCCCCGGCCCCAGCCCCACCCCAGACCTTCACCAGCCCCAGCCCCAGCCCTGCCCCCAGTCCCGGCGCCAGACCTGCCCCCAGCACAGTCCCAGAATTGGCCCCAGCCCCCAGCCCTGCACTAGCCCTCCCCCAGCCCCCTGCCCCAGCCCAGCCCCTGCCCCAGACCCCAGCCCCGCCCCTGCCTCCAGCCCCGGCCCCAGCCCTGCCCCAGCCCAGCCTCCAGCCCAGCCCTTGCCCAGCCACATGCCAGCCTTGCTCCAGCCCAGCCTCAGCCCTGCCCCAGCCCTTCCCCAGCCCCAATCCCCAGCCCAGCCCCAGCCCTGCCCCAGCCTCAGCCCAGCCCCCAGCTCCGGCCCCAGCCCCAGCCCCAACACTGGCCCCAGCCCAGCCCTACCCCAGCCATGCCCCAGCCCCACCTCAGCCTCAAGCCCAGCCTTGTCCCAGCCCCGGGCCATGGCCTGCTCCCAGCTCAGACCCAGCCCCGGCCCCAACCCTGCACCCAGCCCTGCCCCACCCTGGCCCCAGCCCTGCCCCCAGCCCAGACCCAGCTCAGCCCCTACCCCAGCACAGCCGCAGCCCTACCCCCAGCCGCGGCCCCCAGCCCTGGACCCAGTCCCGACCCCAGGCCTGTCCAAGCCTCGGCCCCAGCCCAGACCAGCCCTGCCCCCAGCTGCAGCCCTAGCCCCAGCCCCAGCCCCTAGCCCCAGCCTAGCCCCAGCTCAGCCCCAGCCTAGCCCTGGCCGCAGGCCTACCCCAGCCCTGCCCCAGCCCCAACTCAGTCCAGCCCCAGCCCAGCCCCAGACCCATACCAGGCCCCAGCCCAGACCCAGTGCCAGCCCTGCCCCCACCCCAGCCCAGGCCCAGCCCTGCCCCAGCCCCGGCCCCAGCCCAGCCCCAGCTCAGCCCCAGCCCAGCCCTGGCCCCTGCCCTCCCCCAGCCCAGCCCCGGACCCAGCCCAAGACCCAGCCCTGACCCCAGCCCCGGCCCCAGCTCCGGTCCCAGCCCCAGCCCCAGCCCTGCCACCAGCCCAGCCCCAGCCCCGGCCCCAGCCCCCAGCTGCAGCCCCAGCCCTGCCCCAGCCCCAGCCCAGCTCTCAGCCCAGCCCTGCCCCAGCCCAGCCCCAGACCTGCCCCCAGCCCCGGCCCCAGCCCGCACCCTAACCCCGGCCCCAGCCCAGCCCCAGCCCTGCCCCCAGCCCTGCCCCCACCCTGCCCCCAGCCCTGCCCCCAGCCCTGACCCATCCCAGGCCCCAGACCCGGCCACAGCACCGGCCCCAGCCCTGGCACCAGCCCAGCCCCAGCCCCATACTGTTGAGGATTGTTTTGAGCAAGAGGGGCCTTGGGTCCCTGGAACCCCTGTGCAATTCAGGCCTTGAAGAATTCCCTGTTGATAATATAGTGGCGCCGTAAGAGATGTGAGAAAGTGCTGATTGCTTGGTATGCTAAAGCCCAGCTGCCCCTGAGATGGGAGGCAAGCAAGATAAGGAGGAGGCGAGATCTGGGAAAGAGAGCAATTAGGCCGGATAGAAGAATTCCACAGAGTTGTGAAAACAATGATGTAACCTTTTAGAGAGCAACCAATAGTATGTTGCCAAGTGGGCATAATTATAGCAAACTGTATATAAGATGTGTCTGATGCTCAATAAAGTTGGAATCCGCTGATCAAATTGGTCGAATAAGCGGCCCCCTTCTTGCGGCAAATGGCGCTCGAACACGGGACCCTAATGAAGACAAAGGTTAGGGTCTAAGAAGTTCTTCGGGACTTGGGAGATTCGGAGTAAGCCGGAGGCAAGAAGAAGGCCGGCCCGGGAGAGCAGTACCGGAGGCTGCAAGAAAAGGGAAGACAGCCTTGAAGCCGAAGACGCTGTAGAGCCGGGAACTGCTTAAACGAGGTCTGTGCGCACAGGTATTAACGTTTAAATACGGACATGGATAGGCAGGCAGCGTATGATTTACTTATACGCTTTTTAGAAAAGCGACAGTGTAAGTTAAATTTTACAAAGGAGTTGGTGCTGCTGTTAAGCTATGCAGGAGAGTTAGGATATTTTAAGGATCCAAATGAGGTGTTTGAAAGATTGCAGTGGAAAAAGTTTGGACAAGATTTGTGGCTGCGTGGGTTAGATGATGAAAAACAAGCAAAGGAGTGTGGAAAATGGTGGAAGATGGTTATGACAGCACTGGATCAGCATCATGCTGAGCAAATGGCAGCTTATTGTGGCCGGTTGACGTTGCCCCCTTAAGAAAGGGAATATGGTGGACGGAAGTTGGTAAACGGAAGGAATAGTCTAAACTATTTCATTGGTAAAGTGGGAGGAAGCACCTTCTGAGCTGGGACTATACTGGGTTTTTCCAGCTCCTTGTCTTCAGTCTTGCTTCCGCCTCTTCTTCATGCTGCAGCTTTTCCTGTGCTGGGCTTTCTGCCAAGGCCTCGGCCTTGAAGATAAGATAGAAGGCCTGTATTGACTCCTTTCCAATTAACACAAAACTGCTTTTAACTTCTTTCTCTTTTCTTTCTCCCTCCTTTCCGAACTACTCTGGGGAAAGGGGGGGGGGAGAGAGGGGAGAGCGGAGGTGGGGAACCCCTCGGCAGAGGGGGGCTACTCTCATTTCTGTGTTACTCTGTTGTATATCTTTGTATATATTGTAGATATTGTAAATTTGTAAATATTCCCCCTGCAAATCCTACATTGCTTTGTAAATATAGCTCCACTGCTTTGCTAATTCAGCTTGAGAGTTTTTTTTCCTTTCCCTTCAATTTTTTTTTCCCTTTTACTTTACAAGGGGGAAGGGAGGAGGCTTCTTGGCCTTACCCCTTCCATCCCACGACACTTATCAAGCCAGGGTACGATTAGATCATATAGACCCAAATGGAGCAAGTGTTACACATGCTGGGTTGCCTTTGTCAGAAGAGGTTCAGGATTATTTAAGAAAGGAGAAGGCTGCGTGTGTAAAAGGGCTAGGTGGCAGAGTTGAATTACAATCTGTAACACAGGACTCTGGTGAGGAGCCTTCCCCGTCTCTTTTAGCTGAGCAAATTGTACAGGAGAAGAAAGTAGGTGAGGGAGAGGAGACAAACAGGGCGGTAGACCCTGGAGGTGGTGTTAAAGATCATGCAAGAAAGCACGCAGAGTATTGGCGAAAGGTTGCAGAACACTTAAATGCCGAAGGAGATCAGGAAGGGCTTAGCCGGCTGGCTGCTTCACATCAAGCTTTTCCAGTAATGTATACACAGGTCCCTGGGGAGCAAAATGTTGTTCAGGCTGATGTAACTCAATTGCCATGGAAATTGTTATCTCCATTAAGACAGACTGCGAGTCAGTTTGGGGTTCAATCTGAACCAGCTAGACAGATGATTGATTTTATTTATATGAACTATAATATGTTACCTAGAGATTCTTATAATGTTATGAACCTGATCCTAATAGCATCTCAATTTATGACATTTTTGAATGAGTGGGAACACCTAGCTAGACAATCAGCTGGAGTACAAAGACAGCAAAACGATCCATTATTTGGTGTAACAGTAGACCAGTTGTGTGGAACGGGACAGTATGAGAGACCAGAGTTACAGGCATTTTTACAGCCGCCTGTTTTGCAAGCATCAGCCCAGATAGTAAGGAGGGCTTTTGAAAAGCAGAAGGATGGAAATGCAAATCCTCACTATATGGGAATTAAGCAAGGTAGACAGGAACCTCTTGGTGAATTTATAGATAAGTTGCTTGCCGCACTTAGAGCAGCAAGCGTAGGAGAAGGTATCCGAGAGGCAATTTTAAGGCAGCGTTTAATGCAGAATGGGAACCAGCAGACGCAGCAGCTTATTACATCAGCAGATCCTAGATGGACGATAGCCGAATTGTTGCAGAGGGCTCAGGACTTGCCAAGCAATCCGATGGCCATGTTGACGGAGGTGATTGATAAGGGATTACAAAAACAGGCTGAGATGTTGTCAATGACAATGACAAAACAGCCTGAGCATAGTCAATAGGTTATGGCAGCCTTAGTACCTTTGCGCACAAACTCGAAAGGGCAAGGCGGACCCTATAAGCAGTCATCAGACGAAATACAGTGTCATCGAAAAGCGTAAGGCGGAGATATCGTCTAAAGTAATGCCTGGACTTTTGGCCCATAGATCCGCTTTAGGGCATTTCCCTAGCGGAGAAAGTTATTTTGATGAAGCTTGTTGGAGAGAATACAGGAACAAGTTGTGGGACTTGGTTATAGATGGTGATAAAACTGCTATAAAGCTGCAAAAGTCGTGGCGAGAATGCATGAACTGTGTTAAAACCTATGAACTGAAACAGCGAATGGCTGCTGCAGTTAGAGCAACTTTGTCAGGACGAGATGCAGCGCCAGGTGTATCTGAGTTGCAGCTGAAAGATGTGTCTGAGAACTATCGACCGATCGACCGGGGCCGCCCCCGATACATCTTGCGGCGACCACACCGCGTTTACCAGCCGACACCACTGCCGTTTGCACACAGCGGGGAAAAAGCCGGAAAAAGGCAGTTCAGTGTGTTCGACCCCTTTTTATCAACACCTTCCTCTGACATCGCCAGCAACGGCTCGGATTCGGAAGACAACATCGGCAGCGAGGAATTCAAACAGCGCCAACTTTGCTTTACGGCCCCTCTTAGAAAAAATGGAGCGCTTGGAGGCTCGCGGTTACAGCGTTCCTACCACCGCACTCCTCCCGCGAGCCCTGCCGGCCCCCGCGGATACTGACGGCTCCGACCAAGGCGGTACCGGCTGACGCACCACCGACACCGACAGCACCGACAGTAGCAGCGGAGCAGCTGCCACGGCAGCAGCCCCCACCCCTTTCCCCCGCAGCGGCTTTAGCCGCACTACTCTGTTTTGATTTAAAGCAACAGTACTCATTTTGTCATTTCTGATTGTAACGTCTTTCAGAGATTTGTTATTTAGAGTTTTGTTAAGTTTTTCTAATAAGCATAATGAATAAGTAAGCATTTGGTATTTATAAGTACTTAGTACATAGTAATTGCAGTAAGGTGTATGCACTTAGTTAAGAGTTCAAATTGTAAGATTTTCTTTTGGTTCGAACCTTCTTAGTTGTCTGCCTAGGCATTTCAAAGGAGCTCCATGTAATATAGTTAAGGAATGTATAAACAGGTTTTAATTTTGGAAAGTGTTTTTTAGTTAATGTAACAATTTTATTTCTTTTTAGACACTGATTTGATGGATTAATTTTAACATAGTTTTTTAAGGTCTTAAGGATTTTTTGGTATTAGCATAAGTTCAGGTTTGTAGTAAATAGGTATTAATTTTAACAACTATTCCTTCACTAGTGTGCAGAAGAATCAAGACTAAGAGGAAACAGCATTTCCCATGAAGTCGAACATCGATCACAATAACTGTTATGATAATTTGGGGTCAAAAGCATCAATCAAAAAAATATTTTGTCCTGAATGCTGAATTTGAAAATAGGCAGTTTGGGCTGGTAAATACAGAAAACCTATTTTGTGGTGAGAAAAAGGATTTAAATCCCCATGGAAAATTATTGAAAGGGATTGGCATAAGTGGGAAATAAAGACTAGAGAAATTTTACTTGGGAAGTATCAGGAATAATTAAAAGGATTAGTAAAAGGAAAAGTAAGAGACATAAGATTTTGAAGGAAGAGGAATTGAAATAACAAAAGCACAATGGGAAATGGTAAACGAACTAACCAAGGAAGTAGAGAAGAGACTCCAAATGGAATTTTGAAGTGGGTTAAGGAGTTAAAATCTGTAGGGCTCCTGAAGAATGTAACTGCTGCCGAGAAGAAAAAACACCTGGCTGCTGGTTGTGCCCAGTAGGCTAAGGAGGCAGAGTTAACATATACTGGTGGAGCCTAATCTTGATCCTAACCCTATTTTTATATAAGGAGTCCAATCAAAATCAAAGACCATGTTCCCATGTGTGGATAAATTCTCTTCTAATATTAGTAATGATAGGTAGGTTGAAAGGCCATTATGGAGCTAAGATTATAACATCATCTGAAGTAAAGGTATCAGAACAGATGAACCTAGTCATGATCCAGTTAAAGAAGTATTGAAAAATTTGGAAATTTTAACACAAATCAATGGTGACAAAAAAAAAGAAGGGGGAATTGTGATGAATATACTGGTGATTTGTGTCAAAATTATAAGACTTAGAGTGCACTGGGATTAAGGGTCAGGATCTTGTGAAGCCTGTTTAGAGGGTAAAGGGAAAGAAACCTATCTTGCAGACTTGCAAGGACACTGTCTGGTCAATTGGAGACATCACGGCTGAGAAGGAGCTGACTTAAAGATAAACATTCAGAACTAGGAATTTGTTTTCTTCAGATAAGAAGCCTGCACAATTGAGCATGTGTGAAAGTGGATGCTTTGACCCTTACCACACTGAATGTAGGGAGAAGGGATTTATATGTTATCTCACCAGTTCGCTATAATTTTACACACCTAGAGGGAAAATCAAAATTCATAACAACACAACATGCATTTTCATTTTCGGTTGAAAACATCAACAAATGGTACCAATAAGAGATCAGTATTACTAGGATGAGCAAAAACACATTATTATGGGTAATTTTATATTGGGCAAAGCAATGAAGCTCTTTTGCTCTTGCTGATTGCCTGCAAGTTTTCTGTCTGTGAAGCTAGAGCCTGGCCAGATCTACCTTTACAGATTAAAGAAATCTTGCTACCATTAAACAAATTATGATTTTTGACCATCCTAGAGAAAATAAAGATGCAACATAACAGGTAATAATGAATTGATTAAACTTTTTCAGACATGTCTGATAGGGACACCCAGACTTAATGTAAATATGTTTGTTAATTATAGTAGTAAGTTTTAAGGTTCTTAGGCATTATTGTACTCATTTTTGATAATTGTTAAGCTTGTTATAATTGTATTATGCAAAGTGTTCAAAGAATAACCTCCAAGGCCTTACTTGCACAAAAGAAAAACGGGGGAATTGTTGAGGATTGTTTTGAGCAAGAGGGGCCTTGGGTCCCAGGAACGCCTGTGCAATTCAGGCCTTGAAGAATTCTCTGTTGATAATATAGTGGCGCCGTAAGAGATGTGAGAAAGTGCTGATTGCTTGGTATGCTAAAGCCCAGCTGCCCCTGAGATGGGAGGCAAGCAAGATAAGGAGGAGGCGAGATCTGGGAAAGAGAGCAATTAGGCCGGATAGAAGAATTCCACAGAGTTGTGAAAACAATGATGTAACCTCTTAGAGAGCAACCAATAGTATGTTGCCAAGTGGGCATAATTATAGCAAACTGTATATAAGATGTGTCTGATGCTCAATAAAGTTGGATTCCGCTGATCAAATTGGTCGAATAGCGGCCCCTTCTTGCGGCACCAGCCCCAGCCCCTGCCCTGCCCACAGCCCTGCCCCAGCCTCGGCCCCAGCCCTGCCCCAGCCCCGCTCCAGCCCTGCCCACAGCTCACAGCCAGCCCTGCCCCAGCCCTTCCCCAGCACCAGTCCAGCCCCCAGCTCCGGCCCCAGCCCCACCTCAGCCTCAAGCCCAGCCTTGCCCCAGCCCCGTCCAAGCCCTGACCCCGGCTCAGACCCAGCCCCGGCCCCAACCCTGCCCCCAGCCCTCCCCCAGCCCTGCCCCAGCCCTGGCCCCAGCCCAGCCTCAGCCCTGCCCCAGCCCTGCCGCAGCCCCAGCCCCAGCCCCGCCCCCAGCCCCGGCCCCAGCTCAGCCCCAGCCCAGCCCCGGCCCCTGCCCTCCCCCCAGCCCAGACCAAAGCCCCAGCCCAGCCAGAGACCCAGCCCTGACCCCAGCCCCGGACCCAACCCCGGCCCAGCTCAGCCCCAGCCCTGCCCCCAGCACTGCCCCCAGCCCTGCCCCCAGCCCTGACCCAACCCCAGCCCAGCCCCAGCCCAGCCCCAGCCCTGCCACCAGCCCAGCCCCAGCCCCTTTCCCAGCCCCCAGCTGAGGCCCCAGCCCAGCCCCAGCCCCAGCCCTGCCCCCATCCCCGGCCCCAGCCCGGGTCACAGCCCCGGCCCCAGCCCTACCCCAGACCTTCACCAGCCCCAGCCCAGCCCCGGCCCCAGCCTCAGCCCCAGCCCAGCCCCAGCCCTGCCACCAGCCCAGCCCCAGCGCCGTTCCCAGCCCCCAGCTGCGGCCCCAGCCCTGACCGAGCCCTGTCCCCAGCCCAGCCCAGCCCCAACCCAGCCTCCAGCCCTACCCTGTCCCAGCCCCATCCCAGCCCCAGCTCAGCCCCTGCCCAGCCCCGGCCTGGGCCCCAGCACTGGCCCCAGCCCAGCCCTGCCCCAGCCCAGCCCCAGCCCTGCCCCCAGCCCCAGCCCCGGACCTGCCCCCACCCCAGCCCCAGAACCAGCCCCAGACCCTAGCCCAGCCCTGCACTAGCCCTTCCCCAGCCCCCAGCCCCAGCCCAGCCCCTGCCACAGACCCCAGCCCCGCCCCAGCCCCCAGCCCAGCCCCTGCCCTTCCCCAGCACCAGCCCAGCCCCCAACTCCGGCCCCAGCCCCGGCCCAACCCTGCCAGCAGTCCAGCCCTGCCCCAGCCGTGCTCCAGCCCCACCTCAGCCTCAAGCCCAGCCTTGCCCCAGCCCCGTCCGAGCCCTGACCCCAGCTCAGACCCAGCCCTGGCCCCAACCCTGCACCCAGCCCAGCCCCAGCCCTGCCCCAGCCCTGCCCCAGCCCAGCCCCAGCACTGGCCCCAGCCCAGCTCCCAGCCCCGGCCCCACCTCAGCCCTTGCCCAGCCCCGGCCCCTGCCCTCCCCCAGCCCAGACCCAAGCCCCAGCCCAGCTCCGGACCCAGCCCGAGACCCAGCCCTGACGCCAGCCCCGGACCCAACCGCGGACCCAGCCCAGCCCCAGCCCCAGCCCCGTACCAGGCCTCAGTCCAGCCCCAGTCCCAGCCCCTGCCCTGCCCACAGCCCTGCCCCAGCCCCAGCCCCAGCCCCTGCCCTGCCCACAGCCCTGCCCCGCCCACAGCCCTGCCCCAGCCCCAGCCCCAGCCCCTGCCCTGCCCACAGCCCTGCCCCGACTTCAGCCCAGCCCCAGTCCTGCCCCAGCCCCGGCCACAGCTCAGCCCCAGCCCAGCCCTGGTCTCTGCCCTCCCCCAGCCCAGCCCCGGACCCAGCCCGAGACCCAGCCCTGACCCCAGCCCCAGCCACAGCTCCGGCCCGAGCCCCAGCCCCAGCCCTGCAACCAGCACAGCTCCAGCCCCGTTCCCAGCCCCCCGCTGCGGCCCCAGCCCTGCCCCAGCCCCAGCCCAGCTCTCAGCCCAGCCCTGCCCCAGCCGTGCCCCAGCCCCACCTCAGCCTCAAGCCCAGCCTTGCCCCAGCCCCGTCGGAGCCCTGACCCCAGCTCAGACCCAGCCCTGGCCCCAACCCTGCACCCAGCCCTCCCCCAGCCCTGACCCGCCCCGGCCCCAGCCCAGCCCCAGCCCTGCCCGAGCCCTGCCCCAGCACTGGCCCCAGCCCAGCTCCCAGCCCCGGCCCCACCTCAGCCCTAGCCCAGCCCTGGCCCCTGCCCTCCCCCAGCTCAGACCCAGCCCTGGCCCCAACCCTGCACCCAGCCCTCCCCCAGCCCTGACCCGCCCCGGCCCCAGCCCAGCCCCAGCCCCTGCCCTCCCCCAGCCCAGACCCAAGCCCCAGCCCAGCCCCGGACCCAGCCCGAGACCCAGCCCTGATGCCAGCCCCGGACCCAACCCCGGCCCCAGCCCAGCCCCAGCCCCCGCCCCGTACCAGGCCTCAGCCCAGCCCCAGCCCCAGCCCCTGCCCTGCCCACAGCCCTGCCCCCACTTCAGCCTCCAGCCCTACCCTGCCCCAGCCCCAGCCCAGCCCCAGCCCTGCCCCCAGCCCCGGCCCCAGACCTGCCCCCAGCCCAGCCCCAGAACCGGCCCCAGACCCTAGCCCAGCCCTGCACTAGCCCTCCCCCAGCCCCCAGACCCAGCCCAGCCCCTGCCACAGACCCCAGCCCTGCCCCAGCCCCCAGCCCAGCCCCAGCCCCATACCAGGCCCCAGCCCCATACCAGGCCCCAGCCCAGCCCCAGCGCCAGCCCTGCCCCCACCCCAGACCAGCCCCAGCTCTGCCCCGGCCCCAGCCCTACCCTAGCCCTGTCCCCAGACCAGCTCCAGCCAAACCCCAGCCCTGGCCTGCGCCACAGCCCCAGCCCCAACCCTGCACCTGGCCCCATCACCAGCCCTGCCCTGCCCTGCCCAAGCCTCAGCCCAGCCCTGCCCCCAGCTCAGCCCCAGCCCTGACCCAGTATGCCCCAGCCCCAGCCCAGCCTCCAGCCCACCCTTGCCCCTGCCCCAGCCCAGCCCTGGCCCCAGCCCCGGCCCCAGCCCTGCCCCCAGCCCAGACCCAGCTCAGCCCCTGCCCAGCCCTGGCCCCAGCCCTTCCCCCAGCCCTGGCCCAGCCCTGCCCCCAGCCCAGCCCCAGCCCTGCCCCAGCCCAGCCACAGCCCTACCCCCAGCCGCAGCCCCCAGCCCTGGACCCAGTCCCGACCCCAGGTCTGTCCAAGCCCCGGCCCCTGCCCAGACCCAGCCCTGCCCCCAGCCGCGGCTCTAGCCCCAGCCCCAGCCCCTAGCCCCAGCCCAGCCCCAGCTCAGCCCCAGCCCAGCCCCGGCCACAGCCCTACCCCAGCCCTGCCCCAGCCCCAACTCAGTCCAGCCCCAGCCCAGCCCCAGACTCAAACCAGGACCCAGCCCAGCCCCAGCGCCAGACCTGCACCAGCCCCAGCCGCAGCCCAGCCCCAGCTCAGCCCCAGCCCTGCCCCGGCCCCAGCCCTACCCTAGCCCTGTCCCCAGCCCAGCCCCAGCCAAACCCCAGCCCCGGCCTGAGCCCCAGCACCGGCCCCAGCCCAGCCCCAGCCCCAGCCCCATACCAGGCCCCGGCCCCGGCCCCAGCCTCAGCCCAGCCCCAGCCCCAGCCCCGTACCAGGCCTCAGCCCAGCCCCAGCGCCAGCCCTGCCCCCACTTCAGCCCAGCCCCAGTCCTGGCCCCTGCCCTCCCCCAGCCCAGCCCTGGACCCAGCCCGAGACCCAGCCCTGACCCCAGCCCCGGCCCCAGCTCCGGCCCCAGCCCCGGCCCCAGCCCTGCCACAAGCCCAGCCCCAGCCCAGTTCCCAGCCCCCAGCCCCGGCCCCAGCCCTACCCGAGCCCTGTCCCCAGCCCAGCCCAGCCCTAGCCCAGCCCTGCCCCAGCTCTGCCCCCAGCCCCAGCTCAGCCCCTGCCCAACCCCGCCCTGGGCACCAGCGCCGGCCCCAGCCCAGCCCCGGCCCCAGCCCAGCCCCAGCCCTGCCCCCAGCCCCGGCCCCAGCCCTGCTCCAGTCCCCGCCCCAACCCCAGCCCCAGGCCAAGGCCTGGCCCCAGTCCCGGCGCCAGACCTGCCCCCAGCCCAGCCCCAGAACCGGCCACAGACCCCAGCCCTGCCCCTGCCCCCAGCCACGGCCGCAGCCCTGGCCTCAGCCCTGCTCCCAGCCGTGCCCCAGCTCCGGCCCCAGCCCCCAGCACAGCCCAGCCCTTGCCCAGCCCTTGCCCAGCCCCAGCCCCGCCCACAGCCCTGCCCCAGCCCAGCCCTTGCCCAGCCACACGCCAGCCTTGCTCCAGCCCAGCCCCAGCCCTGCCCCAGCCCTTCCCCAGCCCCAACCCCCAGCCCAGCCCCAGACCTGCCCCAGCCTCAGCCCAGCCCCCTGCTCTGGCCCCAGCCCCGGCCCCAACGCTGCCCCCAGCCCAGCCCTGCCCCAGCCGTGTCCCGGCCCCAGCCCAGCCCTAGTTCAGACACAGCCCAGCCCCAGCCCTGTCACCAGCCCCGGCTCCAGTCCTGCCCCCAGCCCTGGCCCCAGTCCCTGCCCCAGCCCTGCCTCAGCCCCATCACAGCTGTCAGCCCAGCCCTGCCACAGCCCAGCCCCAGACTTGACCCCAGCCCCGGCCCCAGCCCGCACCCCAACCCCAGCCCCAGCCCAGCCACAGCCCTGCCCCCAGCCGTGCCCCCACCCTGCCCCCAGCCCTGCCCCCAGCCCTGACCCATCCCGGGCCCCAGCCCCGGCCCCAGCCCAGCCCCAGCCCCTGCCCTGCCCACAGCCCTGCACCAGCCTCGGCCCCAGCCCTTCCCCAGCCCCACTCCAGCCCTGCCCACAGCTCAGAGCCAGCCCTGCCCCAGCCCTTCCCCAGCCCCAACCCCCAGCCCAGCCCCTGCCCTTCCCCAGCACCAGCCCAGCCCCCAGCTCCGGCCCCAGCCCCGGCCCAACCCTGCCAGCAGTCCAGCCCTGCCCCAGCCGTGCTCCAGCCCCACCTCAGCCTCAAGCCCAGCCTTGCCCCAGCCCCATCCGAGCCCTGCCCCTAGCTCAGACCCAGCCCCGGCCCCAACCCTGCACCCAGCCCACCCCCAGCCCTGACCCGCCCCGGCCCCAGCCCAGCCTCAGCCCTGCCCCAGCCCTGGCCCCAGCCCCGCCCCCAGTCCCAGCCCTACCTCAGCCCTAGCCCAGCCCCGGCCCCTGCCCTCCCCCAGCCCAGCCTATGCCCTGTTCCCAGCCCAGCCCCGGCCCTGGCCCCTGCCCTGCCCCAGCCCTGCCCCCAGTTCAGCTCCAGACCTGCCCCTGCCCCAGCCCCCAACCCTGCCCCAGCCCTGCCCCCAGCCCAGACCAGCCCAGCCCAGCCCCAGCCCAGCCCCATTCCTGACACCAGCCCAGCCCCAGCCACGTTCCCAGCCCCCAGCTGCGGCCCCAGCCCTGCCCGAGCCCTGTCCCCAGCCCAGCCCAGCCCCAGCCCAGCCCTGGCCCCAACCCCGGCCCCAGCCCTGCCACCAGCCCAGACCCAGCTCAGCCCCTGCCCAGCCCTGGCCCCAGCCCTTCCCCCAGCCCTGCCCCTGCCCTGGCCCCAGCCCAGCCCATGCCCTGTTCCCAGCCCAGCCCCGGCCCTGGCCCCTGCCCTGCCCCAGCCCCAGCCCAGCTCTCAGCTCAGCCCTGCCCCCAGCCCCGGCCCCAGCCCTACCCCACCCCAGCTCCTGCCCCAGCCCTGCCCTAGCAGCATCCCAGCCCCTAGCCCAGTCATGCCCCCAGCAAAGCCCCAGCCCTGCCCCAGCCCTGCCACCAGCCCAGCCTCAGCCACGTTCCCAGCCCCAGCTGCGGACCCAGCCCTGCCCCCAGCCCCAGCTCAGCCCCTGACCAGCCCCGGCCTGGGCCCCAGCACCGACTCCAGCCCAGCCCCGGCCCCAGCCCAGACCCAGCCCTGTCCCCAGCTCCGGCCTCAGCCCCAGCCCAACCCTGCCAGCAGCCCAGCCCTGCCCCATCCGTGCCCCAGCCCCACCTCAGCCTCAAGCCCAGCCTTACCCCAGCCCCAGGCCGAGTCCTCCCCCCAGCTCAGACTCAGCCCCGGATCCAGCCCAGCCCCAGCCCAGCCTCCATCCCCAACCTGCCCCAGCCCCAGCCCAGCCCCAGCTCAGCCCCTGCCCAGCCCCGGCCTGGGCCCCAGCACTGGCCCCAGCCCAGCCCTGCCCCAGCCCAGCCCCAGCCCTGCCCCCAGCCCCAGCCCCGGACCTGCCCCCACCCCAGCCCCAGAACCAGCCCCAGACCCTAGCCCAGCCCTGCACTAGCCCTTCCCCAGCCCCCAGCCCCAGCCCAGCCCCTGCCACAGACCCCAGCCCCGCCCCAGCCCCCAGCCCAGCCCCTGCCCTTCCCCAGCACCAGCCCAGCCCCCAACTCCGGCCCCAGCCCCGGCCCAACCCTGCCAGCAGTCCAGCCCTGCCCCAGCCGTGCTCCAGCCCCACCTCAGCCTCAAGCCCAGCCTTGCCCCAGCCCCGTCCGAGCCCTGACCCCAGCTCAGACCCAGCCCTGGCCCCAACCCTGCACCCAGCCCAGCCCCAGCCCTGCCCCAGCCCTGCCCCAGCCCAGCCCCAGCACTGGCCCCAGCCCAGCTCCCAGCCCCGGCCCCACCTCAGCCCTTGCCCAGCCCCGGCCCCTGCCCTCCCCCAGCCCAGACCCAAGCCCCAGCCCAGCTCCGGACCCAGCCCGAGACCCAGCCCTGACGCCAGCCCCGGACCCAACCGCGGACCCAGCCCAGCCCCAGCCCCAGCCCCGTACCAGGCCTCAGTCCAGCCCCAGTCCCAGCCCCTGCCCTGCCCACAGCCCTGCCCCAGCCCCAGCCCCAGCCCCTGCCCTGCCCACAGCCCTGCCCCGCCCACAGCCCTGCCCCAGCCCCAGCCCCAGCCCCTGCCCTGCCCACAGCCCTGCCCCGACTTCAGCCCAGCCCCAGTCCTGCCCCAGCCCCGGCCACAGCTCAGCCCCAGCCCAGCCCTGGTCTCTGCCCTCCCCCAGCCCAGCCCCGGACCCAGCCCGAGACCCAGCCCTGACCCCAGCCCCAGCCACAGCTCCGGCCCGAGCCCCAGCCCCAGCCCTGCAACCAGCACAGCTCCAGCCCCGTTCCCAGCCCCCCGCTGCGGCCCCAGCCCTGCCCCAGCCCCAGCCCAGCTCTCAGCCCAGCCCTGCCCCAGCCGTGCCCCAGCCCCACCTCAGCCTCAAGCCCAGCCTTGCCCCAGCCCCGTCGGAGCCCTGACCCCAGCTCAGACCCAGCCCTGGCCCCAACCCTGCACCCAGCCCTCCCCCAGCCCTGACCCGCCCCGGCCCCAGCCCAGCCCCAGCCCTGCCCGAGCCCTGCCCCAGCACTGGCCCCAGCCCAGCTCCCAGCCCCGGCCCCACCTCAGCCCTAGCCCAGCCCTGGCCCCTGCCCTCCCCCAGCTCAGACCCAGCCCTGGCCCCAACCCTGCACCCAGCCCTCCCCCAGCCCTGACCCGCCCCGGCCCCAGCCCAGCCCCAGCCCCTGCCCTCCCCCAGCCCAGACCCAAGCCCCAGCCCAGCCCCGGACCCAGCCCGAGACCCAGCCCTGATGCCAGCCCCGGACCCAACCCCGGCCCCAGCCCAGCCCCAGCCCCCACCCCGTACCAGGCCTCAGCCCAGCCCCAGCCCCAGCCCCTGCCCTGCCCACAGCCCTGCCCCCACTTCAGCCTCCAGCCCTACCCTGCCCCAGCCCCAGCCCAGCCCCAGCCCTGCCCCCAGCCCCGGCCCCAGACCTGCCCCCAGCCCAGCCCCAGAACCGGCCCCAGACCCTAGCCCAGCCCTGCACTAGCCCTCCCCCAGCCCCCAGACCCAGCCCAGCCCCTGCCACAGACCCCAGCCCTGCCCCAGCCCCCAGCCCAGCCCCAGCCCCATACCAGGCCCCAGCCCCATACCAGGCCCCAGCCCAGCCCCAGCGCCAGCCCTGCCCCCACCCCAGACCAGCCCCAGCTCTGCCCCGGCCCCAGCCCTACCCTAGCCCTGTCCCCAGACCAGCTCCAGCCAAACCCCAGCCCTGGCCTGCGCCACAGCCCCAGCCCCAACCCTGCACCTGGCCCCATCACCAGCCCTGCCCTGCCCTGCCCAAGCCTCAGCCCAGCCCTGCCCCCAGCTCAGCCCCAGCCCTGACCCAGTATGCCCCAGCCCCAGCCCAGCCTCCAGCCCACCCTTGCCCCTGCCCCAGCCCAGCCCTGGCCCCAGCCCCGGCCCCAGCCCTGCCCCCAGCCCAGACCCAGCTCAGCCCCTGCCCAGCCCTGGCCCCAGCCCTTCCCCCAGCCCTGGCCCAGCCCTGCCCCCAGCCCAGCCCCAGCCCTGCCCCAGCCCAGCCACAGCCCTACCCCCAGCCGCAGCCCCCAGCCCTGGACCCAGTCCCGACCCCAGGTCTGTCCAAGCCCCGGCCCCTGCCCAGACCCAGCCCTGCCCCCAGCCGCGGCTCTAGCCCCAGCCCCAGCCCCTAGCCCCAGCCCAGCCCCAGCTCAGCCCCAGCCCAGCCCCGGCCACAGCCCTACCCCAGCCCTGCCCCAGCCCCAACTCAGTCCAGCCCCAGCCCAGCCCCAGACTCAAACCAGGACCCAGCCCAGCCCCAGCGCCAGACCTGCACCAGCCCCAGCCGCAGCCCAGCCCCAGCTCAGCCCCAGCCCTGCCCCGGCCCCAGCCCTACCCTAGCCCTGTCCCCAGCCCAGCCCCAGCCAAACCCCAGCCCCGGCCTGAGCCCCAGCACCGGCCCCAGCCCAGCCCCAGCCCCAGCCCCATACCAGGCCCCGGCCCCGGCCCCAGCCTCAGCCCAGCCCCAGCCCCAGCCCCGTACCAGGCCTCAGCCCAGCCCCAGCGCCAGCCCTGCCCCCACTTCAGCCCAGCCCCAGTCCTGGCCCCTGCCCTCCCCCAGCCCAGCCCTGGACCCAGCCCGAGACCCAGCCCTGACCCCCAGCCCCGGCCCCAGCTCCGGCCCCAGCCCCGGCCCCAGCCCTGCCACAAGCCCAGCCCCAGCCCAGTTCCCAGCCCCCAGCCCCGGCCCCAGCCCTACCCGAGCCCTGTCCCCAGCCCAGCCCAGCCCTAGCCCAGCCCTGCCCCAGCTCTGCCCCCAGCCCCAGCTCAGCCCCTGCCCAACCCCGCCCTGGGCACCAGCGCCGGCCCCAGCCCAGCCCCGGCCCCAGCCCAGCCCCAGCCCTGCCCCCAGCCCCGGCCCCAGCCCTGCTCCAGTCCCCGCCCCAACCCCAGCCCCAGGCCAAGGCCTGGCCCCAGTCCCGGCGCCAGACCTGCCCCCAGCCCAGCCCCAGAACCGGCCACAGACCCCAGCCCTGCCCCTGCCCCCAGCCACGGCCGCAGCCCTGGCCTCAGCCCTGCTCCCAGCCGTGCCCCAGCTCCGGCCCCCAGCCCCCAGCACAGCCCAGCCCTTGCCCAGCCCTTGCCCAGCCCCAGCCCCGCCCACAGCCCTGCCCCAGCCCAGCCCTTGCCCAGCCACACGCCAGCCTTGCTCCAGCCCAGCCCCAGCCCTGCCCCAGCCCTTCCCCAGCCCCAACCCCCAGCCCAGCCCCAGACCTGCCCCAGCCTCAGCCCAGCCCCCTGCTCTGGCCCCAGCCCCGGCCCCAACGCTGCCCCCAGCCCAGCCCTGCCCCAGCCGTGTCCCGGCCCCAGCCCAGCCCTAGTTCAGACACAGCCCAGCCCCAGCCCTGTCACCAGCCCCGGCTCCAGTCCTGCCCCCAGCCCTGGCCCCAGTCCCTGCCCCAGCCCTGCCTCAGCCCCATCACAGCTGTCAGCCCAGCCCTGCCACAGCCCAGCCCCAGACTTGACCCCAGCCCCGGCCCCAGCCCGCACCCCAACCCCAGCCCCAGCCCAGCCACAGCCCTGCCCCCAGCCGTGCCCCCACCCTGCCCCCAGCCCTGCCCCCAGCCCTGACCCATCCCGGGCCCCAGCCCCGGCCCCAGCCCAGCCCCAGCCCCTGCCCTGCCCACAGCCCTGCACCAGCCTCGGCCCCAGCCCTTCCCCAGCCCCACTCCAGCCCTGCCCACAGCTCAGAGCCAGCCCTGCCCCAGCCCTTCCCCAGCCCCAACCCCCAGCCCAGCCCCTGCCCTTCCCCAGCACCAGCCCAGCCCCCAGCTCCGGCCCCAGCCCCGGCCCAACCCTGCCAGCAGTCCAGCCCTGCCCCAGCCGTGCTCCAGCCCCACCTCAGCCTCAAGCCCAGCCTTGCCCCAGCCCCATCCGAGCCCTGCCCCTAGCTCAGACCCAGCCCCGGCCCCAACCCTGCACCCAGCCCACCCCCAGCCCTGACCCGCCCCGGCCCCAGCCCAGCCTCAGCCCTGCCCCAGCCCTGGCCCCAGCCCCGCCCCCAGTCCCAGCCCTACCTCAGCCCTAGCCCAGCCCCGGCCCCTGCCCTCCCCCAGCCCAGCCTATGCCCTGTTCCCAGCCCAGCCCCGGCCCTGGCCCCTGCCCTGCCCCAGCCCTGCCCCCAGTTCAGCTCCAGACCTGCCCCTGCCCCAGCCCCCAACCCTGCCCCAGCCCTGCCCCCAGCCCAGACCAGCCCAGCCCAGCCCCAGCCCAGCCCCATTCCTGACACCAGCCCAGCCCCAGCCACGTTCCCAGCCCCCAGCTGCGGCCCCAGCCCTGCCCGAGCCCTGTCCCCAGCCCAGCCCCAGCCCCAGCCCAGCCCTGGCCCCAACCCCGGCCCCAGCCCTGCCACCAGCCCAGACCCAGCTCAGCCCCTGCCCAGCCCTGGCCCCAGCCCTTCCCCCAGCCCTGCCCCTGCCCTGGCCCCAGCCCAGCCCATGCCCTGTTCCCAGCCCAGCCCCGGCCCTGGCCCCTGCCCTGCCCCAGCCCCAGCCCAGCTCTCAGCTCAGCCCTGCCCCCAGCCCCGGCCCCAGCCCTACCCCACCCCAGCTCCTGCCCCAGCCCTGCCCTAGCAGCATCCCAGCCCCTAGCCCAGTCATGCCCCCAGCAAAGCCCCAGCCCTGCCCCAGCCCTGCCACCAGCCCAGCCTCAGCCACGTTCCCAGCCCCAGCTGCGGACCCAGCCCTGCCCCCAGCCCCAGCTCAGCCCCTGACCAGCCCCGGCCTGGGCCCCAGCACCGACTCCAGCCCAGCCCCGGCCCCAGCCCAGACCCAGCCCTGTCCCCAGCTCCGGCCTCAGCCCCAGCCCAACCCTGCCAGCAGCCCAGCCCTGCCCCATCCGTGCCCCAGCCCCACCTCAGCCTCAAGCCCAGCCTTACCCCAGCCCCAGGCCGAGTCCTCCCCCCAGCTCAGACTCAGCCCCGGATCCAGCCCAGCCCCAGCCCAGCCTCCATCCCCAACCTGCCCCAGCCCCATCCCAGCCCTAGCCCTGCCCCAGCCCTGGCCCCAGCCCCGCCCCCAGCCCCGGCCCCAGCCCAGCCCCAGCTCAGCCCCAGCCCTGCCCCGGCCCCAGCCTTACCCCAGCCCTGTCCCCAGCCCAGCCCCAGCCAAACCCCAGCCCCAGCTCAGCCTCTGCCCAGCCCCGAACTGTGCCCCATCCCAGCCCCACCCCTGCCCCAGACCTGCCCCTGCCCCAGCCCAGCCTCCAGCCCAGCCCTTGCCCAGCCCCAGCCCCGACCACAGCCCTGCCCCAGCCTTGCTCCAGCCCAGCCCCAGCCCTGCCCCAGCCCTTCCCCAGCCCCAACCCCTAACCCTGCCCCAGCCCTGCCCCAGCCTCAGCCCAGCCCCCAGCACCGGCCCCAGCCTCAGCCCCAGGCCGGCCCCATCCCTGCCCCCAGCCAAGTCCCAGCCCCAACCCTGCCCCAGCACTGGCCGAGCCCCACTTTAGCCTCACCCAGCCCCAGCCCCGGCTCCAGCCCCGGCCCCAGACCCTGCCCTGCCCCCAGCCCTGCCCCAGCCTCGGCCCCAGCCCTGCCCTAGCCCCGGTCCAGCCCAGCCCTAGCTCAGCCCCAGCCCAGCCCCGGCCCCTGCCCTCCCCTAGCCCAGACCCAAGCCCCAGCCCAGCCCCGGACCCAGCCTGAGACCAGGCCCTGATCCCAGCCCCGATCCCAGTCCCTGCCCCAGCCCTGCCCCAGCCCTGCCCCAAGCCCTGCCCCCAGCCCCGACCCATCCCAGGCCCCAGCCCGGGTCCCAGCCCCAGCCCCAGCCCCAGCCCTGCCACCAGCCCAGCCCCAGCCCCGTTCCCAGCCCCCAGCTGTGGCCCCAGCCCTGACCGAGCCCTGTCCCCAGCCCAGCCCAGCCCTAGCTCAGCCCTGCCCCAGCCCTGCTCCCAGCCCCAGCTGAGCCCCTGCCCAGCCCCGGCCTGGGCCCCAGCACCGCCGCCAGCCCAGCCCCGGCCCCAGCCCAGCCCTAGCCCTGCCCCAGCCCTGGCCCCAGCCACGCCCCCCCCAGCCCCAGCCCCAGCCCTAGTCCAGCCCTGCCCCAGCCCAGCCCCAGCCAAACCCCAGCCCCAGATCAGCCTCTGCCCAGCCCCGACCTGTGCCCCAGCCCAGCCCAGCCCCAGCCCCAGCCCCAGCCCTGCCCCAGCCCAAGCTCAGCCCCTGCCCTGCCCCGGCCTGGGCCCCAGCACCGGCCCCAGCACTGGCCTCAGCCCTGCTCCCAGCCGAGCCCCAGCTCCGGCCCCATTCCCAGCCCAGGCCCAGCCCTGCCTCAGACCTGCCCCTTCCCCAGCCCTTGCCCAGCCACACGCCAGCCTTGCTCCAGCCCAGCCCCAGCCCTGCCCCAGCCCTTCCCCAGCCCCAACCCCCAGCCCAGCCCCATCCCTGCCCCAGCCTCAGCCCAGCCCCCAGCTCCGGCCCCAGCCCCGGCCCCAACCCTGCCCCCAGCCCCAGCCGTGCCCCAGCCCCACCTCAGCCTCAAGCCCAGCCTTCCCCCAGCCCCGGGCCGAGCCCTGCCCCCTGCTCAGACCCAGCCCCGGCCCCAACCCTGCCCCCAGCCCTCCCCCATCCCTGCCCCAGCCCCGGCCCCAGCCCTGCCCCAGCCCGGGCCCCAGCCCACACCCTGCCCCTGCCCCAGCACTGCCCCAGCCTCAGCCCCAGCCCTGCCCCAGCCCCGGTCCAGCCCTGCCCACAGCTCAGAGCCAGCCCTGCCCCAGCCCTTCCCCAGCCCCAACCCCCAGCCCAGCCCCAGCCCAGCCCCGGCCCCTGCACTCCCCCAGCCCTTGCCCAGCCCCAGGCCCGCCCACAGCCCTGCCCCAGCCCTGCCCCAGCCATGCCCCATCCCCACCTCAGCCTCAAGCCCAGCCCTGCCCCAGCCCTGGCCCCAGCCCAGCCCCAGCCCTGCCCTGGCCCCAGCCGAGCCCCAGCCCCATACCAGCCCCAGCCCAGCCCCAGCCCCAGCCCCAGCCCCAGCCCTACCCCCAGCCCAGCCCCAGCCCCATACCAGGCCTCAGCCCAGCCCCAGCGCCAGCCCTGCCCCCACTTCAGCCCAGCCCCAACCCTGCACCCAGCCCCATCCCCAGCCCAGCCCTGCCCTGCCCTGCCCAAGCCCCAGCCCAGCCCTGCCCCCAGCTCAGCCCCAGCCCTGCCCCAGCCCTGCCCCAGCCTCAGCCCAGCCTCCAGCCCACCCTTGCCCCTGCCCCAGCCCAGCCCTGGCCCTAGCCCCAGCCCTGCCCCCAGCCCAGACCCAGCTCAGCCCCTGCCCAGCCCTGGCCCCAGCCCTTCCCCCAGCCCTGGCCCAGCCCTGCCCCCAGCCCAGCCCCAGCCGTGCCCCAGCCCAGCCACAGCCCTACCCCCAGCTGCAGCCCCCAGCCCTGGCCCCAGTCCCGACCCCAGGTCTGTCCAAGCCCCAGCCCCAGCCCAGAGCCAGCCCTGCCCCCAGCCGCGGCTCTAGCCCCAGCCCCAGCCCCTAGCCCCAGCCCCAGCCCAGCCCCAGCTCAGCCCCAGCCCTGCCCCGGTTCCAGCCCTACCCCAGCCCTGTCCCCAGCCCAGCCCCAGCCAAACCCCAGTCCCAGCTCAGCCTCTGCCCAGCCCGGGCCTGCGCCCCAGCCCCGGCCCCAGCCCAGCCCCAGCCCCATACCAGGCCCCAGCCCAGCCCCAGCACCAGCCCCAGCCCCGGTCCAGCCCAGCCCCAGCCCCATACCAGGCCCCAGCCCAGCCCCAGCACCGGCCCCAGCCCTGGCCCCAGCCCAGCCCCAGCCCCATACCAGGCCCCAGCCCAGCCCCAGCACCAGCCCCAGCCCCGGTCCAGCCCAGCCCCGGCCCCTGCCCTTCCCTAGCCCAGACCCAAGCCCCAGCCCAGCCCCGGATCCAGCCCGAGACTCAGCCCTGACCATAGCCCCAGACTTAACCCCGGCCCCAGCCCAGCCCCTGTCCTGCCCCAAGCCCTGGCCCCAGCCCTACCCCAGACCTTCACCAGCCCCAGCCCAGCCATGGCCCCAGCCTCAGACCTAGCCCCGGCCCCAGCCCTGCCCCCAGCCCTCCCCGAGCCCTGCCCCAGCCCCGGCCCCAGCCCAGCCCCAGCCCTGCCCCAGTCCTACCCCAGCCCCAGCCCCGGCCCCAGCCTCCAGCCCAGCTGCGGCCCAGCCTCCAGCCCCAACCTGCCCCAGCCCCATCCCAGCCCCATCCCAGCCCTGGCTCCAGCCCCGCCCCCAGCCCAGCCCCAGCTCAGCCCCAGCCCTGCCCCGGCCCCAGCCCTACCCCAGCCCTGTCCCCAGCCCTGCCTCCAGCCCCAGACCCAAGCCCCTGCCCAGCCCTGGCCTGGGCCCGAGCACCGGCCCTGACCCCAGCCCTGGACCAAGCCCCAGCCCCAGCCCAGCCCCATTCCTGCCCCCAACCCCGGCCCCAGCCCAGCCCCAGCCGTGCCCCAGCCCAGCCACAGCCCTACCCCCAGCCGCGGCCCCCAGCCCTGGACCCAGTCCCGACCCCAGGCCTCTCCAGGCCCCGGACCCAGCCCAGACCCAGCCCTGCCCCCAGCCGTGGCCCTAGCCCAGCCCCAGCCCCTAGCCCCAGCCCAGCCCCAGCTCAGCCCCGGCCCAGCCCCGGCCGCAGCCCTACCCCAGCCCTGCCCCAGCCCCAACTCAGTCCAGCCCCAGCCCAGCCCCACACCCATACCAGGCCCCACCCCAGCCCAGCCCCAGCCCTGCCCCCAGCCCCGGCCCCAGCCCTACCCCAGACCTTCACCAGCCCCAGCCCAGCCCCTGCCCCAGCCCTGCCCTAGTAGCATCCCAGCCCCCAGCCCAATCCTGCCCCCAGCCCAGCCCCAGCCCTGCCTCCAGCCCCAGCTCAGCCCCTGCCCAGCCCTGGCCTGGGCCCGAGCACCGGCCCCAGCCCTGCCCCAAGCCCCAGCCCAGACCCAGCCCAGCCCCCAGCTCCGGCTCCGGCCCCAGCCCCGGCCCAACCCTGCCAGCTGCCCAGCCCTGCCCCAGCCGTGCCCCAGCCCCACCTCAGCCTCAAGCCCAGCCTTGCCCCAGCCCCGGGCTGAGCCCTGACCCCAGCTCAGACCCAGCCCTGGCCCCAACACTGCCTCCAGCCCTCCCCCAGCCCTGCCCAAGCCCCGGTCCCAGCCCAGCCCCAGCACTGCCCCAGCCCTGCCCCCAGCCCAGCCCCAGCCCCGTTCTCAGCCCCCAGCTGCGGCCCCAGCCCTGCCCGAGCCCTTCACCAGACCCAGCCCAGACCCAGCCCAGACCCAGCCCTGCCCCAGCCCTGCCCCCAGCCCCAGCCCCATACCAGGCCCCAGCCTAGCCCCAGTGCCAGCCCTGCCCCAACCCCAGCCCAGCCCCAGCCATGTCCCAGCCCTGGCCCCAGCCGTGTCCCAGCCCGGGCCCCAGCCCTACCCCAGCCCTACCCCAGCCCCAGCCCCAGCCCCAGCTCAGCCCCAGCCCAGCCCCAGCCCCGGCCCCAGACCTGGTCCAACCGCAGCCCCAGCCCCGGCCCCAGCCTCAGCCCCAGCCATGCCCCAGCCCAGCCCCTGCCCCAGCCCTGACCTAGCTGCATCCCAGCCCCCAGCGCAGTCCTGCCCCCAGCCCCAACCCTGCCCTAGCCCAGCCCCGGCCCCAGCCCCGGCTCCAGCCCAGCCCCAGACACATACCAGGCCCCACTCCAGCCCAGCCCCAGCCATGCCCCAGCCCCAGCCCCAGTCCAGCCCCAGCCCAGCCCCTGCCCCAGCCCTGCCCTAGCAGCAGCCCAGCCCCAAGCCCAGTCCTGACCCTGCCCCAATTCAGTCCCCATCCCCGGCCCCAGCACTGCCCCAGGCCTGGTTCCAGCCCCGGCCCCAGCCCTGAGCCATCCCTGGCCCCAGCCCAGCCACAGCCCTGCCCCTAGCCCCAACCCCACCCCTGCCCCCAGCCCCGACCCCAGCCCAGCCCCAGCCCTGCCCCCATCCCCCATAGCCCTGGACCCAACCCCCAGCCTAGCCCCAGCCCCATCCCAGCCCTTTCCTAGCCCCTGGCCCAGCCCTGGGCCCAGCCCAGCCCCAGCTCAGCCTCAGCACAGTCCCTGCCCCATCCCCCGCCCCCAACCATGCCCTAACCCTGCCCCAGCCCCAGCCCCAGCCCAGCTCCAGCACAGCCCCCAGCACAGCCTCCAGCCTAGCCCCAGCCCCAGCCCTGCCCCAGCCCCCGCCCTAACCCTGCCCCAGCCCCGGCCCCAGCCCAGCCCCGCCCCAGCTCAGCCCCAGCCCAACCCCGGCCCCGGTCCCAGCCCTGCCCCAGCCCTGCCTCAGCCTTGGCCCTAGCCCAGCCCCAGCTCAGCCCCAACTCTGCATCATCCCTGCCTGAGCCTTGGCCCCAGCCCAGCCCGAGCCCTGCCCCAGCTCTGCATCAGCCCCAGCCCCGCCCCCAGCCCTGCCCCCAGGCCTGGCCCAGCTCTGACCCCAGCCCAGAGCCAGTCCTGCCCCAGCCCCGCCCCAGCCCCAGCCCTGCCCCAGCCCCAGCCCCAGTCCAGCCTCCAGCCCACCCGTGCGCCAGCCACAGCCCTGCCCCAGCCCAAGCCCCGGCCCCAGCCCTGCCCCAATCCTGGCCCCAGCCCTGATCCCAGCCCACACCCAGCCCAGCCCCAGTCCTGCCCCAGCCCCACCTAAGTCCACGGCCCCGGCCCCAGCCCCCAGCCTAGCCCCAGCCCCAGCCCCAGCCCTGCCCGCAGCCCAGCCCCAGACCCCAGAACAGTCCTGCCCCAGCCCCAGACCAGCCCCCAGCCTTGGCTCCAGCCCCCTGGCCAGCCCCAGCCCCTGCCCCAGCTCCCAGCCCTGCCCCAGCCCCGGCCCCAGCCCTGCCCCAGCCCTGGTTCCAGCCCTGCCCCCAGTCCAGTCCCAGCCACGACCCTGTGGCAATGCCAGCGACGAGCAGTGTGAGCAATCTGGCAGTGCAGGCCTAGAGCCTGACATGGTGGTAGGCCATGCTCAGCATAAATGCTGAGCTAGCAGTGGAGCAAAACAGTGCTGTGCCTACAGCATGTAACTAAAACAAGACACTGGTAGCTATAAACATGGACAGTTATCTTGGGACAACAGGACATACACCTACATCAACAACCTCGTTGTGTCATTACTAGTTGGACCAATAATCTGTAATAGTGCAATGTGTGGTCACTCATAGGGAACCAATGGAGCTGCACCATCGGCCTGCACCACTGGAACAAAAAAGTAACAATACTCAATCACATTGCTCAGCCGTATTGATTCCCAATCTCCGTCGTCTACAGTGTCACAATGCAGAGTGCCACAATGCAGAGTGTCACAATGCCAGAGTGCCACAATGCAGAGTGACACAGTGCCAGAGTGTCACAGTGCCAGAGCGTCACAGTGCAGAGTGTCACAGTGCCTGAGTGCCACAGTGCCAGAGTGTAACATTGCCAGAGTGTGACAATGCAGAGTGTGACAATGCCAGAGTGTGACAGATCAAGAGTGTCACAATGCCAGAGTGTCACAATGCAGAGTGTCACAATGCCGGAGGGTCACAGTGCCAGAGTGTCACAATGCAGAGTGTCACAATGCAGAGGTCCACAGTGCCAGAGTGTCACAATGCAGAGTGTCACAATGCAGAGTGTCAAAGTGCCAGAGTGTCACAATGCCAGAGTGTCACAGTGCTAGAGTGTCACAATGCAGAGTGTCACAGTGCAGTGTCACAATGCCAGAGTGTCACAATGCAGTGTCACAATGCCAGAGTGTCACAGAGCCAGAGTGTCACAATGCCAGACTGTCAGAGTGCCAGAGTGTCACAGTGCACAATGCCAGAGTGTCACAATGCAGAGTGTCAAAGTGCCAGAGTGTCACAATGCCAGAGTGTCACAATGCAGAGTGCCACAATGCCAGAGTGTCACAGTGCTAGAGTGTTACAATGCAGAGTGTCAAAGTGCCAGAGTGTCACAATGCCAGAGTGTCACAATTCCAGAGTGACACAGTGCCTGAGCGCCACAGTGCCAGAGGGCAACAGTGCCAGAGTGTCACAATGCCAGACTGTCAGAGTGCCAGAGTGTCACTGTGCAGTGTCACAATGCAAGAGTGACACAATGCCAGAGTGTCACAATGCAGAGTGTCACAATGCCAGAGTATCACAATGCCAGAGTGTCACAATGCAGAGTGTCACAATGCCAGAGTGCCACAGTGCCTGAGTGCCACAGTGCCAGAGTGTAACATTGCCAGAGTGTGACAATGCCAGAGTGTGACAGATCAAGAGTGTCACAATGCCAGAGTGTCACAACGCAGAGTGTCACAATGCAGAGTGTCACAGTGCCAGAGTGTCACAGTGCAGAGTGTCACAATGCAGAGGTCCACAGTACCAGACTGTCACAATGCAGAGTGTCACAATGCCGGAGTGTCACAGTGCCGGAGTGTCACAGTGCCAGAGTGTCACAATGCAGAGTGTCACAGTGGCAGAGTGTCACAATCCAGAGTGTCACAATGCAGAGTGTCACAGTGCCAGAGTGTCACAGTGCAGAGTGTCACAATGCAGAGGTCCACAGTGCCAGAGTGTCACAATGCAGAGTGTCACAATGCAGAGTGTCACAATGCCAGAGTGTCACAATGCAGGGTGTCACAATTCCACGGTGTCACAATGCAGAGTGTCACAATTCTAGGGTGTCACAATGCAGAGTGTCACAATGCAGAGTGTCACAGTACCAGAGTGTCACAATACAGAGTGTCACAATGCAGACTGTCACAGTGCCAGAGAGCCACAATGCAGAGTGTCACAGTGCAGAGTGTCACAGTACCAGAGTGTCACAATGCAGAGTGTCACAATGCAGAGTGTCACAATGCCAGAGTGTCACAATGCAGGGTGTCACAATTCCACGGTGTCACAATGCAGAGTGTCACAATTCTAGGGTGTCACAATGCAGAGTGTCACAATGCAGAGTGTCACAGTACCAGAGTGTCACAATACAGAGTGTCACAATGCAGACTGTCACAGTGCCAGAGTGTCACATACAGAGTGCCACAGTGCCAGATTGTCACAATACAGAGGGTCACCGTGCCAGAGTGTCACAATGCAGAGTGCCACAATGCCAGAGTGTCACAATGCCAGAGTGTCACAATGCAGAGTGTCACAGTGCAGAGTGTCACAGTGCCAGAGTGTCACACTGCCATGGTGTCACAACGCAGAGTGTCACAGTGCCAGAGTGTCAAAATGCCAGGGTGCCAAAATGCCAGAGTGCCGCAATGCAGAGTGTCACAGAGCAGTGTGTCACAATGCAGAGTGTCACAATGCCAGAGTGACACAATGCCAGAGTGACACAATGCAGAGTGTCACAATGCAGAGTGTCACAATGCCAGCGTGTCACAATGCAGTGTCACAATGCCAGAGTGCCACAATGCCAGAGTGACACAATGTAGTGTGTCACAATGCAGAGTGCCACAGTGCCAGAGTGCCACCATACAGAGGGTCACCGTGCCAGAGTGTCACAATGCAGAGTGCCACAATGCCAGAGTGCCACAATGCCAGAGTGACACAATCCAGAGTGTCACAATGCAGAGTGCCACAGTGCCAGAGTGTCACAATACAGAGGGTCACCGTGCCAGAGTGTCACAATGCAGAGTGCCACAATGCCAGAGTGACACAATGCCAGAGTGACACAATGCAGAGTGTCACAATGCAGAGTGTCACAATGCCAGCGTGTCACAATGCAGTGTCACAATGCGAGAGTGCCACAATGCCAGAGTGTGACAATGCAGTGTGACAATACAGAGTGTCACAATGCCAGAGTGTCACAGTGCCACAGTGTCACAATGCAGTGTCACAATGCAGAGTATCACAATGCCAGAGTGTCACAGTGCTAGAGTGTCACAGTGCCAGAGTGCCACAATACAGAGGTGCACAGTGCCAGAGGGTCACAATGCCAGAGTGTCACAATGCAGTGTCACAATGCAAAGTGCCACAGTGCCACAGTGTCACACTGCCATGGTGTAACAATGCAGAGTGTCACAGTGCCAGAGTGTCACAGTGCAGAGTGTCACAAAGCCAGAGTGTCACAATGCAGAGTGCCACAATGCAGAGTGTCACAATGCAGAGTGTCACAGTGCCAGAGTGTCACAATGCAGAGTGTCACAGTGCAGAGTGTCACAATGCCAGAGTGTCACAATGCCAGAGTGTCACAATGCCACAGTGTAACAGTGCCAGAGTGTCACAATGCAGAGCGTCACAATGCCAGAGTGTCACAATGCAGAGCGTCACAATGCCAGTGTCACAATGCAGAGTGTCGCAATGCAGAGTGTCACAGTGCAGAGTGTCACAATGCTAGAGTGCCACAATGCAGAGTGTCACAATGCAGAGTGACACAATGCAGAGTGCCACAGTGCCAGAGTGCCACAGTGCCAGAGTGCCACAATGCAGAGTGCCACAGTGCCAGAGTGTCACAATGTCAGTGTCACAATGCAGAGTGTCACTGTGTCTGTGTCACAATGTACAGTTCCACTATGCAGAGTGCCACAGTGCCAGAGTGCCACAATGCCAGAGTGTCACAATGCAGAGTGTCACAGTGCAGAGTGTCACAGTGCCAGAGTGTCACACTGCCATGGTGTCACAACGCAGAGTGTCACAGTGCCAGAGTGTCACAATGCCAGGGTGCCAAAATGCCAGAGTGCCGCAATGCAGAGTGTCACAGTGCAGTGTGTCACAATGCAGAGTGTCACAATGCCAGAGTGACACAATGCCAGAGTGACACAATGCAGAGTGTCACAATGCAGAGTGTCACAATGCCAGCGTGTCACAATGCAGTGTCACAATGCCAGAGTGCCACAATGCCAGAGTGACACAATGCCAGAGTGTCACAATGCCGAGTGTCACAATGCAGAGTGCCACAATGCCAGAGTGCCACAATGCCAGAGTGTCACAATGCAGAGTGTCACAATGCAGAGTGCCACAATGCCAGAGTGCCACAATGCCAGAGTGACACAATGCAGAGTGTCACAATGCAGAGTGCCACAGTGCCAGAGTGTCACAATGCAGAGTGCCACAATGCCAGAGTGTGACAATGCAGTGTGACAATAGAGTGTCACAATGCCAGAGTGTCACAATGCCAGCGTGTCACAATGCAGTGTCACAATGCAGAGCGTCACAATGCCAGAGTGTCACAATGCAGTGTCACAATGCGAGAGTGCCACAATGCCAGAGTGTGACAATGCAGTGTGACAATAGAGAGTGTCACAATGCCGGAGTGTCACAGTGCCACAGTGTCACAATGCAGTGTCACAATGCAGAGTATCACAATGCCAGAGTGTCACAGTGCTAGAGTGTCACAGTGCCAGAGTGCCACAATGCAGAGGTCCACAGTGCCAGAGGGTCACAATGCCAGAGTGTCACAATGCAGTGTCACAATGCAAAGTGCCACAGTGCCACAGTGTCACACTGCCATGGTGTAACAATGCAGAGTGTCACAGTGCCAGAGTGTCACTGTTCAGAGTGTCACAAAGCCAGAGTGTCACAATGCAGAGTGCCACAATGCAGAGTGTCACAATGCAGAGTGTCACAGTGGCAGAGTGCCACAATGCCAGAGTGTCACAATGCAGAGTGTCACAGTGCAGAGTGTCACAGTGCCAGAGTGTCACACTGCCATGGTGTCACAACGCAGAGTGTCACAGTGCCAGAGTGTCACAATGCCAGGGTGCCAAAATGCCAGAGTGCCGCAATGCAGAGTGTCACAGTGCAGTGTGTCACAATGCAGAGTGTCACAATGCCAGAGTGTCACAATGCCAGAGTGACACAATGCAGAGTGTCACAATGCAGAGTGCCACAGTGCCAGAGTGTCACAATACAGAGGGTCACCGTGCCAGAGTGTCACAATGCAGAGTGCCACAATGCCAGAGTGTCACAATGCAGAGTGTCACAATGCAGAGTGCCACAATGCCAGAGTGCCACAATGCCAGACTGACACAATGCAGAGTGTCACAATGCAGAGTGCCACAGTGCCAGAGTGCCAAAATACAGAGGGTCACCGTGCCAGAGTGTCACAATGCAGAGTGCCACAATGCCAGAGTGACACAATGCCAGAGTGACACAATGCAGAGTGTCACAATGCAGAGTGTCACAATGCCAGCGTGTCACAATGCAGTGTCACAATGCAGAGCGTCACAATGCCAGAGTGTCACAATGCAGTGTCACAATGCGAGAGTGCCACAATGACAGAGTGTGACAATGCAGTGTGACAATACAGAGTGTCACAATGCCAGAGTGTCACAGTGCCACAGTGTCACAATGCAGTGTCACAATGCAGAGTATCACAATGCCAGAGTGTCACAGTGCTAGAGTGTCACAGTGCCAGAGTGCCACAATGCAGAGGTCCACAGTGCCAGAGGGTCACAATGCCAGAGTGTCACAATGCAGTGTCACAATGCAAAGTGCCACAGTGCCACAGTGTCACACTGCCATGGTGTAACAATGCAGAGTGTCACAGTGCCAGAGTGTCACAGTGCAGAGTGTCACAAAGCCAGAGTGTCACAATGCAGAGTGCCACAATGCAGAGTGTCACAATGCAGAGTGTCACAGTGCCAGAGTGTCACAATGCAGAGTGTCACAGTGCAGAGTGTCACAATGCCAGAGTGTCACAATGCCAGAGTGTCACAATGCAGAGTGTCACAATGCCAGAGTGTAACAGTGCCAGAGTGTCACAATGCAGAGCGTCACAATGCCAGAGTGTCACAGTGCAGAGTGCCACAATGCTAGAGTGCCACAATGCAGAGTGCCACAGTGCCAGAGTGCCACAATGCAGAGTGCCACAGTGCCAGAGTGTCACAATGTCAGTGTCACAATGCAGAGTGTCACTGTGTCTGTGTCACAATGTACAGTTCCACTATGCAGAGTGCCACAGTGCCAGAGTGTCACAATGCAGAGTGTCACAATGCAGGGAGCCACAATGCAGAGTGCCACAGTGCCAGAGTGCCACAATACAGAGTGCCACAATGCCAGAGTGTCACAATGCAGAGTGCCACAATGCAGAGTGTCACAATGCAGAGTGTCACAATGCAGAGTGACACAATGCAGAGTGCCACAGTGCCAGAGTGCCACAGTGCCAGAGTGCCACAATGCAGAGTGCCACAGTGCCAGAGTGTCACAATGTCAGTGTCACAATGCAGAGTGTCACTGTGTCTGTGTCACAATGTACAGTTCCACTATGCAGAGTGCCACAGCGCCAGAGTGTCACAATGCAGAGTATCACAATGCAGGGAGCCACAATGCAGAGTGCCACAGTGCCAGAGTGCCACAATACAGAGTGCCACAATGCAGAGTGTCACAATGCAGAGTCCCACAATGCAGAGTGCCACAATGCCAGAGTGTCACAATGCCAGAGTGTCACAATGCAGAGTGCCACAATGCAGTGTCACAATGCCAGAGTGTCACAATGCAGAGTGCCACAGTACCAGAGTGTCACAGTGCAGAGTGTCACAATGACAGAGTGCCACAATGCCAGAGTGTCACAATGCAGTGTCACAATGCCAGAGTGTCACAATGCCAGAGTGTCACAATGCAGAGTGCCACAATGGCTGTGTCATAATGCAGAGTGTCACCATGCAGAGTTCCACAGTGCCAGAGTGTCACAATGCAGAGTTCCACAATGCAGAGTGACACAGTGCCAGAGTGCCACAGTGCCAGAGTGTCACAATGTCAGTGTCACAATGCAGAGTGTCACTGCGTCTGTGTCACAATGTAGAGTTCCACTATGCAGAGTGCCACAGTGCCAGAGTGTCACAATGCAGAGCGTCACAATGCCAGAGTGTCACAATGCAGTGTCACAATGCGAGAGTGCCACAATGCCAGAGTGTGACAATGCAGTGTGACAATAGAGAGTGTCACAATGCCGGAGTGTCACAGTGCCACAGTGTCACAATGCAGTGTCACAATGCAGAGTATCACAATGCCAGAGTGTCACAGTGCTAGAGTGTCACATTGCCAGAGTGCCACAATGCAGAGGTCCACAGTGCCAGAGGGTCACAATGCCAGAGTGTCACAATGCAGTGTCACAATGCAAAGTGCCACAGTGCCACAGTGTCACACTGCCATGGTGTAACAATGCAGAGTGTCACAGTGCCAGAGTGTCACAGTGCAGAGTGTCACAAAGCCAGAGTGTCACAATGCAGAGTGCCACAATGCAGAGTGTCACAATGCAGAGTGTCACAGTGCCAGAGTGTCACAATGCAGAGTGTCACAGTGCAGAGTGTCACAATGCCAGAGTGTCACAATGCCAGAGTGTCACAATGCAGAGTGTCACAATGCCAGAGTGTAACAGTGCCAGAGTGTCACAATGCAGAGCGTCACAATGCCAGAGTGTCACAGTGCAGAGTGTCGCAATGCAGAGTGTCACAATGCCAGAGTGTAACAGTGCCAGAGTGTCACAATGCAGAGCGTCACAATGCCAGAGTGTCACAGTGCAGAGTGCCACAATGCTAGAGTGCCACAATGCAGAGTGCCACAGTGCCAGAGTGCCACAGTGCCAGAGTGCCACAGTGCCAGAGTTCCACAATGCAGAGTGCCACAGTGCCAGAGTGTCACAATGTCAGTGTCACAATGCAGAGTGTCACTGTGTCTGTGTCACAATGTACAGTTCCACTATGCAGAGTGCCACAGTGCCAGAGTGTCACAATGCAGAGTGTCACAATGCAGGGAGCCACAATGCAGAGTGCCACAGTGCCAGAGTGCCACAATACAGAGTGCCACAATGCCAGAGTGTCACAATGCAGAGTGCCACAATGCAGAGTGTCACAATGCAGAGTGACACAATGCAGAGTGCCACAGTGCCAGAGTGCCACAGTGCCAGAGTGCCACAATGCAGAGTGCCACAGTGCCAGAGTGTCACAATGTCAGTGTCACAATGCAGAGTGTCACTGTGTCTGTGTCACAATGTACAGTTCCACTATGCAGAGTGCCACAGCGCCAGAGTGTCACAATGCAGAGTATCACAATGCAGGGAGCCACAATGCAGAGTGCCACAGTGCCAGAGTGCCACAATACAGAGTGCCACAATGCAGAGTGTCACAATGCAGAGTCCCACAATGCAGAGTGCCACAATGCCAGAGCGTCACAATGCCAGAGTGTCACAATGCAGAGTGCCACAATGCAGTGTCACAATGCCAGAGTGTCACAATGCAGAGTGCCACAGTACCAGAGTGTCACAGTGCAGAGTGTCACAATGACAGAGTGCCACAATACAGAGTGCCACAATGCAAGAGTGCCATAGTGCCAGAGTGCCACAATGCAGAGTGCCACAGTGCCAGAGTGTCACAATGCAGACTGCCACAATGCAGAGCGCCACAGTGCCAGAGTGCCACAATGCAGAGTGCCACAATGCAGAGTGTCACAGTGCAGAGTCTCACAATGCAGAGTGCCACAATGCAGAGTGCCGCAGTGCCAGAGTGCCACAGTGCCAGTGTGCAATAATGCAGAGTGTCACAATGCAGAGTGTCACAGTACAGAGTTCCACTATGCAGAGTGCCACAGTGCCACAGTATCACAGTGCAGAGTTCCACTATGCAGAGTGCCACAGTGCCACAGTGTCACAATGCAGAGTGACACAATGCAGAGTGCCACAATGCAAAGTGTCACAATGACAGAGTGTCACAATGCAGTGTCACAATGCCAGAGTGTCACAATGCCAGAGTGTCACAATGCAGTGTCACAATGCCAGAGTGTCACAATGCCAGAGTGTCACAATGCAGAGTGCCACAATGGCTGTGTCATAATGCAGAGTGTCACCATGCAGAGTTCCACAGTGCCAGAGTGTCACAATGCAGAGTTCCACAATGCAGAGTGACACAGTGCCAGAGTGCCACAGTGCCAGAGTGTCACAATGTCAGTGTCACAATGCAGAGTGTCACTGCGTCTGTGTCACAATGTAGAGTTCCACTATGCAGAGTGCCACAGTGCCAGAGTGTCACAATGCAGAGTGTCACAATGCAGAGTCCCACAACGCAGAGTGCCACAATGCAGAGTGCCACAAAGAAGAGCGTCACAATGCCGAGTGCCACAATGCAGTGTCACAATGCCAGAGTGCCACAATGCAGAGTGCCACAGTGCCAGAGTGCCACAATGCCAGAGTGCCACAATGCAGAGTGCCACAATGCAGAGTGTCACAGTGCAGAGTGCCACAGTGCCAGAGTGTCACAATGCAGAGTGCCACAATGCAGAGTGCCACAGGGCCAGAGTGCCACAATGCAGATTGCCACAATGCAGAGTGTCACAGTGCAGAGTGTCACAATGCAGAGTGCCACAATGCCGAGTGCCACAGTGCCAGAGTGCCACAGTGCCAGAGTGCCACGATGCAGAGTGTCACAGTGCAGAGTTCCACTATGCAGAGTGCCACAGTGCCACAGTGTCACAATGCAGAGTGCCACAATGCAGAGTGCCAAAGTACCAGAGTGTCACAGTGCAGAGTGTCACAATTCAGAGTGCCACAGTGCCATAGTGTCACAATGCAGAGTGCCACAATGCAGAGTGCCACAGTGCCAGAGTGAAACAATGAAGAGTGCCACAATGCAGAGTGCCACAGTGCAGAGTGTCACAATGCAGAGTGCCACAGTGCCAGTGTCACAATGCAGAGTGCCATAATGCAGAGTGCCACAGTGCTAGAGTGCCACAATGCAGAGTGCCACAATGCAGAGTGTCACAATGCAGAGTGCCACAATGCAGAGTGCCACAGTGCCAGAGTGCCACAGTGCCAGAGTGCCACAATGCAGAGTGTCACAGTGCAGAGTTCCACTATGCAGAGTGCCACAGTGCCAGAGTGTCACAATGCAGAGTGCCACAATGCAGAGTGCCACAGTGCCAGAGTGTCACAATGCAGAGTGCCACAATCCAGAGTGCTACAGTGCCAGATTGCCACAATGCAGAGTGTCACAATGCAGAGTGACACAATGCAGAGTGCCACAATGCAGTGTCACAGTATAGAGTGTGACAATGCAGAGTGCCACAGTGCCAGAGTGCCACAATGCAGAGTGCCACAGTGCCAGAGTGTCACAGTGCAGTGTCACAATGAAGAGTGCCACTATGCAGAGTGCCACAGTGCAGAGTACTACAGTGCCAGAGTGCCACAATGCAGTGTCCCAATGCAGACTGACACAATGCAGAGTGCCACAGTGCCAGTGCCACAATGCAGAGTGCCTCAATGCAAAGTGTCACAGTACAGAGTGTGACAATGCAGAGTGCCACAGTGCTAGAGTGCCACAATGCAGAGTGCCACAGTGCCACAGTGTCACAGTGCAGAGTGTCACAATGCGGAGTGCCACTATGCAGAGTGCCACTGTGTCTGTGTCACAATGCAGAGTTCCACAATGCAGAGTGCCACAGTGCCAGAGTGTCACAATGCAGAGTGTCACAGTACCAGAGTGTCACAATGCAGAGTGTCACAATTCCAGGGTGTCACAATGCAGAGTGTCACAATGCAGAGTGTCACAGTACCAGAGTGTCACAATGCAGAGTGACACAATTCCAGGGTGTCACAATGCAGAGTGTCACAATGCAGAGTGTCATAGTACCAGAGTGTCATAATGCAGAGTGTCACAATGCCAGAGTGTCACAATGCAGAGTGTCACAATGCCAGTGTCACAATGCAGAGTGTCACAATTCCAGGGTGTCACAATTCCAGGGTGTCACAATGCAGAGTGTCACAATGCAGAGTGTCACAATGCCAGAGTGTCACAATGCCACAGTGTCACAATGCAGAGTGTCACAATGCCACTGTCACAATGCCAGAGTGTCACAATGCAGTGTCACAATTCCAGGGTGTCACAATTCCAGGGTGTCACAGTGCAGAGTGTCACAGTGCAGAGTGCCACAGTGCCGGAGTGTCACAATGCAGAGTGCCACAATGCAGAGTGCCACAGTGCCAGAGTGCCACAATACAGATTGCCACAATGCAGAGTGTCACAGTGCAGAGTGTCACAATGCAGAGTGCCACAATGCCGAGTGCCACAGTGCCAGAGTGCCACAATGCAGAGTGTCACAGTGCAGAGTTCCACTATGCAGAGTGCCACAGTGCCACAGTGTCACAATGCAGAGTGCCACAATGCAGAGTGCCAAAGTGCCAGAGTGTCACAGTGCAGAGTGTCACAATGCAGAGTGCCACAGTGCCATAGTGTCACAATGCAGAGTGCCACAATGCAGAGTGCCACAGTTCCAGAGTGCCACAATGAAGAGTGCCACAATGCAGAGTGTCACAGTGCAGAGTGTCACAATGCAGAGTGCCACAGTGCCAGTGTCACAATGCAGAGTGCCATAATGCAGAGTGCCACAGTGCTAGAGTGCCACAATGCAGAGTGCCACAATGCAGAGTGTCACAATGCAGAGTGCCACAATGCAGAGTGCCACAGTGCTAGAGTGCCACAATGCAGAGTGCCACAATGCAGAGTGTCACAATGCAGAGTGCCACAATGCAGAGTGTCACAATGCAGAGTGCCACAATGCAGAGTGCCACAGTGCCAGAGTGCCACAGTGCCAGAGTGCCACAATGCAGAGTGTCACAGTGCAGAGTTCCACTATGCAGAGTGCCACAGTGACACAGTGTCACAGTGCAGAGTGCCACAATGCAGAGTGCCACAGTGCCAGAGTGTCACAATGCAGAGTGCCACAATGCAGAGTGCTACAGTGCCAGATTGCCACAATGCAGAGTGTCACAATGCAGAGTGACACAATGCAGAGTGCCACAATGCAGTGTCACAGTACAGAGTGTGACAATGCAGAGTGCCACAGTGCCAGAGTGCCACAATGCAGAGTGCCACAGAGCCAGAGTGTCACAGTGCAGAGTGTCACAATGCGGAGTGCCACTATGCAGAGTGCCACTGTGTCTGTGTCACAATGCAGAGTTCCACTATGCAGAGTGCCACAGTACCAGAGTGTCACAATGCAGAGTGTCACAATTCCAGGGTGTCACAATGCAGAGTGTCACAATGCAGAGTGTCACAGTACCAGAGTGTCAAAATGCAGAGTGACACAATTCCAGGGTGTCACAATGCAGAGTGTCACAATGCAGAGTGTCATAGTACCAGAGTGTCATAGTGCAGAGTGTCACAATGCAAGGTGTCACAATTCCAGGGTGTCACAATTCCAGGGTGTCACAATGCAGAGTGCCACAATGCAGAGTGTCACAGCGCCAGCGCGTCACAATGCAGTGTCACAATGCCATAGTGTCACAATGCCAGAGTGTCACAGTGCAGAGTGCCACAATGGCTGTGTCACAATGCAGAGCGCCACAATGCAGAGTGCCACAGTGCCAGAGTGCCACAATGCAGAGTGTCACAATGCCAGAGTGTCAGAATGCAGAGTGCCACAGTGCCAGAGTGTCACAATGGAGAGTGTCACTGTGTCTGTGTCACAATGCAGAGTTCCACTATGCAGAGTGCCACAGTGCCAGAGTGTCACAGTGCCAGAGTGTCATAATGCCAGAGTGTCACAATGCAGAGTGCCACAATGCCAGAGTGTGGCAATGCAGAGTGCCACAATGCAGAGTGCCACAATGCCAGAGTGTCACAATGCAGAGTGCCACAATGCCAGAGTGTCACAATGCAGAGTGCCACAGTGCCAGAGTGTCACAATGCCAGAGTGTCACAATGCAGAGTGACACAATGCCAGAGTGTCACAATGCAGAGTGCCACAATGCAGAGCGCCACAATGCCAGAGTGTCACAATGCAGAGTGCCACAATGCCAGAGTGTCACAATGCCAGAGTGCCACAGTGCCAGAGTGTCACAATGCCAGAGTGTCACAATGCAGAGTGCCACAATGCCAGAGTGTCACAATGCAGAGTGTCACAATGCAGGGAGCCACAATGCGGAGTGCCACAGTGCCAGAGTGCCACAGTGCCAGAGTGTCATAATGCCAGAGTGTCACAATGCAGAGTGCCACAATGCCAGAGTGTGGCAATGCAGAGTGCCACAATGCAGAGTGCCACAATGCCAGAGTGTCACAATGCAGAGTACCACAGTGCCAGAGTGTCACAATGCCAGAGTGTCACAATGCAGAGTGCCACAGCGCCAGAGTGTCACAATGCAGAGTATCACAATGCAGAGCGCCACAATGCCAAAGTGTCACAATGCAGAGTGCCACAATGCCAGAGTGTCACAATGCCAGAGTGCCACAGTGCCAGAGTGTCACAATGCCAGAGTGTCACAATGCAGAGTGCCACAATGCAGAGTGCCACAATGCCAGAGTGTCACAATGCAGAGTGCCACAGTGCCAGAGTGTCGCAATGCAGAGTGCCACAATGCAGAGTGCCACAATACCAGAGTGTCACAATGCAGAGTGCCACAGTGCCAGTGTCACAATGCAGAGTGTCACAATGCAGAGTGTCACAGTACCACAGTGTCACAATGCCAGAGTGCCACAATGCAGAGTGTCACAATGCAGAGTTCCACAGTGCCAGAGTGCCACAATGCAGAGTGTCACATTGCAGAGTTCCACTATGCAGAGTGCCACAGTGCCAGTGTGTCACAATGCAGAGTGTCACAGTGCAGAGTGTCACAATGCCAGAGTGTCACAATGCCAGAGTGTAACAGTGCCAGAGTGTCACAATGCGGAGGGTCACAATTCCAGGGTGTCACAATGCAGAGTGTCACAATGCCAGAGTGTCACCGTACCAGAGTGTCACAATGCAGAGTGTCACAGTGCCAGAGTGTCACAATGCGGAGTGTCACAATGCAGAGTGTCACAGTGCAGGGTGTCACAATGCCAGAGTGTCATAATGCAGAGTGTCACAGTGCCAGAGTGTCACAATGCAGAGTGTCACAGTGCAGAGTGTCACAATGCCAGAGTGCCACAATGCAGACTGCCACAATGCCAGAGTGTCACAGTGCCAGAGTGTCACAATGCAGAGTGTCACAATGCCAGTGCCACAATGCAGAGTGTCGCAATGCAGAGTGTGACAGTGCCAGAGTGTCACAGTGCCAGAGTGTCACAATGCCAGTGCCACAATGCAGAGTGTCACAATGCAGAGTGTCACAATGCCAAAGTGTCAGAATGCAGAGTGCCACAATGCCAGAATGTCACAATGCAGAGTGTCACAATGCAGAGTGCCACAATACAGAGTGTCACAATGCCAGAGTGTCACAATGCAGAGTGTCACAATGCAGAGTGTCACAGTGCAAGAGTGTAACAATGCAGAGTGTCACAATGCAGAGTGTCACAATGCCAGAGTGTCACAATGCAGACTGCCACAATGCCAGAGTGTCACAATGCAGAGTGTCACAATGCAGAGTGCCACAATTCCAGGGTGTCACAATGCAGAGTGTCACAATTCAGAGTGTCACAGTACCAGAGTGTCACAATGCAGACTGTCACAGTGCCAGTGTCACAATGCAGAGTATCAAAATGCAGAGTGTCACTGTGCCAGGGTGTCACAATGCAGAGTGTCACAATGCCAGAGTGCCACAGTGCCAGAGTGTCACAATACAGAGTGTCACCGTGCCAGAGTGTCACAATGCAGAGTGTCACAGTGTAGAGTGTCACAGTGCCAGAGTGTCACAGTGCCAGAGTGTCACACTGCCATGGTGTCACAACGCAGAGTGTCACAGTGCCAGAGTGTCACAATGCCAGGGTGCCAAAATGCCAGAGTGCCGCAATGCAGAGTGTCACAGTGCAGTGTGTCACAATGCAGAGTGTCACAATGCCAGAGTGACACAATGCCAGAGTGACACAATGCAGAGTGTCACAATGCAGAGTGTCACAATGCCAGCGTGTCACAATGCAGTGTCTCAATGCCAGAGTGCCACAATGCCAGAGCGACACAATGCAGAGTGTCACAATGCCAGAGTGTCACAGTGCCACAGTGTCACAATGCAGTGTCACAATGCAGAGTATCACAATGCCAGAGTGTCACAGTGCTAGAGTGTCACAGTGCCAGAGTGTCACAATGCAGAGGTCCACAGTGCCAGAGGGTCACAATGCCAGAGTGTCACAATGCAGTGTCACAATGCAAAGTGCCACAGTGCCACAGTGTCACACTGCCATGGTGTAACAATGCAGAGTGTCACAGTGCCAGAGTGTCACAATGCAGAGTGTCACAGTGCAGAGTGTCACAATGCCAGAGTGTCACAATGCAGAGTGTCACAATGCCAGAGTGTAACAGTGCCAGAGTGTCACAATGCAGAGTGTCACAATGCCAGTGTCACAATGCAGAGTGTCGCAATGCAGAGTGTGACAGTGCAGAGTGTCACAATGCTAGAGTGCCACAATGCAGAGTGACACAATGCAGAGTGCCACAGTGCCAGAGTGCCACAGTGCCAGAGTGCCACAATGCAGAGTGCCACAGTGCCAGAGTGTCACAATGTCAGTGTCCCAATGCAGAGTGTCACTGTGTCTGTGTCACAATGTAGAGTTCCACTATGCAGAGTGCCACAGTGCCAGAGTGTCACAATGCAGAGTGTCACAATGCAGGGAGCCACAATGCAGAGTGCCACAGTGCCAGAGTGCCACAATACAGAGTGCCACAATGCCAGAGTGTCACAATGTAGAGTGCCACAATGCAGAGTGTCACAATGCAGAGTCCCACAACGCAGAGTGCCACAATGCAGTGTCACAATGCCAGAGTGCCACAATGCAGAGTGCCACAGTACCAGAGTGTCACAGTGCAGAGTGTCACAATGACAGAGTGCCACAATACAGAGTGCCACAATGCAAGACTGCCACAGTGCCAGAGTGCCACAATGCAGAGTGCCACAGTGCCAGAGTGTCACAGTGCAGAGTGTCACAATGCAGAGTGCCACAGTGCCAGAGTGTCACAATGCAGACTGCCACAATGCAGAGTGCCACAGTGCCAGAGTGCCACAATGCAGAGTGCCACAATGCAGAGTGTCACAGTGCAGAGTGCCACAATGCAGAGTGCCACAATGCAGAGTGCCGCAGTGCCAGAGTGCCACAGTGCCAGAGTGCAACAATGCAGAGTGCCACAATGCAGAGTGTCACAGTGCAGAGTTCCACTATGCAGAGTGCCACAGTGCCACAGTGTCACAGTGCAGAGTTCCACTATGCAGAGTGCCACAGTGCCACAGTGTCACAATGCAGAGTGCCACAATGCAGAGTGCCACAGTGGCAGAGTGTCACAATTCAGAGTGACACAATGCAGAGTGCCACAATGCAAAGTGTCACAATGCCAGAGTGTCACAATGCCAGAGTGTCACAATGCAGTGTCACAATGCCATAGTGTCACAATGCCAGAGTGTCACAATGCCAGAGTGCCACAGTGCAGAGTGCCACAATGGATGTGTCATAATGCAGAGTGTCACAATGCAGAGTTCCACAGTGCCAGAGTGTCACAATGCAGAGTTCCACAATGCAGAGTGCCACAGTGCCAGAGTGCCACAGTGCCAGAGCGCCACAATGCAGAGTGCCACAATGCCAGAGTGCCACAGTGCAGAGTGCCACAATGGATGTGTCATAATGCAGAGTGCCACAATGCCAGAGTGCCACAATGCCAGAGTGTCACAATGCAGAGTGTCACAGTGTAGAGTGTCACAGTGCCAGAGTGTCACAGTGCCAGAGTGTCACACTGCCATGGTGTCACAACGCAGAGTGTCACAGTGCCAGAGTGTCACAATGCCAGGGTGCCAAAATGCCAGAGTGCCGCAATGCAGAGTGTCACAGTGCAGTGTGTCACAATGCAGAGTGTCACAATGCCAGAGTGACACAATGCCAGAGTGACACAATGCAGAGTGTCACAATGCAGAGTGTCACAATGCCAGCGTGTCACAATGCAGTGTCTCAATGCCAGAGTGCCACAATGCCAGAGCGACACAATGCAGAGTGTCACAATGCCAGAGTGTCACAGTGCCACAGTGTCACAATGCAGTGTCACAATGCAGAGTATCACAATGCCAGAGTGTCACAGTGCTAGAGTGTCACAGTGCCAGAGTGTCACAATGCAGAGGTCCACAGTGCCAGAGGGTCACAATGCCAGAGTGTCACAATGCAGTGTCACAATGCAAAGTGCCACAGTGCCACAGTGTCACACTGCCATGGTGTAACAATGCAGAGTGTCACAGTGCCAGAGTGTCACAATGCAGAGTGTCACAGTGCAGAGTGTCACAATGCCAGAGTGTCACAATGCAGAGTGTCACAATGCCAGAGTGTAACAGTGCCAGAGTGTCACAATGCAGAGTGTCACAATGCCAGTGTCACAATGCAGAGTGTCGCAATGCAGAGTGTGACAGTGCAGAGTGTCACAATGCTAGAGTGCCACAATGCAGAGTGACACAATGCAGAGTGCCACAGTGCCAGAGTGCCACAGTGCCAGAGTGCCACAATGCAGAGTGCCACAGTGCCAGAGTGTCACAATGTCAGTGTCCCAATGCAGAGTGTCACTGTGTCTGTGTCACAATGTAGAGTTCCACTATGCAGAGTGCCACAGTGCCAGAGTGTCACAATGCAGAGTGTCACAATGCAGGGAGCCACAATGCAGAGTGCCACAGTGCCAGAGTGCCACAATACAGAGTGCCACAATGCCAGAGTGTCACAATGTAGAGTGCCACAATGCAGAGTGTCACAATGCAGAGTCCCACAACGCAGAGTGCCACAATGCAGTGTCACAATGCCAGAGTGCCACAATGCAGAGTGCCACAGTACCAGAGTGTCACAGTGCAGAGTGTCACAATGACAGAGTGCCACAATACAGAGTGCCACAATGCAAGACTGCCACAGTGCCAGAGTGCCACAATGCAGAGTGCCACAGTGCCAGAGTGTCACAGTGCAGAGTGTCACAATGCAGAGTGCCACAGTGCCAGAGTGTCACAATGCAGACTGCCACAATGCAGAGTGCCACAGTGCCAGAGTGCCACAATGCAGAGTGCCACAATGCAGAGTGTCACAGTGCAGAGTGCCACAATGCAGAGTGCCACAATGCAGAGTGCCGCAGTGCCAGAGTGCCACAGTGCCAGAGTGCAACAATGCAGAGTGCCACAATGCAGAGTGTCACAGTGCAGAGTTCCACTATGCAGAGTGCCACAGTGCCACAGTGTCACAGTGCAGAGTTCCACTATGCAGAGTGCCACAGTGCCACAGTGTCACAATGCAGAGTGCCACAATGCAGAGTGCCACAGTGGCAGAGTGTCACAATTCAGAGTGACACAATGCAGAGTGCCACAATGCAAAGTGTCACAATGCCAGAGTGTCACAATGCCAGAGTGTCACAATGCAGTGTCACAATGCCATAGTGTCACAATGCCAGAGTGTCACAATGCCAGAGTGCCACAGTGCAGAGTGCCACAATGGATGTGTCATAATGCAGAGTGTCACAATGCAGAGTTCCACAGTGCCAGAGTGTCACAATGCAGAGTTCCACAATGCAGAGTGCCACAGTGCCAGAGTGCCACAGTGCCAGAGCGCCACAATGCAGAGTGCCACAATGCCAGAGTGCCACAGTGCAGAGTGCCACAATGGATGTGTCATAATGCAGAGTGCCACAATGCCAGAGTGCCACAATGCCAGAGTGTCACAATGCAGAGTGTCACAGTGTAGAGTGTCACAGTGCCAGAGTGTCACAGTGCCAGAGTGTCACACTGCCATGGTGTCACAACGCAGAGTGTCACAGTGCCAGAGTGTCACAATGCCAGGGTGCCAAAATGCCAGAGTGCCGCAATGCAGAGTGTCACAGTGCAGTGTGTCACAATGCAGAGTGTCACAATGCCAGAGTGACACAATGCCAGAGTGACACAATGCAGAGTGTCACAATGCAGAGTGTCACAATGCCAGCGTGTCACAATGCAGTGTCTCAATGCCAGAGTGCCACAATGCCAGAGCGACACAATGCAGAGTGTCACAATGCCAGAGTGTCACAGTGCCACAGTGTCACAATGCAGTGTCACAATGCAGAGTATCACAATGCCAGAGTGTCACAGTGCCAGAGTGTCACAGTGCCAGAGTGTCACAATGCAGAGGTCCACAGTGCCAGAGGGTCACAATGCCAGAGTGTCACAATGCAGTGTCACAATGCAAAGTGCCACAGTGCCACAGTGTCACACTGCCATGGTGTAACAATGCAGAGTGTCACAGTGCCAGAGTGTCACAATGCAGAGTGTCACAGTGCAGAGTGTCACAATGCCAGAGTGTCACAATGCAGAGTGTCACAATGCAGAGTGTCGCAATGCGGAGTGTGACAGTGCAGAGTGTCACAATGCTAGAGTGCCACAATGCAGAGTGACACAATGCAGAGTGCCACAGTGCCAGAGTGCCACAGTGCCAGAGTGCCACAATGCAGAGTGCCACAGTGCCAGAGTGTCACAATGTCAGTGTCCCAATGCAGAGTGTCACTGTGTCTGTGTCACAATGTAGAGTTCCACTATGCAGAGTGCCACAGTGCCAGAGTGTCACAATGCAGAGTGTCACAATGCAGGGAGCCACAATGCAGAGTGCCACAGTGCCAGAGTGCCACAATACAGAGTGCCACAATGCCAGAGTGTCACAATGCAGAGTGCCACAATGCAGAGTGTCACAATGCAGAGTCCCACAACGCAGAGTGCCACAATGCAGTGTCACAATGCCAGAGTGCCACAATGCAGAGTGCCACAGTACCAGAGTGTCACAGTGCAGAGTGTCACAATGACAGAGTGCCACAATACAGAGTGCCACAATGCAAGAGTGCCACAGTGCCACAGTGCCACAATGCAGAGTGCCACAGTGCCAGAGTGTCACAGTGCAGAGTGTCACAATGCAGAGTGCCACAGTGCCAGAGTGTCACAATGCAGACTGCCACAATGCAGAGTGCCACAGTGCCAGAGTGCCACAATGCAGAGTGCCACAATGCAGAGTGTCACAGTGCCAGAGTGCCACAATACAGATTGCCACAATGCAGAGTGTCACAGTGCAGAGTGTCACAATGCAGAGTGCCACAATGCCGAGTGCCACAGTGCCAGAGTGCCACAATGCAGAGTGTCACAGTGCAGAGTTCCACTATGCAGAGTGCCACAGTGCCACAGTGTCACAATGCAGAGTGCCACAATGCAGAGTGCCAAAGTGCCAGAGTGTCACAGTGCAGAGTGTCACAATGCAGAGTGCCACAGTGCCATAGTGTCACAATGCAGAGTGCCACAATGCAGAGTGCCACAGTTCCAGAGTGCCACAATGAAGAGTGCCACAATGCAGAGTGTCACAGTGCAGAGTGTCACAATGCAGAGTGCCACAGTGCCAGTGTCACAATGCAGAGTGCCATAATGCAGAGTGCCACAGTGCTAGAGTGCCACAATGCAGAGTGCCACAATGCAGAGTGTCACAATGCAGAGTGCCACAATGCAGAGTGCCACAGTGCTAGAGTGCCACAATGCAGAGTGCCACAATGCAGAGTGTCACAATGCAGAGTGCCACAATGCAGAGTGCCACAGTGCCAGAGTGCCACAGTGCCAGAGTGCCACAATGCAGAGTGTCACAGTGCAGAGTTCCACTATGCAGAGTGCCACAGTGACACAGTGTCACAGTGCAGAGTGCCACAATGCAGAGTGCCACAGTGCCAGAGTGTCACAATGCAGAGTGCCACAATGCAGAGTGCTACAGTGCCAGATTGCCACAATGCAGAGTGTCACAATGCAGAGTGACACAATGCAGAGTGCCACAATGCAGTGTCACAGTACAGAGTGTGACAATGCAGAGTGCCACAGTGCCAGAGTGCCACAATGCAGAGTGCCACAGTGCCAGAGTGTCACAGTGCAGAGTGTCACAATGCGGAGTGCCACTATGCAGAGTGCCACTGTGTCTGTGTCACAATGCAGAGTTCCACTATGCAGAGTGCCACAGTACCAGAGTGTCACAATGCAGAGTGTCACAATTCCAGGGTGTCACAATGCAGAGTGTCACAATGCAGAGTGTCACAGTACCAGAGTGTCAAAATGCAGAGTGACACAATTCCAGGGTGTCACAATGCCAGTGTCACAATGCCAGAGTGTCACAATGCAGAGTGTCACAATTCCAGGGTGTCACAATTCCAGGGTGTCACAATGCAGAGTGTCACAATGCAGAGTGTCACAATGCCAGAGTGTCACAATGCCACAGTGTCACAATGCAGAGTGTCACAATGCCAGAGTGTCACAATGCCAGAGTGTCACAATGCAAGGTGTCACAATTCCAGGGTGTCACAATTCCAGGGTGTCACAATGCAGAGTGCCACAATGCAGAGTGTCACAGCGCCAGCGCGTCACAATGCAGTGTCACAATGCCATAGTGTCACAATGCCAGAGTGTCACAGTGCAGAGTGCCACAATGGCTGTGTCACAATGCAGAGTGCCACAATGCAGAGTGCCACAGTGCCAGAGTGCCACAATGCAGAGTGTCACAATGCCAGAGTGTCAGAATGCAGAGTGCCACAGTGCCAGAGTGTCACAATGGAGAGTGTCACTGTGTCTGTGTCACAATGCAGAGTTCCACTATGCAGAGTGCCACAGTGCCAGAGTATCACAATGCAGAGTGTCACAATGCCAGAGTGTCACAATGCAGAGTGCCACAATGCCAGAGTGTCACAATGCAGAGTGCCACAGTGCCAGAGTGTCACAATGCCAGAGTGTCACAATGCAGAGTGACACAATGCCAGAGTGTCACAATGCAGAGTGCCACAATGCAGAGCGCCACAATGCCAGAGTGTCACAATGCACAGTGCCACAATGCCAGAGTGTCACAATGCCAGAGTGCCACAGTGCCAGAGTGTCACAATGCCAGAGCGTCACAATGCAGAGTGCCACAATGCCAGAGTGTCACAATGCAGAGTGCCACAATGCAGAGTGCCACAATGCCAGAGTGTCACAATGCAGAGTGCCACAGTGCCAGAGTGTCGCAATGCAGAGTGTCACATTGCAGAGTTCCACTATGCAGAGTGCCACAGTGCCAGTGTGTCACAATGCAGAGTGCCACAATGCCAGAGTGTCACAATGCAGAGTGCCACAATACCAGAGTGTCACAATGCAGAGTGCCACAGTGCCAGTGTCACAATGCAGAGTGTCACAATGCAGAGTGTCACAGTACCACAGTGTCACAATGCAGTGTCACAATGCAGAGTATCACAATGCCAGAGTGTCACAGTGCTAGAGTGTCACAGTGCCAGAGTGTCACAATGCAGAGGTCCACAGTGCCAGAGGGTCACAATGCCATAGTGTCACAATGCAGTGTCACAATGCAAAGTGCCACAGTGCCACAGTGTCACACTGCCATGGTGTAACAATGCAGAGTGTCACAATGCCAGAGTGCCACAGTGCCAGAGTGTCACAATGCCAGAGTGTCACAATGCAGAGTGCCACAATGCCAGAGTGTCACAATGCAGAGTGCCACAATGCAGAGTGCCACAATGCCAGAGTGTCACAATGCAGAGTGCCACAGTGCCAGAGTGATGCAATGCAGAGTGTCACATTGCAGAGTTCCACTATGCAGAGTGCCACAGTGCCAGTGTGTCACAATGCAGAGTGCCACAATGCCAGAGTGTCACAATGCAGAGTGCCACAATACCAGAGTGTCACAATGCAGAGTGCCACAGTGCCAGTGTCACAATGCAGAGTGTCACAATGCAGAGTGTCACAGTACCACAGTGTCACAATGCAGTGTCACAATGCAGAGTATCACAATGCCAGAGTGTCACAGTGCTAGAGTGTCACAGTGCCAGAGTGTCACAATGCAGAGGTCCACAGTGCCAGAGGGTCACAATGCCAGAGTGTCACAATGCGGAGTGTCACAATGCAGAGTGTCACAGTGCAGGGTGTCACAATGCCAGAGTGTCATAATGCAGAGTGTCACAGTGCCAGAGTGTCACAATGCAGAGTGTCACAGTGCAGAGTGTCACAATGCCAGAGTGCCACAATGCAGACTGCCACAATGCCAGAGTGTCACAGTGCCAGAGTGTCACAATGCAGAGTGTCACAATGCCAGTGTCACAATGCAGAGTGTCGCAATGCAGAGTGTGACAGTGCAGAGTGTCACAATGCTAGAGTGCCACAATGCAGAGTGACACAATGCAGAGTGCCACAGTGCCAGAGTGCCACAGTGCCAGAGTGCCACAATGCAGAGTGCCACAGTGCCAGAGTGTCACAATGTCAGTGTCCCAATGCAGAGTGTCACTGTGTCTGTGTCACAATGTAGAGTTCCACTATGCAGAGTGCCACAGTGCCAGAGTGTCACAATGCAGAGTGTCACAATGCAGGGAGCCACAATGCAGAGTGCCACAGTGCCAGAGTGCCACAATACAGAGTGCCACAATGCCAGAGTGTCACAATGCAGAGTGCCACAATGCAGAGTGTCACAATGCAGAGTCCCACAACGCAGAGTGCCACAATGCAGTGTCACAATGCCAGAGTGCCACAATGCAGAGTGCCACAGTACCAGAGTGTCACAGTGCAGAGTGTCACAATGACAGAGTGCCACAATACAGAGTGCCACAATGCAAGACTGCCACAGTGCCAGAGTGCCACAATGCAGAGTGCCACAGTGCCAGAGTGTCACAGTGCCAGAGTGTCACAATGCAGAGTGCCACAATGCAGAGTGCCACAATGCCAGAGTGTCACAATGCAGAGTGCCACAGTGCCAGAGTGTCGCAATGCAGAGTGCCACAATGCAGAGTGCCACAATACCAGAGTGTCACAATGCAGAGTGCCACAGTGCCAGTGTCACAATGCAGAGTGTCACAATGCAGAGTGTCACAGTACCACAGTGTCACAATGCCAGAGTGCCACAATGCAGAGTGTCACAATGCAGAGTTCCACAGTGCCAGAGTGCCACAATGCAGAGTGTCACATTGCAGAGTTCCACTATGCAGAGTGCCACAGTGCCAGTGTGTCACAATGCAGAGTGTCACAGTGCAGAGTGTCACAATGCCAGAGTGTCACAATGCCAGAGTGTAACAGTGCCAGAGTGTCACAATGCGGAGGGTCACAATTCCAGGGTGTCACAATGCAGAGTGTCACAATGCCAGTGCCACAATGCAGAGTGTCACAATGCAGAGTGTCACAATGCAGAGTGTCACAATGCCAAAGTGTCAGAATGCAGAGTGCCACAATGCCAGAATGTCACAATGCAGAGTGTCACAATGCAGAGTGCCACAATACAGAGTGTCACAATGCCAGAGTGTCACAATGCAGAGTGTCACAATGCAGAGTGTCACAGTGCAAGAGTGTAACAATGCAGAGTGTCACAATGCAGAGTGTCACAATGCCAGAGTGTCACAATGCAGACTGCCACAATGCCAGAGTGTCACAATGCAGAGTGTCACAATGCAGGGTGTCACAATTCCAGGGTGTCACAATGCAGAGTGTCACAATTCAGAGTGTCACAGTACCAGAGTGTCACAATGCAGACTGTCACAGTGCCAGTGTCACAATGCAGAGTATCAAAATGCAGAGTGTCACTGTGCCAGGGTGTCACAATGCAGAGTGTCACAATGCCAGAGTGCCACAGTGCCAGAGTGTCACAATACAGAGTGTCACCGTGCCAGAGTGTCACAATGCAGAGTGTCACAGTGTAGAGTGTCACAGTGCCAGAGTGTCACAGTGCCAGAGTGTCACACTGCCATGGTGTCACAACGCAGAGTGTCACAGTGCCAGAGTGTCACAATGCCAGGGTGCCAAAATGCCAGAGTGCCGCAATGCAGAGTGTCACAGTGCAGTGTGTCACAATGCAGAGTGTCACAATGCCAGAGTGACACAATGCCAGAGTGACACAATGCAGAGTGTCACAATGCAGAGTGTCACAATGCCAGCGTGTCACAATGCAGTGTCTCAATGCCAGAGTGCCACAATGCCAGAGCGACACAATGCAGAGTGTCACAATGCCAGAGTGTCACAGTGCCACAGTGTCACAATGCAGTGTCACAATGCAGAGTATCACAATGCCAGAGTGTCACAGTGCTAGAGTGTCACAGTGCCAGAGTGTCACAATGCAGAGGTCCACAGTGCCAGAGGGTCACAATGCCAGAGTGTCACAATGCAGTGTCACAATGCAAAGTGCCACAGTGCCACAGTGTCACACTGCCATGGTGTAACAATGCAGAGTGTCACAGTGCCAGAGTGTCACAATGCAGAGTGTCACAGTGCAGAGTGTCACAATGCCAGAGTGTCACAATGCAGAGTGTCACAATGCCAGAGTGTAACAGTGCCAGAGTGTCACAATGCAGAGTGTCACAATGCCAGTGTCACAATGCAGAGTGTCGCAATGCAGAGTGTGACAGTGCAGAGTGTCACAATGCTAGAGTGCCACAATGCAGAGTGACACAATGCAGAGTGCCACAGTGCCAGAGTGCCACAGTGCCAGAGTGCCACAATGCAGAGTGCCACAGTGCCAGAGTGTCACAATGTCAGTGTCCCAATGCAGAGTGTCACTGTGTCTGTGTCACAATGTAGAGTTCCACTATGCAGAGTGCCACAGTGCCAGAGTGTCACAATGCAGAGTGTCACAATGCAGGGAGCCACAATGCAGAGTGCCACAGTGCCAGAGTGCCACAATACAGAGTGCCACAATGCCAGAGTGTCACAATGCAGAGTGCCACAATGCAGAGTGTCACAATGCAGAGTCCCACAACGCAGAGTGCCACAATGCAGTGTCACAATGCCAGAGTGCCACAATGCAGAGTGCCACAGTACCAGAGTGTCACAGTGCAGAGTGTCACAATGACAGAGTGCCACAATACAGAGTGCCACAATGCAAGACTGCCACAGTGCCAGAGTGCCACAATGCAGAGTGCCACAGTGCCAGAGTGTCACAGTGCAGAGTGTCACAATGCAGAGTGCCACAGTGCCAGAGTGTCACAATGCAGACTGCCACAATGCAGAGTGCCACAGTGCCAGAGTGCCACAATGCAGAGTGCCACAATGCAGAGTGTCACAGTGCAGAGTGCCACAATGCAGAGTGCCACAATGCAGAGTGCCGCAGTGCCAGAGTGCCACAGTGCCAGAGTGCAACAATGCAGAGTGCCACAATGCAGAGTGTCACAGTGCAGAGTTCCACTATGCAGAGTGCCACAGTGCCACAGTGTCACAGTGCAGAGTTCCACTATGCAGAGTGCCACAGTGCCACAGTGTCACAATGCAGAGTGCCACAATGCAGAGTGCCACAGTGGCAGAGTGTCACAATTCAGAGTGACACAATGCAGAGTGCCACAATGCAAAGTGTCACAATGCCAGAGAGTCACAATGCCAGAGTGTCACAATGCAGTGTCACAATGCCATAGTGTCACAATGCCAGAGTGTCACAATGCCAGAGTGCCACAGTGCAGAGTGCCACAATGGATGTGTCATAATGCAGAGTGTCACAATGCAGAGTTCCACAGTGCCAGAGTGTCACAATGCAGAGTTCCACAATGCAGAGTGCCACAGTGCCAGAGTGCCACAGTGCCAGAGCGCCACAATGCAGAGTGCCACAATGCCAGAGTGCCACAGTGCAGAGTGCCACAATGGATGTGTCATAATGCAGAGTGCCACAATGCCAGAGTGCCACAATGCCAGAGTGTCACAATGCAGAGTGTCACAGTGTAGAGTGTCACAGTGCCAGAGTGTCACAGTGCCAGAGTGTCACACTGCCATGGTGTCACAACGCAGAGTGTCACAGTGCCAGAGTGTCACAATGCCAGGGTGCCAAAATGCCAGAGTGCCGCAATGCAGAGTGTCACAGTGCAGTGTGTCACAATGCAGAGTGTCACAATGCCAGAGTGACACAATGCCAGAGTGACACAATGCAGAGTGTCACAATGCAGAGTGTCACAATGCCAGCGTGTCACAATGCAGTGTCTCAATGCCAGAGTGCCACAATGCCAGAGCGACACAATGCAGAGTGTCACAATGCCAGAGTGTCACAGTGCCACAGTGTCACAATGCAGTGTCACAATGCAGAGTATCACAATGCCAGAGTGTCACAGTGCTAGAGTGTCACAGTGCCAGAGTGTCACAATGCAGAGGTCCACAGTGCCAGAGGGTCACAATGCCAGAGTGTCACAATGCAGTGTCACAATGCAAAGTGCCACAGTGCCACAGTGTCACACTGCCATGGTGTAACAATGCAGAGTGTCACAGTGCCAGAGTGTCACAATGCAGAGTGTCACAGTGCAGAGTGTCACAATGCCAGAGTGTCACAATGCAGAGTGTCACAATGCCAGAGTGTAACAGTGCCAGAGTGTCACAATGCAGAGTGTCACAATGCCAGTGTCACAATGCAGAGTGTCGCAATGCAGAGTGTGACAGTGCAGAGTGTCACAATGCTAGAGTGCCACAATGCAGAGTGACACAATGCAGAGTGCCACAGTGCCAGAGTGCCACAGTGCCAGAGTGCCACAATGCAGAGTGCCACAGTGCCAGAGTGTCACAATGTCAGTGTCCCAATGCAGAGTGTCACTGTGTCTGTGTCACAATGTAGAGTTCCACTATGCAGAGTGCCACAGTGCCAGAGTGTCACAATGCAGAGTGTCACAATGCAGGGAGCCACAATGCAGAGTGCCACAGTGCCAGAGTGCCACAATACAGAGTGCCACAATGCCAGAGTGTCACAATGCAGAGTGCCACAATGCAGAGTGTCACAATGCAGAGTCCCACAACGCAGAGTGCCACAATGCAGTGTCACAATGCCAGAGTGCCACAATGCAGAGTGCCACAGTACCAGAGTGTCACAGTGCAGAGTGTCACAATGACAGAGTGCCACAATACAGAGTGCCACAATGCAAGACTGCCACAGTGCCAGAGTGCCACAATGCAGAGTGCCACAGTGCCAGAGTGTCACAGTGCAGAGTGTCACAATGCAGAGTGCCACAGTGCCAGAGTGTCACAATGCAGACTGCCACAATGCAGAGTGCCACAGTGCCAGAGTGCCACAATGCAGAGTGCCACAATGCAGAGTGTCACAGTGCAGAGTGCCACAATGCAGAGTGCCACAATGCAGAGTGCCGCAGTGCCAGAGTGCCACAGTGCCAGAGTGCAACAATGCAGAGTGCCACAATGCAGAGTGTCACAGTGCAGAGTTCCACTATGCAGAGTGCCACAGTGCCACAGTGTCACAGTGCAGAGTTCCACTATGCAGAGTGCCACAGTGCCACAGTGTCACAATGCAGAGTGCCACAATGCAGAGTGCCACAGTGGCAGAGTGTCACAATTCAGAGTGACACAATGCAGAGTGCCACAATGCAAAGTGTCACAATGCCAGAGAGTCACAATGCCAGAGTGTCACAATGCAGTGTCACAATGCCATAGTGTCACAATGCCAGAGTGTCACAATGCCAGAGTGCCACAGTGCAGAGTGCCACAATGGATGTGTCATAATGCAGAGTGTCACAATGCAGAGTTCCACAGTGCCAGAGTGTCACAATGCAGAGTTCCACAATGCAGAGTGCCACAGTGCCAGAGTGCCACAGTGCCAGAGCGCCACAATGCAGAGTGCCACAATGCCAGAGTGCCACAGTGCAGAGTGCCACAATGGATGTGTCATAATGCAGAGTGCCACAATGCCAGAGTGCCACAATGCCAGAGTGTCACAATGCAGAGTGTCACAGTGTAGAGTGTCACAGTGCCAGAGTGTCACAGTGCCAGAGTGTCACACTGCCATGGTGTCACAACGCAGAGTGTCACAGTGCCAGAGTGTCACAATGCCAGGGTGCCAAAATGCCAGAGTGCCGCAATGCAGAGTGTCACAGTGCAGTGTGTCACAATGCAGAGTGTCACAATGACAGAGTGACACAATGCCAGAGTGACACAATGCAGAGTGTCACAATGCAGAGTGTCACAATGCCAGCGTGTCACAATGCAGTGTCTCAATGCCAGAGTGCCACAATGCCAGAGCGACACAATGCAGAGTGTCACAATGCCAGAGTGTCACAGTGCCACAGTGTCACAATGCAGTGTCACAATGCAGAGTATCACAATGCCAGAGTGTCACAGTGCTAGAGTGTCACAGTGCCAGAGTGTCACAATGCAGAGGTCCACAGTGCCAGAGGGTCACAATGCCAGAGTGTCACAATGCAGTGTCACAATGCAAAGTGCCACAGTGCCACAGTGTCACACTGCCATGGTGTAACAATGCAGAGTGTCACAGTGCCAGAGTGTCACAATGCAGAGTGTCACAGTGCAGAGTGTCACAATGCCAGAGTGTCACAATGCAGAGTGTCACAATGCAGAGTGTCGCAATGCGGAGTGTGACAGTGCAGAGTGTCACAATGCTAGAGTGCCACAATGCAGAGTGACACAATGCAGAGTGCCACAGTGCCAGAGTGCCACAGTGCCAGAGTGCCACAATGCAGAGTGCCACAGTGCCAGAGTGTCACAATGTCAGTGTCCCAATGCAGAGTGTCACTGTGTCTGTGTCACAATGTAGAGTTCCACTATGCAGAGTGCCACAGTGCCAGAGTGTCACAATGCAGAGTGTCACAATGCAGGGAGCCACAATGCAGAGTGCCACAGTGCCAGAGTGCCACAATGCCAGAGTGTCACAATGCAGAGTGCCACAATGCAGAGTGTCACAATGCAGAGTCCCACAACGCAGAGTGCCACAATGCAGTGTCACAATGCCAGAGTGCCACAATGCAGAGTGCCACAGTACCAGAGTGTCACAGTGCAGAGTGTCACAATGACAGAGTGCCACAATACAGAGTGCCACAATGCAAGAGTGCCACAGTGCCACAGTGCCACAATGCAGAGTGCCACAGTGCCAGAGTGTCACAGTGCAGAGTGTCACAATGCAGAGTGCCACAGTGCCAGAGTGTCACAATGCAGACTGCCACAATGCAGAGTGCCACAGTGCCAGAGTGCCACAATGCAGAGTGCCACAATGCAGAGTGTCACAGTGCCAGAGTGCCACAATACAGATTGCCACAATGCAGAGTGTCACAGTGCAGAGTGTCACAATGCAGAGTGCCACAATGCCGAGTGCCACAGTGCCAGAGTGCCACAATGCAGAGTGTCACAGTGCAGAGTTCCACTATGCAGAGTGCCACAGTGCCACAGTGTCACAATGCAGAGTGCCACAATGCAGAGTGCCAAAGTGCCAGAGTGTCACAGTGCAGAGTGTCACAATGCAGAGTGCCACAGTGCCATAGTGTCACAATGCAGAGTGCCACAATGCAGAGTGCCACAGTTCCAGAGTGCCACAATGAAGAGTGCCACAATGCAGAGTGTCACAGTGCAGAGTGTCACAATGCAGAGTGCCACAGTGCCAGTGTCACAATGCAGAGTGCCATAATGCAGAGTGCCACAGTGCTAGAGTGCCACAATGCAGAGTGCCACAATGCAGAGTGTCACAATGCAGAGTGCCACAATGCAGAGTGCCACAGTGCTAGAGTGCCACAATGCAGAGTGCCACAATGCAGAGTGTCACAATGCAGAGTGCCACAATGCAGAGTGTCACAATGCAGAGTGCCACAATGCAGAGTGCCACAGTGCCAGAGTGCCACAGTGCCAGAGTGCCACAATGCAGAGTGTCACAGTGCAGAGTTCCACTATGCAGAGTGCCACAGTGACACAGTGTCACAGTGCAGAGTGCCACAATGCAGAGTGCCACAGTGCCAGAGTGTCACAATGCAGAGTGCCACAATGCAGAGTGCTACAGTGCCAGATTGCCACAATGCAGAGTGTCACAATGCAGAGTGACACAATGCAGAGTGCCACAATGCAGTGTCACAGTACAGAGTGTGACAATGCAGAGTGCCACAGTGCCAGAGTGCCACAATGCGGAGTGCCACAGTGCCAGAGTGTCACAGTGCAGAGTGTCACAATGCGGAGTGCCACTATGCAGAGTGCCACTGTGTCTGTGTCACAATGCAGAGTTCCACTATGCAGAGTGCCACAGTACCAGAGTGTCACAATGCAGAGTGTCACAATTCCAGGGTGTCACAATGCAGAGTGTCACAATGCAGAGTGTCACAGTACCAGAGTGTCAAAATGCAGAGTGACACAATTCCAGGGTGTCACAATGCAGAGTGTCACAATGCAGAGTGTCATAGTACCAGAGTGTCATAGTGCAGAGTGTCACAATGCCAGTGTCACAATGCCAGAGTGTCACAATGCAGAGTGTCACAATTCCAGGGTGTCACAATTCCAGGGTGTCACAATGCAGAGTGTCACAATGCAGAGTGTCACAATGCCAGAGTGTCACAATGCCACAGTGTCACAATGCAGAGTGTCACAATGCCAGAGTGTCACAATGCCAGAGTGTCACAATGCAAGGTGTCACAATTCCAGGGTGTCACAATTCCAGGGTGTCACAATGCAGAGTGCCACAATGCAGAGTGTCACAGCGCCAGAGCGTCACAATGCAGTGTCACAATGCCATAGTGTCACAATGCCAGAGTGTCACAGTGCAGAGTGCCACAATGGCTGTGTCACAATGCAGAGTGCCACAATGCAGAGTGCCACAGTGCCAGAGTGCCACAATGCAGAGTGTCACAATGCCAGAGTGTCAGAATGCAGAGTGCCACAGTGCCAGAGTGTCACAATGGAGAGTGTCACTGTGTCTGTGTCACAATGCAGAGTTCCACTATGCAGAGTGCCACAGTGCCAGAGTGTCACAATGCAGAGTGTCACAATGCAGGGAGCCACAATGCGGAGTGCCACAGTGCCAGAGTGCCACAGTGCCAGAGTGTCATAATGCCAGAGTGCCACAATGCAGAGTGCCACAATGCCAGAGTGTCACAATGCAGAGTGCCACAATGCCAGAGTGTCACAATGCAGAGTGCCACAGTGCCAGAGTGTCATAATGCCAGAGTGCCACAGTGCCAGAGTGTCACAATGCCAGAGTGTCACAATGCAGAGTGACACAATGCCAGAGTGTCACAATGCAGAGTGCCACAATGCAGAGCGCCACAATGCCAGAGTGTCACAATGCCAGAGTGCCACAGTGCCAGTGTCACAATGCCAGAGTGTCACAATGCAGAGTGCCACAATGCCAGAGTGTCACAATGCAGAGTGCCACAATGCAGAGTGCCACAATGCCAGAGTGTCACAATGCAGAGTGCCACAGTGCCAGAGTGTCGCAATGCAGAGTGTCACATTGCAGAGTTCCACTATGCAGAGTGCCACAGTGCCAGTGTGTCACAATGCAGAGTGCCACAATGCCAGAGTGTCACAATGCAGAGTGCCACAGTGCCAGTGTCACAATGCAGAGTGTCACAATGCAGAGTGTCACAGTACCACAGTGTCACAATGCCAGAGTGCCACAATGCAGAGTGTCACAATGCAGAGTTCCACAGTGCCAGAGTGCCACAATGCAGAGTGTCACATTGCAGAGTTCCACTATGCAGAGTGCCACAGTGCCAGTGTGTCACAATGCAGAGTGTCACAGTGCAGAGTGTCACAATGCCAGAGTGTCACAATGCCAGAGTGTAACAGTGCCAGAGTGTCACAATGCGGAGGGTCACAATTCCAGGGTGTCACAATGCAGAGTGTCACAATGCCAGAGTGTCACCGTACCAGAGTGTCACAATGCAGAGTGTCACAGTGCCAGAGTGTCACAATGCGGAGTGTCACAATGCAGAGTGTCACAGTGCAGGGTGTCACAATGCCAGAGTGTCACAATGCAGAGTGTCACAGTGCCAGAGTGTCACAATGCAGAGTGTCACAGTGCAGAGTGTCACAATTCCAGAGTGCCACAATGCAGACTGCCACAATGCCAGAGTGTCACAGTGCCAGAGTGTCACAATGCAGAGTGTCACAATGCCAGTGCCACAATGCAGAGTGTCGCAATGCAGAGTGTGACAGTGCCAGAGTGTCACAATGCAGAGTGTCACAATGCCAAAGTGTCACAATGCAGAGTGCCACAATACAGAGTGTCACAATGCCAGAGTGTCACAATGCAGAGTGTCACAATGCAGAGTGTCACAGTGCAAGAGTGTAACAATGCAGAGTGTCACAATGCAGAGTGTCACAATGCCAGAGTGTCACAATGCAGACTGCCACAATGCCAGAGTGTCACAATGCAGAGTGTCACAATGCAGGGTGTCACAATTCCAGGGTGTCACAATGCAGAGTGTCACAATTCAGAGTGTCACAGTACCAGAGTGTCACAATGCAGACTGTCACAGTGCCAGTGTCACAATGCAGAGTATCAAAATGCAGAGTGTCACTGTGCCAGGGTGTCACAATGCAGAGTGTCACAATGCCAGAGTGCCACAGTGCCAGAGTGTCACAATACAGAGTGTCACCGTGCCAGAGTGTCACAATGCAGAGTGTCACAGTGTAGAGTGTCACAGTGCCAGAGTGTCACAGTGCCAGAGTGTCACACTGCCATGGTGTCACAACGCAGAGTGTCACAGTGCCAGAGTGTCACAATGCCAGGGTGCCAAAATGCCAGAGTGCCGCAATGCAGAGTGTCACAGTGCAGTGTGTCACAATGCCAGTGCCACAATGCAGAGTGTCACAATGCAGAGTGCCACAATGCCGAGTGCCACAGTGCCAGAGTGCCACAATGCAGAGTGTCACAGTGCAGAGTTCCACTATGCAGAGTGCCACAGTGCCACAGTGTCACAATGCAGAGTGCCACAATGCAGAGTGCCAAAGTGCCAGAGTGTCACAGTGCAGAGTGTCACAATGCAGAGTGCCACAGTGCCATAGTGTCACAATGCAGAGTGCCACAATGCAGAGTGCCACAGTTCCAGAGTGCCACAATGAAGAGTACCACAATGCAGAGTGTCACAGTGCAGAGTGTCACAATGCAGAGTGCCACAGTGCCAGTGTCACAATGCAGAGTGCCATAATGCAGAGTGCCACAGTGCTAGAGTGCCACAATGCAGAGTGCCACAATGCAGAGTGTCACAATGCAGAGTGCCACAATGCAGAGTGCCACAGTGCTAGAGTGCCACAATGCAGAGTGCCACAATGCAGAGTGTCACAATGCAGAGTGCCACAATGCAGAGTGCCACAGTGCCAGAGTGCCACAGTGCCAGAGTGCCACAATGCAGAGTGTCACAGTGCAGAGTTCCACTATGCAGAGTGCCACAGTGACACAGTGTCACAGTGCAGAGTGCCACAATGCAGAGTGCCACAGTGCCAGAGTGTCACAATGCAGAGTGCCACAATGCAGAGTGCTACAGTGCCAGATTGCCACAATGCAGAGTGTCACAATGCAGAGTGACACAATGCAGAGTGCCACAATGCAGTGTCACAGTACAGAGTGTGACAATGCAGAGTGCCACAGTGCCAGAGTGCCACAATGCAGAGTGCCACAGTGCCAGAGTGTCACAGTGCAGAGTGTCACAATGCGGAGTGCCACTATGCAGAGTGCCACTGTGTCTGTGTCACAATGCAGAGTTCCACTATGCAGAGTGCCACAGTACCAGAGTGTCACAATGCAGAGTGTCACAATTCCAGGGTGTCACAATGCAGAGTGTCACAATGCAGAGTGTCACAGTACCAGAGTGTCAAAATGCAGAGTGACACAATTCCAGGGTGTCACAATGCAGAGTGTCACAATGCAGAGTGTCATAGTACCAGAGTGTCATAGTGCAGAGTGTCACAATGCCAGTGTCACAATGCCAGAGTGTCACAATGCAGAGTGTCACAATTCCAGGGTGTCACAATTCCAGGGTGTCACAATGCAGAGTGTCACAATGCAGAGTGTCACAATGCCAGAGTGTCACAATGCCACAGTGTCACAATGCAGAGTGTCACAATGCCAGAGTGTCACAATGCCAGAGTGTCACAATGCAAGGTGTCACAATTCCAGGGTGTCACAATTCCAGGGTGTCACAATGCAGAGTGCCACAATGCAGAGTGTCACAGCGCCAGCGCGTCACAATGCAGTGTCACAATGCCATAGTGTCACAATGCCAGAGTGTCACAGTGCAGAGTGCCACAATGGCTGTGTCACAATGCAGAGTGCCACAATGCAGAGTGCCACAGTGCCAGAGTGCCACAATGCAGAGTGTCACAATGCCAGAGTGTCAGAATGCAGAGTGCCACAGTGCCAGAGTGTCACAATGGAGAGTGTCACTGTGTCTGTGTCACAATGCAGAGTTCCACTATGCAGAGTGCCACAGTGCCAGAGTGTCACAATGCAGAGTGTCACAATGCAGGGAGCCACAATGCGGAGTGCCACAGTGCCAGAGTGCCACAGTGCCAGAGTGTCATAATGCCAGAGTGCCACAATGCAGAGTGCCACAATGCCAGAGTGTCACAATGCAGAGTGCCACAATGCCAGAGTGTCACAATGCAGAGTGCCACAGTGCCAGAGTGTCACAATGCCAGAGTGTCACAATGCAGAGTGACACAATGCCAGAGTGTCACAATGCAGAGTGCCACAATGCAGAGCGCCACAATGCCAGAGTGTCACAATGCACAGTGCCACAATGCCAGAGTGTCACAGTGCCAGAGTGCCACAGTGCCAGAGTGTCACAATGCCAGAGTGTCACAATGCAGAGTGCCACAATGCCAGAGTGTCACAATGCAGAGTGTCACAATGCAGGGTGTCACAATTCCAGGGTGTCACAATGCAGAGTGTCACAATTCAGAGTGTCACAGTACCAGAGTGTCACAATGCAGACTGTCACAGTGCCAGTGTCACAATGCAGAGTATCAAAATGCAGAGTGTCACTGTGCCAGGGTGTCACAATGCAGAGTGTCACAATGCCAGAGTGCCACAGTGCCAGAGTGTCACAATACAGAGTGTCACCGTGCCAGCGTGTCACAATGCAGAGTGTCACAGTGTAGAGTGTCACAGTGCCAGAGTGTCACACTGCCATGGTGTCACAACGCAGAGTGTCACAGTGCCAGAGTGTCACAATGCCAGGGTGCCAAAATGCCAGAGTGCCGCAATGCAGAGTGTCACAGTGCAGTGTGTCACAATGCAGAGTGTCACAATGCCAGAGTGACACAATGCCAGAGTGACACAATGCAGAGTGTCACAATGCAGAGTGTCACAATGCCAGCGTGTCACAATGCAGTGTCTCAATGCCAGAGTGCCACAATGCCAGAGCGACACAATGCAGAGTGTCACAATGCCAGAGTGTCACAGTGCCACAGTGTCACAATGCAGTGTCACAATGCAGAGTATCACAATGCCAGAGTGTCACAGTGCCAGAGTGTCACAATGCAGAGGTCCACAGTGCCAGAGGGTCACAATGCCAGAGTGTCACAATGCAGTGTCACAATGCAAAGTGCCACAGTGCCACAGTGTCACACTGCCATGGTGTAACAATGCAGAGTGTCACAGTGCCAGAGTGTCACAATGCAGAGTGTCACAGTGCAGAGTGTCACAATGCCAGAGTGTCACAATGCAGAGTGTCACAATGCCAGAGTGTCACAGTACCACAGTGTCACAATGCAGTGTCACAATGCAGAGTATCACAATGCCAGAGTGTCACAGTGCCAGAGTGTCACAATGCAGTGTCACAATGCAAAGTGCCACAGTGCCACAGTGTCACACTGCCATGGTGTAACAATGCAGAGTGTCACAGTGCCAGAGTGTCACAATGCAGAGTGTCACAGTGCAGAGTGTCACAATGCCAGAGTGTCACAATGCAGAGTGTCACAATGCAGAGTGTCACAGTGCAGAGTGTCACAATGCCAGAGTGTCACAATGCAGAGTGTCACAATGCAGAGTGTCGCAATGCGGAGTGTGACAGTGCAGAGTGTCACAATGCTAGAGTGCCACAATGCAGAGTGACACAATGCAGAGTGCCACAGTGCCAGAGTGCCACAGTGCCAGAGTGCCACAATGCAGAGTGCCACAGTGCCAGAGTGTCACAATGTCAGTGTCCCAATGCAGAGTGTCACTGTGTCTGTGTCACAATGTAGAGTTCCACTATGCAGAGTGCCACAGTGCCAGAGTGTCACAATGCAGAGTGTCACAATGCAGGGAGCCACAATGCAGAGTGCCACAGTGCCAGAGTGCCACAATACAGAGTGCCACAATGCCAGAGTGTCACAATGCAGAGTGCCACAATGCAGAGTGTCACAATGCAGAGTCCCACAACGCAGAGTGCCACAATGCAGTGTCACAATGCCAGAGTGCCACAATGCAGAGTGCCACAGTACCAGAGTGTCACAGTGCAGAGTGTCACAATGACAGAGTGCCACAATACAGAGTGCCACAATGCAAGAGTGCCACAGTGCCACAGTGCCACAATGCAGAGTGCCACAGTGCCAGAGTGTCACAGTGCAGAGTGTCACAATGCAGAGTGCCACAGTGCAAGAGTGTCACAATGCAGACTGCCACAATGCAGAGTGCCACAGTGCCAGAGTGCCACAATGCAGAGTGCCACAATGCAGAGTGTCACAGTGCAGAGTGCCACAATGCAGAGTGCCACAATGCAGAGTGCCGCAGTGCCAGAGTGCCACAGTGCCAGAGTGCAACAATGCAGAGTGCCACAATGCAGAGTGTCACAGTGCAGAGTTCCACTATGCAGAGTGCCACAGTGCCACAGTGTCACAGTGCAGAGTTCCACTATGCAGAGTGCCACAGTGCCACAGTGTCACAATGCAGAGTGCCACAATGCAGAGTGCCACAGTGGCAGAGTGTCACAATTCAGAGTGACACAATGCAGAGTGCCACAATGCAAAGTGTCACAATGCCAGAGTGTCACAATGCCAGAGTGTCACAATGCAGTGTCACAATGCCATAGTGTCACAATGCCAGAGTGTCACAATGCCAGAGTGCCAGAGTGCAGAGTGCCACAATGGATGTGTCATAATGCAGAGTGTCACAATGCAGAGTTCCACAGTGCCAGAGTGTCACAATGCAGAGTTCCACAATGCAGAGTGCCACAGTGCCAGAGTGCCACAGTGCCAGCGTGCCACAATGCAGAGTGCCACAGTGCCAGAGTGTCACAATGTCAGTGTCACAATGCAGAGTGTCACTGTGTCTGTGTCACAATGTAGAGTTCCACTATGCAGAGTGCCACAGTGCCAGAGTGTCACAATGCAGAGTGTCACAATGCAGGGAGCCGCAATGCAGAGTGCCACAGTGCCAGAGTGCCACAATGCAGAGTGCCACAATGCAGAGTGTCACAGTGCAGAGTGTGACAATGCAGAGTGCCACAGTGCCAGAGTGTCACAATGCAGAGTGCCACTGTGTCTGTGTCACAATGCAGATTTCCACTATGCAGAGTTCCAGTATACAGAGTGCCACAGTGCCAGAGTGCCACAATGCAGAGTGCCACAATGCCAGAGTGTCACAATGCCAGAGTGTCACAATGCCATAGTGTCACAGTGCAGAGTGTCACAATGCCAGAGTGTCACAATGCGGAGTGTCACAATGCAGAGTGTCACAGTGCAGGGTGTCACAATGCCAGAGTGTCACAATGCAGAGTGTCACAGTGCCAGAGTGTCACAATGCAGAGTGTCACAGTGCAGAGTGTCACAATGCCAGAGTGCCACAATGCAGACTGCCACAATGCCAGAGTGTCACAGTGCCAGAGTGTCACAATGCAGAGTGTCACAATGCCAGTGCCACAATGCAGAGTGTCGCAATGCAGAGTGTGACAGTGCCAGAGTGTCACAATGCAGAGTGTCACAATGCCAAAGTGTCAGAATGCAGAGTGCCACAATGCCAGAATGTCACAATGCAGAGTGTCACAATGCAGAGTGCCACAATACAGAGTGTCACAATGCCAGAGTGTCACAATGCAGAGTGTCACAATGCAGAGTGTCACAGTGCAAGAGTGTAACAATGCAGAGTGTCACAATGCAGAGTGTCACAATGCCAGAGTGTCACAATGCAGACTGCCACAATGCCAGAGTGTCACAATGCAGAGTGTCACAATGCAGGGTGTCACAATTCCAGGGTGTCACAATGCAGAGTGTCACAATTCAGAGTGTCACAGTACCAGAGTGTCACAATGCAGACTGTCACAGTGCCAGTGTCACAATGCAGAGTATCAAAATGCAGAGTGTCACTGTGCCAGGGTGTCACAATGCAGAGTGTCACAATGCCAGAGTGCCACAGTGCCAGAGTGTCACAATACAGAGTGTCACCGTGATAGAGTGTCACAATGCAGAGTGTCACAGTGTAGAGTGTCACAGTGCCAGAGTGTCACACTGCCATGGTGTCACAACGCAGAGTGTCACAGTGCCAGAGTGTCACAATGCCAGGGTGCCAAAATGCCAGAGTGCCGCAATGCAGAGTGTCACAGTGCAGTGTGTCACAATGCAGAGTGTCACAATGCCAGAGTGACACAATGCCAGAGTGACACAATGCAGAGTGTCACAATGCAGAGTGTCACAATGCCAGCGTGTCACAATGCAGTGTCTCAATGCCAGAGTGCCACAATGCCAGAGCGACACAATGCAGAGTGTCACAATGCCAGAGTGTCACAGTGCCACAGTGTCACAATGCAGTGTCACAATGCAGAGTATCACAATGCCAGAGTGTCACAGTGCTAGAGTGTCACAGTGCCAGAGTGTCACAATGCAGAGGTCCACAGTGCCAGAGGGTCACAATGCCAGAGTGTCACAATGCAGTGTCACAATGCAAAGTGCCACAGTGCCACAGTGTCACACTGCCATGGTGTAACAATGCAGAGTGTCACAGTGCCAGAGTGTCACAATGCAGAGTGTCACAGTGCAGAGTGTCACAATGCCAGAGTGTCACAATGCAGAGTGTCACAATGCCAGAGTGTAACAGTGCCAGAGTGTCACAATGCAGAGTGTCACAATGCCAGTGTCACAATGCAGAGTGTCGCAATGCAGAGTGTGACAGTGCAGAGTGTCACAATGCTAGAGTGCCACAATGCAGAGTGACACAATGCAGAGTGCCACAGTGCCAGAGTGCCACAGTGCCAGAGTGCCACAATGCAGAGTGCCACAGTGCCAGAGTGTCACAATGTCAGTGTCCCAATGCAGAGTGTCACTGTGTCTGTGTCACAATGTAGAGTTCCACTATGCAGAGTGCCACAATGCCAGAGTGTCACAATGCAGAGTGTCACAGTGTAGAGTGTCACAGTGCCAGAGTGTCACAGTGCCAGAGTGTCACACTGCCATGGTGTCACAACGCAGAGTGTCACAGTGCCAGAGTGTCACAATGCCAGGTTGCCAAAATGCCAGAGTGCCGCAATGCAGAGTGTCACAGTGCAGTGTGTCACAATGCAGAGTGTCACAATGCCAGAGTGACACAATGCCAGAGTGACACAATGCAGAGTGTCACAATGCAGAGTGTCACAATGCCAGCGTGTCACAATGCAGTGTCTCAATGCCAGAGTGCCACAATGCCAGAGCGACACAATGCAGAGTGTCACAATGCCAGAGTGTCACAGTGCCACAGTGTCACAATGCAGTGTCACAATGCAGAGTATCACAATGCCAGAGTGTCACAGTGCTAGAGTGTCACAGTGTCAGAGTGTCACAATGCAGAGGTCCACAGTGCCAGAGGGTCACAATGCCAGAGTGTCACAATGCAGTGTCACAATGCAAAGTGCCACAGTGCCACAGTGTCACACTGCCATGGTGTAACAATGCAGAGTGTCACAGTGCCAGAGTGTCACAATGCAGAGTGTCACAGTGCAGAGTGTCACAATGCCAGAGTGTCACAATGCAGAGTGTCACAATGCAGAGTTTCGCAATGCGGAGTGTGACAGTGCAGAGTGTCACAATGCTAGAGTGCCACAATGCAGAGTGACACAATGCAGAGTGCCACAGTGCCAGAGTGCCACAGTGCCAGAGTGCCACAATGCAGAGTGCCACAGTGCCAGAGTGTCACAATGTCAGTGTCCCAATGCAGAGTGTCACTGTGTCTGTGTCACAATGTAGAGTTCCACTATGCAGAGTGCCACAGTGCCAGAGTGTCACAATGCAGAGTGTCACAATGCAGGGAGCCACAATGCAGAGTGCCACAGTGCCAGAGTGCCACAATACAGAGTGCCACAATGCCAGAGTGTCACAATGCAGAGTGCCACAATGCAGAGTGTCACAATGCAGAGTCCCACAACGCAGAGTGCCACAATGCAGTGTCACAATGCCAGAGTGCCACAATGCAGAGTGCCACAGTACCAGAGTGTCACAGTGCAGAGTGTCACAATGACAGAGTGCCACAATACAGAGTGCCACAATGCAAGAGTGCCACAGTGCCACAGTGCCACAATGCAGAGTGCCACAGTGCCAGAGTGTCACAGTGCAGAGTGTCACAATGCAGAGTGCCACAGTGCAAGAGTGTCACAATGCAGACTGCCACAATGCAGAGTGCCACAGTGCCAGAGTGCCACAATGCAGAGTGCCACAATGCAGAGTGTCACAGTGCAGAGTGCCACAATGCAGAGTGCCACAATGCAGAGTGCCGCAGTGCCAGAGTGCCACAGTGCCAGAGTGCAACAATGCAGAGTGCCACAATGCAGAGTGTCACAGTGCAGAGTTCCACTATGCAGAGTGCCACAGTGCCACAGTGTCACAGTGCAGAGTTCCACTATGCAGAGTGCCACAGTGCCACAGTGTCACAATGCAGAGTGCCACAATGCAGAGTGCCACAGTGGCAGAGTGTCACAATTCAGAGTGACACAATGCAGAGTGCCACAATGCAAAGTGTCACAATGCCAGAGTGTCACAATGCCAGAGTGTCACAATGCAGTGTCACAATGCCATAGTGTCACAATGCCAGAGTGTCACAATGCCAGAGTGCCACAGTGCAGAGTGCCACAATGGATGTGTCATAATGCAGAGTGTCACAATGCAGAGTTCCACAGTGCCAGAGTGTCACAATGCAGAGTTCCACAATGCAGAGTGCCACAGTGCCAGAGTGCCACAGTGCCAGAGTGCCACAATGCAGAGTGCCACAGTGCCAGAGTGTCACAATGTCAGTGTCACAATGCAGAGTGTCACTGTGTCTGTGTCACAATGTAGAGTTCCACTATGCAGAGTGCCACAGTGCCAGAGTGTCACAATGCAGAGTGTCACAATGCAGGGAGCCGCAATGCAGAGTGCCACAGTGCCAGAGTGCCACAATGCAGAGTGCCACAATGCAGAGTGTCACAGTGCAGAGTGTGACAATGCAGAGTGCCACAGTGCCAGAGTGTCACAATGCAGAGTGCCACTGTGTCTGTGTCACAATGCAGATTTCCACTATGCAGAGTTCCAGTATACAGAGTGCCACAGTGCCAGAGTGCCACAATGCAGATTGCCACAATGCCAGAGTGTCACAATGCCAGAGTGTCACAATGCCAGAGTGTCACAGTGCAGAGTGTCACAATGCCAGAGTGTCACAATGCGGAGTGTCACAATGCAGAGTGTCACAGTGCAGGGTGTCACAATGCCAGAGTGTCACAATGCAGAGTGTCACAGTGCCAGAGTGTCACAATGCAGAGTGTCACAGTGCAGAGTGTCACAATGCCAGAGTGCCACAATGCAGACTGCCACAATGCCAGAGTGTCACAGTGCCAGAGTGTCACAATGCAGAGTGTCACAATGCCAGTGCCACAATTCAGAGTGTCGCAATGCAGAGTGTGACAGTGCCAGAGTGTCACAATGCAGAGTGTCACAACGCCAAAGTGTCAGAATGCAGAGTGCCACAATGCCAGAATGTCACAATGCAGAGTGTCACAATGCAGAGTGCCACAATACAGAGTGTCACAATGCCAGAGTGTCACAATGCAGAGTGTCACAATGCAGAGTGTCACAGTGCAAGAGTGTAACAATGCAGAGTGTCACAATGCAGAGTGTCACAATGCCAGAGTGTCACAATGCAGACTGCCACAATGCCAGAGTGTCACAATGCAGAGTGTCACAATGCAGAGTGTCACAATTCCAGGGTGTCACAATTCCAGGGTGTCACAATGCAGAGTGTCACAATTCAGAGTGTCACAGTACCAGAGTGTCACAATGCAGACTGTCACAGTGCCAGTGTCACAATGCAGAGTATCAAAATGCAGAGTGTCACTGTGCCAGGGTGTCACAATGCAGAGTGTCACAATGCCAGAGTGCCACAGTGCCAGAGTGTCACAATACAGAGTGTCACCGTGCCAGAGTGTCACAATGCAGAGTGTCACAGTGTAGAGTGTCACAGTGCCAGAGTGTCACACTGCCATGGTGTCACAACGCAGAGTGTCACAGTGCCAGAGTGTCACAATGCCAGGGTGCCAAAATGCCAGAGTGCCGCAATGCAGAGTGTCACAGTGCAGTGTGTCAGAATGCAGAGTGTCACAATGCCAGAGTGACACAATGCCAGAGTGACACAATGCAGAGTGTCACAATGCAGAGTGTCACAATGCCAGCGTGTCACAATGCAGTGTCTCAATGCCAGAGTGCCACAATGCCAGAGCGACACAATGCAGAGTGTCACAATGCCAGAGTGTCACAGTGCCACAGTGTCACAATGCAGTGTCACAATGCAGAGTATCACAATGCCAGAGTGTCACAGTGCTAGAGTGTCACAGTGCCAGAGTGTCACAATGCAGAGGTCCACAGTGCCAGAGGGTCACAATGCCAGAGTGTCACAATGCAGTGTCACAATGCAAAGTGCCACAGTGCCACAGTGTCACACTGCCATGGTGTAACAATGCAGAGTGTCACAGTGCCAGAGTGTCACAATGCAGAGTGTCACAGTGCAGAGTGTCACAATGCCAGAGTGTCACAATGCAGAGTGTCACAATGCAGAGTGTCACAGTGCAGAGTGTCACAATGCCAGAGTGTCACAATGCAGAGTGTCACAATGCAGAGTGTCGCAATGCGGAGTGTGACAGTGCAGAGTGTCACAATGCTAGAGTGCCACAATGCAGAGTGACACAATGCAGAGTGCCACAGTGCCAGAGTGCCACAGTGCCAGAGTGCCACAATGCAGAGTGCCACAGTGCCAGAGTGTCACAATGTCAGTGTCCCAATGCAGAGTGTCACTGTGTCTGTGTCACAATGTAGAGTTCCACTATGCAGAGTGCCACAGTGCCAGAGTGTCACAATGCAGAGTGTCACAATGCAGGGAGCCACAATGCAGAGTGCCACAGTGCCAGAGTGCCACAATACAGAGTGCCACAATGCCAGAGTGTCACAATGCAGAGTGCCACAATGCAGAGTGTCACAATGCAGAGTCCCACAACGCAGAGTGCCACAATGCAGTGTCACAATGCCAGAGTGCCACAATGCAGAGTGCCACAGTACCAGAGTGTCACAGTGCAGAGTGTCACAATGACAGAGTGCCACAATACAGAGTGCCACAATGCAAGAGTGCCACAGTGCCACAGTGCCACAATGCAGAGTGCCACAGTGCCAGAGTGTCACAGTGCAGAGTGTCACAATGCAGAGTGCCACAGTGCAAGAGTGTCACAATGCAGACTGCCACAATGCAGAGTGCCACAGTGCCAGAGTGCCACAATGCAGAGTGCCACAATGCAGAGTGTCACAGTGCAGAGTGCCACAATGCAGAGTGCCACAATGCAGAGTGCCGCAGTGCCAGAGTGCCACAGTGCCAGAGTGCAACAATGCAGAGTGCCACAATGCAGAGTGTCACAGTGCAGAGTTCCACTATGCAGAGTGCCACAGTGCCACAGTGTCACAGTGCAGAGTTCCACTATGCAGAGTGCCACAGTGCCACAGTGTCACAATGCAGAGTGCCACAATGCAGAGTGCCACAGTGGCAGAGTGTCACAATTCAGAGTGACACAATGCAGAGTGCCACAATGCAAAGTGTCACAATGCCAGAGTGTCACAATGCCAGAGTGTCACAATGCAGTGTCACAATGCCATAGTGTCACAATGCCAGAGTGTCACAATGCCAGAGTGCCAGAGTGCAGAGTGCCACAATGGATGTGTCATAATGCAGAGTGTCACAATGCAGAGTTCCACAGTGCCAGAGTGTCACAATGCAGAGTTCCACAATGCAGAGTGCCACAGTGCCAGAGTGCCACAGTGCCAGCGTGCCACAATGCAGAGTGCCACAGTGCCAGAGTGTCACAATGTCAGTGTCACAATGCAGAGTGTCACTGTGTCTGTGTCACAATGTAGAGTTCCACTATGCAGAGTGCCACAGTGCCAGAGTGTCACAATGCAGAGTGTCACAATGCAGGGAGCCGCAATGCAGAGTGCCACAGTGCCAGAGTGCCACAATGCAGAGTGCCACAATGCAGAGTGTCACAGTGCAGAGTGTGACAATGCAGAGTGCCACAGTGCCAGAGTGTCACAATGCAGAGTGCCACTGTGTCTGTGTCACAATGCAGATTTCCACTATGCAGAGTTCCAGTATACAGAGTGCCACAGTGCCAGAGTGCCACAATGCAGAGTGCCACAATGCCAGAGTGTCACAATGCCAGAGTGTCACAATGCCATAGTGTCACAGTGCAGAGTGTCACAATGCCAGAGTGTCACAATGCGGAGTGTCACAATGCAGAGTGTCACAGTGCAGGGTGTCACAATGCCAGAGTGTCACAATGCAGAGTGTCACAGTGCCAGAGTGTCACAATGCAGAGTGTCACAGTGCAGAGTGTCACAATGCCAGAGTGCCACAATGCAGACTGCCACAATGCCAGAGTGTCACAGTGCCAGAGTGTCACAATGCAGAGTGTCACAATGCCAGTGCCACAATGCAGAGTGTCGCAATGCAGAGTGTGACAGTGCCAGAGTGTCACAATGCAGAGTGTCACAATGCCAAAGTGTCAGAATGCAGAGTGCCACAATGCCAGAATGTCACAATGCAGAGTGTCACAATGCAGAGTGCCACAATACAGAGTGTCACAATGCCAGAGTGTCACAATGCAGAGTGTCACAATGCAGAGTGTCACAGTGCAAGAGTGTAACAATGCAGAGTGTCACAATGCAGAGTGTCACAATGCCAGAGTGTCACAATGCAGACTGCCACAATGCCAGAGTGTCACAATGCAGAGTGTCACAATGCAGGGTGTCACAATTCCAGGGTGTCACAATGCAGAGTGTCACAATTCAGAGTGTCACAGTACCAGAGTGTCACAATGCAGACTGTCACAGTGCCAGTGTCACAATGCAGAGTATCAAAATGCAGAGTGTCACTGTGCCAGGGTGTCACAATGCAGAGTGTCACAATGCCAGAGTGCCACAGTGCCAGAGTGTCACAATACAGAGTGTCACCGTGATAGAGTGTCACAATGCAGAGTGTCACAGTGTAGAGTGTCACAGTGCCAGAGTGTCACACTGCCATGGTGTCACAACGCAGAGTGTCACAGTGCCAGAGTGTCACAATGCCAGGGTGCCAAAATGCCAGAGTGCCGCAATGCAGAGTGTCACAGTGCAGTGTGTCACAATGCAGAGTGTCACAATGCCAGAGTGACACAATGCCAGAGTGACACAATGCAGAGTGTCACAATGCAGAGTGTCACAATGCCAGCGTGTCACAATGCAGTGTCTCAATGCCAGAGTGCCACAATGCCAGAGCGACACAATGCAGAGTGTCACAATGCCAGAGTGTCACAGTGCCACAGTGTCACAATGCAGTGTCACAATGCAGAGTATCACAATGCCAGAGTGTCACAGTGCTAGAGTGTCACAGTGCCAGAGTGTCACAATGCAGAGGTCCACAGTGCCAGAGGGTCACAATGCCAGAGTGTCACAATGCAGTGTCACAATGCAAAGTGCCACAGTGCCACAGTGTCACACTGCCATGGTGTAACAATGCAGAGTGTCACAGTGCCAGAGTGTCACAATGCAGAGTGTCACAGTGCAGAGTGTCACAATGCCAGAGTGTCACAATGCAGAGTGTCACAATGCCAGAGTGTAACAGTGCCAGAGTGTCACAATGCAGAGTGTCACAATGCCAGTGTCACAATGCAGAGTGTCGCAATGCAGAGTGTGACAGTGCAGAGTGTCACAATGCTAGAGTGCCACAATGCAGAGTGACACAATGCAGAGTGCCACAGTGCCAGAGTGCCACAGTGCCAGAGTGCCACAATGCAGAGTGCCACAGTGCCAGAGTGTCACAATGTCAGTGTCCCAATGCAGAGTGTCACTGTGTCTGTGTCACAATGTAGAGTTCCACTATGCAGAGTGCCACAATGCCAGAGTGTCACAATGCAGAGTGTCACAGTGTAGAGTGTCACAGTGCCAGAGTGTCACAGTGCCAGAGTGTCACACTGCCATGGTGTCACAACGCAGAGTGTCACAGTGCCAGAGTGTCACAATGCCAGGTTGCCAAAATGCCAGAGTGCCGCAATGCAGAGTGTCACAGTGCAGTGTGTCACAATGCAGAGTGTCACAATGCCAGAGTGACACAATGCCAGAGTGACACAATGCAGAGTGTCACAATGCAGAGTGTCACAATGCCAGCGTGTCACAATGCAGTGTCTCAATGCCAGAGTGCCACAATGCCAGAGCGACACAATGCAGAGTGTCACAATGCCAGAGTGTCACAGTGCCACAGTGTCACAATGCAGTGTCACAATGCAGAGTATCACAATGCCAGAGTGTCACAGTGCTAGAGTGTCACAGTGTCAGAGTGTCACAATGCAGAGGTCCACAGTGCCAGAGGGTCACAATGCCAGAGTGTCACAATGCAGTGTCACAATGCAAAGTGCCACAGTGCCACAGTGTCACACTGCCATGGTGTAACAATGCAGAGTGTCACAGTGCCAGAGTGTCACAATGCAGAGTGTCACAGTGCAGAGTGTCACAATGCCAGAGTGTCACAATGCAGAGTGTCACAATGCAGAGTTTCGCAATGCGGAGTGTGACAGTGCAGAGTGTCACAATGCTAGAGTGCCACAATGCAGAGTGACACAATGCAGAGTGCCACAGTGCCAGAGTGCCACAGTGCCAGAGTGCCACAATGCAGAGTGCCACAGTGCCAGAGTGTCACAATGTCAGTGTCCCAATGCAGAGTGTCACTGTGTCTGTGTCACAATGTAGAGTTCCACTATGCAGAGTGCCACAGTGCCAGAGTGTCACAATGCAGAGTGTCACAATGCAGGGAGCCACAATGCAGAGTGCCACAGTGCCAGAGTGCCACAATACAGAGTGCCACAATGCCAGAGTGTCACAATGCAGAGTGCCACAATGCAGAGTGTCACAATGCAGAGTCCCACAACGCAGAGTGCCACAATGCAGTGTCACAATGCCAGAGTGCCACAATGCAGAGTGCCACAGTACCAGAGTGTCACAGTGCAGAGTGTCACAATGACAGAGTGCCACAATACAGAGTGCCACAATGCAAGAGTGCCACAGTGCCACAGTGCCACAATGCAGAGTGCCACAGTGCCAGAGTGTCACAGTGCAGAGTGTCACAATGCAGAGTGCCACAGTGCAAGAGTGTCACAATGCAGACTGCCACAATGCAGAGTGCCACAGTGCCAGAGTGCCACAATGCAGAGTGCCACAATGCAGAGTGTCACAGTGCAGAGTGCCACAATGCAGAGTGCCACAATGCAGAGTGCCGCAGTGCCAGAGTGCCACAGTGCCAGAGTGCAACAATGCAGAGTGCCACAATGCAGAGTGTCACAGTGCAGAGTTCCACTATGCAGAGTGCCACAGTGCCACAGTGTCACAGTGCAGAGTTCCACTATGCAGAGTGCCACAGTGCCACAGTGTCACAATGCAGAGTGCCACAATGCAGAGTGCCACAGTGGCAGAGTGTCACAATTCAGAGTGACACAATGCAGAGTGCCACAATGCAAAGTGTCACAATGCCAGAGTGTCACAATGCCAGAGTGTCACAATGCAGTGTCACAATGCCATAGTGTCACAATGCCAGAGTGTCACAATGCCAGAGTGCCACAGTGCAGAGTGCCACAATGGATGTGTCATAATGCAGAGTGTCACAATGCAGAGTTCCACAGTGCCAGAGTGTCACAATGCAGAGTTCCACAATGCAGAGTGCCACAGTGCCAGAGTGCCACAGTGCCAGAGTGCCACAATGCAGAGTGCCACAGTGCCAGAGTGTCACAATGTCAGTGTCACAATGCAGAGTGTCACTGTGTCTGTGTCACAATGTAGAGTTCCACTATGCAGAGTGCCACAGTGCCAGAGTGTCACAATGCAGAGTGTCACAATGCAGGGAGCCGCAATGCAGAGTGCCACAGTGCCAGAGTGCCACAATGCAGAGTGCCACAATGCAGAGTGTCACAGTGCAGAGTGTGACAATGCAGAGTGCCACAGTGCCAGAGTGTCACAATGCAGAGTGCCACTGTGTCTGTGTCACAATGCAGATTTCCACTATGCAGAGTTCCAGTATACAGAGTGCCACAGTGCCAGAGTGCCACAATGCAGATTGCCACAATGCCAGAGTGTCACAATGCCAGAGTGTCACAATGCCAGAGTGTCACAGTGCAGAGTGTCACAATGCCAGAGTGTCACAATGCGGAGTGTCACAATGCAGAGTGTCACAGTGCAGGGTGTCACAATGCCAGAGTGTCACAATGCAGAGTGTCACAGTGCCAGAGTGTCACAATGCAGAGTGTCACAGTGCAGAGTGTCACAATGCCAGAGTGCCACAATGCAGACTGCCACAATGCCAGAGTGTCACAGTGCCAGAGTGTCACAATGCAGAGTGTCACAATGCCAGTGCCACAATTCAGAGTGTCGCAATGCAGAGTGTGACAGTGCCAGAGTGTCACAATGCAGAGTGTCACAACGCCAAAGTGTCAGAATGCAGAGTGCCACAATGCCAGAATGTCACAATGCAGAGTGTCACAATGCAGAGTGCCACAATACAGAGTGTCACAATGCCAGAGTGTCACAATGCAGAGTGTCACAATGCAGAGTGTCACAGTGCAAGAGTGTAACAATGCAGAGTGTCACAATGCAGAGTGTCACAATGCCAGAGTGTCACAATGCAGACTGCCACAATGCCAGAGTGTCACAATGCAGAGTGTCACAATGCAGAGTGTCACAATTCCAGGGTGTCACAATTCCAGGGTGTCACAATGCAGAGTGTCACAATTCAGAGTGTCACAGTACCAGAGTGTCACAATGCAGACTGTCACAGTGCCAGTGTCACAATGCAGAGTATCAAAATGCAGAGTGTCACTGTGCCAGGGTGTCACAATGCAGAGTGTCACAATGCCAGAGTGCCACAGTGCCAGAGTGTCACAATACAGAGTGTCACCGTGCCAGAGTGTCACAATGCAGAGTGTCACAGTGTAGAGTGTCACAGTGCCAGAGTGTCACACTGCCATGGTGTCACAACGCAGAGTGTCACAGTGCCAGAGTGTCACAATGCCAGGGTGCCAAAATGCCAGAGTGCCGCAATGCAGAGTGTCACAGTGCAGTGTGTCAGAATGCAGAGTGTCACAATGCCAGAGTGACACAATGCCAGAGTGACACAATGCAGAGTGTCACAATGCAGAGTGTCACAATGCCAGCGTGTCACAATGCAGTGTCTCAATGCCAGAGTGCCACAATGCCAGAGCGACACAATGCAGAGTGTCACAATGCCAGAGTGTCACAGTGCCACAGTGTCACAATGCAGTGTCACAATGCAGAGTATCACAATGCCAGAGTGTCACAGTGCTAGAGTGTCACAGTGCCAGAGTGTCACAATGCAGAGGTCCACAGTGCCAGAGGGTCACAATGCCAGAGTGTCACAATGCAGTGTCACAATGCAAAGTGCCACAGTGCCACAGTGTCACACTGCCATGGTGTAACAATGCAGAGTGTCACAGTGCCAGAGTGTCACAATGCAGAGTGTCACAGTGCAGAGTGTCACAATGCCAGAGTGTCACAATGCAGAGTGTCACAATGCCAGAGTGTAACAGTGCCAGAGTGTCACAATGCAGAGTGTCACAATGCCAGTGTCACAATGCAGAGTGTCGCAATGCAGAGTGTGACAGTGCAGAGTGTCACAATGCTAGAGTGCCACAATGCAGAGTGACACAATGCAGAGTGCCACAGTGCCAGAGTGCCACAGTGCCAGAGTGCCACAATGCAGAGTGCCACAGTGCCAGAGTGTCACAATGTCAGTGTCCCAATGCAGAGTGTCACTGTGTCTGTGTCACAATGTAGAGTTCCACTATGCAGAGTGCCACAGTGCCAGAGTGTCACAATGCAGAGTGTCACAATGCAGGGAGCCACAATGCAGAGTGCCACAGTGCCAGAGTGCCACAATACAGAGTGCCACAATGCCAGAGTGTCACAATGCAGAGTGCCACAATGCAGAGTGTCACAATGCAGAGTCCCACAACGCAGAGTGCCACAATGCAGTGTCACAATGCCAGAGTGCCACAATGCAGAGTGCCACAGTACCAGAGTGTCACAGTGCAGAGTGTCACAATGACAGAGTGCCACAATACAGAGTGCCACAATGCAAGACTGCCACAGTGCCAGAGTGCCACAATGCAGAGTGCCACAGTGCCAGAGTGTCACAGTGCAGAGTGTCACAATGCAGAGTGCCACAGTGCCAGAGTGCCACAATGCAGACTGCCACAATGCAGAGTGCCACAGTGCCAGAGTGCCACAATGCAGAGTGCCACAATGCAGAGTGTCACAGTGCAGAGTGCCACAATGCAGAGTGCCACAATGCAGAGTGCCGCAGTGCCAGAGTGCCACAGTGCCAGAGTGCAACAATGCAGAGTGCCACAATGCAGAGTGTCACAGTGCAGAGTTCCACTATGCAGAGTGCCACAGTGCCACAGTGTCACAGTGCAGAGTTCCACTATGCAGAGTGCCACAGTGCCACAGTGTCACAATGCAGAGTGCCACAATGCAGAGTGCCACAGTGGCAGAGTGTCACAATTCAGAGTGACACAATGCAGAGTGCCACAATGCAAAGTGTCACAATGCCAGAGTGTCACAATGCCAGAGTGTCACAATGCAGTGTCACAATGCCATAGTGTCACAATGCCAGAGTGTCACAATGCCAGAGTGCCACAGTGCAGAGTGCCACAATGGATGTGTCATAATGCAGAGTGTCACAATGCAGAGTTCCACAGTGCCAGAGTGTCACAATGCAGAGTTCCACAATGCAGAGTGCCACAGTGCCAGAGTGCCACGGTGCCAGAGCGCCACAATGCAGAGTGCCACAATGCCAGAGTGCCACAGTGCAGAGTGCCACAATGGATGTGTCATAATGCAGAGTGCCACAATGCCAGAGTGCCACAATGCCAGAGTGTCACAATGCAGAGTGTCACAGTGTAGAGTGTCACAGTGCCAGAGTGTCACAGTGCCAGAGTGTCACACTGCCATGGTGTCACAACGCAGAGTGTCACAGTGCCAGAGTGTCACAATGCCAGGGTGCCAAAATGCCAGAGTGCCGCAATGCAGAGTGTCACAGTGCAGTGTGTCACAATGCAGAGTGTCACAATGCCAGAGTGACACAATGCCAGAGTGACACAATGCAGAGTGTCACAATGCAGAGTGTCACAATGCCAGCGTGTCACAATGCAGTGTCTCAATGCCAGAGTGCCACAATGCCAGAGCGACACAATGCAGAGTGTCACAATGCCAGAGTGTCACAGTGCCACAGTGTCACAATGCAGTGTCACAATGCAGAGTATCACAATGCCAGAGTGTCACAGTGCTAGAGTGTCACAGTGCCAGAGTGTCACAATGCAAAGGTCCACAGTGCCAGAGGGTCACAATGCCAGAGTGTCACAATGCAGTGTCACAATGCAAAGTGCCACAGTGCCACAGTGTCACACTGCCATGGTGTAACAATGCAGAGTGTCACAGTGCCAGAGTGTCACAATGCAGAGTGCCACAATGCAGAGTGTCACAATGCAGAGTGCCACAACGCAGAGTGCCACAATGCAGTGTCACAATGCCAGAGTGCCACAATGCAGAGTGCCACAGTACCAGAGTGTCACAGTGCAGAGTGTCACAATGACAGAGTGCCACAATACAGAGTGCCACAATGCAAGACTGCCACAGTGCCAGAGTGCCACAATGCAGAGTGCCACAGTGCCAGAGTGTCACAGTGCAGAGTGTCACAATGCAGAGTGCCACAGTGCCAGAGTGTCACAATGCAGACTGCCACAATGCAGAGTGCCACAGTGCCAGAGTGCCACAATGCAGAGTGCCACAATGCAGAGTGTCACAGTGCAGAGTGCCACAATGCAGAGTGCCACAATGCAGAGTGCCGCAGTGCCAGAGTGCCACAGTGCCAGAGTGCAACAATGCAGAGTGCCACAATGCAGAGTGTCACAGCGCAGAGTTCCACTATGCAGAGTGCCACAGTGCCACAGTGTCACAGTGCAGAGTTCCACTATGCAGAGTGCCACAGTGCCACAGTGTCACAATGCAGAGTGCCACAATGCAGAGTGCCACAGTGGCAGAGTGTCACAATTCAGAGTGACACAATGCAGAGTGCCACAATGCAAAGTGTCACAATGCCAGAGTGTCACAATGCCAGAGTGTCACAATGCAGTGTCACAATGCCATAGTGTCACAATGCCAGAGTGTCACAATGCCAGAGTGCCACAGTGCAGAGTGCCACAATGGATGTGTCATAATGCAGAGTGTCACAATGCAGAGTTCCACAGTGCCAGAGTGTCACAATGCAGAGTTCCACAATGCAGAGTGCCACAGTGCCAGAGTGCCACAGTGCCAGAGTGCCACAATGCAGAGTGCCACAATGCCAGAGTGCCACAGTGCAGAGTGCCACAATGGATGTGTCATAATGCAGAGTGCCACAATGCCAGAGTGCCACAATGCCAGAGTGTCACAATGCAGAGTGTCACAGTGTAGAGTGTCACAGTGCCAGAGTGTCACAGTGCCAGAGTGTCACACTGCCATGGTGTCACAACGCAGAGTGTCACAGTGCCAGAGTGTCACAATGCCAGGGTGCCAAAATGCCAGAGTGCCGCAATGCAGAGTGTCACAGTGCAGTGTGTCACAATGCAGAGTGTCACAATGCCAGAGTGACACAATGCCAGAGTGACACAATGCAGAGTGTCACAATGCAGAGTGTCACAATGCCAGCGTGTCACAATGCAGTGTCTCAATGCCAGAGTGCCACAATGCCAGAGCGACACAATGCAGAGTGTCACAATGCCAGAGTGTCACAGTGCCACAGTGTCACAATGCAGTGTCACAATGCAGAGTATCACAATGCCAGAGTGTCACAGTGCTAGAGTGTCACAGTGCCAGAGTGTCACAATGCAGAGGTCCACAGTGCCAGAGGGTCACAATGCCAGAGTGTCACAATGCAGTGTCACAATGCAAAGTGCCACAGTGCCACAGTGTCACACTGCCATGGTGTAACAATGCAGAGTGTCACAGTGCCAGAGTGTCACAATGCAGAGTGTCACAGTGCAGAGTGTCACAATGCCAGAGTGTCACAATGCAGAGTGTCACAATGCCAGAGTGTAACAGTGCCAGAGTGTCACAATGCAGAGTGTCACAATGCCAGTGTCACAATGCAGAGTGTCGCAATGCAGAGTGTGACAGTGCAGAGTGTCACAATGCTAGAGTGCCACAATGCAGAGTGACACAATGCAGAGTGCCACAGTGCCAGAGTGCCACAGTGCCAGAGTGCCACAATGCAGAGTGCCACAGTGCCAGAGTGCCACAATGTCAGTGTCCCAATGCAGAGTGTCACTGTGTCTGTGTCACAATGTAGAGTTCCACTATGCAGAGTGCCACAGTGCCAGAGTGTCACAATGCAGAGTGTCACAGTGTAGAGTGTCACAGTGCCAGAGTGTCACACTGCCATGGTGTCACAACGCAGAGTGTCACAGTGCCAGAGTGTCACAATGCCAGGGTGCCAAAATGCCAGAGTGCCGCAATGCAGAGTGTCACAGTGCAGTGTGTCACAATGCAGAGTGTCACAATGCCAGAGTGACACAATGCCAGAGTGACACAATGCAGAGTGTCACAATGCAGAGTGTCACAATGCCAGCGTGTCACAATGCAGTGTCTCAATGCCAGAGTGCCACAATGCCAGAGCGACACAATGCAGAGTGTCACAATGCCAGAGTGTCACAGTGCCACAGTGTCACAATGCAGTGTCACAATGCAGAGTATCACAATGCCAGAGTGTCACAGTGCTAGAGTGTCACAGTGCCAGAGTGTCACAATGCAGAGGTCCACAGTGCCAGAGGGTCACAATGCCAGAGTGTCACAATGCAGTGTCACAATGCAAAGTGCCACAGTGCCACAGTGTCACACTGCCATGGTGTAACAATGCAGAGTGTCACAGTGCCAGAGTGTCACAATGCAGAGTGTCACAGTGCAGAGTGTCACAATGCCAGAGTGTCACAATGCAGAGTGTCACAATGCCAGAGTGTAACAGTGCCAGAGTGTCACAATGCAGAGTGTCACAATGCCAGTGTCACAATGCAGAGTGTCGCAATGCAGAGTGTGACAGTGCAGAGTGTCACAATGCTAGAGTGCCACAATGCAGAGTGACACAATGCAGAGTGCCACAGTGCCAGAGTGCCACAGTGCCAGAGTGCCACAATGCAGAGTGCCACAGTGCCAGAGTGTCACAATGTCAGTGTCCCAATGCAGAGTGTCACTGTGTCTGTGTCACAATGTAGAGTTCCACTATGCAGAGTGCCACAGTGCCAGAGTGTCACAATGCAGAGTGTCACAATGCAGGGAGCCACAATGCAGAGTGCCACAGTGCCAGAGTGCCACAATACAGAGTGCCACAATGCCAGAGTGTCACAATGCAGAGTGCCACAATGCAGAGTGTCACAATGCAGAGTCCCACAACGCAGAGTGCCACAATGCAGTGTCACAATGCCAGAGTGCCACAATGCAGAGTGCCACAGTACCAGAGTGTCACAGTGCAGAGTGTCACAATGACAGAGTGCCACAATACAGAGTGCCACAATGCAAGACTGCCACAGTGCCAGAGTGCCACAATGCAGAGTGCCACAGTGCCAGAGTGTCACAGTGCAGAGTGTCACAATGCAGAGTGCCACAGTGCCAGAGTGTCACAATGCAGACTGCCACAATGCAGAGTGCCACAGTGCCAGAGTGCCACAATGCAGAGTGCCACAATGCAGAGTGTCACAGTGCAGAGTGCCACAATGCAGAGTGCCACAATGCAGAGTGCCGCAGTGCCAGAGTGCCACAGTGCCAGAGTGCAACAATGCAGAGTGCCACAATGCAGAGTGTCACAGTGCAGAGTTCCACTATGCAGAGTGCCACAGTGCCACAGTGTCACAGTGCAGAGTTCCACTATGCAGAGTGCCACAGTGCCACAGTGTCACAATGCAGAGTGCCACAATGCAGAGTGCCACAGTGGCAGAGTGTCACAATTCAGAGTGACACAATGCAGAGTGCCACAATGCAAAGTGTCACAATGCCAGAGTGTCACAATGCCAGAGTGTCACAATGCAGTGTCACAATGCCATAGTGTCACAATGCCAGAGTGTCACAATGCCAGAGTGCCACAGTGCAGAGTGCCACAATGGATGTGTCATAATGCAGAGTGTCACAATGCAGAGTTCCACAGTGCCAGAGTGTCACAATGCAGAGTTCCACAATGCAGAGTGCCACAGTGCCAGAGTGCCACGGTGCCAGAGCGCCACAATGCAGAGTGCCACAATGCCAGAGTGCCACAGTGCAGAGTGCCACAATGGATGTGTCATAATGCAGAGTGCCACAATGCCAGAGTGCCACAATGCCAGAGTGTCACAATGCAGAGTGTCACAGTGTAGAGTGTCACAGTGCCAGAGTGTCACAGTGCCAGAGTGTCACACTGCCATGGTGTCACAACGCAGAGTGTCACAGTGCCAGAGTGTCACAATGCCAGGGTGCCAAAATGCCAGAGTGCCGCAATGCAGAGTGTCACAGTGCAGTGTGTCACAATGCAGAGTGTCACAATGCCAGAGTGACACAATGCCAGAGTGACACAATGCAGAGTGTCACAATGCAGAGTGTCACAATGCCAGCGTGTCACAATGCAGTGTCTCAATGCCAGAGTGCCACAATGCCAGAGCGACACAATGCAGAGTGTCACAATGCCAGAGTGTCACAGTGCCACAGTGTCACAATGCAGTGTCACAATGCAGAGTATCACAATGCCAGAGTGTCACAGTGCTAGAGTGTCACAGTGCCAGAGTGTCACAATGCAGAGGTCCACAGTGCCAGAGGGTCACAATGCCAGAGTGTCACAATGCAGTGTCACAATGCAAAGTGCCACAGTGCCACAGTGTCACACTGCCATGGTGTAACAATGCAGAGTGTCACAGTGCCAGAGTGTCACAATGCAGAGTGTCACAGTGCAGAGTGTCACAATGCCAGAGTGTCACAATGCAGAGTGTCACAATGCCAGAGTGTAACAGTGCCAGAGTGTCACAATGCAGAGTGTCACAATGCCAGTGTCACAATGCAGAGTGTCGCAATGCAGAGTGTGACAGTGCAGAGTGTCACAATGCTAGAGTGCCACAATGCAGAGTGACACAATGCAGAGTGCCACAGTGCCAGAGTGCCACAGTGCCAGAGTGCCACAATGCAGAGTGCCACAGTGCCAGAGTGTCACAATGTCAGTGTCCCAATGCAGAGTGTCACTGTGTCTGTGTCACAATGTAGAGTTCCACTATGCAGAGTGCCACAGTGCCAGAGTGTCACAATGCAGAGTGTCACAATGCAGGGAGCCACAATGCAGAGTGCCACAGTGCCAGAGTGCCACAATACAGAGTACCACAATGCCAGAGTGTCACAATGCAGAGTGCCACAATGCAGAGTGTCACAATGCAGAGTCCCACAACGCAGAGTGCCACAATGCAGTGTCACAATGCCAGAGTGCCACAATGCAGAGTGCCACAGTACCAGAGTGTCACAGTGCAGAGTGTCACAATGACAGAGTGCCACAATACAGAGTGCCACAATGCAAGACTGCCACAGTGCCAGAGTGCCACAATGCAGAGTGCCACAGTGCCAGAGTGTCACAGTGCAGAGTGTCACAATGCAGAGTGCCACAGTGCCAGAGTGTCACAATGCAGACTGCCACAATGCAGAGTGCCACAGTGCCAGAGTGCCACAATGCAGAGTGCCACAATGCAGAGTGTCACAGTGCAGAGTGCCACAATGCAGAGTGCCACAATGCAGAGTGCCGCAGTGCCAGAGTGCCACAGTGCCAGAGTGCAACAATGCAGAGTGCCACAATGCAGAGTGTCACAGTGCAGAGTTCCACTATGCAGAGTGCCACAGTGCCACAGTGTCACAGTGCAGAGTTCCACTATGCAGAGTGCCACAGTGCCACAGTGTCACAATGCAGAGTGCCACAATGCAGAGTGCCACAGTGGCAGAGTGTCACAATTCAGAGTGACACAATGCAGAGTGCCACAATGCAAAGTGTCACAATGCCAGAGTGTCACAATGCCAGAGTGTCACAATGCAGTGTCACAATGCCATAGTGTCACAATGCCAGAGTGTCACAATGCCAGAGTGCCACAGTGCAGAGTGCCACAATGGATGTGTCATAATGCAGAGTGTCACAATGCAGAGTTCCACAGTGCCAGAGTGTCACAATGCAGAGTTCCACAATGCAGAGTGCCACAGTGCCAGAGTGCCAGAGTGCCAGAGTGCCACAATGCAGAGTGCCACAATGCCAGAGTGCCACAGTGCAGAGTGCCACAATGGATGTGTCATAATGCAGAGTGCCACAATGCCAGAGTGCCACAATGCCAGAGTGTCACAATGCAGAGTGTCACAGTGTAGAGTGTCACAGTGCCAGAGTGTCACAGTGCCAGAGTGTCACAATGCCAGGGTGCCAAAATGCCAGAGTGCCGCAATGCAGAGTGTCACAGTGCAGTGTGTCACAATGCAGAGTGTCACAATGCCAGAGTGACACAATGCCAGAGTGACACAATGCAGAGTGTCACAATGCAGAGTGTCACAATGCCAGCGTGTCACAATGCAGTGTCTCAATGCCAGAGTGCCACAATGCCAGAGCGACACAATGCAGAGTGTCACAATGCCAGAGTGTCACAGTGCCACAGTGTCACAATGCAGTGTCACAATGCAGAGTATCACAATGCCAGAGTGTCACAGTGCTAGAGTGTCACAGTGCCAGAGTGTCACAATGCAAAGGTCCACAGTGCCAGAGGGTCACAATGCCAGAGTGTCACAATGCAGTGTCACAATGCAAAGTGCCACAGTGCCACAGTGTCACACTGCCATGGTGTAACAATGCAGAGTGTCACAGTGCCAGAGTGTCACAATGCAGAGTGTCACAGTGCAGAGTGTCACAATGCCAGAGTGTCACAATGCAGAGTGTCACAATGCAGAGTGTCGCAATGCGGAGTGTGACAGTGCAGAGTGTCACAATGCTAGAGTGCCACAATGCAGAGTGACACAATGCAGAGTGCCACAGTGCCAGAGTGCCACAATGCCAGAGTGTCACAATGCAGAGTGTCACAGTGTAGAGTGTCACAGTGCCAGAGTGTCACAGTGCCAGAGTGTCACACTGCCATGGTGTCACAACGCAGAGTGTCACAGTGCCAGAGTGTCACAATGCCAGGGTGCCAAAATGCCAGAGTGCCACAATGCAGAGTGTCACAGTGCAGTGTGTCACAATGCAGAGTGTCACAATGCCAGAGTGACACAATGCCAGAGTGACACAATGCAGAGTGTCACAATGCAGAGTGTCACAATGCCAGCGTGTCACAATGCAGTGTCTCAATGCCAGAGTGCCACAATGCCAGAGCGACACAATGCAGAGTGTCACAATGCCAGAGTGTCACAGTGCCACAGTGTCACAATGCAGTGTCACAATGCAGAGTATCACAATGCCAGAGTGTCACAGTGCTAGAGTGTCACAGTGCCAGAGTGTCACAATGCAGAGGTCCACAGTGCCAGAGGGTCACAATGCCAGAGTGTCACAATGCAGTGTCACAATGCAAAGTGCCACAGTGCCACAGTGTCACACTGCCATGGTGTAACAATGCAGAGTGTCACAGTGCCAGAGTGTCACAATGCAGAGTGTCACAGTGCAGAGTGTCACAATGCCAGAGTGTCACAATGCAGAGTGTCACAATGCCAGAGTGTAACAGTGCCAGAGTGTCACAATGCAGAGTGTCACAATGCCAGTGTCACAATGCAGAGTGTCGCAATGCAGAGTGTGACAGTGCAGAGTGTCACAATGCTAGAGTGCCACAATGCAGAGTGACACAATGCAGAGTGCCACAGTGCCAGAGTGCCACAGTGCCAGAGTGCCACAATGCAGAGTGCCACAGTGCCAGAGTGTCACAATGTCAGTGTCCCAATGCAGAGTGTCACTGTGTCTGTGTCACAATGTAGAGTTCCACTATGCAGAGTGCCACAGTGCCAGAGTGTCACAATGCAGAGTGTCACAATGCAGGGAGCCACAATGCAGAGTGCCACAGTGCCAGAGTGCCACAATACAGAGTGCCACAATGCCAGAGTGTCACAATGCAGAGTGCCACAATGCAGAGTGTCACAATGCAGAGTCCCACAACGCAGAGTGCCACAATGCAGTGTCACAATGCCAGAGTGCCACAATGCAGAGTGCCACAGTACCAGAGTGTCACAGTGCAGAGTGTCACAATGACAGAGTGCCACAATACAGAGTGCCACAATGCAAGACTGCCACAGTGCCAGAGTGCCACAATGCAGAGTGCCACAGTGCCAGAGTGTCACAGTGCAGAGTGTCACAATGCAGAGTGCCACAGTGCCAGAGTGTCACAATGCAGACTGCCACAATGCAGAGTGCCACAGTGCCAGAGTGCCACAATGCAGAGTGCCACAATGCAGAGTGTCACAGTGCAGAGTGCCACAATGCAGAGTGCCACAATGCAGAGTGCCGCAGTGCCAGAGTGCCACAGTGCCAGAGTGCAACAATGCAGAGTGCCACAATGCAGAGTGTCACAGTGCAGAGTTCCACTATGCAGAGTGCCACAGTGCCACAGTGTCACAGTGCAGAGTTCCACTATGCAGAGTGCCACAGTGCCACAGTGTCACAATGCAGAGTGCCACAATGCAGAGTGCCACAGTGGCAGAGTGTCACAATTCAGAGTGACACAATGCAGAGTGCCACAATGCAAAGTGTCACAATGCCAGAGTGTCACAATGCCAGAGTGTCACAATGCAGTGTCACAATGCCATAGTGTCACAATGCCAGAGTGTCACAATGCCAGAGTGCCACAGTGCAGAGTGCCACAATGGATGTGTCATAATGCAGAGTGTCACAATGCAGAGTTCCACAGTGCCAGAGTGTCACAATGCAGAGTTCCACAATGCAGAGTGCCACAGTGCCAGAGTGCCACAGTGCCAGAGTGCCACAATGCAGAGTGCCACAGTGCCAGAGTGTCACAATGTCAGTGTCACAATGCAGAGCGTCACTGTGTCTGTGTCACAATGTAGAGTTCCACTATGCAGAGTGCCACAGTGCCAGAGTGTCACAGTGCAGAGTGTCACAATGCAGGGAGCCGCAATGCAGAGTGCCACAGTGCCAGAGTGCCACAATGCAGAGTGCCACAATGCAGAGTGTCACAGTGCAGAGTGTGACAATGCAGAGTGCCACAGTGCCAGAGTGCCACAATGCAGAGTGCCACAATGCCAGAGTGTCACAATGCCAGAGTGTCACAATGCCATAGTGTCACAGTGCAGAGTGTCACAATGCCAGAGTGTCACAATGCAGAGTGCCACAGTGCAGAATGTCACAATGAAGAGTGTCACAATGCCAGAGTGTCACAATGCAGTGTCACAATGCAGTGTCACAATGCCATAGTGTCACAATGCAGAGTGTCACAATGCAGAGTGCCACAGTGCCAGAGTGTCACAATGCAGAGTGCCACAATGCAAAGTGTCACAGTACAGAGTGTGACAATGCAGAGTGCCACAGTGCCAGAGTGCCACAAAGCAGAGTGCCACAGTGCCAGAGTGTCACAATGCAGAGTTCCACAATGCAGAGTGCCACAGTGCCAGAGTGTCACAATGCAGAGTGTCACAATGCAGGGAGCCACAATGCAGAGTGCCATAGTGCCAGAGTGCCACAGTGCCAGAGTGTCACAGTGCCAGAGTGTCACAATGCAGAGTGCCACAATGCAGAGTGTCACAATGCAGAGTCCCACAACGCAGAGTCCCACAGCGCCAGAGTGTCACAATGCAGAGTGCCACAATGCAGTGTCACAATGCCAGAGTGCCACAATGCAGAGTGCCACAGTGCCAGAGTGTCACAGTGCAGAGTGTCACAATGACAGAGTGCCACAATGCAGAGTGCCACAATGCAGTGTCACAATGACAGAGTGCCACAATGCAGAGTGCCACAGTGCCAGAGTGCCACAATGCAGAGTGCCACAATGCAGAGTGCCACAGTGCCAGTGTCACAATGCAGAGTTCCACAATGCAGAGTGCCACAGTGCCATAGTGCCACAATGCAGAGTGCCAAAGTGCCAGAGTGTCACAGTGCAGAGTGTCACAATGCAGAGTGCCACAGTGCCAGTGTCACAATGCAGAGTTCCACTATGCAGAGTGCCACAGTGCCAGAGTGTCACAGTGCAGAGTGCCACAATGCAGTGTCACAGTGCAGAGTGTGACAATGCAGAGTGCCACAGTGCCAGAGTCTCACAATGCAGAGTGTCACAATGCAGATTGCCACAATGCAGAGTGCCACAGTGCCACAGTGCCAGAGTGCCACAATGCAGAGTGTCACAGTGCAGAGTGTGACAATGCAGAGTGCCACAGTGCCAGAGTGCCACAATGCAGAGTGCCACAGTGCCAGAATGTCAAAGTGCAGAGTGTCACAATGCAGAGTGCCACAGTGCCTGTGTCACAATGCAGAGTTCCACTATGCAGAGTGCCACAGTGCCAGAGTGTCACAATGCAGAGTGCCACTATGCAGAGTGCCACAGTGCAAGAGTGTCACAGTGCCAGAGTGCCACAATGCAGAGTGCCACAGTGCCAGAGTGCCACAATGCAGAGTGTCACAATGCCAGAATGTCACAGAACCAGAGTGTCACAATGCAGAGTGTCACAATGCAGAGTGCCACAATGCAGAGTGCCACAGTGCCAGAGTGCCACAATACAGAGTGTCACAATGCAGAGTGCCACAATGCCAGAATGTCACAGAACCAGAGTGTCACAATGTAGAGTGTCACAATGCAGAGTGTCACAATGCAGAGTGCCACAATGCCAGAGTGCCACACTGCCAGAGTGCCACAATGCAGAGTGCCACAATGCCAGAGTGTCACAGCACCAGAGTGCCACAATGCAGAGTGTCACAATTCAACATAATTAATAGAATAGAATAGAATTAACCAGGTTGGAAAAGATCTTCAAGATCATCAAGTCCAACCTATCACCCAACACCATCTAATCAACTAAACCATGGAACCAAGTGCCTCACCCAGTCTCTTCCTAAACACTTCCAGGGATGGTGACTCCCATTCCAATGGCCAATCACTCTTTCTGTGAAGAACGTCTTCCTAATATCCAGCCTAAAACTCCCCTGGCACAGTTTGAGACTACGTCCTCTTGTTCTGGTGCGGGTTGCCTTTGAGTGGAGACCAACCCCCACCTGGCTACAACCTCCCTTCAGGTAGTTGTAGACAGCAATAAGGTCTCCTCTAAGCCTTCTCTTCTCCAGGATAAGCAACACCAGCTCCTTCATAGGGCTTGTGCTCCAAACCCCTCACCAGCTTTGTTGCCCTCCTCTGGCCATGTTCCAGCAACTCAACCTCTTTCCTAAACTGAGGCGCCCAGAACTGGACTTTGTGCCAGAATATACAGCTGATGTAATCTACAAATATTGCTCTCATTTTTACCTTTTCCTCAATAGTTCACCTCTATATAAATGAAACTAAACCAAACAAAATCTTGAAATTTAATGATTCACTTACACTTACTGTAGCAACAAAGCAATAAAAAACCTCCCAGAAAGCATATACTTTTCCATTTCAAAGAAACCTTTTATTTGCAATTCAAAAAGTAGTATGTGAAAACAAAGCACTTTGAAAAATTAGCCTCACTTTAAGTCCTAAATAGCAGTTGGAAAGAAGATACAGAATAAGTTTTGCAAAACAATTATGGGAGAAAAGAGTGGTTTTCTAAACTTTCTATTAAATTCCATACATTAAACATAAATTGGATTAAGATCACTGTATTAAATATATTATGAAGATGTGAAAATTTATTCAGAGATAATCTATGAAAAATATGGAATAGTAACTAAATAAGAGTTTGGGACAGCTCTACGGAGTCTACCGTGAAAATCTTCCAAGCACAGGATCAGAGTGGTAGGTAGCAATCTCCTCATGAAGGCACTGAACAAAAGGTATTTTCAGGCCTATGTTTGCAAAGTCCTCAGTCAGATGTCAGTTCTTCCAAGAGTGAATACTCTATTTTATTGTCTGAAATGACGGGATAGATATTAAAATGGGAGGAAATTAGAAGTCTTTTAAAGGAACTGACAAAAATCAACTGGTTTATTTCACATCCCTCATAACTATCACAAAATTCACATCCTCCCCATTGTGACTCTGCATTGATAAAAGCCATAGGAATATGAAAAAAAAATTACATCCCTGCAGGTGTTCAAAAATGTGTAGACATTGCAGTTTGATACATGGTTTAATGGCCATGGTGGTATTAGGTCTATGATTGAACTCAATGATCTCATAAATCTTTTCCAACCAAAACAACTCTATGACTATGATTCTGTGACTGAAGGAATGCCAGTGTCACTCCAGACTTCAAAAAGGATGTGAAGAAGGATTCAGGTATCTACAAACCAGTCAGCTTCACCTCCATACTTTGAAAGGTAATGCAACAGCTCATCCTGGATGTCATCTCTAGGAATGTGGAGGAAAAGAAAGTTACTGGAAGCGGTCAAGACGGATTCACCAATGGGAACTCATGCTTGGCCAGTCTGATAGCTTTCTATAATGGTATGACTAGCTAGGCAGCTGATAGGACAGCAGAGAATGTTGTTGACCTTCACTTCAGCAAGGCTTTGACACTGTCACTCATAACATCCTCATAGTGAGGATTTGACAGTGTGGGTAAGATGACTGCACAGTGAAGCAGATTGAGAATTGGCTAATAGGCAGAATTCAGAGGGTTATGATCAGCAGATGAGAGTCTGTCTGCAGGCCTGTGGATAGTACTGATCCCCAGGGGTTAGTACCAGGTCCAATCTTGTTCAACATATTCATCAATGACCTGGGTGAAGGGATAGTGTAATCAACAGCAAGTTTACTGATGACATAAAACTGGAAGGAGAGACTGAGACACCCGAAGATTGTGCTGCCATTCAGCAAGATCTGGACAGGGTAGAGAGCTGAGCTGAGCTGAACCTCAGGAAGTTTAACGACTTCAGTGTATTGTCCTGCACCTAGGAAGGAATAATCCTATGCATCAGTACAGATTAGGGGTTGACATGGTGGAAAGCAGGTCTGTGGAAATCCACCTGGGAGTCCTCGTGGATAAGAAGTTAACCATGAAGCAGCTGTGTGCTCTTCTGGCCAATGTCAATGGCATTTCAGGGTGCATTAAGAAGAGTATAGCCAGCAGGTGGAAGGAGGTTCTTCTCCCCCTCTACTCTGCACTGGTGGGACCACATCTGGAGTGTTGTGTTCAGAGCTCCCCAGCTCAAGAGAGACAAGGACCTACTGGAGAGTCCAGTGGAGGACTACAAAGATGATTAGCGGTCTGGAAAATTTCTCTTACAAGGAGAGAATGAAACCTGGGCCTCTTTAACTTGGAGGAAAGAAGACTGAGGAGAGATCATATCGATGACTATATTAGGAGACTCTCCCTTAGTTCAAGTAGAAAATATCTCCTTTTGCTTTTATGGTTAGAAGCATTTTGTGCTCTCATATAAGTAGCAAATCTAATCTTTTTTTTTCCTTTAAAAGCACAATATGGCTGGTCGCAATGTTTTAGATACCGTTTTTCACTTTCCAGAATTTAGGCATAAATAAACTCTCACAAGGTGCACACATTCTTTCACAGAATAGAAAATGTCAAAAATCTTTTCAATTTTCAGCATCATGCTGCTTTTCAATTTATAACTATCAGGAAGGCAACAATATAATGATGCCCAGAGTACTATAACTTGGAACAAGGACTAAGAAAAAAAAAACATATGGAATAGAAAAAATCTTAATAGTGTGAATCTGATTCAATTCAGAGAAAGAAAGGGTCACTCATAAATAAAACAGTTGTATTGGAGTGTAGAGAAGTATTTAACAGGTTCAAAAATCAGAACTAAGAAAAAAAATCAGGTTTCAGATATACAATTTTATCTGTAAGTGACATAACATACAGATGCTCTTTCAATCTAGGAGGAAGGGTCCCTGCTGGTCAGATAAATAATTTCCCCATTTTTTTTGTACCTTAAACATTCATTTTGAATGCATCCAACGGAGTCAATTTCACCTTTGAAATTACATGCAAAAGTAATTTCAGTGCAACATGCTTATGTGACTACTGCACATATTTGCATATGTGCATGCAAATACCCTCAAATGTATCTGTTTGAAAAGAATATAAGATCTGTTTGGCAAACATCAGTATTTGAAAAGTCATGGCAGTCAGGTGAAGTCCCTGGGAACTGGAAGAAAGGAAACATCACACCCATATTAAAAAAGGGTAGAAAGGAGAACCCTGAGAGCTACTGACCTGTTAACCTCACCATCATGCCTAAGAAGATCATGGAATAGATGCCATGCTGAGGCACATAGAGGACACAGAGATGATTTGTGACAGCAAGCATGGCTTTACTAGGGGCAGATCCTGCCTGACTAACCTTGTTTTTTAAACACTCCTTTGGCTTATGAAAGATAAACATATGCTCAAGATAACAGATGTGCTTGATAAATGACCTCAGGTGACAGCACAGGGAACTTCAAATGTTATAACATATGAGATTCACATTTCTTAAATCTTTAAAAGATTTCTTAAAACTTTTGCAGGTTACAGAAATTGTTCTGTACAATTTTAAAAAATATTTCTGTGTAGAGTGATTTAAAACCTGGCAATTTCCAAAATATCCTGGTTTCCCAGCTGTAGTTGATCTCTCTGTTTTAGTGAAAGTTTATGCATGTAAATGTTTAATAAGAAAGGACACTTAATATCATTACTTATCATCATACTGCTATTTGAAATATCATGGAGAGTGGTTTGGCAATGTGGTAGTGAGAAAGTTAAATTCTCCCCACACACACAAACCACAGCTAACTCAGTCAGAGAAGCAAATGGAAAAGGCTATATTTTTACAAGCAGAATGAAATGCAATTAATATATATAAAATATACAGTATTTACAGAATATGCAAAAATATACAGGAAAGAACGTAACACAGAAAACTCCCTCTGGAGGAGAATCCCCCTCTGAGTTCTCCCCAAAAACCCTTTTCCTCCTTCCTCCCTTTTTCCCAAAAAGGATTATAGAGAAAATGGATATTAAGGGTAATTTCGTTAGCTCAAAGTAGTTGTTAAGGGAAAAAAAGTTAGTTGTCTTGTCTCATTAGTCCAAGGTCAGCTCCAGCAAGAAGAGAAGAGAGAAAAAAATCCTGCACAGCGCATAAAAAACCAAACAGACAACTGAAACTAAAATCCTTAAAGTTACATTCTACTGATCTACCAATGAAATTCGTTTAGAATTATCTGTTTTCCTTTTTACATCAAAACATTCAGGTAGAGTATTCTGCAGCTGTCTTTTCTTAAAGGCACAGCCTAAGACACAGGCAACTACGTCACTTAGTTCCTTCAGGACTCTTGGATGTATTTCACCAGGTTCCATGGAAGTGTATATCTTCAGGTTCCTCAACTGGTCATGCACTTCACATAGAGTGGGAGGGACTTTGTCACCCTGGTCTCCCACTTGTGGTGCATCAACACAAGAGACATGAGGAGAGGGGTTGCCAGTGAAAACTGAGGTCATTTATCAAGCACATCTGGTATTTTGAGTATATATTTATTTTTTTATCTTTTTTATCTTTCATAGACCAAAAGAGATTTTAAGAGATTTTAAAAACAGTGTCAGCATTCCACAGTGTCAGAATGCAGAGTGCCACAATACCAGAGTGTTAAAGTGCCAGAGTGTGCAATGCCAGAGTGTCACAATGCAGAGTGTCACAGTTCCAGAGTGTCACAGATTGCACTCTCTGTCCTGTGGGGGCAAGGCAAAAACCAAGGGGGCAAAGGATGCAAAATGGGTAAAAATTTGAGGCCAGCTGCAGGAGTGAGCTTGGGTGAGGGAAACACGACTTTCCTGTGACCAAACTCAAGCGTGCAACAAAAGAGAAACCCCAGGACTCTTACCTTACCACTGCTCACTGTTTTACTCACAGGAGTGTCAGGCAACCTCCCAAGATTCACCAGCACCAACCCCTGGCACAACAACCCCCAGCCCTTGCCCAGGGTCAAACATTTTGTGCACTGGGCAGAGCAGGCCCTGCATGTTCAGAGTAACAATGCAGCTCTTTGGAGATGAGACTTGCCAGCAGCTAAATAATCCCTCGGTAAAGAGGCCAGCTCCTTCCCATGCCTCTGCTGGGTGATCTCTCCCCTGGCTGGAAGCCTGCACCCTGGGAAACAGCAGGAATCAACTGGTCTGCATCCCTGGGAATCCTCTCCAGTGCAGCTGCAGACAGCAGGATCTGATGACAAAAAGCAAGACAACACATCCAGCAAACGCCACCAAACATCCTCTGCCCTTGCCCTTGGGGATAGCTTCAGCAGGAAGACTTTGTGCAATCATCACTATTTCTGGTGGCTGCTCTGATGATGAAACTGGGCAGGGGAAGCAGGATGTGGAAAAGCACAGCAGTCACAGCCCTGCCACCAGCTGTCAGCAGGTGCTACACCTGAAGTGCTGAGGCTCCCTGGCACCCTGGAGCTGCCTGGCTGCCAGACTTCACTGGATGAAAGCAGCCGGGTTCAGCACCGATCTGCACTGCAGCTGCTCGCAGCCTTGCCTGTCTAAGGGCTCCGTGCCGCGGGGCTTGGCCTCGCTCAGGCTTTAGAATGAAGCCTGCTCGGCAAACACAAGATCGAGACTCTTCTCTTGCCTTACCGCCAACGAAAGCAGCTCTTGGTCTTTAGCTTCTGGCCAGGCTTAGCCTTGCAGCAGCAGCGCTTAAGAGAGCCGGAGGGAGCCGCGGTGCCGGGGCAGGGGGCGGCGTGGGGGCACGGCCGGCTCCGCGGCTGCCGCCCCGCAGAGACGCAGGGTCCGGCCCCGGCAGGACGGACGGCAGCCCGGGCACCCCAACGCCCAGCCCGGAACCTCCTCCTCGCCCCCGTTGCGGGCAGCCTCCTGCAGGGCGGGGAGCAGCCGGCCCGGGCCCTGCCGCTGCCCAAGGCCGGCGAGGGCTCCGGTGCCGCTGCCGCTGCCGTCCCGCCGCCGCCGCCCTGCCCCTGCCGCCCTGCCGCCGCCGCCGCCGTCCCGCTGCCCGTTGCCGCGGGGCTGGCAGCGCTGCGCTGCGCTCCCGCCCGGCTCGGAGCGGCTCCGGCAGCGGCTGGGGCGGCAGGGGGCTGGGCCGCGGCTAACGAGCGCCCGGGGGGCACCCCCGGCCCCAGCTCAGCTCCCCTGCAGCAGCCCCCTCAGCCCACAGCCCCCCGCAGCCTGCGTGCCCGCTCCAAGGGGCAGCCCGGGGGGGGGGGGGCAGCAGGGCCCGGGGCCGCTCCCGGCACCCTGCAATGCTGCGGCGCTGCCAAGCTGCCGGCTGGGGACACCTCCCCCAGGGGGACCCTTCCCGCTCTGCTCAGCTCCTCCTGCCCCTGGGGCGGCTGCGCCAGCGCCCCCGGCTGCCTGCAGCCGGGGAACCAGAGCAAGGGGGAACCACCTGTGCCCAGAGCCAGGGCAAGGATGAGACAGAGCCTGGCTCTGGGAAACAGAAATCAGTGTGGATGGGGAAAGAGAAACTAATGGATTGGCAGAGACAGGGAGGGTGGGGAGTGATGGAGCTGGAGTTGTTGGCCGTGGATGGGGAGGCGACGGGGGGGGGAGGGGGGGAAGGAAGGAGGGAAGGAGGGAAGGAAGGAGGGAAGGAAGGAAGGAAGGAAGGAAGGAAGGAAGGAAGGAAGGAAGGAAGGAAGGAAGGAAGGAAGGAAGGAAGGAAGGAAGGAAGGAAGGAAGGAAGGAAGGAAGGAAGGAAGGAAGGAAGGAAGGGAGGAAGGGAGGAAGGGAGGAAGGGAGGAAGGGAGGAAGGGAGGAAGGGAGGAAGGGAGGAAGGGAGGGAGGGAGGGAGGGAGGGAGGAAGGAAGGGAGGAAGGAAATAAATGTTGAAAAGAGTTCATTAACCAATTGCAGGCAGCCACACTAATACACACAATACATGAGTTGTGTGCTGCAATAAATCTCTTGCTTTTTGGCCTTCTATATACTCTGCTTGTGTTTGATTCTTGTCGCACAGACCGTCACCTTATCCCTACCGCTATCCCTATACAACGGCACCCCCCAACACCACAGCTCCACTGCAGGCTGGCAGAGACTACACTCACACAGCCCTGCGTGTGCCCGGCCCTCGGCTACCCGCACGAACTGCCGCGCCCGGGCAGCAGCGCCTCGTGCGGCCGCGCCGCTGACCTCACCTCGCAGGGGCCTGGGAGCCGCTCCCGCGGCCGGGGTGTGCCAGCGGATCTCCGGGCATGCAGCAGCGCCCAGTGGGGTCGCGATGCCGGAAGCGGGGGCGGGGAACCGGGCCGGGAGCTGGGCGGGAGGCGGATGCGACCTCGGGACAGCTTCTCCTTCCCGCTGTTGCCTGGCTCTGCTCCGGCTCGGCTCGGCTCGGTTCCCCTCCCCTCGCCTCCCCTCCCCTCCCTTCCCCTCCCTTCCTCTCCCCTCATCTCCCCTCCCCTCCCCTCCTCTCCCCTGGACTCCCCTCACCTCCCCTCCCCTTCCCTCCCCCTCCCCCTCCCCTCACCTCCCCTTCCCTCCCCTCCCCTCCCTTCCTCTCCTCTCACCTCCCCTCCCTTCCTCTCCCTTCCTCTCCCCTCCCCTCCCCTCCCCTCCCCTCCCATCCCTTCCTCTCCCCTCATCTCCCCTTCCCTCCCCTTCCCTCCCCTCCCTTCCTCTCCCCTCCCCCTCCCCTCCCCTCCCCTCCCTTCCTCTCCCCTCATCTCCCCTTCCCTCCCCTCCCTTCCTCTCCCCTCCCCTCCCTTCCCCTCCCCTCCCCTCCCCTCCCCTCCCCTCCCCTCCCCTCCCCTCCCCTCCCCTCCCTTCCTCTCCCCTCATCTCCCCTTCCCTCCCCCTCCCCTCCCCTCCCCCTCCCCCTCCCCTCCCTTCCTCTCCCCTCATCTCCCCTTCCCTCCCCTTCCCTCCCTTCCCCTCCCCTCCCTTCCCCTCCCCTCCCCTCCTCTCCCCTCGGCTTCCCTCCCCTCCCCTCGACTCCCTTCCTCTCCTTTACCCTCTGTTTGGCTCTGCTCCAGGTCGCTTGGGTTCTGCCCGGTTCGGCTCAGCTCTGGCTCAGCTCAGTTCAGCTCACTTCGGCTTTGCTCCGATGTGGGCATCTCGGCTCAGATGGGCTTGGCTCTGCAGGGCCGCTGGGGGAAGAGCCCAGGCCAGGAAGTTTCCAGGCTGCCTCGGCCTGGTCCAGGCATGGGAGGAGCAGCTGCTGGGACTCGGTCCGGCTGGAGGTTCCCGTGGGCAGTCACAGCCTTTGGCTGGCATGTTCGGGACACAGGCACCGTGGTCGGCCAGAAGCCATTCAGCTCAGGCAGCCCCAAGAGGTCCTGTGGGAGCCGCGCTGCGAAGCAGGGAGGTACCTGCGCTGGGAGGCGTCTGGAAGCTGCACGAACACACACATGTGGGTGCCAGCAGGTGTGAGGGCGTTCGTTGGTATGGGCACTGCTGGACAGTGCAGGAGGCATTTCCATCCCTGCTATTCACAGCAGCAGGAGAAGCCCACCTGGAGTGGCAGGACTCCACCATGGGCTCGCTGCATTTGGGGCCGCTTTTGAGAGCAGCAACAGAGCAGATGAACATGGGAGGTCAAGGAAGTGTAAGAAGATGAGGATGGATCTGAAGAGGTCTCTTGAGGAAGGAGTCTCTCTGCCAGGCAGGGAGGAACACACAGAGCACTGCAGTGTGTCAGGTTGGTGGCTGCCAGCAAGCCCTGTGTAAAACAGAGCATAGCAAGGTGTGTGTGCCCAGCAGCTGGACAGAGAGTCAGAGAAGATTTGAGCATCCTCTCTACAGGCCCGGGGCCTAGAGCAGGCTGCCCAGACCCAGCTCACTCACTCTGCCCTGGGCCTCTGGGACTTCTCCAGGCTGGCAAAGTGCAGATGGTTCTCCGTGGATTTCCCACTAGATGGCCCCCAGGTCCTGGCTTTTCCCATGACAGGCTCTCCTGTGCAGGCAGCAGCAGAAGTATGGCTCCTGGCTTCCACCAGGGTTTAGGAGGAAAAAAGACTGAATGAGAAAAGGGAACATACTTGAACCTGCCTGATGTGGAAACTGAGCAGGGTGTGACTCTGATTTTCACGAAATGCAGCAGAGTGTGGTAGGAAGGGGCAGGTTACTAAATTAACTGCTTCACCATCAAGGGCCCCCAGAGTGCATCAGTGCTGGCTCCATGGAGCAGCTGCAGGAGTTGCTCCCACATCTGTCTCTGTGCCATGGGCAGGGAGTGGCTGGTCCCTTCAGCACTGTGTCCTTCCTGGTCTAGCTGCACAACTGCAAAGTCCTTTCCCTCCATGGTGGACCAGCCCTGCAAAGGAGAGGATAGCAAGCTTGGAACAAGGCAGTGTGGTGCAGTGTGTAGAGCAGCTCCTGGGGATGCACAGTGCACAGGTGGTCAGTTGGCATTAGGCTGTAACATCCAACATCCCTGTCCTACAGGGATGCCATTTACTGTGGATCTCATCTGTAGCTAATGTGATTGCTATAATTATTTTGCTGACTTAGTGCAGGAAACCCCAAGACAAACCCACGAGCAGCCCCTTCTGGTGTCTCAGTTTCTCCTGTCCTGGGGAGATGCCTCTCTCCCTGCCTGCCTTCCAGCTCAGGAGCTACTGGAACTGCTCATCCCATTCATCCAGCTGGGCTTTCCCAGGACACAATCCAGCGCAGGCTTGTTGGGTTCCTGCACCCACAGGCATTCTCCATACCCTGCAAGCAGGAGTGGGGAGGTGAAGCTGAGCAGGCCATTGCCTGGGGCCAGCCTGGGTTTCCTCTGCTCCTTCAGAAAAGCATGCCAGAGCACTTTTTAGACTTAATAAGATTCCCAGAAACTAAGGTTGGTGTCAAAGCCTCTGTCAGTGAGCTGGCCCCAGAGTCTTGCAGCCCAAGCATCACAGCATCCAGGGCTCAGCTGAGCAATTTTCATCAGATGAAGACTAAATCGTGGAGAAAAAGGACACTGATAAGTCTGGGTGGTAAACTGCTTTGGGAGCAGTCCAGAGCTGGGTTCTCCATCTTGCCCTGGATGTTGGGATTCAGCAGGTGGGGCTGCATGCATGGCCCCAGCTAGCCTGGCTTTCCAGTCTGGGCCAAGGAGAGCCAAGGAGGCTGCAGCAGCCGGGGAGAGAACTGAGCTGGGAGCAGTGGGCCCCTTGCTGGGCAGCCTCTTCCACCCCCACTGGCCATTGGCATGTGAGGCACCTGCCTGCCTACCAATGTGTCGTTAAAGAAGCAACAGCTGCAGGGGCCCTTTTGCTGCCTCAGGAGCTGTGACAGCATCCAGGAGCCAGGCCATGATCTAAATTTAACCTCATGCTGTGTGTTTTTACAGGCTCCAGCCCCCATTCCCTGCTGGCCTCTGGTGTGCTGAGCAGACAGGCTCCATGCGCAGGGAGAGCCAGAGGAGCTCCAGCTGACCCAGGGGGCTGTGGAAGGAGACACAACTAGGAGGGAAACATCATGGAGCCTGCTTCTCCCCAGGATGACATGAGGAGGAGGCAACAGAAGGAGAAGTCCAAGAAGCCGCTGCCACCAGCAGCCCCCCGGCCAGCCAGGGCTCTGTTCTGTTTAACCCTTCAGAACCCGCTGCGGAAGGCTTGCATCAGCATCGTGGAGTGGAAGTATCCTTCTGGCTGCAGGGGTTTGGGAGCACCCCTGTGAGTGCCTGTGAGCGCCTGTGAGCAGGGGGGCTGGGGAGCAGGATCCCTGGGTGGCTGGAAGGAGAGCTGTCAGCACCATTCAAGTTCAGAGAGCCCTGGTAAGATGAGTGGCAAAGGCAGTGGCTGTGCAAACTGAAACAGGAGAAGGCTTGTGAGGACCTTGGGTAGGCTGGTGTGGGACAGGCCGGGGGGAGGCTGGATGGCAAGGGGCTTGGGGAGAAACAGGACAGCCTGCTGGGTGAGGAGGGGCCTGGGGTGTGCTGGTGGCCAGGCAGAGGAGGAAGGGCAGGTTGGGGGAATGGGAGCTGAGGATGGAGCTGGGGACAACAGGATGCCCCGGGAGAGAGGTTTAGGGGTGGATAGCAAGAGCATGGTGAGCTGCTTGGGGTGGCTGTGTGTGTGTCACCACTTGCTTGATCCCTCAGCTGCCCCCTGCCCTGGTAGTGGAGGCTAGTCAGTATCCCCAGAATCCTTGTTGACACTGTTGTCCTCTCAGCTTCCCGTTTCCATCCCTCCCCAAGGCTGCTGACACAAGTGAAGACTTCTGTGAGTGCTGCTGTTCAAAGGGACAGATTCTCTTCTGCCTCTGACTCAATTTAGGGATCAGTGTTGGGAGGTTGCTCGTTGATTTGCCATCTTTTCACTGGGCCCTTACAGCTCAGAAATAGCAACATGTCCTGATTCTGCCACCCAGCCAGGAGCTGTTCTAGGCTTTGTTCACTTCTGCTTTATGGAAGGGAAAGGAACAGGAGATGAAACATTTCACTTGGGCTTCAGCAAAACATTTGGGCTCAAACAAAAGGGGTGGAATTTAGGGATATTTCCAGCAAGTCTATTTTGTCTGCTCCAACATTTCCCATTTCAGTCACTGAACCTATCTGCACTTTTCTGATGGTGTCAGGATCACCCCAGCCCTGTCCAGACTTTACTTCTCTTAGAGGTGGCTTGGCTGCCTTAGGCTGGCTGTGCCGCTCTACGCTTAGTGCCACAAGGCCAGTACAGCCGTGGCCCTGCACTGCTGGAGATGCCATAGAGTTCAAAGTCCAGGCTGCCCATTTGTAGGCACTCAGGGCATGCTCACACCTCTGGTGGTGCTGTGCTTGCCATGGATTTTCAACCTTTCTGTCCCTGCATACATGCTCTGTCCTTTGAGGAGGGGGAGCAAAGCAGAAACTGGGGGATTCTCTGGCATGGGGACTGGGTTCTCTGCAAGCACATGGAAGGGAGCTGTGTCTGTGTCTGAAATAGGCTCTGGGCATGGAAGGAACTTATGCATAGAGCTTGGTGGCAGGGGAAGAGCTAGAAATAGGATTTATGTCTTCCAACATGCTCAAACACATTCCTGCTCCTGCCCTGGGCATGCACAGCACAGTGTGGGCTTTCCCACACTGCTGCCTCGGAAGGGGAGCGTGGAGGGGGGAGGTGGATGTGCACCAGGAAGGCTGCAGGGTGCAGGTGGCTCTGACCTGTGCAAGACAAACAATGCACGGCATCAGGTTTCTGCAGCAGCTCTCTTGTGCCTGGCTGTATTTATATCCAGGGACACCTGGCAGGTCCTGTTCTGAGATCAGGCTTGGCAGGGCCTAGCAGGGTCGTTCCAGTTCCTGAAGGCTCTTATAGTCTTCAGGGCAAGCCAAGCTGCCAAGGGGAGATTAGCTGTGACATTTTCTGTGAGGATATGTGGCATCTGACTTCAGCATGGCACCACTCCTGTTCCTTGGGCACATCTCTGCTGTTTAGCTTCTGCTGTCAGAGCACAAGGCTGGGCCACAGAATGGGGACAGGGTCTCTTTCAGGTGACTGGATAGTGTGGGTGTCACTGCAAGGCACAGGTTGGGACCCTTGGATGCTGTGCGGCAAGAGGCTGCTGGAAAGAAAGAAGTGAGACTGCAGGACAAGGAGGTGAGGAGATGTTGAGGCTCCGGTGCAGTGGCAAGAGGCAGGGACACTGCTGGGGGACACTAAATGCTTTTTTTGGCTCACTCTGGCCCACTACATTGCTACCTCATACTAGTGGCAGACAAGCTTGCAAGCAGCAAGCTGACCCCAGCTCCAGTTGCCATATAGGTCACCCTTCAGGGAGGGGCTGCTCATCTCATCTTCAAGAAAGCAGGGAAGCCTCTGACCCCTGGGCTCTGCCCCATTGCCTGGGACAGCCCTGGAAGAGGCAGCAGAGAGGTTACTGGTGGCTCCCAGCCTGTGGCATTCCTGGGGCAGTCACAGGAGCACTGCCTGCACTGGGGCTGGGGAGATCAGCAGCTGAATATTCTGTTAGAGGAGACCTTGGCTGAGCTGCCTTGTCCCTGGATGCCTTCTTGCCAGGCTTTGTGAGCAGAGTGTTAGGGAATACTGAGGACATCGGGAAGCAGGGCCAACACACTCTGGAGGGTGATGCTTTAAGTGCCTGCATTGTGCTAGAGGGTGCTGACCCCTAAGGGTGATTTCCTGAGGGATCATCAGGAGGAAACTCTGTCCCCTTGTTCCTCCTCCACTGCAGCTTTTTGAATGGTGCCTTCTCCCCTATGTCCTCTGCCAAAGCTGCCATTTTCAAGCAGCCAGATGCTGAGTGTCCAGGCCCTGTATCTCCTCCTGAGCCATTCCCTCCCTCTGTGGGGAAACAAGAAAGGGACAGCAGCTGAGGGTATGCAGAGGATTCTGACTGCTCACTCTGGTAGTGTTTCCCCAAAGCCAGAGGGATTTTCCCCCACATACCCAGGCAGGACAGGGCAAGGCTGTAGCTGCTGTTTCATTCTTGTCTGCACTCCTTAACACTTCCTCTCAGACCCTTTGAGATCATCATCCTCCTGACCATCTTTGCCAACTGTGTTGCACTGGCCATCTACCTGCCAATGCCTGAGGATGACACCAACATTGCCAACTCCAGCCTGGTAAGGTCCAGTCCTTCCTGCTGTGTGCTGGCAGCCAGCTGCCCATCTCCAGGGCTCTGTGGAGCTGGCTGTTCAGTGTGGCGTGGGTGCAAGATGGTGATGCTTGTGGTGGGAGCATCTGCTGCTGCCCAGTCATAGAATCACAGAATCAGGGTGGCTCAGGTTGGAAAGGACCTCAGAGATCATCTACTGCAACAACCCCACCCCCCATGGGCAGGGACACCTCTCAGCTAGGCTCATTTGCTCAAGGCCTGGAACACCCCCAGGCAGGAGGCAGCCACAGCCTCCCTGGGCAGCCTGTGCCAGAGCCTCAGCAGCCTCACACTGAAGAGCTTCTTCCTCAGCTCCACTCTAACCCTGCTCTGCCTCAGCTTCACACCATTCCCCCTTGTCCTGTCTCCAGACAGCCTCAGGAAAAGCCTCTCTGCAGCCTTCCTGTAGGATCCCTTTGGGTACTGAAAGGCAGCTCTGAGGTCCCCTGGAGCCTTCTCCAGGCTGAACACCCCCAGCTCCCTCAGCCTGTGCTCATGGCAGAGGTGTCCCAGCTACAGGAGTGAATTCCAATCACTCAGCATTTCAGATTGGCTCTACCTGCAGTTGTGTGGATGCTGAAGAGCATCACCAGCTATAAATGGGTGCCAGCACCCCCAAGGCAGGCTCGTTGCAGCCTATTCAAGGTTATAATCGATGTTACTTTAGAGATGTTTGACCGGCAGCATCCTGCCGTGACCGGGCTGCAGAGAGCAGATCTGCAGATGTCAGATGGGAAACGCTGCCAATGCAGGAGGCAGTGGGGCAGAAACCTCTGCAAAAGAGGTTTGCAGGGGGCCTGGAACCACCTTTAGGTGGCGATCAAAGGCAGCAGACTGGCAACTGAAGTGCAGGGGAAAAGAGACTTCCAAAAGGAAGCCTCCTGCCCCAGGCCTTGCAGTCCATTGGTTTTGGAGTCACATTTTCTGACCTTTCCTTTCAAAACTGGATTTTCATGTCGGTTCTTAAATAAAAAGGGAAAATACCTAAACCATCTTGGTGAAGCAGAGAGGTTGCTCCATACTAACCAGTTAGTTCTTTTTTTCCCCCTTTCCTCCCAGTCATTTTGCCTGCAGTAAGTTGTTTAGATGGGATCCAAACCTGTAGTTTGCACTGGTTTTAGCCTGTCCTTGCTTTCCCCTCTTCACATCCCCAGCATGGTTCACTCTGCATTAATTCCCATCGAGCCCCTGAAGATGGCCTGAATGAAGTGTTCTGCTCTGCTGATTTCAGGGCTCCTCCATGCTGGGGTCAGGGCTGTTGTGTGCAGATGTTGCTGGAAGCTTGTGACTTAAAAAAAACTCTTCTAGTTTTTGCCTCCTGTTCCTTAGAGCCTCTGCAGGGGAAAATATGAAAGCAGTCAAAGATGTAAAACACAAACTAAGGTTTTCCTTGTGCCATTTTTAGTTCCTTGAGCTACTTTTGTCTCTTTCCCTCTTAAACAGGCTTTTAGTGGCAGTGGAGATTGTGTTTGCTTCTCATTTCCTTGGAAAAAGAAGGAAATGAGTCCCTGCTGGCAATGTGTTACGTGTTCTAAAAATAAACCCAAGAAAAATCATAGAGGAGAGGAATTAAACCCACAGAGAGTTAATTCCTGGGGTGCTCATTCAGCTCCCCAGAGCAGCCAGACCAGCTCCTCAAATCCCTCTGAGCTCAGGACAGAGCTCCACTCAAGGCATTGCCTTTGGTATCTTCCCTGGCTGAAGGGGCACAGGAGGGTGTGAGAGGTGCAGGTGCCTCAGGGGGTGGCAAAGCAAAGCTGGGGCAGGGTGAGCGGAGAGCAGGCGGTGGGCACAGTGGGAGTGGGGGCAGTGTGTGACATGAGGGGGGACAGCTTGGCAGCAGCCCAGCTCACAGTCTCCCTGGGCAGGGGCTGGTGCTGCCCAAGAAGACTCAGCAGCCTTTGCCGTGGGTGGGAGCCAGGCAGGAGGAGGTGAAGTGTCCTCTGTTCCTGTGTGATGTGTTAGATCACTTCTGCTGTGTCCTGCTGAGGCAGTTTTCAGCCCATGGCCTTGCAGCCCTCTGTCAGCAGCCTGCCAGCCCCAGGTTCAGTTCTTTGCACATCTCTGTCCTCCTCCTCTGATGGGGGTTCATGGGGCCCACAGCTAGAAGCAACAAAGACTTGGTGTGGTCATATCTTCCTGCAGCAGAGATGCTGCCATGTGTTTAATCTCTCCCTGTCACCTTTGAAATTGTCTCTCTTCATTGCTCAGCTCTTTCTGCAGAGGTCTGAGCTTACCTAAAGACCTTAGTCTTGTTGAGGACACAGAAGGTGTGAGAGTGACCCCAGTCACAGCCATGGGGACATTGCCCCACAGTGTTTGTGGAAGCGGGATCAAACCCTGCTCCCCTTGGAGCTCACTGCTAAAGGGTGTGCAGGAGCCTGTCCTGCCCAAATTCCTTCTGAGAAGCCTCCTGCATCCCAGGCAGCTCTCACTGAGCTCTGAAGGTCACTCGGCTCTCAAGCAAGGGGAGTCTTGGGAAGGGACAATCCCCTGTGTGACCTCTGCTTCCACTTTCCTCCCACAAAGTGGAAGGCCTGGAGAGTAGCTATACTTGTGACTCTGCCTTGCCAGGACCAGCCAGGGCAGGTCTGCACCCAGGGCTTACACCAGGTCTGGAGTTGGTCTTCTGAGAGCTCTGTTAACCAGAACTCATTTTGGGGGGTGAAAAAAATGCTGTTTAATATCCCATGCATCTCCTGTGAATGTGTTTCACTTTCTCCTGGAAGAACTACAGCTCAGCAGATCTCATTTTGTGATTAGATTTCTTTTGGTCCAGAATACTCCTTGCTCATGCTGGGTTTGTCTATTTTGTCTAATTCTTATGAAATCAAAATATTTTCTTTGACTCCCAAGAAATGGTTTTGGCTTTTCACCTCAGTCAGAAACTAGCAGCATTTATCGTCACTTTGCCCCGAGTCTGCAGCCCTGCAGTGAGCTGGCACTGCTTGGCATTCCCCAGCAGCAGGGAATTGCAGTACGTGTTCAGCAAGGCAGTTCCCCAGGGACACTCACCTGAGGCAGTGGAGATGGCTGCAGCTGAGCTGTGCCTGGGCTCTGGGAATGGGCAACAGAGAAGTAAAGGCAAATTCAGAGCAGGATTTGTCTCCTGGGGTAGTTGGTCTCCTGCTGCACCTTGGTGTTTGCATGGTGCACACACTCAAGTACCTGGTTTTGCCCACTAGTGGGACCCAAGGTCACAGGGAAGCCACCCTCTCAGAGCACCTCCAGGCAGCTGGGCTGAGTCCCATGCACTTTGGAAGCACATCAGGAGGCCTGGGGAGGGGGGACAGAGCTGGAGCTCAGGCTGCACAGAGGACACTCTATAACACAGGTCACGGCCTGTGTGCAGGCGTTCTGCTGGTGCCCCACAGAACCTCTTTAATCATGGGAGTGGTTAATAGTAAAGGAATACTATACCAAAACTCCAACCATTTGGGGCTGCATTGAATTGTGTCTCAGCCACAGTGGTCGGGGGACCAACATCTGGAGGTGCAAACATCTGGAGATACCAAGCTCTGGAGATACCAAGCTCTGGAGGTGCCAGACTCATCTTCTAGACACCAGTAACTGGAGGTGTTTACACCTGGAGTCATCATCTTCTGGAGGTGCCACCATCTGGGGCATTTCTCTCTAGAAATTGGAGACAACATCTTGGAGACAATATCCATGGAGATATCATGGACCAGAGCCACTACTTGATGTTGGGATCAAGCCAGCAGCAAGGTGCTCAATGCCTGGGGGCTTTCAGTGAGGTGGTCAAAGCTTGGAAGTCTTCATGGAGGTGATCAATGCTTGGTTGGTCCTAGGGTTTTAAAGCCTGAGCACAGCCCCAGGCACAGTTCAGTGACAGGACTGTGGGCATTCAATGCTGCTTCAGGTGTCCCAGGCCTCCATCTGCTCTGGAGGAGCAACTTGCTTGGGGGTCCTGTGTAACTCTGCCACCCTAGACTGGTTCCCTGTAGCCCAGGGCACCTCCAGGATTGCTGAGAGCAGCTCCCTGTGTCCAGCAGTCCCTGAGCAGTGCTGGTCCAGTGCTGGTTTGGAGGAGTGGCCACCTGCTGTTGGGTGTCTGTCCCTGGAGGCTGGCATGGGTCACTCACTTCAAGAAAGTCCTGATGAGATGTGGCTTTCCTAGGGCCTGGGGTCACCCTTGGTCTCCTGGAGTCCTCTTAACAGTCATGAGAACAGACCACAGGCCTGCAGACCTTCATGTGCAGGCTCAGGGCAGGGGGCTTCAGAAAGCTGTTACCCTTTTACCCTGGAGCTTGGGGGATATAGCACTGCTCCATCAGGCAGGATGTCCCATGGGCCCTAGCTCCACAGCAAGGCTTCCACTGAAGAGACCTTGCTGTCCTGGAAGAAGCCTTGGTGGTTGAGGCTCCATCCCTGGAGATATTCCAGGTGAGGCTGGACAGGGCTCTGGGCAACCTGATCCAGTGGAGGATGTCCCTGCTGGCTGCAGGGTGTTGGACTGGATGAGCTTTGCAGGTCCCTTCCAACCCAGACCCTTCTGTGAAGAATTAGCTGCAGTTCCTCTGGAATTCTCTTCTTTTAGTTGTGACCTCCACAGCCTGGTTCTGACAGGCACCAGCTGAGCCCTTTTCCACACTGTGTCCAAAACATTCTCTTGTCCATTGTTTTGCTGGTTGAGGTGGTAGCACTGAGCCAAACCTGAGGTGTGGAGCCCTTGGAGACATTCAGAACATACATAGACAAATTTCTGAGCTGTCCCTTCTTTAGGCAGTGGCCTAGATGATCTCCAGAGATACCTGCCAGCCAAAAACCTCTGACCTGTGACAACTGCCACAGCCATAGCAAAGGGGCACCCCTCAGCCTAGAGCAAAGGGTGCTGTGAGACATGAAGGTGCTGGAGCTGCAGGAGAGAAGTTCTGGATGCCTTCTCCTTGGAAGTGTTTAAGCCCAGGCTGGATGAGGCCTTGAGCAACCTGGGCTAGTGGGAGGTGTCCCTGCCTATGGTAGGGGTTTGGAGCTGGATAATCTTGAAGGTCCCTTCCAGCCCAAGCCATTCTGTGGTTCTATGACAGGTAACTCAAGGGTGCCCTGGCATCTCTGCCCCAGATCTTTGAGGGTGATGCTCTTCTGTAGGCTCCTTTAGCTTAGATCCAGACATCATCATCTCTGCTCCCAAAGCCTGGAGAGACAGACCAGGCGGTGGCTGCTGCTAGAGCAGTCAGAGGGAGCAGGGCCTGACTGGGACAGAGTCTCTAGGGGAGGTGCAGTGGCTGATGGTGCAGAAGAAGGAAAAGAGAGCATGGAGTGGGACAGGAGGCTGGGAATAGTTTGGAGGAATCCAGGGAGGAGGGTGAGTGCTGTGAGTCCTGCCACAGCAAGTTTCTTCTGCTGGGAAGTAGGAGTAGCTCTGGCTGTGTTCTGGTCACCCTGCCCCTCACCAGCTGTGCATCGCTTTGGCCAACTGAGAGGCTTTAGCCCAAGCCCTTGCTCCCCCTGTTCCCTGGGAAGAGTCACCAGGAACATGGAGTGGGGACACACTCTGGAGAGCTTCAGGGAGGGTCTGGGAGCTGCTGAGCAGGCTGGGGCTGGGTCACTGTGTTGGTGGTGCACAGGTGTGTGGCAGCGCAGGGGGTGACAGGGACCTGCAGCCTATTGTGGCCTTTGGAAGCTTGGCCTCTTCAGATATCCACTCCCAGCTCTGCCAGGCAGCTCTGCCACCCTTCCCTGAGCAGCCTTCCACCATGAGTAGCCAGCTGTGAATTCTGGGGCTGATGAGGGGTGGTGGCACAGAGAGGGTCCTCAGGTGCTAGGGCATGGCCAGGGCTTCAGTAAGGTCAGTGGGGTTGGAGCTGTGCCCATGGCCAGTGTGTGCCTTGCTTCTAGGGTCTGCATAACTCCTTCATGGCACAGACACAAGGTGGCTGCTGGCGTTGTGAGTGCAACATCTCCACTCATGGGCAGCACCAGAGCTGGGGGAGTGCCTGACTGATGTCTGCGTGGCTCACCCTGGGCACATGAAGCGGGGTCTGTATCTCATGCAGGACACCCAGTACCTACCCTGCTGTGAAGCTGCCAGGACAGGATGGCCTTGGGCCTCCTGCTGCTGCTGTCTGCACGTGCCAGGAAGTTTGTCCTGGCTCAGGATGTTGCCAGTCTGTATTGTGCAGCTACACCACTTGGAGAGCCCAGAGAGGCTTTGCCAGGACTTTCTCCACCAAAAGGCTCACTAACAAAGGTCCCTGGGAGGTGTCCCACAGTCAGGGGTCTTGCTCTGCTAACATCAGAACTCACCCACAGCCTACAGCCTGATGGGATGGGTAGCTGCACCCAGAGCTGCAGGACAGGAGGTGGAGCATGCCCCTGGTCAGCACTGACGGATCATTGCACAGAACCTTCATGCTGGCTGTGCCAAGGCTTTGTTTTGTCCTAGGGGTGCTACACTAGCAGGGCAGATCCCGACCAGGCTGATCCTGTGGCTGAGAGCACAGCACAGCACAGCAGTCAGCTGGGACTGCAAGGAAATTCACAACTCCAGGGTGTAGGGAATGGAGCAAGGTCACAGGGAGCTGCTGCTGGCTGTCCCTTGGCCTAGCTTTGATCCTTGCTGCTCACTGGCTGTACAGGGTGGGCAGTGGAGCTGGTTTGGACTTCACAAAGGGATCTCCAGGCATAGCAAGGTAGCTTTTGTTCCTGGGCAAGAGGGTTTGAGGGGGAGATTCCTGCTAGTCAGAAACCTTGGAGCCTGATTCTGTCCTGCTGGATGAAGTAGGGAAAGGAATTAACTTTTGTGATGCTGAAGCTCCAGGCTAGATCCTGGCACTTAACAGCCTGGGCCTTGGCAGCTGCAGGGCTGCTGGTGCTTGCAGTGGGCTCCACCATGCTCCTGCATTTACTGCACAGGAGATACCCCTGCAGACCTCTGCCTTCTGGTATGGCTCTGCAGTCCCTTGGTACCTGATCTGAGCCTCACAACGCTTGAATTCACTTGTCAGGGGTTGCAAGGACAGGCTTTGGGGAGCAGAGCAAGAGGGGGCAAATGGCATTGAGTTGCCTCAGCTAAAGCTGTGAGGACAGAGCCCTGCTTACACCACTGACTGCAATGCTTAGGCCTCTGTTCCTACTATTCTTGCCCTCAGATCCAACAAGGAACTGGCACTGGTATGGGTGACATACAGGGGTACTTGGCACAGCCACTGCCTTTGGATGTGGTAATGGAGCAAGCAAAGCTGTCTGAGTCCTGGCTCTGGTTTCCTAAACGAGCAGCAGTTTTCACCTGGCAAAGGCAGAGGGGCCCTGGAAGGAAGCTGTGCTCACAGCACTGCAGCCTGCCCAGTGCTCACCCACTCCCAGCTCCATGGCAGAGCCATTTCTGCCTTCCTGAGTGCAGTTCCCTGCAGAGCCCCTGCAGGGGTGCTCCTTCCCCTTCATGGGGAGCAGATGGAGGAGAGGGGCCATGGAAAACCAGAAGTATAAATAGCACTATCCATCTGTCTGCTGCAGGGAGATTAATCCCAGTCTGGAAGGGGCCAGCAGCAGCAAGGACACTGATTGCTGTGACAAGCAGAGCCAGGTGGGCTCAAGCAACTCTTGGCTGTGCTCTGGGCAAAGATTAGCTGGTCTAGGCCCTGTGCCCATAGGGCTGTGCTGAGCCCTGCAGTGGGGTGCCAGGTCCTTCCTGGGAGGGGGTGCAATGCAGAGCCCCCAGGCCAGTTCCTAGCAGCTCACTCTGCCAGACAGACATCTGGCATTAGGCAGGACTTGAGCCCAAGGCTTCGCTTCCCTGGGATCCCAGGGCAGAATGGATGCTGGGTTGGGAAGTGGTGGCTTTACTGGCATAGTTTGCAAGAGCTAGGGACATGGTCCTGCCAGTGCACCACTGAAGGGATGCAGGGGGTCATACAGTGGCATGTGGTGCCCAGGGTAGGCACAGTGCTCATGGTGTGCATGGGATGCTGCCAGCAGGGCTGACCCATGGGGAGCATCCACACAAGGGATCTGGCAGCCTGTTCTGACAGTGTCCTTCCCTGCTTGCCCAGGAGAAGATAGAGTATGCCTTCCTCATCTTCTTTGCCATCGAGGCCATGCTGAAGATCATTGCCTATGGGTTCCTGTTCCACACGGATGCCTACCTGCGGAACGGCTGGAACGTGCTGGACTTCTCCATCGTGTCCCTGGGGTAATGCAGAGAGGCAAAGCTGCTGCTGCTCAGCTTCTGCCAGGCCTGGGCCATAATCCATCAGCTACATCAGTTTTTCTGGTGACAGCAGTGGGGTCTGGGGGCAGCTCTCATAGACTCAGTTCATGGCCTTCTCCTCTGGGCCCCCTTTTTTGTGCCCTAACATCCCCTGGGATCCTCTCTGACTCCTGTTTCTGATTCTTTAACACCTCTGTGGTGTTCTTGCCCTGGAGAATGGGAATTGTACAGGACCCTCTAGAGATTGCACTGGTCTCAGGGGATGGGAGGGCCCTGGGCTGCTCAGCAGCGAAGGTGGAATCCAGCAGAGGGGTGCTCAGCAGAGTCCTGTCCCTTGCTTTCCTGCCTGCAGAGCTCTAAACTCTTAGCACAGATTTCTTGGTTTCCATCCTTATGCCCTCTTTCTCCTTCTCCTTCTCCTTCTCCTTCTCCTTCTCCTTCTCCTTCTCCTTCTCCTTCTCCTTCTCCTTCTCCTTCTCCTTCTCCTTCTCCTTCTCCTTCTCCTTCTCCTTCTCCTTCTCCTTCTCCTTCTCCTTCTCCTTCTCCTTCTCCTTCTCCTTCTCCTTCTCCTTCTCCTTCTTTCTTTTTTCTCCTTCTTTCTTCTCCTTCTCCTTCTTTCTTCTCCTCCTTCTCCCCCTTCCTTGCTGTTTGCCCCAACTCTTACAGGCTTGTCACCATGACTCTGGAACAGGTCAATGCCAAGCAGAGTGGGACGCCGGGGGGCAAGGGCGGCTTTGACGTGAAGGCTCTGCGAGCGTTCCGTGTGCTGAGACCTCTGCGCCTGGTGTCTGGAGTGCCGAGTGCGTGAGGGGCTGCAGGGGACACTGAGCCCTGGGTCTGGCCGGGTCGGGGGGCTGTGGGGCAGGTTTCTTGCTGCTGGGTCAAGCCCAGCCACAAAGTGGGTGTGGAGGAGCCACAGGTTCTTGCTTACCCTTGCAGCTTGCAGTTGACAGCACACACAGAGCTCCCTCTGTGGCTCAGTGTCAGCACCTTTGGGTGGCCACTGTGAAAGGGGCCAGGGTCTGCCTCTGGTTTCTCAGGTCATATGAATGCAGCCAGGAAGACAGCAACAGAATGGGAAGCAGTCTTCAACACTGCCTGGTGCCTGGCTCTGCTAAGTGTTTGCATGGCAGGCAGAGAAAAGATTTGCTTCAGCGATTTCAGTTCCAGCCTCCCTGTGGCCCTCTCCCCTTGGCATGAGGCATTTCAGAGGCTGCTTCTCAGGGGGGCTGGCAGGAATGCAAGGTGCACCCAAAGCTGTTTAGGAAGTGGTTGACCTTCTCTCCCTTCTCTTTGGTGCAGGCCTTCAGGTCGTCCTGAACTCCATCATCAAGGCCATGGTACCCCTGCTCCATATTGCCCTGTTGGTCCTCTTCATGATCATCATCTATGCCATTGTTGGGCAAGAGCTCTTCAAGGGCAAGATGCACAAGACCTGCTACTACCTCGGGACAGGTGGGGCTGTGCCAGGGGAATGATGTGGCAGGAATGTTTCTGTGTGGCTGCTGTGGGGAATGCAGAGATTCTGTGGGTAGCAGAAAGTCTGCTCTTGCTCCTTGCAGGCCTGGGAGTGTGCCAGGAGTGGGGTACAGCACCCAGCTTGGTGATGGTGCATGGAGTGAGGAGGTGGGGAGAGGGGACCCTTTTGAAAGCTTCTGCAGGAGGCTGGGAGGTGCTAGAACCTTCTGAGCTTGGTCTTGGGCTCACACCATGGCTTTCCCCCTTAGATGTGATTGCCACAGTGGCATCAGAGAAGCCAGCCCCATGCACCAGCTCTGGCCACGGGCGACACTGCACCATCAATGGCACTGAGTGCCGAAGCGGCTGGCCAGGACCCAACAATGGCATCACTCACTTTGACAACTTTGGTTTTGCCATGCTGACTGTCTACCAGTGCATCACCATGGAGGGCTGGACAGAAGTCCTCTACTGGGTAGGCTCCAGCAGTGTGGGCTTGGTTCCCAGCTAGGCAGAGGGGATGGCTGGTCCTGCCTTGGAGCAGGGGGGGTCCTCCAGGACACAGGACCCACAGCAGGGTTAGGTATCTCCACCAGTGAACAACATCCTGACCTCACCAAGCTTCCTAATGTGATGCACATCCCAGAGTGCATGAGGCATCTCTCCCACATCTCTGCAGGCACTGCCTGAGCTGTGTTTGCTCTCCAGACAGACAGGAGGATGCTCCAGCTCCCACCTTTGTGTGAAGGTACAGGACAGGTACAGCAGTGCCTGGCTGGTGGACCCCATGTGCTGCAGTCACTTGGAGGCTGTCTTGCTGAGCCTTAGGCATCAGCATGAGGGTGATGTTTGAATTTGGTCCCTAAATGTTTGGGTCTGGCTTTACCTCCACTAAAACCACATAGAAATTCATCAGGAGGCAGGGCTCAGAGTTAGGCTGATCTGCTACCATCCCAATCATTCGCTTTAGAGCGCAGAAAACTCCCAGAGGCTGTTCAGGGACAGGGACAGACAGCAGACAGTGTTCAGAATGCTTCACCTGCCTCTCTTCTTGCCAGGTAAATGATGCCATTGGGAATGAATGGCCCTGGATCTACTTTGTCAGCCTTATCTTGCTTGGCTCCTTCTTCGTTCTCAACCTGGTGCTGGGGGTGCTCAGTGGGTAGGTGCTACTCTGGCCTTTCTCTTTGCCAGCAGGTCAGTGAGTGTGAGCAGTGTGGACACTGGATGGGTTTAACCATTCAAGGAGAAAGCCTGTAGAAGGATCTGTTCCTTTTCCTCTTCCATTCCTCTCCCTGATTGTTTTTTTTTGGGTGCTTAGAAACCCAGAGCCCCGAGTTACTTTTGTTGCCAGTGTCTATGGCTGCCAGAAGTTTTAGCTTAACACCAAACACAGCAATGCTTCCCCTGCAGCACAAGCAGCTGGCAGCAAACACAGCCATGGAGCTCATTATAGGTGGTTGTAGTGTGGTCTGCCAGAACCCACAGCAAGAGGAGCTGAGCAGATATCCCAAGGCAGCAGTCCCTGCCTCATGGCCATGAGTCAAAGACTCATTGCCACTGGTACCCACAGTGCTGCCCTGCTCTCGTGGGCACACAGTCTCCTCATGGCCAGCCCAAGGGAAGCACCTGTGATACCAATGGGGGAGTTACTGTTAGTCTAATTAATTCTTCAGTGCTCTCATCCAAACCCACCAAGGAGCTACTCTCAGCCTAGTTACAGAATCACAGAATGGTCTGGGCTGGAAGGGACCCCCAATGGTCAACCAGTCCAACTCCCTCTGCAGTCAGCAGGGGCATCCCCAACTAGCTCAGGCTGCCCAGAGCCCTGTCCAGCCTCACTTTGAGTACCTCCAGGGATGGGGCCTCAACCTCCTCCCTGGGCAACCTGTTCCAGTGTTCCACCACCCTCCTGGTAAAGAACTTAAAATGATGGTAACACCTCTGTGCCCAATGGCTCAATTAGTGCTAAATGCCAAGGTGCAATTCAAGCTGCTGTGCACAAAACATCTCTGGTGCAACTCTCAACCTACCACACATTGCTGTGGAGAGAAGTCAGCAATTCTAGTTTTGCTGCTGGGAAGTGTGTATTGGAGTGAGGGGGGTGTGGGGATGGGGGGTGGCTTTTCTTCTCAGTTCTGTGTAGGCTTGTGGTCTTTCTCATGTGTTTCAACTCTGAGTCTGCCTGTGGACCATCATCACCTCTGTTAGTTCACAGGGTTAGTTGTACTTGAGTTTGTTAGTCCTCTGCTATGGCAAGAGCCACACAAGGGCACAGGGTTATAATGAATTGGGCATTAATAGACTCACAGTCACAGGAGGTTAGGAGCTGGAAGAGGGACCATAGAGATCATCCAGTCCACAGTATCACCGTATCGCTAAGGCTGGAAGAGACCTTGAGGATCATCGAGTCCAACCTGTCACCACAGACCTCATGACCAGACCATGGCACCAAGTGCCACATCCAATCTCCTCTTGAACACCTCCAGGGATGGGGACTCCACCACCTCCCTGGGCAGCACATCCCAATGACGAACGACTCAGTGAAGAACTTTCTCCTCACCTCGAGTCTAAACTTCCCCTGGCGCAGCTTGAGACTGTGTCCTCTTGTTCTGGTGCTGGCTGCCTGGGAGAAGAGACCAACCCCTTCCTGGCTACAACCACCTTTCAGGTAGTTGCAGAGAGCAATGAGATTGCCCCTGAGCCTCCTCTTCTTCTGGCTAAACAACCCCAGCTCCCTCAGCCTCTCCTCACAGGGCTGTGCTCAAGGCCTCTCCCCAGCCTTGTTGCCCTTCTCTGGACACATTCAAGTCTCTCAATGTCCTTCCTAATCTGAGGGGCCCAGAGCTGGACACAGGACTCGAGGTGTGGCCTAACCAATGCAGAGTCCAGGGGCACAATGACTTCCCTGCTCCTGCTGGCCACACTCTTCCTGCTGCAGGCCAGGATGCCATTGGCCCTCTTGGCCACCTGGGCACACTGCTGGCTCATGTTTAGGTGGCTGTCAATCAGCACCCCCAGGTCCCTCTCTGTTTGGCAGCTCTCAGCCACTCTGACCCCAGAGGATTGCCATAGCCAAAGTGCAGCCCCTGGCACTTGGACTTGTTGAATGCCATCCCATTGGACTCTGCCCATCTGTGCAGTCGGTCGAGGTCCCTCTGCAGAGCCTTTCTACCCTCTAACTGACCAACATCTGCCCCTAACTTTGTGTCATCTGCAAATTTGCTGATGACTGACTCAATCCCCTCATCCAGATCATCAATGAAGATGTTAAAGAGCACAGGGCCCAGCACTGATCCCTGGGGGACACCACTGGTAACTGGCCTCCAGCTGGATGTGGCACCATTCACCAGCACTCCCTGGGCCCGGCCCTCCAGACAGTTCCTAACCCAGTGCAGTGTGATCCCATCCAAGACATGGGCTGACAGCTTGGCCAGGAGTTTGCTATGGGGGACAGTGTCAAAGGCCTTGCTGAGGTCCAGGTAGACTACATCCACAGGCCTCCCCACATCCATCAGGCGGGTCACCTGATCATAGAAGGAGATCAGGTTGGAGAGGCAGGACCTGCCCTTCCTAAATCCATGTTGGCTGGACCTGAGCCCTTGGCCATCCTGTAAGTGCTGTGTGATTGCACTCAGGATGACCTGTTCCATGATCTTGCCTGGCACTGAGGTCAGGCTGACTGGCCTGGAGTTTCCAGGTTCCTCCATCCAACCCTTCTTGTGGATGGGGACCACATTGGCCAGTTTCCAGTCACCTGGGACCTCTCCAGTGAGCTAGGACTGGAGGAAAATGATGGAGAGTGGATTACCAGGGCACTACACTGCTCCCTGACCCCATCACCCAGCTCAGGAAGCCACTTGTCCTGAACTCCTGCCTTGCTGTTAAACATTGAAGCAAAGAAGGTGTTCAGGACCTCAGCCTTTTCCTTATCTTCAGTCACAGTGTTCCCCTCCAGGTCCAATAAGGAGTACAGGTTCTTCCTGCCCTTCTTCTTAGTGTTGATGTATTTGTAACAATGCTGTTTATTGCCTTTCACAGAGGTGTTCAGCTTCAGTTCCAGCTGGGCCTTTGCCTCCCTAATTTTATTCCTACATAATCTAACAGCTTCCTTGCACATACCTGGAGAAGCCTTCCCCTCCTTCCAAAGGTGATACAGCCTCTTCTTCCCCCTTAACTCCTCCAGGAGCTGCTTGCTCATCCAGGCTGGTCGCCTTCCCCGCCGGTTTGCCTTCCGGCACGTGGGAACTGCCAGTTCCTGTGCCTTCAAGAGCTCCTCTTTGAAGTAGGTCCAACCAGCCTGGACCCCTTGGTTCATGAGGGCTGCTACCCAGGGAACTTTACAAATAAGTTTCTTAAACAGGCTGCAGTTTGCCCTCCTGCAGTCCAAGGTGAAGGTTCTGTTGGTGCTCCTCCCTAGCTCCCTGCATATTGAAACCTTCACTATCTCGTGGTCACTGCACCCTAGGCAGCCTCCCACCATCACCTCTCCCACCAGCCCTTCCCTATTGCAGAACAGCAGGTCAAGCAGAGCCTGTCCCCTGGTAGGCTCGCTTAACAGCTGCCTCAGGAAGCAGTCCTCCATGCACTCCATGAATCTTCTGGACTGCCTCCTCTCTGCTGAATTAAGTTCCCAGCAGATATCTGGCAGGTTAAAGTTGCCCACAAGGACAAGATGTGATGACCTTGAGACAGCCTCCAGTTGCTTGTAGAATAATTCATCAGCCTCCTCATCCTGGCTGGGTGCTCTGTAACAGACTCCAACCAGGATGTCAGATTTGTTAGGCTGTCCTCTGATTTTAACCCACAGGCTCTCAATCCCTTCTTTCTCCACCTCAAGTTGTGTGGCAGAGAGTGACTCCCTAGTATACAAAGCCACCCCTCCCCTTCTTCTCCCTCACCTGTCTCTCCTACAGAGCCTGTAACCCCCCAGTGCAGCACTCCAATCGTGCATGTTGTCCCACCATGTTTCTGAGATGGTGACTACATCATAGTCACCCTGGTAGACCAGGACCTCCAGCTCCTCTTGCTTGTTGCCCAGGCTGTGTGCGTTGGTCTACCTGCACTGCAGCTGGGCTCCCGACTTCTCCATTGCCCCTAATTTGTGCCCTACTCTTACCTCTGCAGAGGGACCGATTTCCTCACCCACCCCCTTCTGACCTAGTTTAAAGCCCTCCTAATGAGCCCTGCCAATTCCAGTGCCAGGACTCTCTTACCCTTTCTAGATAAATGCACCCCAGCAGGACCCAGCAGGTCGGGTGCAGTAAAAATTGCCCCATGATCAAAGAAACCAAAGTTCTGATGCTGGCACCATCCCCTGAGCCAATTGTTGGTGGTGTGGGTTCTCCTGTTCCATCCAGCACCCTGCCAGAGCAGGGTCGCCCAGGGCAGGTCACACAGAACACATCCAGGTGGGTTTGGAAAGTCTCCAGAGAAGGAGACTCCACAACCTCTCTGGGCAGCCTGCTCCAGGCTCCAGCACCCTCACAGTGACAAACTTTTTCCTTATGTTCACACAGAACCTTCTATGCTCCAGCTTGCCCCCACTTAAAAAGCTCAGGACCCCAAGACAGCTCACAGGCACCTGAGCATTGCCTGAAGCTGACAAGAGTCATCCTTGAGGAAGCTGCAGGCACAGCAGAAATTCCTGAAGTGGTTTTGCAAACATAGCTAAAATGTGCTTGAGACCAGGGAAGTCCTTTCCAAGACCTGGCAAGTCCTGAGGCTTCTTGTGCCTAATTACCGTTACCATGTCTGAGACCTGTTACTAACACAAGCAACGTGAGGCTGGCTGGGCAGCAGCTCTGCAGCCCTGCTAGATACGAGGACAGCAAAACCAGGAACTGAAAAATCGAAGAATGAAGCTCCCTGCGTGGCTTTTCCCTGTGGCCTGGTCACTTGTCATGGGATAAGCTCACCTTCCCCACGTGGAGAGTTTGGGGCAGCTTTCTGCCACCCAGATAGGTGAGACCCCACTTGCTCTAATCCTTGGCAGGCCTGGAGAAGTCCTACAGCCTCCAAGTAGCATTTATTGCCTTGTCCAAGACAACATCTCCCAGGAAGCAGCCAGTGGGGGCAAAGAAATGTTGCCTGCCATCAGGTGTCAGGGGATGATGCCCCATGGGCTGGAATCTTGGAAGAGGGCCAGGAGGAAAGTCACTGGAGCATGCCAGTGGAAGCTCCAGGCAGTAGGGTATTTCAGACTTTCCACAGGGACAGAAGGCTGTGGTACCTGACCTCCTGAGTCCGTCTCTGCTGCTTGTCTTGTGCCAGGGAGTTCACCAAAGAGCGTGAGAAGGCCAAGTCCCGAGGCACGTTTCAGAAGCTGAGGGAGAAGCAGCAGCTGGAGGAGGATCTGAAGGGCTACATGGATTGGATCACTCATGCTGAAGTCATGGACAGTGATCGGGCCAGGGGTGAAGGTACCAACTCTGCTTGGCCAAGGACCCTTGGCACAAGGGCTGGATTCCTAACACTGGCATTAGAAGTGACTCAGGGCAGGAGACACCTGGCCAGAGGCTCAGCAAGCCTGGGGAGCTGTGCCACTGAGCTGCTGCATCTCCTGTGCCACCCTGCTGAGTAAAATAACTTCAGAGGCCTCAGGCTGGGTAATGCATGAGAGCAAAACACCTTGGGAAACAGTGGGAGAGATGCCACATTTGTGGCCAGTACTCTCACAAACCTTAGCTCAGAACTGATCCCAGTCACCCTGTGCACACCCTGCTGCCTCTGCAGGCTGCCTCTCTGCACTGCCCTTCCTGCAGGGCAGGTGGTCCTGGTGCCTCCTGCCCAACCTCTCACTGCCCTCTGACATTTCTTTATTTCAATCCTGATGGGGAAGCTCTTCCTGGTGTGCTCCTGGGAGTTTCCCTCCCATGTTTCCCAGGGGCTCCAAGGAAAGCCAGGGATGTCATTGCCTCCTTAGGTATGATGCCGTTGGATGAAGGAGGGTCAGAGACAGAGAGCTTGTATGAAATTGAGGGCATGAACAAGTGGATTCTCTACTTGTAAGTACGCACTGGTGGGACCATCTCTGCTGGTGGTCTGTCACAGTCTCTCCTTTCTATCCTGCCTGGGCCAGACTTTCTGTTGGCCACCAGTTTGTGAGGAAGAGCCACATGCTGGGTTCTCAGGAGATGCAAACACTGTGGGCAGCAAGCAGAAGATTCTGCTCTGGGACTGGGAAAAAGGTGCTTCAGGCTGAAAAGCCTCCTCCCTTTGAGACCAGCCTCCAGGCAGGCTCCTGTCTTGGGATTCAGCAGCTGTGCCTGTAGCAGCCAACCAGAGCTGACTGTAGGCTGAAAAAGAGCTGGGAGATGTTCGTGTGGATGACCTGCAAGGTCTGAGTAAAGGCAACCAGTGCCAGGGGCATTTTTCCTCAGCCCTTTTCAGGGAAGGCACCTGGAGAAGGGAGCAGGGATGACATTGGTGTGCAGTCTCAGGCCCTGGGCTGGGCAGGAGCTGGGCAGGAGTTGGCCCTGCTGACCCTTTGGTCATCTCCGCAGCCGGCAGTGGAGGCGCTGGAACCGTATGTTCCGTAGGAAGTGCAGGGACGTGGTGAAGTCCAAGTTCTTCTACTGGCTTGTGATCCTGATGGTGGCGCTGAACACCCTCTCCATCGCCTCTGAGCACCACTTCCAGCCAGAGTGGCTGACAGTGATTCAAGGTGAGCAAAGACTCTGGGGGACACCTGCTGTGTACAGCCACTCTGGCACAGGGGCTGCCAGACACGTGGGGACTTGCTGGTGCACACAAGCAGCCTGCATACCCCTCCTGCACACGAAACATGAATGGGGAATGCAGCTATAGGGGCACAGCATGTGTGTCCCTGGGGGTGCAGGTTTGCGTGGTGGCACACATGGAATGTTTGCCCTTACACCTGTGCTCACACAGCTGTGCAGCAGGCACATGCAGACTTGTGAAGTGCAGCTCTGCAGGCATGCACACAGCTCTGCAGGCATGCACACAGCTCTGCACATAAGCACACAGCTCTGCAGGCATGCACACAGCTTACACACACACACCTCCACACATAGCACAACCCTGTGCAGGGCACACCCTGCATGGATTCCCATGCACAGCACCGCTGGTCTCTCACTCACAAGCACAAAGCTGCACATTGCCCTTATCCTCTTCCTCTCCTGTGTGCTCCCTGGAAAGCAGCATTTGTTGTAGCTGCAAGCTCAGGGCTTCAGTATTCCTAAGGTTGGAAGAGACCTCAAAGATCATCGAGTCCAACCTGTCACCACAAACCTCATGACTAAAGTAGGGAGGACACTACTGCCCACTGCAAGCTGGAACTCATGACCTTCCCATTAAGGGTCTGATGTGTAACCAACTGAGCCACCTGAGTCCCCTGCTTGGTGGGCAGAGGAGGGAAGTGAGCAGTGCTGCCCTCCTGCTGGGGTCAAGAGGTTCTTGCTGTGATGGGTTGGGTGTCCTGTCCCAGACAATGCCAACCGGGTGCTGCTGGCACTCTTTGTGGCCGAGATGCTGCTGAAGATGTATGCCCTGGGGCTGCGCCAGTACTTCCTGTCCCTCTTCAATCGCTTCGACTGCTTCGTGGTGTGCTCAGGGATCCTGGAGACCATCCTGGTGGAGCTTGGCACCTTGTCACCCCTGGGCATCTCCGTGCTGCGCTGCATCCGGCTCCTCCGCATCTTCAAGATCACCAGGTTAGGGAGGGAGGCCTGGGGGTGCCTGGGGCTCATGGTCCCCAGGCCTTGTGCCTGGGGAGGGCTGCACCGTGAGCAGAGCTGGCAGCTCCTGAATGGAGGCACAAAGAGAAGTTGGGTCTAGGAGTGGTGGGGAGGACAGACCAGATCTTGCTGCAAGTCTCCTGGGGTCCCTTGCTTGCTCTGGGTTCTGGGGTACTGTAAATGGGAGTGTGTGTCCATCCCTCTTCCCCATCTTGCCTGCTGGTCCCCCGTGCAGGCAGCAGGGTGTCACACCATGCCTGGAGCTTCATTTTGACCTTCTGAGGCCTGGCTGGAGCAGTTCCAGTGCCCAGCCTGTGCATGGTGCTGGTTCAGAGCCCCCCCCATTACTGGGCTGCTGCCACATCCCCTGGGCTGGGTGGTCTCTTCCCTGTGCCACCTGGTCCTGCCCACAGCCTTCCCTGCCCACATGCTCCTGTGTCTCCTCTGCCCAGGTACTGGACATCACTGAGCAACCTGGTGGCCTCCCTGCTCAATTCTGTCCGCTCCATTGCCTCTCTGCTCCTCCTCCTCTTCCTCTTCATCATTGTCTTTGCACTGCTGGGCATGCAGCTCTTTGGGGGCAAGTTTGACTTTGAGGACATGGAGGTGCGGCGCAGCACATTTGACAACTTCCCCCAGGCCCTCATCAGTGTCTTCCAGGTATGAGACCAAGGGAGGTGGGCAGAGGGCTGGAGGACAGAGTGCTAAGAGTTATGCCAGGTCTCCTGGCAAGAGCTGGGACTCAGAGAGGTGGGGGTTTGTGAGATGTGATGTGGTTTGGAGGCAGGAGCAGAGAAATGCAATGGAAGCATGGGCAGAAGTGCAAGGACATGGCTGAGGTTTGGCTGCGGGGCTGAAGGGGCTGCAAGGGCTTGGGGCTGGAGCCCGGAGGGCAGGATTGAGCTGTGGAGTTCTGCTGTGTTCTGCTGTGAGGGCTCCTGAATCCCTCTTTCTGCTCTGCTCTCAGATTCTAACTGGAGAAGACTGGAATGCAATCATGTATGATGGGATCATGGCCTATGGGGGCCCTTCCTTTCCTGGCATGCTGGTTTGCATCTACTTCATCATCCTCTTCGTTTGTGGGAACTGTATCCTCTGCCTGGGAAGCCAAGCCCAGGCTCCCTGTACCCAGCCCACACCTTCAGCTACACAGGGCTGTGACGTGGGGAGAGTCAGCTACACAGGGCTGTGATGTGGGAAAGGCTTTCTTAAGTGTTTAATTTCTGAAGAGCAGGGGAACAAACCACAGGCTTCAGGGACTGCTTTGTTGGTGGCTGGGGTCTGGGGTCTGGAGCAGAGCATAGCTCCGGGCAGGTTTGGGTGACTGACAAAGGTTCCTCCATGGGTCAGTGCAGGAACAAAACTGAACTGGATAGACCCAGCCAAGGAAGAGAAGGGGCAGCCAGCCCAGAGCTCAGCACCCACAAGAATGAGAGCAGGGTTAGAGATCCCCACCCAGAGGTCTCTAAAGAGCTCAGTTCCAGGAAGATTTCTCAGGGCACCCTGGACACCATGGACAGCTCTGGCCACATCCTCCACACAGGAAATAGTTCATGTCCTTAGTGCTGCCCCCCAGATATCCTCCTCAACGTCTTCCTGGCCATCGCAGTGGATAACCTGGCGGAGGCTGAGAGCCTGACCCTGGCCCAAAAGGCCAAAGCAGAGGAACGCAAGCGCCGGAAGATGTCCAGGTGAGCCTGGCACAGGAGCTTTGGTGTGAGGGCACAGAATGGCATTGCCCATACTCCTGCCCAGAGCTCAGCTTCTGCTCTCCTCTCCTCTCAGAGGTTACCCAGAGAAGTCTGAGGATGAGAAGCAGATGTTGGCAAAGAAGCTTGAGCAGAAAGTGAAGGGAGAAGGGATTCCTACAACAGCCAAGGTCAGTGCTGGTGGGGCTGGGCCTGGGGGAGCTCATGGTGAGCCAGCAGTGACCTCATGGCCAAGAAGACCAAGGGTATTCTGGGGTGCATTAAGAAGAGTCTGGCCAGCAGGTCAAGGGATGTTCTTCCCCTCTACTCTGTCCTAGCAAGGCCACACACGGAGTATTGTGTCCAGTTCTGGGATCCCCAGCTCCCAGAGACAGGGAACTACTGGAAAGAGTCTAACCAAGGGTCACAAGGATGATGAGGGGACTTGAGCATCTCTCTTACGAGAAGAGGCTGAGTGACCTGGGGCTGTTCAGTCTGGAGAACACAGGAGGTGTCATTTAAATGTGAGGAGAAACGTTTTTCTGTGAGGGTGTCAGAGCCCTGGAGCAGGCTGCCCAGAGAGGTTATGGAGTATCCTTCTCTGGAGGCTTTCAAAACCTACCTGGACCTATTTCTGTGTGACCTGATCTAGGTGAACCTACATTAGCAGGTGTGTTGGACCAGGTGATCTCCACAGATCCCTTCCAACCCCTACCATTCCTTCCACCAGCCAGGACTGGCAAAGGTTTGGAGCCAGCCTGGGTCTGGACTCTTCTGGGCTAAAGGTGCTGTTCACCGTAGCATCCTCTGGTGCTGGGGGCTCCCTGGGCCCAGGCAGGACAGGTTGCCTAGTGAACAGGCTCTTTGCTGGGGATCCATTGCTTGTGGTTCATTTCCTTGGCTGCAGCCAGTTGTCAGTGGCTGAGATGGGCTGGATGCCAGTGTGGAGGGGAGCAGAGTAGGTCAGCACCACCCCAGCCCTCCTCTATGTCCACCAGCACCCACTCTGTGCAAAACCTTATGTTCAGCTCTGCTGTCTCTGTGCTGAGCTGCCTCTCAGAGGCATCTGGCCAGCAGCTACTTCTCTGCTCACTTGGCAGAGGTGTCCTATGGGAACTCACCCCAGAGTCACCCCCTGCCTTATTCCACCCATGGTGTAAGTGCATGGCCCCAGGCTCTTGTCCAGCACACACTTCCCTGTCTCATCCTCTTGGTACTGCTCTTTGCCTGGACTGCAGCACTTCTGAGGTGTTTCCATCATCCTGCTCCATCCTGGGCCAGGACTCCATGTTCTTGGTGCTGTGCAGTACGAATGCAGAAACACTTTGTGCCCCACATGGCTTGCAGGCTGGCAGGGTCTGGCCAGCATGGTACAACTGCAGCAGTACTGGCACAGGCAGCTGCATGTCCACCTCTCTCTCTTTTGTTTCAGTTAAAAGTGGATGAATTTGAGTCCAATGTCAATGAGATCAAAGACCCCTACCCTTCTGCAGACTTCCCAGGTAAAAACTTGGCCCTGGCAGGGCAGCAGGAGAGCTGGGGAGGCACTGCTGAGGGATGGTGCCAGAGCCCTGGCTGTGTGAGGAGTACCAGCCTTGGGGTACTGAGAACATGCTTGCACAATCACAGGATCAGAGGGTTGTTGATCAGGTCATGTTCCCTCTCCTCTCCCTCTCTGGGTGACTCTTTTCCCTTCATGTTGCCACCGTGCAGGTGATGATGAGGAGGATGAGCCTGAAATCCCCCTGAGCCCTCGGCCACGGCCCCTGGCAGAGCTGCAGCTGAAAGAGAAGGCTGTGCCCATGCCTGAAGCCAGCTCTTTCTTCATCTTCAGCCCAACCAACAAGTAGGCACTGACCCCTCTCCCTGCCTTGTGGGAGCCCAGGACCCTTTGGCACCAGCCCTTCCCAGTGCGGTCCTGCTTGTGCGTCACAGCTCTGAAGGCAGACAGCTCACTGGGCACAGCAGTGGAAGGGCTGGCACAGGCATCCCTTCACGCTTAGGGCTTCAAGGTTTAACCTTCTTCCAGGCTGCCAGGCTGCTGTCCCTCCAGCCTCTTGCAGCACCTTGCACTGTTTCTGTCCCTGGCAGGTTTCGGATGCTGTGCCACAGAATCATCAATGCCACCTGGTTCACCAACTTCATCCTGCTCTTCATCCTGCTCAGCAGCATCTCGCTGGCGGCTGAGGATCCCATCCGGGCCGAGTCCTTCCGCAACCAGGTGCCTGTGCAGCTGTGCAGGGCTGGGGTGGCTGGGGGAGACCTCATGGAGATCCCCAGCAAGAGTGCTCCTGCCAGGTGTCCTGCCTAGGCAGGTAGCTGTGATTTCATCCCTGCCTCTGGGAGGGCAGTAAGGCCTGGCAGCAGAGGCCACTCAGGGCACAGCTGGCACAGGTTTCTGTTGCTCCATGTCTCAGTGCATGACCTGACAGGGTGTGTGAGAGGCTGTGGTGGCTTAGCTGGGATAGAGACAACCATGCAGGAACTGGGGGGTCTCACATGGGACAGCTCCCCAGGGCACTCAGTGCTTTGGGAGGTCAGGTGCCTTCAGGTGAATCAAGTCAAGCCTCACTCACTTGGAAGCTGAGAGCTTGGTGCCAGGCTGCAGGTTGGATCATGCACTGGGGAAAATCATCAAGGCTGAAGGTAACTGAAGAGTCTTCCTGGCACTAGTCTGCAGGCTCTGCTCAGCTGTGAGCTTCCCAGTCCACAGGGGAAGGGCAAACCCACAGTGCCAGGGTGTCTGAGCACACTGAGGCATTTCCCAGGTCACCCAAATCTCACCCAGTTCTGCTGCTTCTGTTTACAGGTTCTCAGATACTTTGACATTGGTTTCACCTCTGTCTTCACTGTTGAGATTGTCCTGAAGGTGAGTCCTGCTCTATGGTCCCAGCCATGCCCATCCTCAGTACACAGGGATGGACTGTTCTGGCCGTGGGCACTTGTGATTGTTGGACACAAGCTCCAGGTCCTGGTAAGGAGGAGCTGCTGGCTCCTCCTGTCCCAAGGGTCCGTGAGTCTGGGGGGAGGTGTGACCTGCCCCAGAGGCCATCTGTGGCCTCCACTGAGGTCAGGCAGCCAGGGGGGTGGTGCTGTGGCACAGGGACAGATGGGACATGGCCCCAGGGCTTTGAGAGAGCAGTGGAGAGCTGTGGAATAAAGCAGGACCTGAAGCAGCTGCTGCATGTTGCTGCCTCTCCAAGCCCCCTTGCTCTCCTCTTTAATTTGTGGGATGCCTGGGGAGCATTTTGGCTCCAGACAGTGCAGCACAGAGGACCTGCAGCTGAAGTCAGCTTATGCCTGGCTGCAGAGGGAGAAGTCAGAGCAGGGATAGGGCCACAAGCTGTGGAGCTATGAGAAGCCCTTTTGTGCCTTACTCACCCCAGGGCTGTGGCTGGGCTCTGCTAACTGCTTTGCTCCCCAGATGACAGCCTATGGAGCTTTCCTGCATAAAGGCTCCTTCTGCAGGAACTCCTTCAACATCCTGGACTTGCTGGTGGTCGCTGTCTCACTCACTTCCATGGGCACTGAGTAAGGACCTGCACTGTGTGGGGTGGGCGCAGGGCTGCTCTGCCTGGAAAAGCAGCTGGGCTGCTGCTGCCCTCTGCTGGGTGGACAAGGAGCAGCCGACCCAAGGGCTGGGCCTTAGTCTGTGTGTTAGTGCCCACAGTCATGCTTAGGGGACAGGGCATGGACACCTGGGAGGAAGGGAGGCGCTCCCTGAGTGCCAAAGGTGAAGATCTGGGTAGGAATTCACTTTGGAGCTTCTTTTTCTAGCTGCCAGTTTCCCTCAGCATTAGGTGGGGTAACAGCTTAGTGACATCTGCATGTCTCTGCCATCCCTTGCTCCTCACCTCCTCTGGTCCCAGTTTGGCCTCCATGGCTGCTTGGTGTGGATATGCCAGGCTGGCCTGGTCAGAGCTGGCTCATCTCAGCTCTGTCTTCCTCCTCAGGTCCAGCACCATCTCAGTGGTGAAGATCCTCCGGGTCCTGAGGGTGCTGAGGCCTCTGCGAGCCATTAACAGAGCAAAAGGGCTGAAGGTAAAACAGGGGTGGGGGTCCTTGTGCCATGGACCTCGTGGGAGGTTATGTAGCAGGCATCTGCCCTGTGAGGTCTGGGAGGCCTAGAACTGCTCCCTGTCTGTGGAAGGGGTCTGTCCCATCCTACTGCTCTCAGCAGGCTCTGGTTCCTCCTGGGGCCCATCCCTTCAGGGAGAGGCTGTGGGACAGGCAGCAGGGGCTTGCCCCAGGCCTGCTCACTGTGCACATCCTTGGCCCCTGCAGCACGTGGTCCAGTGTGTGTTTGTGGCCATCAAGACCATTGGGAACATCGTGGTTGTCACAACCTTGCTGCAGTTCATGTTTGCCTGCATTGGCGTTCAGCTCTTCAAGGTGAGAAGTGTCTGGTGTGGGCAGCGCAGGTGTTAGGCACATCCTGGGCAGGCTCTTCTAGTCATAGCCCTTGGGGATGGTCTCCCCTGGTGCTGAGACCAGCAGAGGTCATGATCTGTGTCTGCACTAGACAGGCAAGCAGAGGGGAGGAGAGCAGGGGACTTGCAGGACACTGCTCTGTTCAAAGGGACGAGCTGCCTTTGCCTTGCACCACTTAGTGCCTCACTTTCCTCTTTCCAAGGGGCCAGGAGCTCCTGACTCCCTCTGTGCTTTGAATGCAACATTCCCTTTTTGACAACATCACCTCACTGGGCCTTGGCTGCTTCAAGGCAGAGCTGCTGTGGCTGAGCTCAGCTTTGCTGGAGTTCCAGCATGGGGACAGCTTCCTGCAGGCTGAGCAGGGCTGTCAGCATAGCTGCACTTGTAGCTTACTCTGTGGTTATTGCTCTCTTCTCTGTGTTCCAAATAGTTGGCTCCAGATGGGATGAGCTGGGAAGGCCTCAGCTCAGGGCCCTGGAAGATTTCTTCCCATCAGTAGGCCACATTTGCTTGTCCCCACCAGGATCTGCCATGGCTTCTGAAACCCCCTGTGTTGTGTTTGCATGCAGAGTGGGGAAGGCAGCAGCTGTATGAGGCAGGGGGCAGAAGTCAGCAGGGAGGCAGAATGGGGCCAGGCTGGGTTGGGAAAAAGTCAAAACTCCCAAAGGCTTCTGAAGCCACAGCAAACCACAGCCTCTGCTCTCTGTCAAATGCAGGGCAAATTCTACAGGTGCACAGACCCATCCAAGATGACAGAGAAGGAGTGCAGGTAAGAGCTCTCTGCAGCTCAGCCCCAGCAGGGCTGGGAGGGCTGTGTGTGGCAGGGGCCACTTTGTGTTCCTGCATGGAGTTGCTGCATCCGAAGTGGAGCCTAGGCTCTCCTCAGCCTGGGGCAAATCAGGACCAACACAGGGCTGTCCTCCCCCCTCAGACACCAAAGAGCCCTGGGCCAGCAGCACAGCAGGAGGGCTTGAAGGGCACCCTACCTGCTGAGCTTTGCCTCCCTCCTGCAGGGGTTACTTCATCAACTACGTGGACGGGGACCCTACGCAGATCGAGCTGCAGCAGCGCGTCTGGTACCACAGCAACTTCCACTTCGACAACGTCTTCTCAGCCATGATGTCACTTTTCACTGTCTCCACCTTCGAGGGCTGGCCAGAGTGAGTCTGGCTCTGCGTGGGGCCTGGCAAGGGACAGGTCTGTGCTGGAAGCAGGTCGCTGCACAGAGCTGTGCCATGGGGCAGAAGGAAGAGCTGCCCAGGCTGAGGAGCAGGGATAGCTGCCCTGACAGTGGCTGTGGAGCTGACAAGGTCATCCTGGTAGCCCTATTAGATCTGGAGTGTCCCCAGAGCTGCTGGGGACACTCCACACACAGCTGCTGGGGACCTCACCTAATTAGGATCTCTGTTGCCCTGCTCTCCCTCCTGCAGGCTGCTCTACATGGCCATCGACACCAATGCTGAAGATGCAGGCCCCATCTACAACTACCGGGTGGAGATTGCAATGTTCTTCATCATCTACATCATCCTCATTGCCTTCTTCATGATGAATATCTTTGTGGGCTTTGTCATTGTCACCTTCCAGGAGCAGGGGGAGAGCGAGTACAAGAACTGTGAGCTGGACAAGAACCAGGTACTGGGGCTGCTGGGACAGGGCAAGGTGGACCAACCCTAGATCTGGCACTGCTGGGGCTGGCCGCTTTGGATCAGCCCTTAGTGGTGGCACTGCTGGTGCAGATGAGTTGAACCTGCCCCAGCTCAGTGTACTGCTGGAGCCATGCCTGGCACAGCACAAGCTTCCAAAGGGCAGAGTGGACCAGAAGCAGAGAGTGGCCTTCTGGTGCAGGTAGAGTTCCCAGCCTGGGCTGGAGCAGAAGGTTGTGCCCAATTCTGGGCTCCTAGTAAAACAGCAGCATGGACTTAGTGGTGCCAGTCCAGCAAGGGGCTGCTGAGATGGCTGAGGGGCTGGAGCATGTCGTGTGAGGAGATGCTGAGGGATGAGTCTGGCATTAAGAGAAGGTTCACAGGGATCTTACCTCTGTGTGTAAACACCCAGGGTGGAGCCAGGGTCTCTTCAGTTTGCCCAGGGACAGCACACAAGGCAGTGGGCACAAGCTGGAGAAACCAATCAATTCCATGTGAAGAAAGCTTCCTTTTTGTGGGGTGGGTGGTCAGGCACTGGACCAGGTTGCTCAGAGGATGTGAAGGCTCCATCTTTGGGGGTTATTCAAAACCCACTGCTTTGAACCAGCATCTTTGACTGAACCATCTCCAGGGGCACCTTCCACTGCCAGCCCTTCTGTGCTGTTGCCACTCTGGCATTCTGCCTGGGGACATCAAGCCTGAGAGCACTGGAAGGGAGACCGAGGTTGACAGAGGACACCTGGACAGGGATGGCTGGTGGTGCTCCTGTGCTGGGCAAGCCTGCAGAGGCAGCAAGGCCACCTGGAGCTGGGGGTGCTGAGGCACATGAACCCAACAGGCTGGGGAGGGAAGGGCCTGCTCATCACCCCCAGGGGCAAAGAGGGAAGTCAGCATCCCTGGTCACCCTTGGTTCATGTGGGCTGCTCTTGGCCAGTCCTGAGAAGCCTTGGGGAAGTGCCATGAGAGCCAGGCAGGCTCAGGACCGAGGAGCTTGGGTGAAGGGCAGCAGGACAACCACCGGGGGAAGGTGGTGGCTTTGGGAGCTTGGTCCCACTGTGGGAGAGAAGGGAGGATCCAACTTGTGTCTGTGGGGACACAGAGTGTTTCCAGGGGTGCTGGCAGTGCCTGTCCCCTGGCAGTGCCCTCTGCCCTGCTGTGGGCTCTCAGCTGCCCTCCCCTCCGCAGCGGCAGTGTGTGCAGTACGCGCTGAAGGCTCGGCCCCTGCGCCGCTACATCCCCAAGAACCCCTACCAGTACCACATCTGGTATGTGGTCACCTCCTCCTACTTCGAGTACCTCATGTTCTTCCTGATCCTGCTCAACACCATCTGCCTGGGCATGCAGGTAAGGGCCAAGGTGCCCAGGTGGGGGAGGGCATGTGCTGCAGCGGGTGGGCCGGCCCAGCCCTGCCATCTCCAAGAGAGCTTCTGGGGAGGAGGACTTGGCTACACAGCAAAGTTTGGGATGCGTGGTAGCACCCTGGGGGTGGGAACAAAATGGGGCTGGCTGCATGTGGGGAGCCCAGGAAAGATGCTGCAGGGCATACATTTGCTTTATTGGTGAGCTCTGCTGAGCCATGGGTCTGCAGCAGGGAGATCTGCATCCAGCACACAGCTCTGAGCTCACAGCAGAGCCTGGACCTGCTCTGGGTTAATGTGGCTCCTTCTGACTTCTCTCCAGCATTACAACCAGTCTGAAGAGATGAACCACATCTCAGACATCCTTAATGTAGCCTTCACTGTTCTCTTCACCCTGGAGATGATCCTCAAGCTCATGGCCTTTAAAGTGAAGGTGAGAGGAGAGCATGGTCCAGAGAGCAGGAGAGGGCCTTCAGGCCAAGTCAGGGTGATCCATTTACCCTACATTTGGCATCTCCTGAGGAGAAGCACTCCCAGGCCTGCAACTCCAGAGAACTCCTTGTGAATCCCTTGGGGTCTCCCATACGCAGGACCTGTGACTTCCTGGAGGGGCTGCTGTTTGCTAGCCAAATCCAACCTCATCCAGCTGCACACAGTTCCCATCTCCAGAGTCATCTGTCACTGACAGGGTCACAGCTCTAAGCCACCATGATCCACCCTCCTCATTTCACACCACTGTGAGGACCAAGCAGTTGACTGCAGGGTCCAGAGTCTGACCATCATCCCTTCTGGCTCTGCCTGCAATGCCAGAGGTCATTGATGATCCTTCTGGCACTTCTTCCTCTGTGCTCCAGCACCTCCTTGGCCTAACCCTTGGATGATCACTCCTCTTCCCTGGCTTTTTCCTGGCAGGGCTACTTCGGGGACCCCTGGAATGTCTTTGACTTCCTCATAGTGATTGGCAGCATCATTGATGTCATCCTCAGCGAGATCGACGTAAGTGTGGGGTGAGGGTCCTGAGGGTGTTCCCTCAGAGCAGCACTGCTGCCACCCCCAGGCTCTGTTGCAGCACCTGCCCTGGGGCGAGACAGACACAGAGAGCTCTGCAGAGTGCTGGTGTCCTCTCCTCTCTCTCTACTCTGCTTGGTTCTGAGAGCCAGCATGAGTGTGTGGGGATCACAGCTGTGGCTCTGTGGCCCCTAAAGCACTGTGCAAACACAGGGGGCCAGTCCCAGCCGGCCAACGTGTCCCCCTGCTCCCTCCCTGCTCATCCCCTGAGTTCAGGGGCACTGGGATCTCTGGAGAGCAGTCCAAGACTGCACCAGGAGCAGCACCATGCATGCCAGCCCCTGCCCCACTCACCCTGCCTGTCTCCCACATGCAGTCACCCTCGTGTCAGCCTCAGAACAGTGCCAGTGGGAAGAAGAAGCGTTGCCACAGCTCCCTGTACTCAAGGACATTGCTGTCCCCTGCCAGGGGAGGATCAGACACATCCAGTCTCAAGGCTTTGCATGTGTCCCCTTGGGCATAGACACAGTGAGTGGAGCTGTGCAGCTGCACACCCTGCAGCCTGCTGCAGGAGCTCCCCGTGGCTGGGGGCTGCAGGCAGTGTCTATGTGCTCAGCACTCTGGGGGAGCATTTTCAGAGCATGCCACTGCCCCTCATGGCACTGGGACATGGGCACTGAAAATGCCTGCTCAGGGGGTGTGTGCTGCATGTGGCAGAGCTGGTGATAACTCTAGGAGCAGCTGCAGTCAGGTGGGTTAGTGATTAACCCTCAGTGACTTTGCACACTGTCTCCTCTCAGGAGCAGGGCTTGCCAGCTCTGGTGCACTGCAGGGCTGTGTCTGGCAAGTCTGCTGCCACTGTCTGCCCTGCACAGAGTGACCTTCACTCATTCTCTGTGTCAGAGAGAAGAGGGTGTCCAGAGGGGCCCTTGATGGTGGTCACTTTCTTCTCTGGCATCTGGTCCAGGCTTCACAGAGCTGGGCTAAGCAAACCCAGTCCCCTTCCTCCCCTGGGACAGCACCTGTCCAGCCCTGCTTACCGATGCTGCCACCCTCTGGCTTCCAGGTTTCTCAGCCTTGACAAGCTGCCAGATTTCCTGGCAGTTCCATGCAGCTTTCATCTGTCTCCAGATCCTTCAGGAACCCATCCTTGGCCCCACAGCTCTCTTCACCTGTGACCTGGTTTCCCATTGCCTGTAGTGTATCTTTTGCCACGTGCTGCCTCCTTGCCCATTGTCAGAAAGGACATTCAGATGGTGCTGGAGGCCCTGCACTGGGCAGAGGTTTTCAGTCCCTGTGTGAGAGACCAGGTCAGTTGACACAGGTGACAAAGTACCACTGTGCTTGAGTATGGGTTTGTGGGGGTGCCCAGGACCACAGGGCATAGGCACCTGGTGGACTCCAGTGCCCTGGGCTTAGCTGGCAGACACTGACCTGGGTTCTGTGCTGTGTGCTGCAACACCACTGGCAGTGTCAAGGCTGTGCAGGAGGCCAGGCAGGATTTCAAGGCAGCATTTCAAGAATGGCCCTGAGACCCCCTGGCCTGAGACCCCCTGGTCCTCTCTCCAAGATCTGGGTGCTGATCACCCCCTGATCTCCCCTCCCACTGCCCCAAGCTCCTCAGGCACCTCTCTTCCAGGCAGCCCTGCTCTGGCAGATCTCATGCCCTAGTGACTATCCGTGTCCCCTCCTGAGAACATGCCCTTGTGGCTTGTCCCACCCTTCCTCCATGTGCTTTCCTCTCCATTCAGCCCACCTCTCTCCCAGCACTTCCAAGCTTTGCCCAGCCATCTGGTGATGTACAAGGGGATTAGCATTAGGGGGCAGGGGCACAACCTCACCTCCCCTTCCACTAAGTCTACTTCCTGCTGAGAGGTCAGTGCAAGGTGGATCTGCAGCCTCTGGTCCTCAGGAGCTGTTTGCAACCACTGCACCATCACATATCACATATCCCCCAGGGAGCAGTGCTGGGCCCTGTGCTCTTTAACATCTTCATTGATGATCTGGATGAGGGGATTGAGTCAGTCATCAGCAAGTTTGCAGATGACACCAAGGTAAGAGCAGATGTTGGTCAGTTAGAGGGTAGAAAGACTCTGCAGAGGGCCCTTGACTGACTGGACAGATGGGCAGAATCCAATGGGATGGCATTCAACAAGTCCAAGTGCCAGGGGCTGCACCTTGGCCATGGCAACCCTAGGCAGAGCTGCAGGCTGTGGTCAGAGTGGCTGAGAGCTGCCAAACAGAGAGGGAGCTGGGGGTGCTGATTGCAGCCACCTAAACATGAGCCAGCAGTGTGCCCAGGTGGCCAAGAAGGCCAAGGGCATCCTGGCCTGCAGCAGGAAGAGTGTGGCCAACAGGAGCAGGGAAGTCTTTGTGCCCCTGGACTCTGCATTGGTTAGGCCACACCTCGAGTCCTGTGTCCAGCTCTGGGCCCCTCAGTTTAGGAAGGACATTGAGAGACTTGAAGGTGTCCAGAGAAGGGCAACAAAGCTGGGGAGAGGCCTTGAGCACAGCCCTGTGAGGAGAGGCTGAGGGAGCTGGGGTTGTTTAGCATGGAGAAGAGGAGGCTCAGGGGCAATCTCATTGCTCTCTGCAACTACCTGAAAGGTGGTTGTAGCCAGGAAGGGGTTGGTCTCTTCTCCCAGGCAACCAGCACCAGAACAAGAGGACACAGTCTCAAGCTGTGCCAGGGGAAGTTTAGGCTGGAGGTGAGGAGAAAGTTCTTCACTGAGAGAGTCGTTCGTCATTGGGATGTGCTGCCCGGGGAGGTGGTGGAGTCCCCAATCCCTGGAGGTGTTTAAGAGGGGATTGGATGTGGCACTTGGTGCCATGGTCTAGTCATGAGGTCTGTGGGGACAGGTTGAACTCGATGATCTTTGAGGTCTCTTCATACCTTAGTGATACTGTGACACTGTGATATCCCCTTGGCAGCTCAGGCAGAGCCTGGGGGCTGCAGTGCTTTCTGGAGGGTGACCTTCACAAACAAGGCAGCACCATGGTGCAGGGGTGCAGGGCAGCACCTCCACAGCAGCCACGCTGGTCCTGAGGGGTTGCAAGGTCTGTCCTGCCCTCCTCTCTCTTTCTACTCTGTCTCTTTTTGCCTCCCTCATGTCTCTGTGTGCAGCTGTCAGGGTGAGGTGATGGGAAGAGTTGTGCTGTCAGGAGCCCTCTGCTAGCTACCTCCACCCTGGCTGTCCAGTCACTGAGATCCCCGGAGGGAAGTGGGGGTGGGTGTTGTGGTGGGAAGCTTCGACCAGACAATCAATATGATTGGTAATTAGGCTTCAACTCTATTGTTGGAAAGCACAGCCTGTGTTGTATCTTCAGCTGCATATGCACAGGTGTCATTATTCTGTTAGCTGTTAGTCCAGGGTTACAGCACGACATCCAGCCTGCTTGCGGCCGGGCCTACGAGCACCTCCACACCCTCCTTCCTCAGTAGCTCTTTGTTTCACACATATTCTTTGTATCACACACTACTATCTTATAAGTAACTATTTCACATGGTGCTATCTTATGAGAAACTGCAAGCACAGTCACGGGGCTGTGGTGGCCTTGCTGCATCAGCACACCAGCTAAGCTGTGAGCAGTAAGCAACGAGATGGAGTCTGGCCTACACACTCCGATCAAACAGCTGTTCCATAGAACCATGTCCCTGCAATTCAAGCCATTCCTCAACAGGTGGGGTCCCCTCTGGCAGTGCTACCCCAGACTCTGAAGTCCAGGGAGCTGGCAGTCCACACTTGTGTGACACTCCTGCTACTGCCTGCCCTGGAGTCTGAGCCCATATCACAAGGGTTTGAGCTTCCCAGCCTGCCCAGAGCCTCCTGTGATTGCTGCCCAGGCCCCCAGCAATGAGCCTGGGTCTGTGCAGGCACTGCTGGTGCTGGACTAACCCCACTGAGGGTCAGGTGTTGGTGTGTGCACTGGGAAGAAGTCCCCCTGCCCCAGAGCGTCCTAGGCTCCCTGCAGGGAGAGTGTCTCCAGCTGGCAGGGGGTGTGGGGGTGAGTGGGCTCCTTGTGTGTGCCCTGCCCGTGCCAGCCTGCCTGCAGAACAGCCCTTCCTGCCCCTCAGTCAGTGGGTGAGGGCTGCTGGGCAGTGATTTGTCCCCTGCTGGCACAGGGCCCTACCAGTCTCAGTGCTCAGTCTTAGCAAACCTGCCCCAGTTCTGTCTTGGTGTCCAAGCAGCTGAGCTGGCGGCAGCCTGGCTTGCTGTGGAAGAGCCACGGTCTGGCCTGAGCTGGTCGCTGTGCCTCAAGATCCCTGCCACAGCCCTGGTCCTGCCCTGCTCTTGTCCGTGGGAGGCAGCAGAACTAAACAGTCCTGAGGTTTGGCCCAGATTTCCTGGCCCCTGCAGCCCTGCCCCAGGTGTGGTTGTCACAATGGGTGCCAGGCAGTGGGGCACAGAAGTGGGTCCCTCAAAACTCACCCTTGGGCCCAGGTTACAAAGGATCTCCCCCTGTGCTTCCCCCGTGCTCCTCCTCTTGTCCCCCATTTCCATCTTACTCTTTCTTCTGTGTCTGTGTTGCCTTCTGCAACCACTCCTCCCTCCCTCCCCCTGCCTCTGCTCCTCTCTCCTCTCCACCCTGCTGCTCTGACTCTGCTGTTCTCTCGACAGACAGTTCTTGCATCCCGTGGTGGACTGTACTGCCTCGGTGGGGGCTGTGATGGCCTTGTAAATATCAGCTGCATGTGCTTGCCGTGTGCCCCCCTGCTCACCCCGGCTGTGCCAGCACCTGCATGTGCCCTGCATGTTAGTGAGACACACCAGACCCAGCAGCTCCCTCTGGGGTGTAGCTGAGAGGGACTCAGGGTGGCACACCCCCTTCCCACCCTGAGATGTGCTGGGCCTGGCCCTCCACCATCCCATCCACCATAGCTGACCTGGATGGAGCCTCTACCAGAGGTGTCTCTGGCTGTTAAGGGCAGGACATGGCCTTGGTTCTCTGACCATCAGCTTCTCTGCTTAAGGCCTTAAGGGATCTGCATCCCCAAGAGCAGCCTCTGACATTGAGCTGGTGAGAGGGCTGACTGTGTCTTCCCCCAGGGAGCTGGTGGTGTCCCATGATTGCCAAGGTGCTGAGCAGGCCAAGCCCTGTGCTGGTGACAGTGACATGTTGGGGTGCAGTGGGGTGGCAGTGCCCCATAGGAGCCCTGAAAATGGGAAGCAGCTGGGGCCCAGGGCAAGCTGGCCTTTGCTAGGCATTGCCCAGGACCCAGTAGTGGGGACATGGTGCCTTGGAGCTAATGAGATGTTCCTGACCACCAGGCTTGCTGGGCAAGTTCTAGGCACTGGAGGAGTTAAAGGCAGAGGAAAGCAGTGGGGAGAGGAGATGGTGTTGGCCAGTGCAGCCCTGGGAGCTCAGGACTGGGGAGCTGGAGCTGCTGGGACGGGTGTGCAGAGCTGGGTTTGCTGCCCTGAGATAGCTGGGAGCAGGTCAGCTGCCTGATGGGAGTGAGGGGGAGCCAGTGGCAACAGCAAAGCTCTGGGAGGCCAAGGGCACAGTGGGAAAGGCGTCCCAAGCAGTGATGGGATCAGGATGAACAGTGCCTGGCAGAGGCCAGGAGGGTCTGGTCATGGTTCCCAGCGTCACAGGCTGGGGCTAAGGCTGTGCCATGCTGGAGCAACCAAGGGAGCAAGTGGCTGAGTCTCCAACTGCCAATGTCCCAGACAAAATCTGTCTGCTAGAGCCCATGATCTGTGCCTGCTGGCTCCCCTCCTGCCTGCTCATTCTGCTCAGAAGCCAGGAGTTCCCCAGCCCTGGGACATGTCTGTTCACTCTTGCCAGGGGGCCCGCAGCCACCTCAGAGTCTAGACATCACCACAGGTAGGGATGGCACTGGGCACCACTGCCCCGAGGTCACCCTGCCTACTGTCCCTTCTTTGTTTATGAAAGCCCTGCTAGGATGTTCTCAAACCAACTTGTCTGTGCTTAGTCAGCCTCACTAACCCTTCCTTACCTGGCACCTGGCTGACATCTCACCTTACAAATGGGCCCTGAGGTGGGAGCATCCCACATGGTACCTGCTGAGAGGAGCCTGGGCAGACCTGCCCCTGTCTTCTAGTTGCCCCATCCCATGTGTGGTGAAAAGCACAGCTGTCCCAGCCTGCAGTCCAGCATGCCTCCCCCTGCAGTGTCCCAGCCCCATAGCAATGGGATTCTTCTCACACCCCAAGCAGCCTGGGGGGGTAGATGTGTGAGCTGCTGGGACTGGGAAGAAGAACTCTTTGGGAGGGCTGGAGGGAAAGTGCCAGCACAAGGGCTGTGGGAACCATGACTGGCACCTGGAGGGGAAGAATGTCATCACCCTTGCCCCCACCCCTGCCACCTCCCCAAACGTGAGCAGTGCTTGCCAGCCTGGCAGCAGCAGCTTCCCTCCAAGCCTGCTGTGCCCGCAGGACTCGGATGACAACTCCAGAGTCTCCATCACCTTCTTCCGCCTCTTCCGGGTGATGCGGCTGGTGAAGCTGCTGAGCCGGGGGGAAGGGGTCAGGACCCTCCTGTGGACCTTCATCAAGTCCTTCCAGGTAGGTGAGGAGCAGGGCTCCCCTCCCAAGCAAGCACATGGCCTGGCCTGGCCTGGCAGAGAGCTCTGCCCCTAAGGCTGGCTGGGTGAGCAGGCAGCCCCCACCAGGTATGGGAGGAAAGCTCCAGTGCTGGCCCCAGCCTGGCCATGGGGCTGTGCTCTGCAGGAGGGCACTGCCTCAATGGGTGGGGAGATGGGGAAGTCTTGCTGGGTGGCACCAAGTGTCAGAGCTGAGCTGAACAGACAAGAGCCTGCCAAGGTCATCAGTCCTGCTGCCAGCACCAAGCTCAAGGGCATACTGCAGCAGCTCTGCACACAGCCCCTGAGGCTAGGCAGCTCCCTCAGCATCCCTGGGTTGTGCTCAGCCTTTGTCCCAGTTGCAGAGCCCCAGCTGTGCTGTGAGGGCTGGCGTGAGCCTGCCATGCATGAGGACTGGGGAGTGGGGCTGGTGGGAGGCTGGTCAGAGGAACAGGCAGAGAATAAGCTGTCCCCTCCCCACATGGAGGCAGAATGTTGGCCTCAGGCAGGAGCTCCAGACCCAGCCTGCTGTCTCTGACCTGCCTTGATGTGAGGCTGGTGTCTCACATAAGCCATGCTCCTTCTTTAACAGGCATTGCCCTACGTAGCCCTGCTGATTGTGATGCTTTTTTTCATCTATGCTGTGATTGGGATGCAGGTGAGAGGCACAGGGGTGGAACTTAGTCTTGAACAGCTGCCCTGAGCTTGGTAGCACCTGGGGAGATAGGACAGAGAGGAACTGGGTCCAGTGCCAGGTGCTCCCTGGGTCTGTGTTATCCAGGTCTCAAAGAATGCTTGCAGCCCCAGCAGCCTCCTCCCATCCCCAGGCTGCAGCTGGGGCAGTCAGGGCCGTTGCAGCAAGAAGCACTTTAAGAGTCAAGGACACAATCTAGACACAGCCACCAGACCTTGGCTCCCTGGCCCAGGTGAGGTGCAGCTCGAGAGCTGCAGAGCAGCCACATCCCAGTCTCAGTCTCGGTCTCTTCTGGAGACACCCAAAGCCAAGTAACCCAGAGGAGGGGCTCGGGGGCAGGGATGCTCTGGGGGATGGTTGGTGCCTGCAGAAGGGTGCTGGGGACCTGACTGTGGCTTGCAGATGTTCGGGAAGATCGCCATGGTGGATGGGACGGAGATCAACCGCAACAACAACTTCCAAACCTTCCCACAGGCTGTGCTGCTGCTCTTCAGGTCAGTCTTGCCTTGGCAAACAGCTCCAGAAGGGAGCTGGGTCAGTGTGTGAGCCCACAGCCTGGGCTGAGGAGGGGGCAGCATTTCTGTAGCTGAGCTTTTTGCCCTAGAGAAGGATCTCTTGCAGCAGTGAAAGCTGCTGGGGAGTGGGAGCTGTGTGCCTGCCGCGGCTGGGCTGCAGGAGGGGAGGGCACTGGGGGGGTTCTGTTCTGAATGCTTCCTTCTCAGACTAGATTTTAATTTGTGAATTGTGAGGAAACTCAAGGGGCAGCAGGAGCTCAGTCCAAGGCTTTTCTTGACTCCAAACACTTCACTTTGGAGCTTTCAAATAGCAGACTCCCCACAACAGCACTGCAAGTCCTTGGCCACTCTTTCCCCAGTTCCCTGTGCACTGGGCTGCCCACAGCCCTCCTGTGTGCCCAGCTCAGGGCCAGCACGGGCAGGAGCTGGCAGCATCCTGTCTCCCCAGGTGTGCCACCGGTGAGGACTGGCAGGAGATTCTCCTGGGCTGCAGCTATGGCAAACTCTGTGACCCTGAGTCTGACTTTGCTGAGGGCGAGGAGTACACCTGCGGCACCGGCTTCGCCTACTTCTACTTCATCAGCTTCTACATGCTCTGTGCCTTCCTGGTAAGGCTGCCCTGGGCACCTCTGTCCTGGCCCTGGGCAGCCCCTGGTGCTGAGTCCCTCTTGCATCTCATGAGGCTGAGTCCACAGCAGCATTATCCCCAGCCCATCCCCCCAGCCATGCTGTAAAGCTGGCACTGCACTCCTTGCAGCCTGTGGGTACTCCATTAGCTTCCCACAGCTGCCAGCTGCTGCTGCCAGATGTGGCTGTGGTAGCTCTTGCAATGGTGGAAAGGGAAGAGACACCTCTGGCTGCTGCAGCCTCTCACATGATCTCTGGGTGGGAGGCCCATCCCTGCATGGGGTGACCCACAGCATCCCCTGCCTGCTGGGGACCCCAAGCCCCTGCTCCCCAGCGTGCTGTCTGCATTGGCCTGTGGCTGTGGCCAGCTCTGGCCTGCCCTGTGCTGCCAGCTGCAAGGGCTGTTGCTTTCCTTCTTCCTGGGGACCTGCTGAGGGCTTGGCTCTGTCCTAGCTTGCATCCTTCACACCCTCAGATCATTAACCTCTTTGTGGCTGTCATCATGGACAATTTTGACTACCTGACACGGGACTGGTCCATCCTTGGGCCCCATCATCTGGATGAGTTCAAACGGATCTGGGCTGAGTATGACCCTGAGGCCAAGTGAGTGGCAGGGTATGAACGGTACAAAGGGGATTGTGCATGTGGAGCCTGGGGGAGCTGTCCTGGAGACACATGGCAGTGTGACCTGTGCCACTGTCTCAAAGTTAGATCGAGGCAGGTGTGGACTTGCCAGCAAATTCCAGGGTCGATGCAAGCTGTCTGGGTGGCTGTTTGGGGACAGGAGACGTCCAGGCCCCTCTTCATCCAGCCCTGGTGATGCTGCCAGCTCTTATCCCATGCCAGTGCTCACCCCTGTCCAGTGCCACAGGGAGCAGCTGCTGTTCCCAAGAGCAGCAAGGGGAAGTGCAGGGCCTTGTCCACTGCAGGAGCACAGGGCAGGTCACAAGGCTGAGCCCATCCTGCCCAAATAACTGTCCCTCATGTCTGCTGGCACCTTGCTGATGCAGTCTGTTGGCTCTGCAGGGGCAGAATCAAGCACTTGGATGTGGTGACCCTGCTGAGACGCATTCAGCCCCCCCTGGGCTTCGGGAAGTTCTGCCCACACCGCGTGGCCTGTAAGGTACGAGCCAAAGGGGTGGCAGGGGGTGGGCACAGGGGCACCCTCCTCAAGCTGTCTCTGCATCCTCCCCAAGGATACTGAGGGTGACAATCCAGCCAGCTCTCAAGGATCAAGGTTTATAAACCTCTGGTATTTAACAGAGGAGCATTCTGGGGACAGGGAGAGGAGACCTTCACCTGCATAGAGCTGATGTGCCTCAGGCTCCTGGAGTTAAGGACTTGCCTGTGCTTGCCCCCACACCAAGGGGGAGGCACCAGTGGGCTGGTCCCAGCCCAGAGCCCTCAGTGCAGAGGGACTCACAGGCCAGGCTGGGATGCCCTGCATCTGGTGCAGGAAGGCAGCGCTGGGCTGCAGTAGCTGCCATGCCAGCCGGGCTGTGGCAGTTTGTTCCCAAGGGCTGCTGGCACTGTGGGAGCTGCAGGCAGCATCCCTGGAGACAGGAGTGCAGCCTCCCTGCTCAGTTCATTCTGCACAAAGCCTGTGCAAGGTCACAGGCAAACCACATGGGCAGGGACTCAGGCACTGTGTGAACCCTCCTGTGTCTTGGGCAAACTCAGAGAGTTTGGTCCCCAGATCAGTCACAGCAGTCTGAGTCATGTTTTGGAGTGCAACATGACACAGAAGGTGAAGCAGAGTGGGGCTCAGTCTCCTTTCCCAAGTAACAAGTGACACTGAGGCTGAGAGGAAACATCCTCAAGTAGTGCTGGAGAAGGCTTAGGTTGGACTTTAGGAAAAACATTTTCCATGAAAGGGTTGTTGGCTGCCCAGCATGGTGGTGGAGTTGGAATTTAACAGCCATGGTGCTGAGGGGTGGTGAAGTGGTGGACTTGGCAGGTTTATGGTTGGGCTTGATAACCTTCAGGGTCTTTTCCAGCCTAAACCACTCTGCTTTTTCTCCCATGGTGCCCCAGATGTTATTTCCACACATATGACCTGGCTCTCTCTGCAGCTTGGTCTGGTCCAGCTGGCACACTGGGATGAGCGATGCCACTGCTCCTGGGCCATGTGCTGCCAAGCAGGGGTGCAGAGCTCCAGGGGTCTATGCAGAGCAGGTAGAGCTGAGAGGGCTCTCAGGCCAGGCTGTGTGTGTGTGGAGAGCTGCCAGCCTGCTGTGGCAGCTGGGCTGACAGGCTGTGGTGTGCTGTGCAGCGCCTGGTGTGCATGAACATGCCCCTGAACAGCGATGGCACTGTCACCTTCAACGCCACCCTCTTCGCACTGGTACGGACAGCCCTCAAGATCAAGACAGAAGGTGAGTGCTGCTCAGCAGCCAGCTGCATAACTTCACCCTGAGCAGCTCAGGAGTGGCTCTGACCCGGTTCCCCTCCCTGCCACAATGCACAGCCTCCAGCCTCCCTCCCCACCCTGTTGTGTGCAGCCTGAGCTCCCCCACCCTGGCACTGCCTGCTCTGGTTTGTGGATTTATCATCTCAGTCTGGAATGGAGTAGGATGGATGCTCTTTGAATGTAGCTGTGCTGGGGAGGAGCTGCTTTCATCCACTTCCATGCCAGCATCAAGGTTTGCAAAGCCTTGCTTTGGGGAGGTGCCACATCAGCTGGTTTCCATACCTGTGGGCTAGGCAGCATCACACAAGCAGCTCTGTGGCTGAGCTGGGGCAGGCAGCTCTCTAGCTAGAGGTGAGGTTGGGCACTGGTGAGCCTCTAGGGCTGTCTGCCAGGGATACCTTCTCTCCACCCTGGGTGGAGCACAAGAGGTGTCAGAGAGTGCATGGGGACAAAGGGACTGTAGGTGTGCAGGAAAGGGAAATTGTGAGAACATCAAAGGGGAGGCTGAAATCTGGTGTTGATCACCAGAGGAGCTGGTGGTACAACCACTCCACCCCTGTACTAGGTCTGCTTCACTCTGTGCTTGTCCTTTCTAAACTCAAAGCCTCGTTTTTGGTGTGTGTGGAGGCTGCAGAGGAGCTGTCACACCCTGGAGGAGCCTGGCCAGGTCTTCACAGGCTTCAGCTTCACTTGTGTTCCTGTTCTGTGGGACTGAGCCACTGTCCTGCTCCCCTTTCTCACAGGTAACTTCGAGCAGGCCAACGAGGAGCTCAGAGCTGTGATCAAGAAAATCTGGAAGCGAACCAGTATGAAGCTCCTGGACCAGGTCATCCCCCCCATTGGAGGTCTGTCTCCCACAGGGGCAGTGATGCCTGCTCAGGGTCTCAGCTGCTCCGGCAGCTCAGGCTGTTGTGATAGGTGGTGTGGTTGTGTTGTTTCCTCCCCTCCAGATGATGAGGTGACAGTGGGGAAATTCTATGCAACTTTCCTCATCCAAGAGCACTTCAGGAAGTTCATGAAGCGCCAGGAGGAGTATTATGGGTACAGGCCCAAGAAGAACCCTGTGGAGATCCAGGTTGGTAGCATGTGGGTGGTGTTGGAAGGGTCACCCTTCCCAGGGGTAGGCAGCATGTGGGAAGGAGCTCTGCAGGTCAGGAAAGCTCTGCAGGCTTTCTCCAGCTCAGCAAAGTGAGAGCCTGAGCTGCAGGGACAGGAAAGGAGCTCTGTGCCTCAGCTCTTGAAGTGGGCTCACCCTAGGTAGACCAGTGCTGAACTGGCCATGAGCACTCTGCTGCTGAAGGTGCCCCCCAGGGTGCACATGACTGAAAACAAAGATTTGTGGCTCACTGCCTCACTGCCTTTGCATGCAGAGGGCTCAGCAGGGTCTGATACCTCACCAAGCAGTGTTAAGACCTGGAAACCCACTCCACAGACAATGTCTGGGCCAAATGCTGCTCTTTCAGGCCCTCATCCACCATTCTCCATTCCCAGAGCCTTTGCCCTTTCCTCAACAGTGTTGTGGACAATTCTGTGTCCCTGGTTCTCTCTGCACCATCTCTCACTGACGAGGGCAGCATCAGGTGAAGAGGGGCTGGTGTGGCTGATCTTGAGCAGTAGGAGAAGCCTGCACAGCAGCCCTGAGGGATGCTACCAGAGTGGGATGGGAGAGAATTTGTGTACCTGGCCAGAGCAGTGGGGATGTCCCCAGCCTCTCCTGACCTTGCAGGGAAGAAATCATTTGCAGAGACAACAGACCAGGCACCAAAGGTGCAGGACAAGGGAAAGAGCCAGGCAGCAGACTGGATGTGCCCAGATCTGAGACAAAGGCACAGCTACTCCTTGGGCATCATCAACCTGACCCTTCCTCGGGTTGCCCTTAGCATAGCCTTAGTGCAGCAGCAGCCAGAAGCTGTCAGCAAGCACAGAGGCAAACAGCTGCAGGGTGAGCCATGGCCTGTTCCTGGTAGGAGCCCTGCAGAGCATCATGGCTCAGCAGATGACCAGGGCTCACCACATCAAAATGTTCCAGCAGGTTCCCCTCCCCAGAGCCAGGCGTGATGGGGTGTGATGAAGAGGTTATTAAATTTATGAATATGAAATATTAACTATTAAAATAGTAGTTTTATTAATTATCAAAATGATTAATAACCGATGAATCACTAATTTATATCCATGCTCTAGTGCACGTTCGTGGAATACATTCCATACGTGGCTCAGTGTTATGATTAGAGCTCAGTTGAACTATCGACAGAATTCTGTATCTATACAACGATGGGTGCAGTTCTGCCGCTTGGCCACCAGACGGCGACTCGACGGGGCGCGGGCTGCTCCCGGCTATACACAGCGCTATTACAAGGTTTCTATGCGTCAGCGCTTACTCTGCTGGACGCGGATGCTTTGAACTGAGTGCTAGTGGATGGAAAGCACGTGGGAGATACTCTCTAGCTGTTGTTTGTAGCAAGGTGATGACACCAAGCTGTGTGGTGCAGCAGACACGCTGGAGGGAAGGGAGGCCATCCAGAGGGACCTTGACAGGCTGGAGAGGTGGGCACAAGCCAACCTCATGAAGTTCAATAAGAGCAAGTGCAGGGTCCTGCATCTGGGTCGAGGCAATCCCAGGCACAAATACAGGCTGGGCAGGGACTGGCTGGAAAGTAGCCCTGAGGAGAGAGACTTGGGGGTGCTGGTGGACAAAAAGCTCAACATGAGCTCTCAATGTGCTCTTGCAGCCCGCAAAGCCAATCAGATCCTGGGCTGCAGCAGGAGAAGTGTGGCCAGCAGGTCGAGGGAGGTGATCCTCCCCCTCTATTCAGCCCTGGTGAGACCCCACGTGGAGTACTGTGTCCAGTTCTGGAGCCCCTATTACAAGAGGGATGTGGAGGTGCTGGAACGTGTCCAGAGAAGGGCCACAGGGATGATCAGAGGGCTGGAGCACCTCTCCTGTGAGGACAGACTGAAGGAGTTGGGACTGTTCAGTCTGCAGAAGAGAAGGCTCCGAGGTGACCTCATTGTGGCCTTCCAGTATCTGAAGGGGGCCTACAGGAAGGCTGGGGAAGGACTTCTCAGGATCTCAGGTAGTGATAGGACTAGGGGGAATGGAATGAAGCTGGAGGTGGGAAGATTCAGGCTAGATGTGAGGAGGAGGTTCTTCACCATGAGAGTGGTGAAAGCCTGGAATGTGTTGTCCAGGGAGGTGGTCGAGGCCCCGTCCCTGGGGGTGTTTAAGAGCAGGCTGGATGAGGCTCTGTCCAGCCTGATCTAGTGTGGGGTGTCCCTGCCCATGGCAGGGGGGTTGGAACTAGATGATCCTTGTGGTCCCTTCCAACCCTGAATGAAACTATGAAACTATGAAACTATAAGGTGGAGGTCCGGCAGACTACTGTCGCTGGACAGGTTCCTAGTCGAGTTGGACGGCGGCGCTGGGTTACTGTCTCCTCTCCTCACAGCAGTGGAGAGGGAATGGGGAACCTGGGCTTAGCTCGGAAGCAGGCTCCCTTCAGGACTTGGCCGATTCCCTCCAGACAACAGGGATCGGTCCTGGTCGGGGTCAGCCCGTGGGGTCAGCAGGGCTGGTAGGGCTGGTCCTGGGACAGGGTCGGCCCTCGGAGTCGGCTCGCACGGCTGGGCAGGGCGATGGCTCTCGATAGGCAGGCTCGGAGGTTTCCGACCGGGCTCGGCAGCAGGCAGGGCTGTGGGGTCGGCCCGGCCACGGCGCGTCTCGGGGCCAATGTAAACAGCCTCGGAGAAGAGGCACGGCTGCGTTAAGTGGCGGGTTCTCGTTTACTCGGCTTAAAGGCACAGCAGGACTCTCGGAGCGGTCCCAGGTATGGTGCACAGACAGGCACGAACGGTGCTTTAGGATCTTCCCTGAGGTTCACAGGGCTCAGAGCGGCACACGTGGAGGCTCCTCTCCCGCTACGGCGGGGCTAGGCATACGTGGACTCAGCCTCGATCAAGTCCTTTCTCCCTGGCAGCTGGGCAGATCTTACCCTCGGGGGCTGGCCCAGTCCTCCGGTGGCACGGTGGGCTCTCCCGGTCGGTACGACTGGCTGTAGCGACGCTGGGCTCCTCGGGCTCAGCAAAGGTCCTCCCTCCGGAGATGATCCTCACGATTGCTTCTCACCATGCAGAGGCTTTCAGTATGGTGCACGTATGACAGAAGCTAACAACAATGAGCTCAATGGCAGAGGCTGCAGCTCGAGAGTTGTTCTCTCGAGCAAGTACAGAGACAAAGTAAAAGAGGAGGCAACTTGTTTACCAACTGGGGTGATACTTACAGATTCCTCGAGGCTGGGCTTGACCAATGGGCACTCTCACAAACAACTGGCTTCAGCCTATAGAAAACATGAAGCTAGAATTATGCCATACTTGGTGTCCGCACGAGCACTGCATGTGCTGGGTATGTGCTGGCCTGGCTAATGCCTTGGCTTTTGTCTTCCTCCTGAAGGAGGGGGGCTTGTTCACATGCTGGGACAAGATTCAATATTTGGGCATAATGTGCCTTCACCACATGGGGCCAGACTAATCCAGCCATGCCTTCTTGTCTCCACCAGGCTGGGCTGAGGAGCATTGAAGAAGAAGCTGCTCCTGAGATCCATCGAGCCATTTCTGGGGACCTAACTGCTGAGGAGGAGCTGGAAAGAGCAATGGTAGAGGCAGCCATGGAGGAAGGGATATATAGAGTGAGTGCAGCCCTCAGGGCACCCCAGGAGATGCTGGTCTCCACAGTTTGATGTGGTGGTGGTGGGGCAGCATGACTGCCAGCAGCTGGAGGGCAGTTCATGGAGGTGAGCTCGGGCATGGAGGGTGGTGCAAAGCAAAAGTCTGGATCAGCACTTCTGTCCTCTCCCTGAGGATATCCCACTGGAGTCACCCTGGGAGGGGTGTGCTTAGGGAGAGCTCCATTCACACCTTCTGCCAGGCTAAGGCAAGGCAGCTCAGGTCTCATCATCGCCAGAGCAGGAACAGATTCATGTCCTGCTCCCTGGGAGCCTTTGTGATGCCCTGGGCAGCTGTGATGCTGCAGGCCTGCACCTTCTGCTGTGTCCAAAGGTGCCACTGGTTCAGGTGATCCCACAGAGGTCACAAGGTTAACTCCCATCCCAGTGCTGCTGCATGACCATTACCCCTGAGTGCCTCAGTTTCCCCATCTGGAGAGTGAGGCTTTTGAAGCCATGTAGTCTGCCAGGCCTAAGCAGAGAGCGCCCTGTTCCCATGGGCACCCCCCCAAGTCTCCCATGGGAACAGTCCCAGAGCAGCCCAGAGCCCCAGGCCTCCCCTGATGCCCTCCCTCTTGGTTGCAGAGGACAGGTGGCTTGTTTGGCCAGGTGGACAGCTTCCTGGAGCCTGGCAGCCCCTTGCAGCCCCAGGTGGCCAGCCAGAGACCCCTGCAGTTCACAGAGGTGGGCAGTGAGGACTTCGACTCTCCTGTCTTCCTTGATGACTTCCCCCCGGAAGGCAACACCAACGTCAACAATGCCAACAGCAGAGGCTGGCTGGAGGGGTAAGGGTTGGGGAGCCCTGTGTGGGCTGGCAAGGCAGAGCTGGGCTGTGCTTGGCAGCTCCCAGCAGGGCTGTGCTGGTGGCTGGCTGTGCCTCACTCTTGCCGAGAGACTCTTCCTGGATGGGTAAGGTCTGGAGGCTAAGCTGCAGCAGTGAGGTCCCTGCAGACCCAGGGGGAGGTTGAGTGCTGCCTGTGCAGATGGCTCCCTGCACACAGGAGCTTCCTGCAGAAATTCAGCCCCTGGGGTGTGGGCCAGGGGGGACAGACACCCCTCACTGGAACCCAGACACAGAGATGTCCCCAGGACATGCAGGGCAGATCCAGGGCTACTCTGTGGCTCCACACAGCTACACTTGTGGTTTCCCCCCCGGCTTCTTATCCTTCCCATCAATCCTTCAGCTTGGTGCTGTGAGGATCAAGGTGGACAGCAGGGCTCCAAGGATTGCAGGGGTTACCCCTCCCTGCCAATCTCTGAGTTTCAAGGCCCAGGTAGGGGCCACCAGCAGCTGTCCAGTACCAGGTACAAGGGACAAGGTTTAGCAATGGAAGAGGATCTACTTAATCCTACTCCTTGAGGTCTCCACCCTGCTCATCCATCCCAGGTGCCCCTCCTGGTCTGCACCCCCTTTGAGCTGCATTCCCCAGGGTAGAGGAGGTGAGGAAGGCTGCACCCCTGGGTGGAGCTGACCTTGGTGTGGTCCCTGCTTGGGCTGACCCAGGTTGCCTGCCCTTGCCAGGATGGAATATGAAGATGAGGTGATGAGGAAGACAGTGCCAGCAGCATGCAGGCATCCACCAGAGGGTGAGTCTCAGCATTATTCCTCTTCTGGGGGATCAGGACCAGCCTACAGACTAAGGTACAGGCAAGGAACTGATATTGGGGCAGGCAGGGGAAAGGACATGCAGACCCCAACAACTTGGAGTTTAGCTGAGAGCCCTGAGCACAGCAGAACCTGTCTGGGGAGCTCCAGGAGAGCCTCTTCCCATTTTCCCACCCTCCAGGGTGACAGAGTATGGAGCTAGTGCCTGGGGGTGGGGGAGGATTGGCCAACCCTGGCCTTCAGGGCCACCAGACCCTGTTCATTTCCATGAGCAGGCAATTCCCAGCCACAAGTGAGAAGCCAGCATGGGGCAGTGGGCAGCTGCTGGGACTTTGGTTAGTCCTAAGAACCCTTTGCTTCCCTCACCCTAACCAACCCATTTCCAGCTCTGGGTGGCAGTGGTGTCTTTGCTCTTGTGCCCATCTGATGTTCCCACCTCTCCCTCTCCCAGAGCACAGCCACCCTCTACCCATGGACAGGCTGCCAGCAAGGCCAGGCAGGAGGCGAGGGGCAAAGGGGCACCCAACGCCAGGGCCACAGCTTCCATCCCAGGAGGTAAAGGGGACAGTGTGTGTCCACAAACAGCAGTGCAGGGGACAGGGGTGAACATCCCTCCCTCCTGGGTAAGGCTGTTACAGCCATGCTGAGAAGGAGGTAGCCTCCAAGGCTCCCCAGCATGCAGCTTTGCTGGAGCTTTCCTGTCTGATCAGCTCAGAACCCAGCCCTGGCTCTGCTGCAGCAGGCATGGGATGGCTTCAAGCAGCATCTCTTTGTCTCCCTGGCTGTCTCCAGGGACAGGGCAGACAGAAGGGCTCCCCTGGCTGCCCTTGGCTTGCCACAGTGCCTCATCACCTGGCAAGTGCCAGGGCAGGAGATAAGGGCTGGTTCCTAGCTCCCTGCCCATGTGGTCCTGCTTGTCCCATTGTGAGTGGTGCCCTGGACCCAGTAGCTGCAGCAAGATGGAATTGCCTGTCCAGCCTGGGGAGAGTACCTGCAGCCCCCACACTGACATGGGAGAGATCTTCCATGAGCATTGCCTAAGCCTTTGCTCCTCTTGCCCAGCTGCCTGGAGTGGATGGCACTGTGATGGGAACAGCATCCAGCTCAGGGCACCAGCAAGGCGAAAGTGGCAACCTGAGCACATCCTCCACCCCAGCCATCACCTTCCTCATTCAGGAGGTAAGGAGGGGGCACAGCCTGGCAGAGGGAAAGGCAGGGCTGCCCTGGAGTGAAAGGGGCTGGCAGAGATGCCACGTGCATGCCAAGCTGTGAGGTTGGAGGAAAAAGCTTAGCTATGAGAGCGAGCAGCAGGTGTGTGCTGTGCAGGGAGCTGCAGGGACAGGGGTGGGCTGCCTGCAGTTAGGGACAGCTCTGCAGGCTGGGCAGAGCCTGGGCTCTGACCCCTTCCTCCCTGCTGCAGGCTCTGATCTCCGGGGGCCTTGCGGTCCTGGCCCGCGACCCATCCTTCGTCACGGTGACCAGGGAGGAGATGGCAGCCAGCAGCCAGCTGGAAGTGCATGAGATGGAGAAAGCTGCCCTGGAGCTGCTGAAGGGAAGAAGAACACTGCAGGATACAAAAACTGGCTCTGCCCTCTAGGACACCTCAGCAGCCCCCTGCCAGAAGACCACCACTGCCACTCACCTGTGAGCCTCCTGCTGAGGCAGCCCAGTGGGCACTGTCCCTTCAGGAGCTGGCAGGGGTTGCTGGAGCAATGCTACACTGCTACCCCTCTCTGCTGGGGTCCTGGTGGGCTCTGTCCAGCTACAGAAGGATCTTTGGGCTGGTCTCCAGGTGCAGGACAGGACAATGCTGTGACAGCAGAGTCTTGCAAGCACTGGACAGGTCATTAAAGCGTTCCTGCTATGTGACCCTGTGGATGCCCCTGTGCCTTCCTGCCTGCACAGTCTGTGCCCATGGCTGCTTGCTGTGGAGCCCAGCCCAGGGAGTAGGCTGTGAAAGTGAGACCACATTTACCCAGAGCTGGCAGTGATTCATGTGGCAGCTTCCAGCCCCTGTGCTGAGGGAGCTCTGTCCTTGCTCCTAAGTGCTCGCACCTTGACCAACCATCCTGAGGTGCCAAGCTCTAGGAACCTCCTGGCATCCCAGCAGCTGGACCCAGTATTTGCTAGAGCCTATTCCTCCTCCTTGGAGCCAAGACTCATCTGTGGGGAGGAGACCAGATCTGCTTTGGCCTGGGCAGGAGGCAGGCACAGGCTCACTGTGCCAGGGGAGAGCTGGGCACTGCGGTGTGATGGCTGTTACCTCTCTTGGGTGTCCATTGGTCAGCCTGGCCTGCAGGAGGGTCACATCCAGCCCACAGACATCTCCTCTGCTCTGCAGGCAACAAGCCAGAGGTGCCACAGCCAGGAGAGCGCAGAGAGCACGGCACTTGCTGCAGGCCCATGCCAGTACTGCCCAGTGCTGCCTGGCATCAAGTGGCTGCTGAGACTTTTCCTCTCCTGGAAGGAGCCCACCCAAGGGTTTCACTTGAGAGTTCAGTGCCACAGGCAGGGTCTGGGTGCCAGAGGAGAGCTGAGGCAGCCACATCTCCCCAGGCTATGCTTGGATCTTGCCCCACAGGGCCTCCAATGCAGTGAGCTGGGCTAGGCTGGGCTCTTCCTCACCTAATCTGTATTAAAACACAGCAAAGTGATGGGGCCCAGGGGAGGTGCTGAATCAATGGAGCTTGTCTGCTCTCCAGCAGAGCTTTGATTTGTTAACTTGATACAGGCAATGGCTGCTGCTGAGCCCCAGCTGCAGCCTGAGCACTGGGCAGCCTCTCCTGTGCAGGAGCTGCAGACAGCTTTGCCCCGAGGGGATGCAAGCACTTGGCAGGGATGGTGTGGGGGCAGCTGCTGCTTCCCTCACTCCTGCTCTGCTGAGACAGGGCATAGACATGCCCCACCCCCCTTACACACCTCCCTGCTCCTGAGGAAGGGGCACAGGGTGCTTGGCAAGAAGGGTCTGCCAGGGGTATGTGTAGGATGCCCTCTGAGGTGAATGTTTCCTGGTCCCTTCAGTGTGGTGTGAGACTGTATGAGGCACTTTGCAGGGCAGGTGAGGGCTCACCAGGGACTCCAAACACAAAGGGTGGCACTAGGGTGGGGATGTACTGCAGTGGGGCAGTGCCTCTGCACCCTCTGCTGGGGTCTGGGGCTGAACAGGGGCTGATTTGCCCCAAATTAGCATCTGAGGGCTCCTTCTTGGGTTGAATCCTAGCTGAACTGGGTGGCAAATATGTCTTGTGACACTGCTAGCAGAAGAGTGGGAGCAGGAAGATAGAATCACAGAAAACACCTGGTTGGAAGAGGCCTCCAAGCTCCCCCAGCCCAACCCTCCACCCAGCACTGCAGGCTCAGCACCAAACCATGGCCCTAAGCACCACAGCTGCTTGAACACCCCCAGGGCTGGTGACTGCAGCACTGCCCTGGGCAGCCTCTGCCAGTGCCTGAGATCCCTTCCAGGGCAGAAATATCTCCTCAAATCCAGCCTGAGCCTCCCCTGGAGCAGCCTGGAACCATTGCCTCTGCTCCTGTCCCTTGCCACCAAGGAGCAGAGGCTGCCCCCTCCTCACTCCAACCTCCCCTCAGGGAGCTGTAGAGAGCAAGGAGGTCTCCCTCAGCCTCCTCTTCTCCAGCCTGAACACCCCCAGCTCCCTCAGCCCCTCCTCACAGCCCAGGGGCTCCAGGCCCCTCTCCAGCCTGGCTGCCCTGCTCTGGACAGGCTCCAGCCCCTCAGTGTCCTTCCTGCAGGGAGGGCCCAGAGCTGAGCACAGCACTCGAGGTGTGGCCTCCCCAGTGCTGGGCACAGGAGGATGGTCACCTCCTGTCCCTGCTGCCCACCCTGGTTCTCATACACTAAGGTCAGCAACACCTCCCTGCCCCTTTCCATCTGGAGCTCTGGAGAGGAAGGGTCCAGCCCCAGGTATAACAGCAGCTCAGGGTGGGAGGTCACAGTTGTACTTGGGAGACAAAATGAGAGACAGCCCAGGACACAGACTATCTGCTGCTCATGGCCATGATGCTGTACCATCATGAGGTGCCTGGAACTTATGCCAGAAGATGCCAAGCTGGCTCCCACAGGGTACAGAACCTCATGTGCCCCTTGGGAACCTCAGGAGGAGCATAAGCAGGCAGGATGAAGGGAAGAGCCCCTAGCAGAGCACAGGTGCCATGCCCCATGCTGGGCACGGCTCTGACTTCAACAGCTGTCAGCTACCAGTGCTGGCATGTCCTGACTGTCCTAAAGCAGCACAGCCTGGGCTCCTCAAAGTAAACCTCAGCATGCCCCCGTTTCCCTTCATGCTCTGTTGCTGTTCACCCAGACATCAACACAGACCTGCAGAGCTGGGGCTTCCCTGTAGGTCTCACACTGCTTCAGCCTGGGAGGTGCTTTTTTTCCTGCTGAGGCAGGGGCTCCCTGTGCCCCTGGGCAGTGCAGGCTCTGCCAGCACAAGGCACCGACACCATAGCAGGGAAGTGTGTCCTCAGTGCCAGGTGTAACCTGGCCAGTGGCTGGGGGCAATGTGTGGAGTGGTGCCTGTGCTCAGCTCCCATGTCCCTGTGCAGCAGCCCTGCACCCTCATCTGCACAGTAGCTTCTTGCCGGCTGCCCAGTTCCTGCTGCTGCCATCTTTACCAGTCCCTCGGCATGATGCTCCGGTGCCTGCCCGCTAGTGGGGAGCTGGGGGCTAGCTGTGGGGCTGCCTGCCAGCAGGGCCAGGGCTGGGCTGTCACAAGGGCATGATGCCTCTTCCTTGTGGCCCTCATGTGCAGGAACAGGGAGGGCTCCGGTGTCACCCCACCAGCAGCACCTGAGCCACCAGGGCTGGCTGCGGAGCCTCTCCCATGTGCAGCTGGGGACAGATTATATCAGTGATGGGCAGAGGCCCAGGAACAGGGGAGGGCAGACGGAGGCAGGGGGAACGAGAGGCCGGTAAGGGCATCATGTCCGGAGCTGAACAACACTGCGATGCACTGGGCAGCACCAGCCCGCTCCGGGCACCACCGGCCCGCACTGAGCTGCCAGGCTGATGGCCTCCCCGGGCTTCCCCAGCCCCCTGGGGTGTTTGCACACCAGGATCCGCCGGGGCTCCAGGGGTCTGCTCCTTCCCGGGGGCGGGCAGCACCCACCCGGGAGGATCCTGGGCTGCTTACCTGCTGTCGCAGGAGCGGGAAGTCTGCAGCAGCCCCGGTACAGCCCGGAACAGCCCCAGCACGACCCCGGTACCGCCGTGCGCAGGCGGCAGCTGGGGCCGCTGGCCCGAGGAGGGGCGGCAGGGACCGCTAGCTGTGCGAACGCCACACGACAGCCGTGCACGTCCCCGCGTGCGCGGGGGCGCGCCCGCGCCCCGGCAGTGCAGCCACGGGGGCGTGCCCGTCCCGCCTCCGGCACCTGGGGCCGCCCCTCCCCGCCCCCTCCCCGCCCGCGGATGCTCTCCGGCAGCGGCGGCCGCGGTGCCCGGGCGGCGAGGGCATGGCGGCCCCGGACAGCTGCGTGAAGGTGGCCGTGAGGTGAGTGCCGGGGAGCCGCAGGGGACTCGGTGCACCTCGGGGCTCACCGGCGGACTGGGGGCTCCAGCTTCGTGTGCGCGGCTCGTGGCTTGCCGATGCTTGGCTCGGCGGTGCCCAGCCCCGGGGCACCGTGACCCCTCCGCTCCCGACTCGGCTTTTGTTGCACCAGCAGCTCCCCATGTCCCGCCGCTGTCTTCCCCAACCTCCAGCTCCGCATCGTTTCGGGGCTGCCACCCCCCCTCTCCACCATTCACCCTGCCTCGCTGCGAGCCCCGTGGTGCCCTCCTCCCCCCGCCATCGCCGGGACCCCCCGACGCCTTCACCTGGAGAAAGGCTGTCGCCAGCCTTTGCAGCTCGGCAACCCAGGGCTGCGTCGCGGGTGGGTTTGCCCCCGCCGGTATTGTCAGTCAGGGTGCTGAGGGTGTGTGTGTGGGTCCCTGTGTGCCCACCCCCGCCCCACCACTCCCACCCCCCCTCGGCTAGTTGACAGGGAGCGCTGCGGCATCTCGATGTCCTTTGTGCTGGCTCCGGGCTGGGAACAATGCGCGTCCAGACCGCGCACCGCAGCCACGGAGCTGTCGGCGGCATCCAACGCATGTGGGGCTTGGGGGGGGCGCTGCGGGAGCTCCAGGGGCTCCAGGCTGGCGAGACACACCCGCGGTGTCCGCAGAGCCCACGGGGCACGGTGGGACCGCAGGCTCTTTGTTAGCGCCGTGCCAGGCTGCGCACCGCAGCCCGGCGGCACTTCGCTTCTCCCCGGCGGGAGGAGGAAGCCCCCGGAGGAAGTGGGGGTCCGAGCCCCGCCGGAGCCAACGGGAGAGGCAGAGGGGTCCCTGCCCGGCTGTCACAGCCGGAGCTGCGTCCCGCGTGGGGCTGGGGCCCGGCGTCCGGCTTCCTCTGGCTGTCCCTGTCCTGCGCCGGCCCAGCCCGCAGCTTCCGGACACGCGTGACCCCAGCCCGGCCCTCGGCGCCCCTGCCTCCCGAGCAGGGTTCGGAGCGGGGCTGGGCGAAGGCAGGGGCGGTCGAGTCCCAGCCCCAATCGGTCACGCTCAGCCCCGCCTGGCCGTGCCTGCCTTGCCTCGACCGTGGGGCTGCGAGTTCCCCGTGGGGAGGGCAGGGCAGGGCAGGCTGTGTCCCCCTGCCCGTACCTCTGAAGGCATGGGACTGGTTGGGGTACTGCTGGTGGTCTGCAAGGGGATCTCTTAGCACCCGGAGGAGGATTTGTGGTGGGCACAGCCCTGGCTGGTTCCTGCCTGTCTGAGCAGAGTGAGAGCACAAAAGATGCTGGGTGCAGCATCAGTGATGCAGGGAGAAAGGATGGGTGTGGGGCTGTGCATGCTGCTGCTGTGTGCCTGTGCACGTCTCTGTGTGTGCACATCTGTGCATGTGTGTGCACATCTCTGTGGGGCTGCACATGTGTGCACATCTGTGCATGTGTGGGCACATCTGTGCGTGCACATCTGTGCATGTGTGGGCACACCTGTGTGGAGGTGCATGTGTGTGCACATCTGTGTGTGTGTGTGTGTGCACATCGGGGGGTGGTGGTGCATGTATGCACACCAGGACCCCTCCCAGCACTGCCTGTGTGTCTTCCTCCTCAGACACTGGCAGTGAGGATTTTCTGCCTTGCTCCATTTGAAAGACTGAGGATCGGGGCCAGGCTGTTGTTTGAAAGGGTGGAGGAGCTGCAGGGGAGGTGACAGCATCTCTATTGTGCAGGTGCTGCAGTCCCTGTGCAGGGACAGGGCTGGATTGTGCCAAGGTGAGAGGAGTGCCCATTCCAGGACACTGACCGGCAACCCAAGTGGCAGCTGGAGGTGGAGGTTTCCTGCTGGCTGCACTCTTCCTGTCCTCCATCCTGCATTTCTCTCAGGATGGAGCCTTGTAACAAAGGCCAAACTCAGGCTGTGGAGCCTTTTGCCCAGGAGTCATTCCTGCTGGGCTCTTCCCACCTTCTGGGTCCTGCCATCAGTGGGCACTGACTATCCTGGGCATGGGGAGGGGATCATGACCAGGAGGGGACTTGAACTGTAGCATTACAGTAGGGCTGGGGTGTCCATGCTGAGCATCCATGGGAGAGGGAGGAGGTTCGACTGTCTTCTGCACCCACGTTTAAGGGAGCAAGGTGGCATCCCCCTTGGTGGGTGTCAGGCAGCTGGGGTGGTGAGGTGGCAGAGCGAGCGGGCAGGACAAAGGAGGGAGGCTGGGAGCAGGGAGGCTGCAAGACAAAGCAGGCAGGTGGCAGCACCACGTGGGATGGTGGCTCCTGGGGCTGGGCTGAGAGCACTGAGGCCCTCTGGACCTCCCAGCTTCTTTGCCAATGTAGCCCCGAAGGGCTGGCAGTGGATCCCCTCCTGCCCTGGGGAGAAGAGTGACATTCATCCTCTGGGAGCACTCGTGACACTCTGCCAGGGAGCAGCTGGGCTGCAGGAGTCTCCAAGACCTCCCACCCTCTGAGCACACCTGCCCCCAGATCCCACCTCCCTCAGCCGGCAGAGCATGGAGGCTGAATGCCCCTGGGGTGTGACAGGACACTGATCAGAGCTCCCCTTTTGTCCTTTTATAGTAACATGAATGTGGCAGCTGTGCCATTTCTTTGGAGTCTTTATGCCCAGGGACACTGGAAAGCAGTTTTGGCTTTGGAGGAAGGTGCTGTGTACTGCTGGAGGTAAATGGCTGGGTGATGAGGATGGTTCAGGCCATGGGATTGGTCCAGCTGATGTCAAGAGGTGCTGCAGCCACTAGGACCATCTCTGGGGCCTCACAGAGCCCTCAGGGTGGGCAGAGTAGGGGAAGAGGAGCAGGGATGTTGGGGCTGTGCTGTCCTTGAGAGGACCCCAGCTCCTGCTGGTTCTTCTGGTCTGGCACGAGGAGGCAGGAGAGATGCTGTGGGGTTTCACTGTCAGCTTCACAGCTGTGGGAGAGCCGTGGCTGCCTCCCTGGCAGGTCTAAAGAGCCCAGGTGCTGAGCCAGGGAGTGGGTCACTGGAGTGTTATTTAGGCTTCCTGTGTGCCAGGAGTGAAATGGCCACACGTGCTGCAGTGGGCAGAGGGAAACACAGGCCCAGCATCTGCTCCTGGCCTAGGGACTCCTTTCTACCTGCACCTTGTACCTGTGACTCAGAGCTGCACTGTCTGCAAGGGCAGGGCTGGATCTTGGCCTGACTCCCACCTTCCCTGCGGGCATCAGGGTTAAGCCTGGCATGTTGCTTCATGGACACCTCTGCGGTTGCCAGCTCCAGTGGGCACCAAGATGCTCACACCCCCTGCACCCACATACAGCCTCTGCCACCTTGCTGCCTGCTGCTGGGGGAGGCTTCCTCAGCCTGGGGAGGGCAACAGCTGCTGCTTCCTTCTGTAGGTGAACTTCAAATGGGTGTCTCCAATGCAACCATCCCAGAGGCTGCCCACACGTGCCCTCCATCCAGGGGCACAGCCACTGCCCTGAGGGTCGTGCCTCCCCTCGAGCCTCAGCCTTCCCTGTAGTCCCCCAAGCTCACAGTGAGGAGCTGTTGGCTCTGGCAGCTGCAGCCAGCCAAGGTGCCATGGGTGAGCAGGACTTGTGCTGGGTGCAGGAGGCTGAGCCCAGCCCCGTTGCGTGTGGGTGGTTCTGCTGTGTCAGGAAGAGCTGATGATGTGTATTGACCCAGAGGCCATTAAATTCCTTGGCCAGGAGAGGTCTGAGAGCTGAGCTGGCTGCAGAAGGGCTCCCTGAGGGCCCTTTCAAAGTGCCCAGCTCATCAGAGAGGTGGTGCCTACCCTCTGTGCCAGAGCTGCTCGTGGTGCAAGCACTCCCAGCCAGCTGCAGAGACTCAGGAAATGGAGCTTGTGAAATTGGGGAAGGAAGTTGAGTCGGGTTTCAAGTTTATTTAAACCCTGCAACCTCCAGTGCTCTGCTGCTCTCATAAACACTCCTGCTGTGATGCTCTGTGTGGGCAGCCCTGTGCTTGCTGGCCCCTGCCCCAGAGAGCTGCTCCCATCTCCTTCTTTGTGAAGATGGATGGGATGTGCCACTCAGGATGGGCCAGACCCTCCTACCCCTCACCATGTGCCCTGGAGGGCCTTGGATCAGCTGCAGCATGTGGGCAAAGGTCAGGTTCCAGCATCAGCTGGCTCCTGGCATCTTTGCTGCCCCATGGCCAGGGCTCCTCTGCCTGCTGGGATAGCTCCAAAGCCTCTAGGACCAGCTGGGCTTGGTCTCCGAGGAAGCAGAGTTGTATCCCTTCCAAACCAGGTAGTCCTGGGTCTGGATGGAGAGGTGGTGTGAGCCCAACTCATGCCATGCTGGTGTGCATGCTGCCCAAAGGCTTCAGCATGGAGGGGGTGGCCCAGCCAGGTCCTTGCTGCCCACCATCACCATGGTGCTACTGCAACTCTGAACCCCCTTGGTGTGCTGCTAGTGGCTGATTGTCTTCTGCCAGATCTGTCTGGTGTTCGACTGCTTCTGCTCACGTCACAGGGGAGGCAGGAGGCAAAGCTACCTCACTGTGCTGATTAGGGAGATGTCCTGGTGTGGTGGCACAGCCCATCCTAGGGGTGCCCCATCTCTCACCTGCAGTGGCTGGGAGACTGCTTTGCATGCAGCCAGAGAGGAAATCGCTCAGGAGGCTGCTGTACCCTGTGGGTGCTGGGCAGACAGAGCAGTAGGGTGGGCACCCAAGCTGCTTTCCCACATCCTGTGGCTGCTTTGCTGCTGTGCTGAGCCCATGCAGGCAAGCTGCTGCTCTTCGGTAACACTTTGGGACTTCCCAGCCCCAGTCTGGGCAGGGTTAAATTGGCACCCCAGGTCTGGAGAGAGATGGGGGGACCTGAGGCATGTGGGGGGCATGGAAGGCCAAGTGCTGAGCCCAGAGGTTTGTGTGCCTGGCTGCCTGGGGCATGCTGGGTTTCGCAGCCTGCACCTTAAAGAGAGGCTGGAGCCGGCGCCGAGGCAGGCAGGAGGGAGGCAGGAGGCAGGCAGGAGGCAGGCAGGAGGCAGGCAGGAGGCAGGCAGGGCTGCAGCCTGCGGCATCACTCGCAGCAAAGCAGCTTGAAGAGGCTCTTGGTGCCTGCACCCACTGCCCATCGCCCACCGGCCCGGGGGCAGTGCTGTGGAGTCTCGGTAGCTCCAGGGGCTGGGGGCTCCAAGCCAGAGGGCAGCAGCAGCCGCGGCTGTCCTGCACCAGCAGGGACATGGGGGGCAAGAGAAAACTGCAGGAGATGAAACCTTAAACAAAGCTGTCAGGAACATGGCTCCGGGCCCCCAGGGAGGGAAGGCGATAGCCCTGCTGAGCCCGGGGCTGAGGAGCCAGCCCAGCCTGCCGTTGTTGTGCCGGTCCCTCTGGGAGCCCGCTGGCCCCGCAGGGCTCTTTCCTGCCGGAGGCTGTCAAAACAGAGTCCCTGCCGTCGGTTCAACAGCCTTGGCGTGGGGGCTGTGAGGGCAGCTGCTGCTGGGCACTGCTGCCGGGGAGCAGCAGGCTGCAGGGGGACTCCTCGCCCTGGTCAGGTGCTGCTGGGTTTCTCCTTTGGCTTGGTGGGAGGGAGAGCAAGCAGCTTCCTACTGCCTCTTCCCCTCCAGGCAGAGCAGGAGCTCATCCAGGGGCCCTGTCTGTGCCTCTGCGCTGCTGTGAAGCCAGAGGCTGCTGGCAGCTTCATCCTGCTTGGTGTCTGCCCCTCTGCCTTTCTCCATGTGGACAACAGGGTTGACCACATTTCCAAGTGAGGGTTTGGGGCTGAGCTGGAGGTTCCTGGGATCCCAGTGAGATCCCTTCCTCCCCTTTGCACCTGCCTGGGGACAGGACATGGTAGGGGAGGCTTCTTGTCCGTGCTTGCTGTAGCTGAGCCTGTGTCATGGTTCCCACACCCCATGGAACCCCACAGGGCTGTGAAGCCCTCCCTGCCTATCCACCCATATCCAGCTGCTGTTCTTGGTGGGTGCCTCTGTGGTGTCTTGTGGGTGGCCTGCCAGCCCTGCTCCAAGCTCTAAGTCTGTTCTCCCAGTGTTGTCAGCCCCATGCCTGTGCCAGAACCAAGGACAAAGCTCCTGGCACTGGGGAGGCCCAAGGGCATTCCTACACCAGTCTGACCTCCCCAGGGTTGAAAGATTGCATAAAGATCCTTCTGCCCACCTGCCCCTGGCCTTTGCTGCAGCCAGGGCCCCACAGGCTCCCAGCTCCCTTGCTGCAGAGTGGTGCAACCTGACCGTTAGCACCAGGCACAACTGCCTCTGACTTCTTTCCTGGGCTTTTCCTTCCTCCTTTGCCTCAGCCTGAGGCATGTCTGAGTGCTGGAGCCCAAGGATCCAGGTGTGAGTGCTCAGAGGAGAGGGATGGAGATGCTTGGGACAGGATGCTGAGTGGAACAGGGAGGGATGTGCCAGGTCTGTCCATCCTGCTCTTCCCAGAAGCCACAAGGGTCCCTCCCATGAGCTTCATGTGAGCTTCTGCACTGCAGAGTGTAATAACCCAAACCCTTTGGTAGAGCCCTGTGGGTGTGCTGGGGGCATGCTCTTGGGTGGGATGTCTCCAGCCTTGCACAGGTCTGGGAGGAGATGAGCAGTGCTGGCAAAGAGGAGAAGTGTCAGGCTGGGAGGAAAAGGCTGGAGCTGAGCTCCTTGGTCTTTGCCTTCACAGAACCAGAGTGCCAGGGGCTGGAAGGGACCTCTGGAGCTCACCCAGTCCCAGCCCCTGCCAGAGCAGGGCACCCAGGGCAGGGCACACAGAACACATCCAGGGGGGGCTGGAAAGGCTCCAGAGGAGACTCCACAGCCTCTCTGGGCAGCCTGCTCCAGGCTCCAGCAGCCTCCCAGGGACAAAGTTTCCCCTCCTGCTCCCCTGGCAGCTGCTCTGCTCCAGCTTGCCCCCAGTGCCCCTTGTGCTGTGCTTGGCCATCCCTGAGCAGAGCCTGGCTCCAGCCCTGCACAGCTTTATCCCCAGCCCTGAGGGCAGCCCTCAGGCTGCTCTGCTCCCAGCTCCCAGCCCCAGCTGCCTCAGCTGTGCTCACAGGGAGATGTTCCACTGCCTGCAGCAGCTCTGGGGCTCTGGGCTGGACTCTCTACATAAAATACATAGAATAAACCAGGTTGGAAGAGACCTTCAAGATCATGGTGTCCAACCCATCAACCAATCCAACACCACCTAATCAACTAACCCATGGCACCAAGCACCCTATCAAGTCTCCTCCTGAACACCTCCAGGGATGGGGACTCCACCACCTCCCCAGGCAGCACATCCCAATGGGCAATCACTCTCTCTGTGGAGAACTTCCTCCTAACCTCCAGCCTAAACCTCCCCTGGCACAGCCTGAGACTGTGGCCTCTTGTCCTGGTGCTGGTTGCCTGGGAGAAGAGACCAACCTCTGCCTGTCTACAGCCTCCCTTCAGGTAGTTGTAGAGAGCAGTAAGGTCACCCCTGAGTCTCCTCTTCTGCAGGCTAAGCAGCCCCAGCTCCCTCAGCCTCTCCTCACAGGGCTGTGTTCCAAACCCCTCCCCAGCTTTGTTGCCCTTCTCTGGACTCGTCCCAGCAAGTCAACCTCCTTCCTAAACTGAGGAGCCCAGAACTGGACACAGGACTCGAGGTGCAGCCTAACCAGTGCAGTGTACAGGGGCAGAATGACCTCCCTGAGGTCCTTCTTAATCTGAGGGACCCAGAACTGGACACAATATTCCAGCTGTGGCCTTAGCAGGGCAGAGGGGAAGAAGAACCTCTCTGACCTACTCACCACAGCCCTTCTAATGCACCCCAGGATACCCTTGGCCCAGGGCACATTGCTGGCTTAAGGGCATCCTGGCCACTAGGCCCCCCCAGGTCCTTCTCCTCTGTGCTGCTCAGTCCCCAACCTATTCTGGTCCCTGTGGTTGTTCTCCCCCAGCTGCCAGACTCTCCCCTGGCCCTTGCTGGATTTCAGTCAGTTTCTCCCAGCCTTCCCCTCTGCCCTCCAAGTGCTGAGGACACTTCCTTGGCTTGGTGTTGTAGGGCTGGAGGCACATCCTGGTCCTCCTGCACTAGGAGAGGGACATCTCCCAGGCCAGTCTGCTCATCTATTATTTCCTGCTGCACCTGCCTAAGGAGGTTGGGGTTTCTTAAGGCAAAACACACCTGCTCCCTTCCCACCTGTGAGACCATTTGCTCCTGGGTGCTCATCCATGCAGGGGATTGAGGCACCCTCAGTAAATCTGCAGGTGACACCAAGCTGGGTGGCTGTGTCCATTTGCTAGAGGGCAGGGAGGCTCTGCAGTGGGACCTGGACAGGTCCACCCATGGGGTCAAGGCTCTGAGAGGGACCTGAGGGTGGTGGTTGACAGGCAATTAAATATGAGCCAGCAGTGCCCAGATGGCCTCCTGGCTTGGGTCAGAAGCAGGGTGGGCAGCAGGGACAGGAGGTGACCATCCTCCTGTGCCCAGCACTGGGGAGGCCACACCTCGAGTGCTGTGCTCAGCTCTGGGCCCTCCCTGCAGGAAGGACACTGAGGGGCTGGAGCCTGTCCAGAGCAGGGCAGCCAGGCTGGAGAGGGGCCTGGAGCCCCTGGGCTGTGAGGAGGGGCTGAGGGAGCTGGGGGTGTTCAGGCTGGAGAAGAGGAGGCTGAGGGAGACCTCCTTGCTCTCTACAGCTCCCTGAAGGGAGGTTGGAGTGAGGAGGGGGCAGCCTCTGCTCCTTGGTGGCAAGGGACAGGAGCAGAGGCAATGGTTCCAGGCTGCTCCAGGGAAGGCTCAGGCTGGATCTGAGGAGATATTTCTGCCCTGGAAGGGATCTCAGGCACTGGCAGAGGCTGCCCAGGGCAGTGCTGCAGTCACCAGCCCTGGGGGTGTTCAAGCAGCTGTGGTGCTTAGGGCCATGGTTTGGTGCTGAGCCTGCAGTGCTGGGTGGAGGGTTGGGCTGGGGGAGCTTGGAGGCCTCTTCCACCTGGATGTGTTCTGTGATCCTGCAATATCTTTTGGGGGGTCACTTCCTGGGGCATGGCTGTGGGGTGGAGGACTGTTCCTCCACTGACCTGTGCCCAGCACACCCCAGCTCTGTGGGGCCCTGCCTGTCTCCGGGTTGCTCAGCAGGGCAGGGTGGAACCCAGCAGCCAGGGAGTTCCATCCTGCCCCGGGTGCTGGCCCAGCCGTGCTGGCCACGGCCCCCTCTGCTTCAGCAGCATTTGGCTGGAGCACAGGCGCTGACCGCGGGGGTGTCTGCAGGCAGGCTGAGCCCGCTGCTGTGCTTGCTCCTGCTGGCAGGTGGTTTACTGTGGCTCTTAATTGGAGCATTTGCTGACCAGACCTGGCAGTCCCCAGGGGGGCTGATTCAATTTGTTCTGATTGCTGACCTGCTCCCTTGCCACAGTAATTAAATGCTTAACTTTGTCTTGATTTGGGGCCAAAGCAACCTGTATGCAAACAGCCAGCCCGTGGCAGCCAGCCCTCTGCTCTGCACAGCCAGGAATGGGACCTGGGACATCCCTTCCTGGGCATAAAGGGCAAATCCTCCTTCAGGAGCCAGCCACACTGAGCTGAGCCTGGGGAGCTGCTGCGTGCAGCTGAGGGTGGCAGCCCTGCGCCTGCTGTGCCGGTCTGGAGGCATGGGAAAAGCTGAAGCACTTTGCTCTCACCCTGATGCTGCTGGCAGCACCTGGCTGCCTGGGGAGCTGTTTGGCCAGGCTGAGTGCTGCATGCACTGCCACGCTGCAGCCCGTGTGCCACACACTGCCTTGCCTGCTGGGTTTGCAATGCCCAGGGTGTTCCTGACCCATAGGATGTCCTAAGGGATCACAGGGCAGTGCTAGAGCTGCTCTGCTGGCTGTCCTGTGCTGCTGGGGTGGGATCACAGGGCAGCAGCAAAGCATGAAGAGTGGTTTGGGAGAGTAGTGAGGAGTAGAGGGGTAAAGAGGCAGGCAGCTGGGGGAGGCTGCAGGGAGCACAGGGTGACCTTGGGTGATGCAGGGAGCAGGGATAGGGCAATGGGGCAGCAGGGATGGGAACAGGGATACAATGCAGGGATGGGAGTGGGGATGGGAGTGGGGCAAACGTGGGTGATGCAGGCATGGGAGTGTGATGAATGCAAGGTCAGGGAGGGGAGGGGACTGTGGGTGAGGTGGGGAGCAGCTGGACACAGGGATGGGAGCAGGGTGAGTGCAGGTGTTGCAGGAAGTGAGGATGGGAGCAGAATGAATGCAGCTACTGTGGGAATTGGAGTCAGGCCCTGCCTGGGCTTGCCCAGCCTGCCTGTCAGGTACCTCTTCAGGAGTGGAGCTGCATGGCTGGTTGAGGTCTGCCAGCACCAGCCTCTGCCAGCCCACAGCAGCAGAGGTGCCTGCAGCCAGGCAGGGTCAGTATCCCCCAGCCCCGTGCCTGCTGCTAGAGCTGCCAGCATCACAGAGGGCAGCCTTGCCCCTCTGGAGATGGGGTTGACCAGAGCAAGAGGCTCGAAGCTGCCAGGGCCTGGCACAGAGAGGGAGGATACTGTTGAGCTCTTCCTCCCCCACTCCCTGGTCTGGGTCCCTGGGAAACCAGCCCTGCCTGGCTGGGCAGACTTCTCATCTCAGGCCTTGGGATGGGAGAGCAATGGCTCCTTGCAGAGGGTCTGCAGGCAGCCACCCTCCCTCCCTGAGCAGCCTCAGAGGGACAGGAGCTCCCTGCTGCAGCCTGGGCAGGTGATCTCATCTGCAGCTGCAGTGATGAGACAGTGAAAGGCAGCTGCAGCTGGGGGATCACCCCCACCCCCAGCCTGGAGCAGCTGCCCTGCAGCCCCTGCCAGCACTGAGAAATGCTGGGGGGTGGGGGGTGCTGTGCTTCACCAGGAGCTCTGCCCCGATGCTCATCTTCTCCTGAGACCTGTGCTGGGTGGGATGTCCTCCCTGCCCCAAAAGTGGCTGTGCCTCGGCAGAGTGGTGCAGCCTCAGGGGCACCTCTGTGTGTGCCTGGCTGTGGGTGCAGGCAGTTTAGGGATGGGACAGTCATGGCTCTTGCTGTGAGCAGGAGGGCTGTGGGAGTGTGCTGCCACACAAAGTACAGGACACCAAAGGATGCTCTAGAGCCCCCATGGGGGTGCTCGTGCTGGTGGGCTGGGAGGGGGCAGCTGAGGCAGACAGATGAGGAGAGAGGGGTACATGAGGACACGAACCCTGCAGTCCATGGCAGCTGAATTGTGCCTTCCTGGGCAAGGGAACAGCCTCCCTTCAGTGCATGGAGGGCACTGGGTGGTGGTTGCTGGTGGATGCAGTTCTGATGTGGGGCTGTGCCCGGTGTGGTGAACTCTTTCCCTCCCACTGGTTGCAGGGCTGGAGATGCTGGGAGGGATAGGCCCCTTGCCAGGAGGGCTGCTCCTGCCAGGGTGTAGGAATCCCTGAGCCGACCTTGTGAGGGCTTCCTGTGGGAGCTGGCTGCCCCGAGATGCCCATCCAGTGCTTGGCTTCCAGCCTTGCCTAGCTCCCTCCCTCACCCCAGGCCCACGCTGGCACAGGGCAGCGGTGTGGAACAACTCTCCCTTTGTTCTCGCTGCCGAGGCTCCCTGCCTCTGGAGGTGTGAGATCCGCCTCCCCCTCCCTCCCAGATGCTCCAGCCCCCTGGCAGCCCAGCCCTGGAGATGAGGCTTTCACAGTCTGCCAGCCCTGTGGGGAAGTGAAGGGAGTGATGGAAAGGCTTCCAACTGAGGTCCCCTTCGTGTCCCCGGGTGGCTGCAGGCCTCTCCTGGCACACAGCCCACTTGTGCTGCCAGGTTTGGACGCTGCTGCTGGAGCTGCTGCCATGTGCCTGTCACTGCCCCGGGGAATGCTGCCTGCCTGCACCCCTGCCTGCTCCTCTGTCCCTGTGCATCCTTCTGCTCCCCACCCTCCACTGAGTGCCCAGGGCTGGGAAGAGGCCAGGTTTGCTTGGCAGGAGCGCTCAGCCTGGGACTGTCCAGCTCTGTCCTGGGCACTCGGTCCCTTGTCACCATCCCTTTGCCTGGGGACAGTGCCTGTGACCAGACACATGCTGGCTGTCTCCTCCCTGGATGCACTGCCTGTGCTGAGGCTGCTTTATCAGCTGGCCCCAGGACAGCCTGTGTCATCCTCATGCTGGCTTCAACAAGGGGAAGCACTCACCTGTGCCACCCTGGGGACAGCTGGGTGCAGGCTGCCCAGTGGAGCCAGGGCTCTGGTTCACACCTGCCTGAGCTTGGGGGGTGGTGAGGCAGCACCCCCATGGTTCAGGGCTGGTTTATTTTGGTTGCTGCTCAGCAGGTAAGTCCTTAATTGCCACATAACATCAGGAGCCTGTGCCATGGGCTCCCAGAGCAACTGAGGCAGAGCACAGCAAGAGCTACCACCTCCCCCAGCATCACCTGGTGAGGATGAGGACAGCAGAGAGCTGGTGCTGACTCTGCAGACACTTAGGTCATTTTTGACTGGAAAACTGCCCTCCAGAAATGGACCTGGGGGTGCTGGTTGGCAGCAGCTGAAGATGAGCCAGGGTGTGTCCAGCCTGGCTTGGATCAGCACTGGTGTGGGCAGCAGGAGCAGGGAAGTGATCTGGCAATGTCCAGAGAGCTGGGGGAAGGGTCTGGAGAAGAGGGCTGGGGAGGAGCAGCTGAGGGAGCTGGGGGTGCTGAGCCTGGAGCAGAGGAGGCTGAGGGAGACCTCCTTGCTCTCTGCAGCTCCCTGAGAGGAGGCTGGAGCCAGGGGGGGTTGGGCTCTGCTCCCCAGGAACAAGTTGCACCAGGGGGAGATTTAGGTTGGATTTTAGGAAAACTTTCTTCACCAGAGTTGTTGTTAAGCCCTGGAACAGGCTGCCCAGGGCTGTGGTGGAATCACCCTCCCCAGAGGTATTTAGAAGCTGTGTAGCTGTGCTGAGGGATGTGGTTTAGTGGTGGGCTTGGCAGTGCTGGGTTAGTGGTGGGACTCCATTAGAGGTCTTTCCCAACCTAAAGGATTCTGTGGTGCTGTTTGGAAGCAGCCTTATGGTGCCTGGGTGTGACTTGAACACCTACCTGGCCAAGGTCTTGTGTTGCCCAGTGCCTGGCATGGTGATGTTCCTCCTGGGGGGGGCAGGCCTGGCACCCTGTGGTGTGGGAGAGCTGAGACAGTCAGAAGCCCTGAGCAATGTCACTTGGTGGCCATGTGAATCTCCTGTGCTGCTGGCTGCTCTGTGCCATGCCATGCTGGTGCTTGTCCATGCCCCCCTGCTTTTGTAGCAAAGGTCTGTGGTATTTGCACAGCAGCTGGCAGCAGCTTCCAAGGATAGCCCTGGATGATGCTTGGCCTATTGCCTGGAGAGCAGGACCCTCCTGGGGGTTTCTTGCTTCTCTGGCCCCCTTGGGGAGATGAGACAGCATGGAGAAGCATGCTGAGGACTGGCTCCAGCTGCTGCAGGTCTCCTGGCTGTGTGAGCCAGGGCCAACGTGGAGGCCCCCAGTGTGCTTGCAGCTGGCTGGGCAGCAAGATTAGGGGAGCAGGGGAGACATCTGTCTGGGCAGCTGGAACAGCCCAGCCTGGCCAGGCTTGAAGTGGGACCCTAGGTGGAAAATCTACATTTGCACAGCCCTGAAGCACTGCTGCTCATTGCCTCCTGCAAGCCCCCCCTCCCCCCCCCCCCCGAGATTTAATCATGGGGGATGGGGGGAGGGGGTGGAAGAAAGAAATCTTTTGCTGGAAGCTCTCCTCTCAATTTTTGCCAGAGGAAAAACCAATTCAAAAGCTGCCATGGCTCCAGTTTGTTCCTCTGCCCACCCCCAGGGACAGCCACCCGGCATGTCTGGGCTGGCGAGAAGGGGAAGCACCTCACGTCGGTCAAGAAGTCATTAAAGCTGGAGTTAATTTTCCTGGAGGAGGGTGGGACCCTGGGAAGGCGACAGGAGCGAGTCTGGGGCTGAGCACATCAGAAGCTGCTGCCTGTTGTGGCTGCTAAGCTAAAGGAGCTCAGGGACAGGCCGCGCCGCTCCCCCACGGCTGCAGCTCAGGCTGAGCCGGCTGCTGGCACTGCCTCCCGCCCTGGCCTCCCAGGCCCGGGCACTTTGGGCTTTCCCAGGCTCTGCTTGGCGCTGCCCGGGGCTGCTGGCAAGGTCAGAGCCGCAACCCGCGAAGCGTCTGCTGCGGCCGCTGCTGGGAGCCTGCGCTCGTCCTGGGAGGAATTAAATGAAAGCGCTGCTAATTAATTCAGCGCCCGGGGAGGGGAGGGGAGGGGAGGGGAGGTGTGCGGGCAGCGGCTCCAATGACAGCTCCCTGCCGCGGCGCCTGGCTCCCCGCTCCTTCTTTTGCCCGAGTCTCCCGGCACCAGCGAGCTTGCCACACCTGGCAGCTCCACTGGCACCCACGGCTGGAGCCGCTGCCAGTGCCAGCGCTGGAGCAGAGCCGTGCCGGGCGCCAGCCGCTCGCTGCCGAGATTTCCCAGCCGGTGCTGCCAGGAGCCCGGCGCAGCCTTGCCGGTCCCCTCCCTTCCCCCTGCCGAGTCACGGCTGCGGACAGTGGCAGCCTGCGCCGTGGTTACGTTCCGAGGGTTGCTTCGCGTCTGGGCTCTCTCCTTGTGTCTTGGCATTCCAGGCCTTTGGAACTGCAGAGGGATCTTGCTGCTGAGCGTGTCTGGCTGCAGCACGTCCCCGCAGCTGCCTGTCCCCTGGCAGACCCCACCAGGGCTGCTTCGATGTATTGATCAGCGTCTGCGTGCAGCCCAGAGTTCAGTGCCCGGCAGGGGCAGCGCGGGGACTGAGCCGGCTGGGGCATGGGGAGGCTGGCCAGGCCCTTCTGGGGGCGTTCAGCTCTTGGTGCAAGGACAGTTTGAAGTGCAGCTGCATGTCATTGCCAGGCCTGCCTGTGCCATGGCACCTAGCCCTGCCTGTCACCTGCTGGTGGCATCGCTCTTTTCTCAGCTACAAACAGGTCAGGGTTGTCACTGGTGCTGGAATTGGAGCATCCCCTGCCCTGTTTGCTCCACGCTGCAGGCAGAGGCGCTGCCAGTCCCCTGCCTACGGCAGCCATGGCTCCAGCATGGGCCACACACACATCCTCAGGACCAGGGCTGTGTCTCCCAGGGCTGGAGTGAGCCCTGAGCCTGCCCTCAGCCTGCTTCTCTTCCTGCAGGATCCGTCCCCAGCTGCCCAAAGAGAAGATAGAAGGATGTCACATCTGCACCTCGGTGACGCCTGGTGAGCCCCAGGTGCTGCTGGGGAAGGACAAGGCCTTCACCTATGACTTTGTCTTTGACCTGGACACATGGCAGGAGCAGATCTATACCACATGTGTGGGCAAGCTCATCGAAGGCTGCTTTGAGGGCTACAATGCCACCGTGCTGGCATATGGCCAGGTACAGGTTCTGCCTGCTCCTTGGGCATGGGCACTGGGCTCCTGTGCAGCACTGGCTTGAGGGTGCTCAGATGGCACCTACAGAGGTGGGGAGAGGTGGGGAGTGTATGAGCTCCTGAGTGTGGAGAGGCAGAGCTGTTCCTGGACTTTGGGAGGGAGGAGAGGGAGACAGGGCTAAGAGGGAGGCGTGGGAGCTGGGGTGGTGGAGGGGATCAGAGGGGCTCAGCAGAGGCATTTTGGGGAGCTTAGGGTGGCAGGGGGAGGTGTGGGGTGTAGTGTGCAAAGCTGAGCCTGGAAGGGTCCAGCCAGCTTCTCCCTTCCTGGCTCTTTGCAGACCGGCGCAGGGAAGACCTACACCATGGGCACTGGCTTTGACATGAACATCTGTGAGGACGAGCAGGGCATCATCCCGCGGGCCATTGGCCACCTCTTCAGCGGCATCGAGGAGCGCAAGCGGGCAGCACAGAGCCAGGGCCTGGCAGCACCCGAGTTCAAAGTCAGTGCCCAGTTCCTGGAGGTGAGTGACAGCCTTTAGGGTGGCACTGTGGCTCTGCACTGTGCTTTGCTGAGCTCCCATCTCCTGGGCGCCTTGAGTCCCGCGTGTCCTGGCTGCTCCTCAGCTGTGTGTGGCCAGAGGTGTGTGCCAGGGCAGAGGAGACTCAAAACACCTGAATGTTGTTGACCTCACGATGGCCACAAACTGGGGTGGCACTTTCTTGGTTGCAGGGAGCCCCTGTCTTGGGGAGGGGGCTTATGCCTTGGTCTCTGCAAACTGAGGGGGCTCTGGGCTTGCTTGTTCCTGGTTGAGGTCAAGGAGAGAGCCACACCTGCTGCCCTGGCTCTGGAGCAGCGTTCCCAGGGAAACAAGGAGAGACAGAGCTGCTGTTCTGTGGGGCTGTGAGTCAGGGCTGCTTTATTTCCCATGTCCTTTGCTGGATTTTTGACCTTGAGAATGCTACACTGCATCCCCTCCGCCTCTGCTTTGGCCTCTCAGTTTCAAAAGCTTCTTCTGTTAACTGCTGCTTTCCCGGAGCAGTCTCTCCTGTGGGTCTTTTGTGTCTGCAGCAATTTCCCTGGGGGGTAGTCCTGGGGTGAAAGTGCAGAGAAATTCCACATGGACACTGATTTAAGGCCTTGGTGAGAAAACACAGGGCAGTGCTGAGAAAAGCTGAGTTCCTGAACAAGCTTCATCTGGTTGGTGTCCCAAGCTGGGCTACAGTCTGGAGGAGACAGGCAGAAAGAGAGGCCTTGTGCTCTGGTCTTGCTAATAGGTGGCTTTGGTGGGCATCACACCAGGCAGAAGGGGAAGCAGTGCCCTAAGCAGTACCTGTTAGCCTGGAGGGGGCTGACCTGCCTGCCAGAGAAGTCCTTGCCAGTCAGCTGCTGTGTCCAGCCACATCCTCCTCTCCCAACCACTTGGCCTGTCCCAGCTCCTGGCTACCTTCCCACACATCCTTGGCCTTGTGGGCTGCATTCTGGGGGACCTGTGGGCTGGGGACTGGAGGACAATTTCCTGCCTGTTCTGAAGTCCTTCTGGGGGATGTACCCTGTCAGATATTCTTCTCCCTGGAGAGTCCCCTAACCCTTTTGGGGCTGGAACATGGTCCTGCCTTCCCTGGGCTATAGCACTGGACACCAACCTTCAGCCAGATGTGTCCCCCCTCACCCTATGTGACACTTTACTCTCCCTCTCAGTCCCCTGTATCCATCCTCTAGAAGATGCTCTGCTGCCCACTCAGCTGGGATGAGCCAACGCTGCCCCAAGGAGCAGAGACCTGTTAGCAGGGTTTGGAACACGTGAGGGATGAACACTGGGGAGGGGATGCCTGCTCTGCCTCTGTCCCAGCCCATCCTAGGAAGCATTTCTGCAGACTAAGAGGTCCAGTGCAAGCCCAGGGGCACCTGGGGGGCAGTCCCAGAGCAGTGACCCTGCATGGGGTCACACCAGCTGCCATGGAGACTTCCTGTAGCTGTTCTGTCTCATCACCACCTCTGACTCCTGCTGGGTTTGGCTTTCAGCATAGCCTCAGAGATGTTTGTCCTGTGGCTGCAGATGAGGATAGGAACAAGGTTTGCTCTGCAGTATTTCAAAACCACTCATGGTCACACTCCCCAGGTCAGCTGTGCCCAGTGGGACACTGGCAGCCTCAGGGTGTGGAGGCATCTGCCAGCTGCAGGGAGCTGTTGCATGTGGGGAGAGTAAAACCACATTGCCTGCTGCCCTGCTGACCAAGGCTGTTGGAGCCTGTGGAGGGCTTTGCCCACTGGCTCACCATGTGGGCATGCACTTCAGACTGGGAGCTCTTGTGCCACTTCACTGTGAGCCACCCCTGTCCAGCCAGCTCCGGGAGGGTTTGTGGCAACAATGGCTCTCCTGCGCCAGCATGGGCACGTGGCTGCATCAGACCCTGGGTACCAGCCCCCTGTCCTGGCACTAATACAGGGTGTGTGACCCTGCTGATCCCTGTCTTGTGACTGCTGGAGCTGGCAGCGGGTTTTAAAGCCTTGGGGATCCTGCTTGCACTTGGGATGGCAAGGGCTGGCTTAGCCTCAGCCCCTCTGCTGGCCTGCAGCCTGCTGTCCTCAGGTGACCCTGTTCCCTGTGCTGGGGCATGGGGGCAGGAGGGGGAGGTATGGCACTGAGAGACAGGAGGGCAAGCAGACAAGGGTGTCCCTCTGGCCCAGGGTGACAGAGGGTCAAGATATGGATGGGGGCATCCTCTGTCAGCTCTGAGACATCAGGGTCTTCCCTGCTTGTCCATCACTTCCTGCTCCCCCTTGTTCCCTTTCCAGCCAACAGAGGTAAGCTCAGGGAGCTGTGACAGGAGAGGTTGGGAGTAAGCAGGGAGGACCAAAGTGATGCATAGCTCCTAGGTGTCTGCTCAGGTTCTAGGGACAGGGCTCTGAAAGTTCCTGGTACCTGCATAGGGCTGGGTAGCTGGAACCAACCCAGATTGTAGCTCAGATCTTCACAGGACAGCCAGGCACATGTGTGCCCAGACCTCGTCCCTTCTGGACATCTTGGCCTGGCTAGGTCCCTGTGCATGCAGGGCAGGGCTTGTCTGTGCCTCATCTGCTGCCTGCAGGCATGCTCCTGAGCATCCCCTCCTGCTCTTGCCTGCACGGCAGCCCTCCTGGGGGCCCTGCTGGAGCACACACTTGGGCCTGTCCCCCTGGCCTGCAGCATGGCAGGGGACAGGCTCCTGTCAGTCCCACGCTGCTGGGCTCTAGCAGCTTCCTGCTTCCTGCTACTGACCCTGCAGCTGCTTCTGCCCTCCTCAGCTCTACAACGAGGAGATCCTGGACCTGTTTGACAGTGCCCGCGACCCCGACGCGCGCCACCGCAAGTCCAACATCAAAATCCACGAGGATGCCAGTGGCAGCATCTACACCACGGGGGTCACCTCCCGCCTCATCAGCTCGCAGGATGAGGTGGGTGAGGCGTGGAGCAGGGATGGCAGCTGGGTGCCTGCCACACCAGCTGTGTGCTAGGCGAGGGAGAGATGTCCCTGGGGATGGAGAGAACAAGGGCGGGTTGCTGTGCGTGCCAGGCTGCAGCAGGATGCTGCCCTGGCTCCCCAGAAGGATGCTGAATGTTTCATTCTTCCCTGTCCTGTGCACCTGCAGCTGATCCAGTGCCTGAAGCAGGGAGCCCTTTCCCGCACCACGGCCAGCACGCAGATGAACGTGCAGAGCTCCCGCTCCCACGCCATCTTCACCATTCACCTGTGCCAGATGAGAGTCTGCCCCCGCCCAGAGCTGGTGAGATGAGCTCCCGCCTCCTGGCTCTGCTATGCCTGCCTCTGATATCCAGGCAGTGTGCTGGGGGCTCTTGGGAAGGGGAGAGCAGCTGAAGTCTTGCAAAGAAAGGCAAGGTTTTGTCTGCTTACCAGTCGTAGACACTGGCAGCATTCGCTGGGAGCTGAGCTCTGCCCTGGAGCAGCCCCAGCTGAGGCAGGGATTATCTGTCCCAGGGGATGGCCAAGAGCAAGCTGCTGTTGGGATCCTCCCCCCCATCCTTGAGGGATGCAGAGAGTGAATGCTTATGTCAGCCAAGGGAGCTCCTGCCCACTCTGGGTTCCTGGTGCTGACTGTCTCTTTCTGTGCCTGGCTGCAGGTGAACGTGGAGGTGCCCAGCCCCCTGGATGGAGCCCAGACCACCACTGAGTACGAGACCCTCACAGCCAAGTTTCATTTTGTAGACCTGGCTGGCTCAGAGAGGCTGAAGCGAACAGGTGCCACTGGCGAGAGAGCCAAGGAGGGCATCTCCATCAACTGTGGGCTGGTATGACCCTGGGCACTGCTGTGCAATGGGAGGGTGGATGCAGGGCCTGCCTGGGGGAGCCTGGGGCACCTTTGGGTCCTACTTGAAGTTTCTCTGGGCTGTTGGGGTTGCTGCTGTCTCTGCTGGAGTCTCTGCTGCCTGGCCCTGTGGGCAGGAATATGAACGATCCAAAATACAAGTAGTGAGAGCACAGCTTTGCTGCTGAGGGCAGGACTGTGGGGAGGGGTCCAGCTGGGCACAGGGCACAAGTGCCCAAGAGGTTGAGGTTTGCTAAAAGAAACACCAGGGCTCAATGCTGCTCCTCAGTGTCTGTGGAAGAGAGGCACAGAGCAGGGACGGAGGGTGAAGGCTGAGACTGGCAAGGGAAGCCCCATGCCACCTTTTGCACCTCAGACATGTGCCACAGCACCCTAAAGTCCCAGACCCATCATGCTGGCTGTGTGACAGCTGAATTCTCAGCAGGGGCTGAATATGGGGGATGGTTTCTTTTGTGTTGGTAGCTGGCCCTGGGGAATGTCATCAGTGCCCTTGGAGACCAGAGCAAGAAAGTTGTCCACGTGCCCTACCGCGACTCCAAGCTCACTCGCCTGCTGCAGGATTCCCTTGGGGGCAACAGGTAAGGGGGTCCCAGGCTGGGGCCAGGCCCTGGGAGAGGACTGTAGGGACTGTCTGCCTGCAAATAAGGACAAGGCTCTATGGAGCTGTGTAGAAGCTATTCCAAGGCTCAAATGCCTGCTGGCAGGCAGTGCATGACTTTGCAGGTGTAAAGACCTTGGCTCCTCCTAAGTCCCAGCAGCAATTGGCAGAATCGGCTGGTGTCAGCACTCTGCAACCCCTGCAGACCTGGGACTTGGCAGGTAGTGCTGCCTGGCATAGGATTAAGCCCCTGCCTGCTCGAGGAATACCTCTCCAAAGAGTCCATTCCAGCCCAGCCATGCTGGCAGGTGTAGGCTGGTTGGTGGTGGCTGGCTCTGCTCAGTGCTGTGAGGTGTTGCTTGTGGAGATCTGTGGCTGCTCTTGCTCCAGGAGGGACTGACCCCAGTCTGTGCCTTGGTTATAAAACCCAGAAGGGCCTAGGATGGGTGGCAGGTGGCCTGTGCTGGGTCTCAGGTGCCAAGCTGGTGCAGGGTGAGGGAAGCTCTCTTTGCACTGTGACCTTCACCTCCACAGCCAAACCATCATGATTGCCTGTGTGAGCCCCTCAGACCGGGACTTCATGGAGACCCTGAACACACTCAAGTATGCCAACCGGGCAAGGAACATCAAGAACAAGGTGGTGGTGAACCAGGACAAGACAAGCCAGCAGATCAGTGCCCTGCGGGCAGAGATTGCCCGCCTGCAGATGGAGCTGATGGAGTACAAGGCGGTGAGTGCCTGAGCAGCCTGCAGAGGTGGGATGGAGGCATCAGAGAGCCTCCCTGCTCGTGTTTGAACTGGGACAGGTTTAGCAGAACAGGGCCCTCCTGCCCACCATCCTCTGCCTCTGTTGCTAGGAGAAGTCAGAAGAGGTAAGGGTCAGGTCCTGCCCTGCCCCAGACAGCACCTGGGCAAGTCTCTGGGGGGTGCTAAGGCAGTTAGAAGCCTTGAAGCATCTCTCACCCTCTGCCTGTTGAGCTCAGGCCTTCCTGGTCCATAGATGTGCCTCTGCCAGGGCTGCAGCTGGGTCTGTCCCCAGGGATGCCAGCTGCCCCTCTGTGCCCGCAGGGCAAGCGGGTACTGGCGGAGGACGGCTCGGAGGGGTACAGTGACCTGTTCCGCGAGAACGCTCTGCTGCAGAAGGAGAACAGTGCCCTGCGCATGCGCCTCAAGGCCATGCAGGAGGCCATCGACGCCATCAACAGCAGGGTCACACACCTCATGAGCCAGGAGGCCAACCTGATGCTGGCCAAGGCGGGTAAGGCTGGGCAGCGCGTGGCAGCGGGGTCGGCCCAGCCAGGGTAGCTGGGGCAGTGCTGTGGCACAGCCCACAGCTCGGTTTGATCCGCCTCTGCTCCCCCAGGTGATGGCAATGAAGCCATTGGCACCCTCATCCAGAACTACATCCGGGAGATTGAGGAGCTGAGGTGAGCCAGGCACAGGGGCTAGGGAGTCACGTGGGACCCCAAGCCAGTGGGTGCCTAGGTGTGGCTTTTATCTCTGTGCCTCCAGTGTTGCTGGGGAAGTCCTGAGCCTTGGTGGAGCTGCAGCTGCCTACACTGGGGCTGTAGGAGTCCCAGCCTTGGTGCCAGGCAGTACTTTTGCCATCTTTGTCCCTTGTGGGGCCACTGATGGAGGGGGAAACCATGGTGGGAGTGCCTGGTGTCTCCCAAGGACTGGACTCCTAAAGCTGGGTCCATCCCAGTGTCTTGTGTGGTCCTGGGACCCTGCCTTGCAGCCTGCTGCTCTTCTGACTACGAATGGGGATGGCTCTGTGGTGAATCTGTTCCTGACTTCTACTATCCCCAAACCAGGCAGGATCCCCTCCTCTTGGGGCAGTGGTGTCCCCTCTAACCACGTCCTGTCCCCACTCCCTAGAACCAAGCTCCTGGAGAGCGAGTCCATGAACGAGTCTCTGCGCCGCAGCCTCTCGCGGGTCTCTGCCCGGCCGCCCTACGCCCTGGGGCTGTCACCGGCGCCAGCCCTGCCCGGCCTGTGCAGCCCTGCAGCGCTGGACACCGAGGCCTCTGACGTCCTGCGGCGTGCCAAGCAGGACCTGGAGCGCCTCAAAAAGAAGGAGAGGAGGCAGCAGAGGAAAAGGTGAAGGCAGATGCTGTGCAGGGGTGGGAAGGAGGAGGCTGGGGGTCTGTCCCTGTCTCTGTGTGGGGTCAGGTGCCCTGCTTCCCCCCTCCAAGCTATAGCCTGGGCAGTGAGACAGAGCCCAGGGGCCTTCATTCCCCTCCTGCTGCTGCCCTGCACTTGGTCTGTGTCATCCCATGGTGTGATCCCAGAGACTTTTCCCTGAAGGTCCAAAAGCAGGAGACAAGGGGAGCATGTCCCATCTTTGGACTCTTTCATGCTGGGACTCATCAGCACCCCTCTGCTCTCCCCCAGCCCTGAGAAAGAAGCATTTAAGAAACGACAGAAACTGCAGCAGGACAACGGGGAGGAGACTGATGAGAACGAGGTAGAGGAGGTGAGCAGGCTTTGTACTCACACTGGTGTTTGGGTGTGGAGAGCCCTGCCATTGTCCCACGTGGGAGAGGGACCAAGCCCAGTCTGGCCCTGCAAGCAGTCTGGAGGGGTGACACAGCCTAGGACTCTGTGCTGGAGCAGGGGTGAGCTGGGTGTTGCCCAGCCAGCCCTGCTGTGGAGCAAGATCACATCTTTTGGGGCTTGCTTTCAATAAGCAAAGGTGAGGGAGGGTTGGGTGAGGAAGTGTTAGTTGTCTGGGAGGGGATGGATGCAAGGATGGATGGGGCACACACTTGCTCCTCTCAACAGTGTACACCAGAGGTCCAGAAATGGTGCTGCAGCCCCTGGGCATCCTATGTGGGAGGTTGCAGCCCATTGCTGAAGGCTGAGCTCAGGCTCAGAAAAAGGAAGAGCTGCAGAGAGAAGGCTGTGCTGCAAGCTGAAGTTAGGGATTCTTCTCTTAGGAGGAGGATGAGGAACAGGATGAGAGTGGCTGTGAGGAAGAGGATGGGCGTGATGATGAAGATGAGGACTCAGGCAGTGAAGAGAGTCTGGTGGACTCAGACTCAGATGCAGAGGAGAAGGGTAAAGTGTGGAGCCACGCATGGAGCCCAGGTTCTGGGGGTGCATTTTCTGGCATCTCATGGCACTGAGCTCTGGTCCTGGGAAGGGGGCAGCCTGCTGGGATACTTTGGCCACATCTCCTCTGGGGGCTTGCCAAAGCACCAGGATTGCTGCAGGGAGTCTGCAGTGCTCTCTGGGATGCAGCTGCTCCCCAGCTGTGTGGGCTCCCATCAGTGCTGTGGCTCAGTGGGGCCATGGGAGCTGTGCTTCTCCCATCCCTCCCCAGCCTGACTGTCCTCCGTCGGCCCCCAGCCGTCAATTTCCAGGCCGACCTGGCGGATCTGACTTGCGAGATCGAGATCAAGCAGAAGCTGATTGATGAGCTGGAGAACAGCCAGCGGCGGCTGCAGACCCTCAAGCATCAGTACGAGGAGAAGTTGATCCTGCTGCAGAACAAGATCCGGGACACGCAGCTGGAGCGGGACCGTGTCCTGCAGAACCTCAGTGAGAACAGCCTCGCCCGTGGGGTCCCATCCTGCAGCATCAGGCCCCAGCCCCTGCTCCTGCCCAGCTCACTGAGCCAGGGCATCCTTCCCCTGCATGCAGTGCTGGCTTGGGTAGAGCTTTGCCATCCCTCTGCCCTGGTTGAGTCCCTGGGATCTCGACCTTGCTTGTCATGCTGTGGGAGCAGGACTAGTCATCTGAAAAGGCTGGCAAGGCAAAGCCTCTTCTGTCCTTGAACATCATATGAGATGGGGAACCACTTGGGCAAACAGGAGCTGAGGGGCACATGAAGACCCCAAAGACCTCATGGTGTAGCTGATCTATAGGCTCAGCAGAGCAGGATCAGCCTAGCTCTGTAGCTTCTCTTAGCCCACTGACTGCACTGTCACCCACTGTCCCCATCCTACAGTGAGCTTTAACCCACTGCTTCCAGTGGGTGTCCCCAGACAGACCTCAGCCTGTGATGGGACCAGAACAGAGGGGTGAGGCAGGAATCTGGTGAGGTGGGGATTTAGCAGTGCTTGGTGCTCCTTGGTGTCGGAGCAGGAGGAGCCCAGTGTGTGGCTACTGCAAGCCCTCTCCTTGCTTCCTCAGGCACCATGGAGTGCTACACTGAGGAGAAAGCCAACAAGATCAAAGCAGACTATGAGAAGCGGCTGAAGGAGATGAACAGGGACCTGCAGAAGCTTCAGGCAGCCCAGAAGGAGCATGCCCGGCTGCTCAAGAACCAGTCGCGCTACGAGCGCGAGCTGAGGAAGCTGCAGGCGGAGGTGGCCGAGATGAAGAAGGCCAAGGTACAGGATAGGCCAGGGCAGGAGGCATCCCCACCGCAGCTCTGCTTCCCTGCTCGGAACTGGCAAGGGCAGGACCTCTGCCTGCTGGGCGGGTGGGTGTCCTGGGCCAGTCGGGTGCCCACGCTGACGGCTGGCACCATCCCGTGCCAGGTGGCACTGATGAAGCAGATGCGGGAGGAGCAGCAGCGCAGGCGGCTGGCAGAGACCAAGCGGAACCGGGAGATCGCCCAGCTCAGGAAGGAGCAGCGGCGGCAGGAGGTGAGAGCAGCGGGACCTGGGCAGCCCTGTGCAGCAGGGATCTGGACTGGCTGGGAGCAGACATCTGTCCTGCTCTGGCACTCCAAGGTGCTCAGTTAGTGACGCCTGCGGCCCTGCTGCACCCATGACCTTGCCAGGGGCCAGGCAGCCCAAGCAGGGCAGGGCTGAAGGGCTCCCATGGGCTTCCCACAGCCCCTGCTGTGTGGTTGGGGCAGATGCTGTGAGCTCCCTGCCATGCACCGGGGCAATGTACCATCAGGGGCTGGAAACCTGCTTGCTCAGAAGTGAGACTGTTTATACCAGAGTAAATGCTCCAGGCTTTGGTGGAGGCAGCCCCCAGGCTGTGCCCATTGCTGGGGTGCCTGGGCAGCCCCTCAAAGGTCAGTTGCTCTCCTGCAGTTTCAGATCCGGGCTCTGGAGTCTCAGAAGCGACAGCAGGAAATAGTGCTGCGGAGGAAAACCCAAGAGGTGAGGAGGGGTTTTGCCTCTACAATGGCCCCAGCACCCACGGGGCTCCTGGCCCCAGAGCTTGGCTCTGAGACACACTCCCCACCATCCTCCAGACAGTGCCAAGTGTCAGAACCAGGGTGGGAGGATTTGTGTGACTCAGTAAGCAGGCAGGAGATGGCTGCAGACTGCAGAGGCACTGCCATCTCTCAGGGCAGCTGAACCCAGCCCCAGGGAAAGTGCTGCAAGGGAGAAGGGAAACCTACAAATGGCCTCCTGGGGCTCTGGATCTCCAAGACCTGCTGCTCTTGGCCCTGCGGGGCCCTGAGGGTGAAGGTGACAGCTGGGGACACCTGTCTGAAGCCTCTTCCCCCCTGCTCTGGGCAGGTGTCGGCGCTGCGCCGCCTGGCCAAGCCCATGTCGGAGCGCGCCGCGGGCAGAAGCGGGCAGAAGGCAGCCATGCTGGACTCGGGTGCCGAGGTCTCTGCCAGCACCACCTCCTCCGAGCCCGAGTCCAGCGCTCGCTCCGTGTCCAGTATCGTGCGCCAGTGGAACAGGAAGATCAACAACTTCCTGGGAGAGCCTTCGCCCTCTGCCAGCGGAGCTCGACCCACCAGGTGCGGCTGTCACACATCCCAGGGCTGCCATGCCGAGCCTTGGGCTGGTAGCAGCAATTGAAGGGCAGCTTCTGCTGGCGTGTGGCCCATGTTACACCACTGCCCCAGAGATAGGTTGTGCTGGCAGTGTGTGACTGTCATGTAAGCCCAGTGTTGGTCTGCCATGAACACAAAGTGCCGTGGCACAAAGCCTGCTGGGCACATGTGTTGTCCCTGTCTGTGCTAGGGGGTGACAGAAAAGTTGGGCAATGCATAAAGGCTTCTGCTGGGGTCAAGCCGGAATCCAGGCATCCTTCTGGTGTGGCTGGTCACCCAGGTGCCTCTTCTCCCCTCTGGCTGTAGGAAGAAGTTCCCCAAGAAGGGGATGAGCCAGACCTTCAACAAAGCTGCCAGGCTGAAGTGGCAGTCGCTGGAGCGCCGCATCTTTGACATCGTCATGCAGAGGATGACCATTGTCAACCTGGAGGCTGACATGGAGCGGCTCATCAAGGTGCCGGCAGGGGCCGAGGGCCAGGTGCGGTGTGCAGGGCAGGGGCAGCTGTGCTGACAGTGCCAATGTCCCTTCCCTTTGCCCCCAGAAACGCGAGGAGCTGGCACTGCTGCAGGAAGCGCTGCTGGGCAAGAGGGCGAAGCTGCAGGCAGAGAGCCCCATGGAGCAGAAGGGGCTGCAGGAGCTGAACGAGGAGATCGAGGTGCTGGGGGCCAACATTGACTATATCAATGACAGCATTTCTGACTGCCAGGCTACCATCATGCAGATTGAGGAGACCAAGGTGAGTGGCTGGGCTGGGCCCAACATCCCTGGGAAGCAAGGGCATCCCTGGGCACAGCCAGGTTGGGCATCCTGAAGTCTTCGGAGCTGTGTTACAGGCTTGGTGGGGCTGTACCCACACAGTCACTGCTCATTAGGGGTTACTTGTGGAGTGCAGCCAGGTCCTTGCAAGTCCATGGACAGGCTGCTGGTGCCCTGTGCCCCATCACTCTGGGATTATCAAGGAGCTGCAGCCCCCATCCTCTGGGCCTGGTGGTCATGGGATTTTCATGTGCTGGGCACTGGGTTTTGTCCAGCAGAAACTTGGCAAACTTTGTGTCCAGTTTTGGTGCTGGGCACACAGAGAGATGCTGAGCAGCTCCAGCTCCCCTCTGATGGCTGGAGGCTGTGTGCTGTCCCTGCTGGTCACCAGCTGTCAGCTAGCTTGGTGGGGCAGAAGAGGCTGTTTGATACAGTGTGCTGTGAGGGTGAGCCTGGTGTCGGCAGGTTTAAGTGTTAGCATCAGGAGTTTTGTAGTAAGACAGAAGCCCCTCAGGTTGTCTTGGCCATCTCCATGGCCAGATCTTCCCAGCAGCCCCTTGGGCAGGCTGAGGAGACCCAGCCTGGGACTGGACAGCACTGGCAGGGTGGTGGAAGTGCTGTTCTGCCCACCCCACCTCCAGCAACTGCATCCCCTGCTGGCATCCAGCACCCTTCCCTTCTTGTTTCAGGAGGAGCTGGACTCCACGGACACCTCGGTGGTGATCAGCTCCTGCTCCCTGGCTGAAGCCCGGCTCCTGCTGGACAACTTCCTGAAGGCCTCCATCGACAAGGTGCCACATCAAGACTCAGATGCATGAGAGGGTTTTTCACAGCTGGGGAAAGGAGCATGGTGCCTGGGGTTGTGGAGACCCCAGGAGCCTGCCTGAGGCTGAGCATGGCCATTCCTCCTGTACTGGTTTTGCACCAGACAGAATTTGGGATTTACCTCAAAGGAGTAGATGACAACACTGGCACAGACAATGGCAACACTGGCACAGACAATGGCAACACTGGCACAGACAATGGCAACACTGCACAGACTTTGGAAGTGAAATGAAAATAACATTTACAAAAGTAGACTAAATACCAAAGGTAATAAAGAGATAGAGATAACCTGACAGTAGCCCAGTTCTCTCCCCTGGACCAAGTGTGAAGGCTGCATCACTGCAGCTAAGATCTCTCTCTCTGTCCCTGCCACTCTGGGCAGGGACCTCCCACACAGCAAACCCAAACAAAGTGAAGTGGGAGAGGGGAAGGTGCAGGTGAGCAAGATCAAAGCACAGGAGAACAAAGAGCAGAGAGAGAACAAGCTGTTGTGCTGATTATATAGAGATCTGCAGGAGGATGGGATAGGATGGGGAAAAAATATGCCCAAATTCCTAGAATCACAGCATGCCAGGGGCTGGAAGGGACCTCCACAGCTCATCCAGTCTGACCCCCTGCAAGAGCAGGATCACCCAGAGCAGGTCACACAGGAACACATCCAGGCAGGTCTTGAATCGACAAGAAGTCTCCACAAGCCCCCAGGCAGCCTGCTCCAGAGCTCTGTCACCCTCACCGTGAAAACATTTTCCCTCCTGTTTCCATGGCACTTCCTCTGCCTCAGCTTCCACCATTGCCCCTTGTGCTGGCAGAGCCTGGCTCCAGCCTCTTATGTCCAACCCCCCTGGGGACCATCCAGCACCCCTGGCACTCTGGAATACTCTGGAAAACTTTTATTTATAACAGGACACCACAGTCCTAAATCTCTAACACCTCTGCAGGGGCTGCAGGTGGCACAGAAGGAGGCCCAGATCCGCCTGCTGGAGGGGCGGCTGCGGCAGACAGACACCAGCAGCTCCTCACAGAACCATGCCCTGCTGGATGCCCTGCGTGAGAAGGCTGAGTCCCACCCTGAGCTGCAGGCCCTGATCCACAATGTCCAGCAAGGTGAGACCCAGGAGAGGTGCCCACCCATGCTACCCCCTCCTGAAAACCCTGGAGGTGCCATGGTTTGGACTAGGGTGTCCAGAGCTGCTGTGAGGGTGGTGGTGGGAAGGGGCTATGTGCTCTGTCCACCACACAATGGGGATGAGGAGCAGGTGCCCCCTGCCAGCTGCCTGGGCTTGCCTCTGTGCAGTGCAAATGGGGCCTGGCACACTGGGGTCCCCTTTGTACTACTGATGTGCTGTCTCCCTCCTGCAGAGAATGGCTACACCAGCACGGATGAGGAGGTCTCAGAGTTCAGCCTGGCTTCAGATGGGAGGTGAGCACCCAGCCTGGCTCTGCCTGACCTAGTGGTGGCTGGGGAGGCCATGAGCAGTGCAGGATGTCTGGTGCCACCCATTGGATCTGGCAGGTGGATGTAGAGGAAGAAAGCTGCACCTAAGCTTTCCTGTGGTTCACAGCCCTTGAGGAGGGCAGCAGAGATGTCTCTTAGACAGCAGCAGGGAGTGAAGACTCTGTCATCACTTGCAGAAAGAGTGCTGGGGAGGAAGGGGGTCTGGTGGGCTGGTGGCAGTTGGCTCTCTGAAAGGAGTCTGGCACTGAAGAGCCATCTTTGCTCTCTTCTCCTTGCAGCATCTCCCAGTCTTTCACCATGAAGGGCTCAGCCAGCCAGGATGACTTCAAGTTCAAGGTTAGTTGGTCCTTCACAGGGAAGGGAGGGAGGGAAGGATGCAGGGTGGTGTTGCTGTGCAATGCTCTAGGCCTCTGCTCTCTACTCTGACCCTTGGAGTGCCAGCCTAGGCCTAAGAAAGTGTGGCTGCTCTCTGGGTGGGGTCAGCTCTAGGCAAGGGGGAACCAAGGCCTCCTGCTATGTTCCTCTGAAACAGCAGAGGCTTGGGAAGTTAACAACTTCCAGCTTTGAGTAGGCACCAAGGAGGTCCTGTGCAGGGCTGCATCCACTGTGGGCAAAGCTGGAGGAAAGCAGCTGCTGTTCTGCACAGGCTGTCACCTTTGCCTTGAGTATGGAGAGCCAGCAGTGTGGTGGCCATGCCAGCATGGGGCAGGGGAACTCAACCTCACGTAGTCAGAGGCCATGAGCTCTTCCACCCCAGTCCTCTGGCCGCTGCCTGTGCCTGAGCCTTTTGCCTTGCTCTAGGGAGAGCCCAAGCTCTCGGGGCAGATGAAGGCAGTGTCAGCTGAGTGTCTAGGACCCACACTGGATGTCTCTACCAAGAACATCACCAAGTCCTTGGCATCCCTCATGGAGATCAAAGAGGATGGGATCAGCTTCTCCGTCCGAGATCCCTATTACAAGGAGAAAGTGTCACGGACCATCAGCCTGCCCACGCGAGGAAGCACCTTGTGAGCATGAGGGATGGGGCTCTGGGAGCTCTGGGCAGTGGGGGTTCAGAGTGATGGTTCAGGGGAATGGGGCTCTGGGCACTGGGGGGTCAGGGTGATGAGACTCTGGGCACAGAGGGGTTTATGGAGGCATGGGCCAGCGAGTGCAAAACTGCCCTGGAGAGCAATGAGGGTGAGCCCATTCCTGCTTCTGTCCAGGCTTGTCTACAGCAGGCAGTGGGAGATTTCTCCAGAGGGACTTGAAGAGTGTCTAGGAGCATGTTTATGTCCTCTGTAGACAGAGAAGGGTACTCCAAGAGGAGGGAAAATAAAGGGGCATGCAAGGGTCTCCACCCCCCCTGCTGGGGGTTTTCAGCCTTCTTGAAGGCTTCTTGGGTTGCCAAGGGCTTTGCACTCGTGGGGTGACTTGATCTCAGGACTGTGACTGCAGGGCATCTCTATTTGCTCTGCTGGAGAAGGACAGAGCTGCTCAGCAGGGTGGTGGGGTCAGGCACTCACTACTCTGTTTCCCTTGCCTCAGTCCCAGGCAGTCTCGTGGCTCAGACACTTCTCCTCTGACCAGGAGGAAATCCTACGACCGTGGGCAGCCTGCCAGGTAAGCCTGGGCAGGGAGAGGCTGGGTGGCTCAAACAGGTGGGGAGAGATGCTGGCTGGAGCAGCTTTGGCTGGGCATTGGTGTGCCAGGCTGCTGCCAGGTGAACAGTTCCCAGATCATGTGTCCCACTCATCCTCCTTGGCTCAGGCCTCCTGACGTTGGCTTCACACCTCCCTCCTCCCCACCCACCCGGCCCCGCAACGACCGCAACGTCTTCTCTCGCCTCACCAGCAACCAGAGCCAGGGCTCTGCCCTGGACAAGTAAGTCCTGGGGGGCAGGGGCACTGGGGGAGGGCAAACGGCACATAGCAGGTCCTGCAGTGAGCTGTAGGAGCACAGGACCTGGGGCAGTTCCAGACAGCCTGCTGCCACCATTTTCACCCTCTGCAGCTCTCCCTGAGGGAGCTCTGCAAGGGTCATGCTACACCCTTGGGCTGTCCTGCTGTGTGCACCCCTCTCAACTGGCTTCTAGCAGGAGCTCACAGTCCTGGCCTCTGGATGAGTCCTGCTTGGACACAGGGTGGTGCCAGACTTGGAGCGCTGGAAAAGGCTGTGGAGCAGGACGGGGTGAGGTGGGCTGTGGGCTGGCAGAAAGCTGGCAGACTGGCACCAACCTACAGATACTGCTGGAGCCTCCCCCTGCGTCAGGCTGGGCAGCTGCCCTCGGCTTGGAGCATTGCTGGCAGCGCTGATGTTCCCTGATGGAGACCTGCTCCTGTTCCTCACTTCTGCTCCTGCTCCTCTGCTCTCTCCCCTGGTTCTCCACACGTGCTTCTCTTCCTCCCTCTCTCCTCTCCTCCTTCTCTCTGTCCTATGCTGGCTTGGATGCAATAACAGTCCTCCACCTCTGACTCCTTTGCTGCCTCTTCTAGTCTGGGTTTTCTCTCCCATAATCCTAATTTTCTGCCCCTAGGTCTGATGACAGCGATTCCTCTGTCTCGGAGGTGCTGAGGTATAGACAACTTTCTATTTATTATTCCTTCCTCCTCTCCTCCTCCTCCTCTCTGTCTCATGAGCCTGCTCTCCATAGTCCCTGCATGCTCCACCTGCACCTTGCTGCTCTTCCCTCTCTCCCAGCTTGTGTGCTGTCCCCTCTTGGCATGTCCCCTCCAGTGTCTGAAGCTGTCCCCTCTGGCATGAGTTCAAACCCTTCCTGCTCTGCCTGGCCCCTGGGAACATGGCCCTGGGCTCACCTCTGGGCCCTGGCTGGTTTGAGGTGGCAGCATGTTCCCCTCCTCTCTGGTGGATTCTTGCTAGTATGAAACCACCCTGCCCCATCCCATTCCCCAGCTCTCCAGCAGGCCAGTGTGATGTTGGTGAAGCCCTGGGCACTCCCAGCGTGGCTTCCTTGCAAGCATCTTCCAGGCAGATATCTCCAGGTGCTCCCCACACCTGCCTGTGCTCCCCACACCTGCCTGTGCTCCCCTGGTGCTTGGCTGTGGGTAGGTCAATCTCTGACAAAGAAACCAAGTCAGATGGTGGTGCAATGCTTAACTTTGGGCTTGTCCCACTGCACCTCCTGCCTGTGTAGGTTTTCCAGCATGAGGGCCACCTTTCCTCCATCCTTGAGGAACATCAGTCTGTCCTCGCGTGTTGCCCGCACCTTGAGCTGCCACAGGTGCCCAGGCAACTTGGGAGGTGGCACCAGAGGACTCTGCTGTGTCACCTTGGGCTGTTTGCAGTCAGACAGCAATGCAAAGTCCATCAACATCTGGCCCTGGGCAGCCAGGATTGCCACTTAGCTTCAGTGTCACCTGAGACTGGTACAAATGCTGGGGCAGTTGTAAGTGCAGGTGCCAACTGAGAGAGAAAGATCACATGCATGTGGTTCCCAACCCCAAATTAATCTGTTTGCCCTCATGACTGATGCCAACCTTACCTGGCTCCTGGCCTGCCCTTCTCCAGCCTGTGCTGCAGTTTCACAGCCCAGGGCCCTGTGGCCTCAGGGAGGCTCTGCTTTGGGGGGTGCCAGGTGGCAGAGCTGTTGGTGGCCATGCACACTGGGGTCAGGAAGGGTAGGGCTGTTGGTCCTCTGCACCCTGAACACTGTTAGAGGGGACAGGATGCTGTGTCCAGAAGGACAGCAGCAGGTGTCCTTGGAGGAAGGTTTGGCAGGGACAGGTCCTCCCCTGCCCAGAGGCCGTGGTGGGTGCAGGGCTTCCAGAGCCAGGGGTGTGGGGTGCCAACACTGCTTCTGTCTCTTGTCACCCTTGTGGGGGCCTTACATAGAGGAGTGAGACCCTGTCTCCAAATGTCACCAGCCACATGCCCACAGCCTGCAAGGAGTTGAGGTGCTGGATATTGGTACCCTGAAGCATTTGTCCCAGCAGAGCTTCAGGATGGAGGAGATGCAGTTTGCCCCCAAATGAGCTGAGGACCAATGAGCTGTGGCTGCTAGCTTCTTGGGTCTCTGCTGGCCAGGCATGAGAGGTTCAGCAGGACAGCAGAGGCCCCTGGGCAGCCTTCCCTTTCTCAGTCTTGCTGGGGAAGAGGCACTGGGCAAGGGATGCTCCTGGGGAGCTGCTCAGGCTTTCCACCGTGACCCTCGGTCAGACATGCCAGGTGCAGACAGAGTGACACATTGCACTGCCAGCTGGTGGAAGATGTTGGGAATGAGGCAGCTCTTGCTCTGCCCTGCCCCTGGGGCTGTGCTTTTCCATGCACACTCCACCATGGCTGTTCTTTCTCTCCCACGCAAGGGGCATCATTAACCCTGTGGGTGGCACCAAGAACACCCGGACGGCCCCGCTGCAGTGTGTCTCCGTGGCAGAGGGACACACCAAGCCTGTGCTCTGTCTGGATGCCACTGATGAGCTGCTCTTCACCGGCTCCAAAGGTGTGTGATGGACAGGCAGAACGTGGGGGTTGCTGGCACCTGAAGTGCCAGGCACCGTGAGGATGGTTCCCCCTGGGCCTCTTTCCTGCCCTCGGCATTGAGTCTTGCCCTGCACTGTCTTGGTGCTGGAGCTGGCTGGCTGCTTTCCTCTGGCTTTGTGGGTGGAGGGGGGTTGGACTCGATGACCTCTGGAGGTCCCTTCCAACCCCTAACATCCTCTGAATGCTCACAAGGGCTCTTGCCCTCAATCCACCATGCCCTTAGAGGTGACACCCTCCTCACCTGGCACTCCTGGGCCTGTGCTTCCTCCTGCAGACCGGAGCTGCAAAATGTGGAACCTGGTGACAGGCCAAGAAATTGCTTCCCTGAAGGGTCACCCAAACAATGTGGTCTCCATCAAGTACTGCAGCCACACAGGGCTGGTGTTCACCGTCTCCACCTCCTACATCAAGGTGTGGGACATCCGCGACTCGGCACGCTGCGTCCGCACCCTCACGTACGTGGCAGGCAGGAGCAGCTGGGGGGACCCTGGGCACTCTGGGCATCTCTGCCCTGGCAGAAGCCTGTCCCCCAGGGCCTACTGGGGCACCAGTTTACCATGCTGCATCCTTTGGCAACAGGGAGGTTGAGAGGGAGCTTGGGGTGAGGGACTCGTGGGGACTTCCTGCAGTGAAGGCTCAGGGTAAAGAACTTTGAAGAGGTTTGCACTGCAAGGAGGCCAGGAGAGCCAGCAGCTAATGCAGGAGGTGCTGCCCCTGACAGCACTGTGGATAAGTAAATCACAAGCTCAGAGAGGAGCATGGGACAGGGTGTAGCTGCCAGTCTGGAGCAGAGCTCAGACATTAGAAGATGTCAGGCCAGGGTGATGAGCTTGCTCCAGCATAGAACTCCTTTCTCCATCCATCCTCTGCTCATCTACCTTGCCCTGAAGGTACTTCTATGGAACAGAGGCCGACAGCCTCTGCTTCCCTGTGCTGACTGCCAGCATGAGCCTGCTCCTCCTGCAGGAAGCAAAGAGGAGTGGGAGAAGAGCAGCCTTGGAAGGGGAACCAGAGCAGGACACTCTGCCATGCATGCCCTCGACATCCTTGGCACCCTCAGTGAGCAGGGTGCTGGCCTAGGATGTTGACACTACTGTGACACCTCTGGGGCCTTTGCCTGCTGTGGGACCCTCCTGTGCCAGCCTGGAGCCGGCAGCACAGTTCCTCAGCAGGGCTGTGGTGGCTCTGACCCTTTGCCCTCTCTGCCCTCAGCTCCTCAGGGCAGGTGATGTCCGGGGACGCGTGCGCCGGGGCCGGCAGCCGCTCCGTGGCCAGCGCGCAGGGCGAGCACCACATCAACCAAATCGCTCTCAACCCCTCCGGCACCACACTCTACGCCGCCAGCGGCAACGCCGTCCGCGTCTGGGAGCTGAGCAGGTGAGCTGGGCTGGGCAGCACTGCTCAGGCACGCTGAGGGCGCTCAGGGGGGCTGACAGGACCCCCCCGGGGCAAGTGAAAGCCTTTTTAGCAGGGGAAGTTGTTTGCAATAAGGACTTTCAGGACCCTTTCTTATGGGACCCAAGTTGTGATGAGCAGCAGTGGAGCTGCTTGGGGTGGGGGGTTGTGAGCTGGGCAGAGCCTAGGAGCCGACCTGTGGGCTGACCAGCAGTACTCTGGTCTTGCTCTTGCCCATCTGCTGGGTGGACACTGGGCTGCTGAACACTGCTGCAGCCTAGGCTCTGTAGCTGGATGCTGGCATGCCCCAAGGCTGCCTTCCACCCCTGGTGTTGCCAGGACGAGGGAGGGCCCTGCTCACCATCCCCCAAAGGGAACAAGCTCTGCTAGGGGCCTCCAGAGCCTGGGAAAGCCCCTTGGAGGAGCTGGGAAGGGGCTGGCAGGCTGATCCAGAGTATTGCACTCAGGCTGCAGGCTGTGGGGAAGCTGAGTGGCCACATCGGGCCTGTGATGTGTCTGACAGTGAACCAGACAGCCAGCAGCCACGACCTGGTGGTCACAGGCTCCAAGGATCACTATGTCAAGGTATGCTTCCGCCTGCAGAGCAGAGCACTGTGCCCCATGGGGAAGCCCCACTGTGGGCAGCTCCTAACATCTCTCACTCTGAAATCTAACCCTCACCTCTGCCTCTGAGGGTTTTGCCAGGTCTTGCCCTTTGCTTGGGCATGCACCTTTGGGGATAGATTTGCATCAGCTCTTGGGCCCTGTGAGTGGTACCTGCATGTTTGGCTGCCCCAGGTTAGCAGCTCACCCTGCTCTGCTCAGTCTCCTCCCTGATACAGATGTTTTGTGCCTACTTGCTCACAGCTGCAGCACAGCAGGAGCTTGTCCTCTCCTGTTAGGTTTTTGCCATTTTTTAGCAGGCTGAGCTGGAGCTGGCACCAGGGGAGTGAAGAGGGATGGTGAGATCATGAGACAGAATTCAACTCTTCTGAGAGCTGCAAGCTCTGAACTTGGTTCATGCAGTGAAATGCAGCGGAATGGGAGCTTTCTCTCGTGGCAGACCTCCCCTGATGGTGGCAGGACCTCTGGAAGAGACCTCAGCCCCAAAATAGCCTCCTCTGACCAATGCCCACTCCCCTTTCCAGCGTCACTCTGAGCCTAGAAAACACAGGCTGATGGCTAAGCTCTCCAGGAGAGGCTCAGCCCTGTTTACACTGCTATCTGTACTCTTTCACCCCCTGGTTTTCCCCCAGGTATTTGAGATTGCTGAGGGCATGGTGGGCAACATTGGCCCCACTCACAACTTCGAGCCCCCTCACTATGATGGCATTGAGTGCCTGGCCATCCAGGGAGATGTCCTCTTCAGTGGCTCCAGGGACAACGGCATAAAGAAGTGGGATCTGGAGCAGCAGGAACTCATCCAGGTCTGGAGGGGAGCATACAGCACAGGTCCTCAGGGTAACAGGGGGCACAGTGGCACCTGGCACCAGTGTCTTGCACTGAGCTGCTCAGGGAGGGCAGTCCTGTTCCTGGGAATCTGGCAGACCACATGGGTGGCTCTGTGCCCCCAGCAGTCTGTGCTGTGGGGCACTCTGAACTGCCAGCTCTCCCTGGTAGAGCTGAAGCACCAGTGGCAGTGCTGGGTGTTGTTTCTGAAGGCAGGATTGTTGCCTCCTGCCCAAGGAACAAACCAAGCCCTGACTTCTGAATCCATCCCCTTGGCTACCGAACTTTGCAGTGCTAGCCCCACAGTCGAGATCACCCCTGGGCTAATCTGAGATCCTAGGCTGGCTGTGTGAGGCTGCAGATGAGGTTAGTCATGAGGTCTCTGTGCCCACACCTACAGCAAATCCCCAATGCCCACAAAGACTGGGTCTGTGCCCTGGCCTTCATCCCTGGCCGCCCCATGGTGCTGAGTGCTTGCCGAGGAGGAATGATCAAAGTCTGGAATGTGGACACCTTCACCCCGGTTGGGGAGATCAAAGGGCATGACAGCCCCATCAATGCCATCTGCACCAACTCAAAGCACATCTTCACTGCTTCCAGGTGAGCCCCAGGCTTTCTGCCTCCAGAGCCCCCGGGAGGTGGGAGACCCCTGGGGTGCACTCTCATCCCTGGGACTGGGTGGGTTTGTGCTGAGCAGACAGGGAGCATGGCGGGAAGGCAGGAGGGAGTCTCACAGCTTCCTCATCTTTCAGCTCCCCCATGTCATTTTACCCACCTTAGCCTGCCCCATGGCACAGCCTTCCCACTGCAGTGCCAAGAGCTGTTCCCTGCCCGTGCTCTGACAGTGCCCTGGGTTGTCCTCCACACAGGGACTCCTCTTCCCCGGGGCTGGGCATCCTCTGCTGCTCTCGGGGAGCTCTTTGGCAGCAAGACTCTGATGTCCTCTTTTCGACCATGTCCTTTTTCTCCCTTCCTTTTTCTCTGTCTCTCTGCCTTTCCTCCTCCCCACCACCCACCTGTGCCACAGTGACTGCCGGGTAAAGTTGTGGAGTTACGTGCCTGGGCTCACCCCTTGCCTTCCACGACGCGTCCTTGCCATCAAGGGCCGTGCTACTAGCCTGCCTTGACCCTCCTTTCTGCCTCTTGCTCATGCACTCTTCTGCCTTTCCCTTTCTTTCTCTCCATCTTTCTCCCTCTGTCCTTCTCTCTGTTGCTTGCTTTTTCTCCTCTCTCTCTCTTTCTCTCTGGTCTGAGCTGCTGCTTCACGGTATGAAACTATTTTGCGTTTTTCCCCACTTTTGTAAGTCTCTGCTCGAAGTGACCTGGCCCTTGTCCCAGCTGCACCCCTCCTTGTCTTCATCTTTTTCCTTCCTGAGTGCCCACATCTACTGGGGCAGCTCTGTGGCAGCTGTGGCCTGCTTGCACCTTTGCATGGATGGTGGGGTGGGAGTCAGCAGCCACCCCTGAAGCAGCCCATGCCCCAGGGACACCGAGCACAGCAGCTCCCTGTGGTGTCACTGCTTTGACCTAGTTAGAGCTTACCCAGGGGGTGCAGGCTGTTATCAGGGCTTCCCTGTGTCCCCAGATCCTGCCAGTGGAGTGAGCTGGAGGCTGAGCCCCACTGGGCCCCTGCCTGCTCCCCAGACCAGACTGGGCCATCTTCTGCCAATGCAAAAGGGCCTGGAAGTCTGGTGGGCTGCATGCTGCCATGGGCTGGGGGTGGGCAGCGTGTTCCTCCTGGCAATGCCTCCCTGCAGTGTGTCTGGGGGGCTGCTGTGGGCACCCCTAGGTCACGCTGCCCCTCTCACCTTTGTTCCTCAGTGACCTGACAGTGAAGCTCTGGAGCGGGAGGAGGTTGCCTGTGGGGTCAAACTAGGACCTGCAAACAGACTGGAAGCCATGGGAGGAGAGTGAAGCTTGGGGTACCTCTCCCTCACTGTCAAGACCTGGTGATGCACAGCTCGGCCCAGGGACAGGGATTTCTTTGTGCCTGACCCAAGAGGTGGACAATGTCCCAGCCAATGCTTCCAACAGTGAGGATAGAGCTCCATGGGCACTGTCAGCTCCAGCTTCCCTCCTGCTGAGGTTTCTTGATGGTTTTCCAGTGACCAAGAAATGTTTTGTCTCTCTTCTCACCCACTCTGCTGTAACACCTGCCAGGACTTCAGGGGTCAGAGCTCCTTGGCTGCTTCTCAGAGACACTTAGTTCCCTCTTGAGACTTTGAGCTCCTGTGGCCTACACCATGATGTGCTGCTTCTGTCCCTCATGGCTTTGGGGTTGATTCTTGCAAGGATCTTTGTCCACTCCACAGCCAGGAGGACAATTGGTGTCTGCTGGCCAGGACCACAGCATAGAGGAGCTCCTTTGGAGATGCAGCTGGAGGCACAGCAAACCTGGGAAGATCTCCAGCTTGCAGATAACCTACTGCAGTTCCCTTCAACCTTCTCCAAGCCCCAGCTACAAACTCAGCTGACCCACAGCTCCTGGGCTCTCCCCCATTTGCCCACCCTGCTCTGCCCTGGGGAGGAGCAGGGCTGCCCTTGGCACATGTGCCCTCAGCAGAGGCTCTCTGGTGGGTGTAGAAGAAGGGTTGTTTTCATCTATATTACAACAGGTGGGTTCCTGCAGCAGTTAACAAAGCAAGAACAGAGGGCTCAGGGCCCTGCAGCCAGGGCTGGACTTGTCATACCCACTCCTGTGCCCATCTTGTTTTGCCATCACTGGGTGCTGGCAGCTGTAAATCCTTCCCCAGGCTCCACTCTTAGCCCTAGCCCTGGGAGGGGCCTAGCTCAGGTTTGACCCCCCATGGATCCAGGAGCCAGAGAGGACTCAGCAAGGCAAAGAACAGCTGGAGGATGGCCCAGGCTGGAGTCTGCTGTGCTGGGAGCAGCTTGAGGAAGGGCTGGCACACCCTGGTCCCACACAAGTGCCCTGGCTTATGGGGCACCACAGCCACCAGAGGAATGCACAGATGTGGGGGGCTGCAGGAGGTGTTACCCCCCAAGCCTGTCTCCTGTTTCCCTCCCCATTCTTCAGATGATTTAATCTTTGGCCAGAGGGGTGGGAGGGTGGAAGGGGGGGGGGAGGTGCACCATGGGCATCAGTGTCTGCACCAAGACTTGCCAGTGCCTGACCTGCACCCTCTTGCTGCTCCCTGCTGAAGTCAGTGAAGGGACCTGCTCTGGAGGGGCTCAGGGTCAGCCCTGCCCTGCCTTTTGCTGCCAGTTCCTCCCTGAGTCTAAGCTGCAAGTGGTAGGCTGCAGTAGGCTGTTTCATTGCCCAGGCCTGAGTGACCAGTCCTGGATGATGCTGAGCTTGCACCTCACTGCTACATCCAGCAGCACCTCGAGGGGTCTTCAAGGCTTCTGCAGCCTGCAGGTGGAGGGAGCTGAGTGCTGGGGCACAGCAGCAAGTGTCCAGAGGTGTGAGTCCTTGGTGTAAGGGGTGACTGTAGTCCCATAGCTCTGTGTGTGTGTGTCCTAGTGTCTGTGTGGGTTGGTACTTCCCATGCAGGAGAGCATTTCTTGCATGTTGATGTGGTTTAGCTACCTCATGGTACAAGCTGGGTGCTGTTATCATTAGGTTTTGTGGGGAGTTTGTGGGGTTAGTTTTTTCTGCTCTTAATTATTGTTATCATTTTGCCACTTGAATTCATCCTGGGGACACGTGGCCTCACCCCCACCTTGCTGCATGTCTGAGCCACCCCTCGTGTCCCCCTCCCTGCCTCCTCCTGGGCAGCACAGCAGGACCAGCATTCTGCTCTCCAGCTCTCAGCTCTGCAGGGGGACCCCCCCCAGCTGAGGCACGACACTGAGAGCTGGCTCCTGCTGCTGGAACCTCGGGCTGAGGCTTGCCCCTCTTGCTGTAGTTATTAGGTTGATTTGCAGCCTGGCAGTGATCCCTCTTGTCCCTTTGTAGGATGGAAAGGGACCTCTGAAAGGCTCAGCTCAGACTCTGCTCTCACAGATACTCTGTAGGTGCAATGAAGCTCCTGTGCAGGAAATGTCCATGCAGTGCTGGCTGGGCCTGGTGCAGCAGGGAGCTGGTGCCATGCAAGTCTCTGTCCAGGATGGGAAGTGGCCTGGGGGAGAAGCTGATTCCCATCTCTGATGTTTGATTTTTCACCCCCAAAACATAGCTGAATCTGGACCCTGTCCCAGGCACTGAATATAAACCAGGGTGACCCAGGAGCCCCCAGATGACCCTCTCTGCTGGGGCTGGGAAGCTGGCACAGGCTCCTTCCCCACTCCTTTGGCACAATGGAGTCTGGGCAGGGGCACAGCTCTGAGCCATGATGCCATTCTGGGAGGCCAGGCTCCCTCAAAGACTAAAGCACAAGCTCCCAACATGCTGGTGGCAGAGCTAGGGTGGCCCCTTGGCCTCTGGTCCTTCAGGGCTCAGAGTGGGGCCGTAGGCTTGGACACCCAAGGTGGGTGTGGGGCTTGGGATGACAGTGAAGATGGGCTGCCTGCTGGAGAAGCTGTTTCATGCCTTTGCACTGTGCTGGGGCACTCCCCCAGGGCTCAGGACTTGCACTGCAGCAGTCCCTTCTGCTCCAAGAGCCCTCTGCAGGGACACTTGGGGCTGCCTTTGCCCCCTGCACCTCACTTTGCTTCACCCTTAGGTGCCTTGGGTGTGGTGATGCCTGCAGTCCAGGAGGTCCTTTCCTTCCTCAAGTCTCTGGCTGATGCTTCTGTTCCCAGGCCCTGACTCTTGCTCCCTGAGTCTTCTCCCTCCAGCACACAAGGGGCCAGCTCCAACCTCTGCTGAGGGCATAGCTGTGGCCCAGAGCTGAGCTTTGCACAAAAAGGGTGGAGTTGACTCAGGAGCCCCACTTGGCTCCCAAAACACTGTGAGCCCACCCAGGGAGCCTAGGCACTCTCCCTCCCTGGCACCCATAGCTCCTGTGGTACAAAAGGACACATTGGCAGCACCTCTCTCAGTCTGGCCAGCTGCAGGGAGCTGGAGCACCCTGGTCCTGTCCTCCCCAGGTATGGCCTTTGTCCCCAGCACCTCAAGCACAGCTGTTCTGGCGTCTCAGATGCTGCCTCTTGCCTTGGTGCTGCAGAACCAGTGCCTGCTTCCCAGGGTGCTCCTCCAGTGCCCCTATCCCAGTTCTTTCCCTGTCCCATGCTGGATGGGGTCCGGGTAGGATCCCTGCAGAGCCTCCCTCCCCGAGCCTCCCTCACCCTCTTGGGCATGGAATGAGCCTCCTGGCCCGGAACTCTGCCCATGGTGCTCCAGCTCTAACGAGGAGGGAGCCCAGCACAACCCGGAGCCCCAGGCCCATGCCCCCCAGAAAAGCACAACTTGGCGCCCTCCTCCTGCCTCCGGGATCTTGTCCTGTCCTCCATCCTTCCTCTGCTCCTGGTTCCCTGCTGCTCCACGCTGACCACAGCCGGGGGCCAGCCCCGCGGCAGGGCTGGGGCGGCCGCAGCTCTGTCCCCTCCCCGCCGCACAAGTGTCGCCGATCGCCGGTGCCTTTTCCTGCCGGGAGCTGCTTCCCGAGGCCAGCTCTTGGGAAGGCTTTTGCTCCTCTGCTGGGTGTGCAGCCCAGCCCCGCGGTCTGGGTCTGCCAGAGGCCAAGCTGTGTAGATAGATTTTGTATCTGGCTGTGCTGCTGTACATAGTGTAAGTTATTTGGGTCCCCGTACGCGGGGGGTTCGATGGCTGTGTTTGGTCCTTGCCTTTTTGTCTTCACGAATAAAATGTCCTGAGATGAAGCAGCAGAGCTTTCAGCAGGGGAAGGGTACAGCCGGTGCTGCCCATGCCGGTGGGATGCGCTTGGCAGAGGGGCTGGGGGCAGGCTGCTAAAGCGCCGCTGCTGCAGCCCTGCCCTGTGCCCAGCGAGGCCGCAGCGGTGCCTCCGCTGGGGGCTGGTGTGGAGGAGCAAGGCCTCGGCCGTGCCGGCTCTGCTGGTCTGAGGGCAAGGAGGAGGGGAGGGAGTCAGAGCATCCCGGAGCGTGCGGCAGCGATCACCGCTCTGAGAAGTGCTCGGGCCCTGGGGCTGGCAGGGTCCCGGCACTACGGCGAGGTGCTGTGGGGCAGGGCTCGGGTGGCTCCTGCCCGCACCCCGCTCGCACGACCCTCGGGGCAGCCGGCTGGAGCCGGGGGGTAGGGGCGCGGCGGGTGAGGGGAGCGCTGGCCTTGGGGACCGCCGGCAGGTGGCAGCCCTGGCTGCGGGACCGCGGCGCTGGGCTCGGCAGAGCTGCTGCGGGTGGGGGCAGCAGGGCACACCGCCGCCCCCGGGCTGCCCGGGTGGAGATGCTGGGATGGGAGATACAGATTGCGGCGGGTGACCCCCGTGCCAGCGTCTGGTGCCCGTTGAGTGCCCAGAGCTGACCGACGCTGGCCACCCTATGCCCCGCTGGCACCCAGCCTGCCCCAGCCCCGGGTGCTGCCGATGGGGAGAGGGACAGCGAGCTGTACTCCCGGCTCTGCAGAGCAGGGCCTCAGCTCCAGCGACGCAGCTGAGTGAGGAGCTGCCAGCCGTGGTCTGTGCCCACACCAACCACTCTGAGTGCGGTTCCTCCTGGCACAGCCCTCACTTCTTGTGTGGGGCACCCCACACCTTGCTGCAGGGTGAGAGCTGAGGGGCTCCAGCCCTGGGCTCAGGACACACCTGGCAGTGCTCATCCTGAGAGCAGTGCTGGCCAGCACTAATGGCTGTTTCTGGAGGGCTGGCACTGCCCAGAGTCGTGCCAGTCCCCAGCACCATGTTCTGTGTCACCCTTAGCCTGGTTTGTGGCTTGTCCTGTTGCAAGCCTCCATGCTTACAGCCACACCACAGTGTTAGGAGGGCAAATGTGAGGGTACCATGGACATCAGCAGCATCCCCTCCTGCCTGGTGCCCCAGCCACTGACTGCACCACAGACACCTTTTGTTGTGGCTCCCCTGGCACCAGCTCATGCCAGATTCATGACATTCTCTTTCTTGCTGCAGCAAGATGCCAAGCCTGGATTGGCAGCACTCTGTGCCATGCTCCTCACATGCCTGAAGGTGCCCTGGGAGCTCAGACCAGCAGCAACAGAAGAGCAAGGACACATCCCTGGGAGCCACTGGCTCTGGCAATGAGATCCTGGCAGCCCTCTGCCATCTTCCCTCAGGCTCAAGGAGGAGTTGCCCTGAGCTTCTCTGTGCTGTGGCTGCTCTTTGGCAGTGGAGGGTCCCATGAGCACTGTCCAGCAGCTCACTGCTGCCCTGTGGCTCTGGGGAGGGCATGGGGACATCCCAGGAGAAGCTTCTCTTTCTCATGCTCCTGGCATAGTGTCCCAGCAGCTCCAGGGAATGCACTGTGGTCTTCTCCCCATGGCTTGGGCTGTGACACATCGGTCAGGTAAAGGGGGCAGGAAGGGCAGGGCTCCAGGCCAGCAAAGCCTGCAAGGTGTTGGTGAGGACTGGTCAGGTCTGCCAGCCTGGTTCCTAAACATGAGGGGAAGGAAAGGGCCAGGCTGGGCCTCAGGAGGACCCAGAGGGCTCACAGAATGTCAGACTTAGGGGTGTCACCCACTGAGGGCACCTCTGCCATTGGTGGCATGGCCCAGGTGCATGGACTGACTGTGGCTCTCTTCAGGGTGTGCTGTGGGTCTGCAGACAAAGGAGACCTGGAAAAGGGGATGCTCTCTGTGCTCCATGCCCCATCAAGCATCTGATCAGATCCTCTGGGGTGAGGGAGAGCCTTGGGGGGTGGGCTGGAGACTCCTAAATAAAATCATAGAATCATAGAATGTATCAGGTTGGAAGGGACCCTCCAAGGTCATCTCGTCCAGCCCCCCCGCAGTCAGCAGGAACAACTGGTAGGGCCCTGAGCCCTATGGCCTTGAATGTCTCCAGGGATGGGGCCTCAAGCACCTCCCTGGGCAGCCTGTGCCAGTGTCTCACCACCCTCCCTGTGCAGAACTTCCTCCTGATGTCCAACCTAAGCCTGCCCTGCTCCAGTTTCAAACCATTGCCTCTTGTCCTATCCCCACAGGCCCTTATGAACAGCTCCTCCCCAGCCTGCCTGCATCTTCCCTTCAGGTACTGGAAGGCTGCTCCAAGGTCTCCCTGGAGCCTTCTCTTCTCCAGGCTGAACAACCCCAACTCTCAGCCTGTCCCCACAGCAGAGGTTCTCCAGCCTCTGGTCATCTTTGTGGCCTCCTCTGGACCCTCTCCAGCAGCTCCAGGTCCTTCCTGTGTTGGGAGCCCCAGAGCTGGACACAGCCCTGCAGGTGAGGTCTCCCCAGAGCACAGCAGAGGGGCAGGATTCCCTCTCTCCATCTCTGTCCACACTGCTTTGGCTGCAGCCCAGGCTGCCCTTGGCCTTCTGTGCTGCCAGTGCCCATTGCTGGCTCCTGTCCAGCTTCTCCCCCACCAGCATCCCAAGTCCTTCTCTGTAGGGCTGCTCTCAATCTCATCATGCCCCAGTCTGGGTTGATATCAAGGACTGTCCTGGCCCAGGTGCAGGACCTTGCACTTTGCCTTATTGAACCTCATCAAGTTCTCCTCAGCCACCTCTGCAGCCTGTCCAGGTCCCTCTGGATGTCTCCCATCCTGCCCTTCAGTCTCATCAACAGCACCACTCAGCTTGGTGTCATCTGCAGACTTGCTGAGCATGCCTCACTCCCACTGTCCCTATCACTGAAGACACTGAACAGCACTGGTGCCAACATAGACCCCTGAGGGACACTGCTTGTCACCTGTCTCCATCTGGACATTCAGCCATTGACCCTTTGGATGAGATCATCCAACCAGTTCCTTATCCACTGCACAGCTCACCCATCAAATCCACAGCACTCCAGCTCAGAGAGAAGGATGTGGGCACCGTGCCTAAGGCTTTACAGGAGTCCAGATGGATGGTAGCTCTTGGTCTGCCCTTGTCCACTGATGTCACAGCACAAGGTTGGTTAGGCAGGACCTGCCCCTGGTGAAGTCATGCTGGCTATCTCAGATCACCTCCCTGCCCTCCATGGGCCTTAGCAGAGCTCCCAGGTGAATTTGATCCATGACCTTCCTGGGCACAGAGCTGAGGCTGACAGTTGGTAGTTTCCAGGGTCCTCTTTTTAAACATGGGCACAGCATTTCCCTTCTCCGTGCCACCGGCCCCCTCGGTGGTCCTGGGCTAGTCACAGAACTGGCATGTCCTGCCCTGCTCCAGGGACTGTGGGTGGAAGAAGCTTCCCCAGGGACAGGTTTCCAACTGCAAGCATGGGAAGCCCAGCCTGGGGAGGCAGGTCTCTTGGCACAGTGGAACACTGGGTTCAGCTCCTGGCTAAACAGGGGCTTTGGGCTGCCTCTGCCCAACACTGGTGGCTTCCCCAGTGCCCTGTGGCAGCAGTGGCAGGGGTGCTCCTGCCTGTGGGGACATCTCTGTGCACTGTGGGATGCTGTGCCCAGGAATCAAAAGGGCTGGGCAGCACCCAGCACTCGTGACTGTGCCATACAGGAATGAGGCTGGGGCAGGTGATAGCTATTGTGACCTGGTTCCTCCTGACTGGTACACTGGCCCTGCCTGCCTCAGGGCCATAGCATGGCACGGCAGCCAGGGTGACGTGACGAGGGGGATGGGGCACACAGCCACCCTGCCCTTGCTGGCTCACAGGCTGAGGTAGTTCACCCATGTTTGTCACCATCTTGTCACATGAGATGGTTTGCTGCCAGGAACCAGGTTGTATGACAAGGACCTAGAGGAGGCTGTGTGATGCCAGGGTCTGCCCTGATCACACATTGCCCTGGGTTTGTGCCAGACTATGTGTGGCACAGATGTAGCTGGCTCACCATAGTAGCAGCACTGGGCAAATAGATGCCAAGCTGTTGGACTGGCCTGGGGCTCCTCTGCCAGCACAGAGCTAAACCCAGTGTGAGCATATCCAGACAGGGTCCTACATACTGCTGCCCAGGAGGCACCAGCAGGTAATCCACCAAATGCATCCCACAACTCTGCCTTGCCTCTTGGCACGTGTCCCTGGTGAATGTCTGTGTGCCAGGGCTTGTGAAATGGCAGGGAAGGCGCTGTCACAGCTCTGCACCCTGTCTCAGACCCTTCCCCAGGCAGGAAATCCCTAGAGAGAGCGCAGCAGTACTTTGGTACCTGCCTGGGCTCTGCTCCATGCCCATGCAGACTGGCTGGCCGCTGCCTCTGCCCTCCCACTCTGGGAGAAGCTGTGCCAGGCGGTGATGAAGCCTGTGCTCCAAACCTGGCCAAGACACCCAGCACCTGCCTGGTGGGAGGGCCACGCCTCCCTCCCGAGCCGGGGGTGCCCCACGGCCGAGGGGGTGCCCAGAGCAGCGTTCCCAGGCCCTCGGCGGCAGGCAGAGCCCGGGGGCCGGGGGGAGACCCGCAGCCCCGGGACCCGCTCTGGCCCTGCTGGGTGTGTTTGCTCGGCAGCGGGCACCCAGCGAGCCTGCTGCTGCCGGCACACAAACTCAGGCTGGGCAAACGGGAGCGAGGGAGGCTCCCGGGGCGCTGCGGGGGCAGCGGCGGGCAGGGGCCCTGGCAATGATTAAACAGCCAGCCCAGATTTCCCGGCACGGCAGCGCGGGGCTGGGGCCGGCTGGCTCGCATTATGCAAATCACCTGGAGCTGGGAGCATGAACGTTTGGGGCTGGAATTCCCCTCGGGCCGCCGGCTCGCGTTACGCAGCCGGGGCTATAAAAGCGGAGGCAGGGGCAGGGCCCTGCCCATCGGCGCAGCCTCCTGGCACAGCAGCGGTGCCCGGCGGCCGGGCACGGCACGCTCCTGCTCCCTCACTGCCCTCGGGATTAACTGCCCTCCTGGGACTGCCAGCGCAGAAGGTACCAAAGCTTTTCCATCCGGGCTCTGCTGATGTCCCCCGGCCCGGGACGGCTGCTCTGCTGCCCTCTCCGTGCGTACCGGCGGTGCCCGCAGGTGCGCTGGGGCTCTGCTGCCCTCCTGCCCTCGCCGCGGCCGCCTGCGCCTTCTGGGGGGCAGCGACGGAGCTCTGGGGGAGCCTCCACTGGCCTCCAGGTTTTGTCAAGCAAAGCAGGATTGAGCTCTTCCACAAGGGCCGGGCAGGGGCTTGGTCCCCTGATGGCTGCTGTTGCTGGGATGTACTTCTTGCGACTGGTTGAGAGGACTTGGAGATGCCAGCACTGGGGACGGCAGTGGGCAGGAGGCTGGTTCCATCCCAGCACTGCTGTGCCATGGGGTTGTAGGGTGCTGGGCGGCTGCGTGCCCTGCCGTGCCCATCCCCGTGGAAGGGCTCTGCCACACCAGACCCTGCGAGCCACCTGCATGCTGTCCTTTTGTGCTGCTGAGGCCAGCTGGGGACACCCGCAAGCATGGGGATGCTGTGTCCCTGCTTTGCTTTGGCTCAGCCTCCCTTGCTCCCAGCCCCAGGCTGGTGGTGAGTCAGGCCCCTGCCCTCGCCGGCGCTGGGCGGTGTTTCTGCACAAGTGACCTGAGAAGGTGACGAAGGGTGGAGGGAGGGAGAGCTCAGCCTCACCCAGCCTAGCCCCGGGACAGCTGCGAGCCTGGGTCCCCCTCACCCTCCTGGGGCTGTGGCTCACTGTCCCTCTTGGCACAGAACTCGATGGCAGGATCCTGCGAGATCAGCAACATCTTCTCCAACTACATCAGCGCCATGTACCAGCCAGATGAGGTGCAGCCCACCCTGGACGTGCTGGGACACCTTGGAGATGACAGCACCCTGGGGTTGAGCCTCCCCACCAGCCAACCTCTGGCACAGAACACAGGTAGGGCAGGAAGTGGTGGTGGCTGTGCAGGGAAGGAGGTGTGCAGGTCAGCAGCAGGGCAGTGCAGCTGGCCTGGAAGAGCCCTGCAAGGTCCTCCATCCCCAGCGCATCCTAAGGGATGGGCTGCCAGGGCTTACCAGGAGAGCAGTTAAGAAGTACAGCCCTGTTGCTGAGGGTCCCACTCCACTGGTGGGACTGTCATAGGATGGTCCTGGGGGTGGCAAAGGCAGCAGAACAGGGCAGGTCCCAGCACAAATGGGACACACAACACTGAAACCAGCCAAGGGGCTGAGGAGGGTCAGGTTGTTGCTGTCCCCCATGACAAAAGCAGGGCCGGGCAAGACCATTGACTAGGGAGCAGGAGTTAAGTACTTGCAAGTCTCACAAGGCTGTGTTAGTCCCACTGTGCCCTGTGTGACAGCCAGGAGACCAGACCTGGTGCCCAGCTGCAGCTGGCAGCCTGCGTATGGCACACAGTGCGGGCACAGCTGCCCTGCCCCTGAGCCTCGCTCTCCGTCCTCGCAGACAAGCCAGAGTGGTTCAGTGAGCTCCCATACTTCTGGAGCAAGGTGCAAGTGCTGGAGTGGATCAGCTACCACGTGGAGAAGAACAAGTACGATGCCAGCTCCATCGACTTCTCCTGCTGCAACATGGACGGGCACGCGCTCTGCCGCTGCTCCCGCGACCAGATGCGCCTCATCTTCGGGCCCCTGGGGGACGAGCTCTACGACCGCCTGCACGAGATCAGTGAGTGGCCCAGTGGCCCCTTTGTCCCCAGGGCGTGAGCCTGAGACCACCTCCTGCCAGCCCGAGGAGTGCCTGTGGGAGGCAGCATCGGGGAGACTGCGCAGGGGGTGTGGGGGCACAGAGCAGAGCCCAGGCAGGGCTGAGCTCAGTTCACAGTAAGCAGCGTTCCTCCCTGTACCAAATAACCATCACTAATCTCAGTCCCCCCACCCCTGCAGCCTCTGATGAGCTGAACTGGATCATTGACCTGCTGGAAAAAGAGGATGTGACTTCCCAACAGCCCTTCCTGGACTCCAGCCACCTGGGTAAGAGAGGGGCCCTGACCAAGCCCTTTCCTGAGTGACCATGAGGTGGTGCAGGCACAGCCAACCCGTTCTGCCCTTCTTTGCCCCTTCCAGAGCTGGGGAATCCCTGTGCCAAGGAGTCCCTGGAGGACATGAAGCCCACAACCCCTTTCCTACCCACAGACATCACCTGCTTCCCTGATGCCATGTCCCCAGGCAGCTCTGATGTCTCAGGTCAGTGTTTTGCCCTGTGGAAAACTCCCTTTGCTTTGTGCTGAGCTGGGAGATCAGTGGGGACCTGCCCCACCATCAGGAGCGGGTCTGGGCCTTACAGGCTGCCTGCAGTGACCTGAGGCTGGGGGCTAGAGGGGAATCCAGTGGGAAGCATCTTAGAATGCCAGCATTTGGTGGCCTGAGCCCTGTTTCTTTCCCTCCAGGACCTGTAATGTTGCACAGTCCCAACTCCCAGGACTCCGGTGGAAGTGACCTTGACCTCGACCCTATGGAAGCAAAGCTCTTCTCTGACAGTGAGTTTTGGCTCCAGGCAGGAGCTGGGAGGGGAGGGCTTGTTGCTGGGCGCTTCCAGCAGCTGCAGAGCACATTGCATCTGGCAGCGATTTAGGGACAACATCTGAACACCCATCCCCACGCTGGGAAAGAGGCAGGGGGCTGGGTTCTGTGCACCAGGGGTCAGTTTTTCTCTGTTGAGCATGGTCATGGTGCAGGCTCTGGGACAGGGCTGGGGTAGCCTGGGCAGCAGTGAGCTTGGGGGGAAGGGGTGGGTGGTGGCAGCTGAGTGAGGGTGACAGTCAGAGATCCTGGGCACTGAAAATTGTTCAGTATTGATCTCAGCTGGGGATGACCCTGGGGACATTAGGGATGCTTGGAAGCAGCAGGGTCAGGTGAAGGATGAGCACACTGCCCTAGGCATGGTGGCACAGATGAGGGTGGCATGAGGCTGGACAGAATGGGCAGACCTGACCCGCAGGGGATGGTTCTCGGGTGCCTGTGCCTGCAGCCTCTGCTCTCTCCCTTCTGTGCTCTGGCTCCTGAGGAGGGCATCTCTGTGCCTGGGGAGGACAGAGCTGCAGCAGCAGGCTGTGCAGAGCGTGACCTGTCCCCTTGTCTGCGCACAGATGACTTTGCAGGGAGCAAGAAAGGGGACAGCAAACACGGCAAGCGGAAACGGGGCCGGCCCCGAAAGCTCAGCAAGGAGAGCAGAGACTGCCTGGAGAGCAGGAAGAGCAAGCACTGTACGTGAGCCTGCAGCCTGCTAGCTGCCTCCCACGGGGCTCCCTGCTGGGCAAGGGGCAGGACAGGCCACCTCTGCTGGCCGTGACCTTGGGCAGGGGCATTCAGGGAGATCCAGAATGCGGGGAAGCTACACAAATTCGCTGTCCTCTTCCAGCCCCAAGAGGTACCCACCTGTGGGAGTTCATCCGGGACATCCTGATCCACCCCGAGCTGAACGAAGGGCTGATGAAGTGGGAGGACCGGCGGGAGGGCGTCTTCAAGTTCCTGCGCTCAGAGGCGGTGGCGCAGCTCTGGGGCCAGAAGAAGAAGAACAGCAGCATGACCTATGAGAAGCTGAGCCGGGCCATGCGGTGAGTGCCCTGCCCTGCCCCGGGCTGGGAGCAGCCCCTTCTGCGCCCTGCAGCAGCTCCCTGGCAGGCTGCAGGCAGAGCCCCGGTTCCACCTCCCTCTGCCGCAGGTATTACTACAAGAGAGAGATCCTGGAGAGGGTCGACGGCCGGCGGCTGGTCTACAAGTTCGGGAAGAACTCCAGCGGCTGGAAGGAGGAGGAGGTTCTCAGCAGGAAGAAGGATCTGTAGGAGTCTGGGATGAGCTGGGGTCCGACAGGCCCCTCAGGGCCAGCCCTGAGACAGGCTTCCTGGCCGGGAGCTTTGCCTGCAGCTGTGCCTGGAGGCTGCTGCCCTGTGCAGGCTGTGGGACTCTGCCCCTGGCATGGGCTCTGAGGTGGTGCCTCGACTCCGGTAGGTTTCTGCAAGCTGCTGTCTCCCTGGCTCGATTTGCACCTCCAGCTGCAGCCACGGGCACTTTGGCTGCTTCCAAGCCTGGACAAACACAAAGGGGAAGAGAAGTTCAAGTGGCAGCTGGCAGCACAGTGAGAGCCCAGCAGGCCTCCTGCTGTCACCCACCCGGGCACCACCCTGCCACCTCTGACCGGACAGACTTGTCCCAGCTGTGGGGTCCTGCCCCATCACTGCTTGTGCCCTGCTGAAGGCAGCCCCATCCTGTTCTCTCCACGTGGGATGGGTGAGGCCCTCCCTGTGCAGCAGCTTCCCAGTGTGGCAGCTACTGGGAGAAGATGGGAACGTGGTGGAGCTTCACTTGGCCCTGTAGAGCGCTCAGAGGGGAGAGGACTGGGGATGGCAGGGCCACCTGGCACTTCTGTGTCTGCAGACAGGCCCTGCCCCCAGAAGCAGCTTCTAATTTATGTAAGACCAGAAAAAAAAGGCAGGATGAATGTACAGATCTATTTTTTCATGAGCAAGATGTTGCTGTGTGAGCTGTGCTTTGTGGGGCACACAAGTGTCTTGTAGCAGGTGGTGATGCTCAGCTGGACTGAAGCAATGTCACAGGGGTACAGACTGGCTCTGTGCCAGCCACAGGAGGAGGATGCCAGCCCAGCCAGGTACCTAGCAGGTGCCTGTGGGTTCCTTCTTTTCAAAATAGGAACATAAAAGGAATAAATGATTGCTTGGTTGGGTTTTTTGTACCTCCCTGTCATGTCAATTTATTTTTCTTAAAGACATGGGGACCAGACTCATGTTCCCTGGGCTGTCCCTTTGCATGAACCCTGCTTGCCACCATCCCTCCTGCCTCTCAGGGCTTGGTCCTACCTGGGCATCCTGGCACAGGGTCACGGAGTCTTCCGTAGGGTGAGGTGAGCTGTTCATCCCTGGGCTGGTGGGAGGTGTGGAGGCCTTGCCTCAAAGCCAGCCATGCAGGGGCATCTGACCTCCACTGCCAAGCCTTGGCCCTTCTGAGCATGCTCCAGATACCCACATCTGCACTCACCTTTGCAGAGCACCAGCTCCAAGCCAGAAGCAAATTCCTGCTCCCAGAGCCCAGGCTGCTGTGAGCTGGTGGGGGCTGCTCTCTCAGCTCCAGTCTGCCTATTTGGGAGCCTCAGGACCACATCTTCAGGGGGATTAGGGGGACTAAGGCATGGCAGTGTTGACAGCCCAAGCACACTACCTACCTGCTCCTGCTTGATGGCAACACCAACAATCCTCAGCTAGCCCAGCCAGGAGTATGCAGGGAGGGTGTCCCAGGGCGCTGAGAGGATCTCTCCAACCCACAGGACACGTCAGTGGGGCAGCAAGAAGTCATTCATGGGGTTGGAGGCCAAGCAGACTCTCAGATATGTCCCTGCCATGAGCTTGGCAAGCAGTGGTCCACCCATCACCCCCAGGAGTGCAGTGCATTCAGGATGAGTTGTTCTGAGTGCTGCAGGGCACCAGAGGATCTTGTTGCCACCCTAACCTCTTGCTGCTGTACAGGACCCCTCTGAATGTGGCATGCAGGGGACAGCACTGATCAGCTCCTGGTCACCCAAAAGGCTCTGAGAGACCTCTTCTGAGTTTGGAGTTTGCTCAGATCTGCAGGGCCACATCCTTCTGAGTTTCAGGCAGTGCCTGGAGTGACCAAGCAGAGAACCATCCCACCATGGGGATGGGGGGGGTGGGAGCTTTTGGGATGCCCCTAGGCAGTAAGAGTGCCTTGCAAAGCCTGAGATGCCTTTTTAGCAGAGCCTCTGGTCCATGACTGCTCTTCCTTACTGCTGGAGATGTGATGCAGCTAAAACCCACCTGCCCCACCTGCAAGAGTGGCTCCCAATGCCAGAGAGAACCAAGCCCTTCAAGGCAAGGTCCCACCATGATGTTCCCCCTGGGCTGTCCTGGTTGCAGCAGCTGCAGCTGCCCCCAGTCTGCTTGAACTCAGCCTGAAGGTGAGGCTGGGGGCTCAGACTATCCCTGCTGCTGAGCCACTGTGCTGCCCAAGCCCCTGCCTCGCCAGGATGGATAAAAAGCAATGGGTCCAAGGGCTGTGGGAACTGCAGACCCTGTTGCAAGTCTCCCCTTCTGCTTTCAAACTTCCGGTGGCCATGGCCCTGGGTACCCTGCTGGCAGCCCCCAGGCTCAGCAACAGCTGAAGGACCTCCTGGAGATGGTGCAGTGGCTTTGCCCGGGGCAGGGGCTGCCCAGTGGCCAGCTCTAACCTCTTTTGGGTGGCTTCATCTGCTGTGTACATAAGGAGTTGCCTTCCTGTTCCAGATGAGAGGTCTGGGTTCCTGTGGCCATGCCATGCTCTGCCCATCCTTGCAATGCAGCAGGACACAGGACTAAGACACAGGACTGGGTCTGCAGTCATGCAAAATCCTGGGCACGACAAAAATCATCTGGAAGCCTTCCCTCATGTGCTGCCTTCTGGCAAGCTGGCCTGGAGCTGTGCTGCTCACAGGTCCACCTGCTGAGATGAGGCCAGCAAGGCTGTCCTGTGGGACAAGAAGAGGTCTCAGTCCCTGGCTGTGAACCAGGAGCCAGTGCCTGGTCTGGGCTGCAGTCAGACCTCTGTCACGTTCCTTGCATAACCTTCCCTAGGGAACAGGTTTTCCCGGCTGGTGTCTGCTGGCTCCAGCGAGGGAAGGCTGCCCCAGGCCCATCCCCTGCAGCTGCTGCAAGGAGCAAGCTGGATGGGGACCATGCTGATGCTCAGGACGGCCACGCAGGTGTGGGAAGGCATCGGGAGGGTGCTTGGGGACACTCAGCCTGTCCCGGGAGGGGTCACAGCGAGCAGGGCAAGCCCAGCCCCAGCCCGGGTCCCGCAGGAGCCGGCTGCTGGCTGCTGTCCCTCGGGCTGGGGTTTGTGGGCGAGGTGTTTGCTCTCCATCAATAGATAACCGCTGCAGGCTGGCAGGAGAAGGCAGCACTTTGTCACGCAGCCTGCTGCCCTGCCAAGCACACCTTGTTTGCCCAGGCAGTTTCACTTCTTCCCCGCTGTGGTTTGTTACCTAACTGTCCCGGGACAATGTTTAACCAGCTCGGCAGCAGCAGGGACCTGTCTGCCCTGCCCCCCCTGCCCTCGCTCTCCCCGTGCCCACCACTGCCACCCAGCTGCCATCACCAAGCTGGGAGGCTTAGGGTACGGGCTGGGTGGTCCATAGACCCCTCAGCTGTATGGGCACCACTCTGCCAGGAGAGGAGAAAGAGGCAGGCAAGAGCACAGGAGCAGAAAGGGCACGGGCTTGGGCTGGGGCAGCAGATCCTGCAGCTTGCCATGAAGTCTCTGTGGGGCAAAGAGCCAAGGAGGACTGGAAGAGGGTGAGCAAGCCCAGACTCACACCTGTGCACCCCTAGCAAACACTCAGGGGGATCCCTGCAGTCACCCCCATGCCCATGCTGAGCCTCCCCCCACGCCCCCCCCCAGTGCTGGCACAACAGAGATTTGTTTGTGGTTATTTAAATCTCCCTGGAGTTGCCTGGCCATGGCAAGCATGGCAGAGCATGGAGAGAAAGAGGATTTTCCTGCAAAACCTTCTCTCCTCACACACAGAACCTTCACACACAGAACCTTCACACACAGAACCTTCTCTCCTCACACACAGAACCTTCACACACAGAACCTTCACACACAGAACCTCCTCTCCTCACACACAGAACCTTCACACACAGAACCTTCACATACAGAACCTCCTCTCCTCACACACAGAACCTTCACACACAGAACCTTCTCTCCTCACACACAGAACCTTCACACACAGAACCTTCACACACAGAACCTCCTCACACACAGAACCTTCACACACAGAACCTTCACACACAGAACCTCCTCTCCTCACACACAGAACCTTCACACACAGAACCTTCACACACAGAACCTCCTCTCCTCACACACAGAACCTTCACACACGGAACCTCCTCTCCTCACACACCTATGCTGGGGTTTGCTGGGAGACCCTTCCTGGCAGATAAGCTCAGGCTGAACATGTTTCTGATACAATTCCCACAGAAGTCTCTTGATGGCTTTCCAAGTTTGAGCAGTAAAGTTGGATTTCTGCCCACTCAGAGCCTCTGCATAGGCACAGGAGCCACAGCTGATCCCTGGTCCTGGTTAGGGAAGAGGAGGGCAGTTTGCCCTGGCCAGTGCTTATCTGGGACCTGGGGACCCAAAGCAGGCTGCTGTGGCCGAAATGTGGCCAGTGTGGGGGCAGAGGGATGGGTGAGGGGAGAGGTTTTGGCTGGAGCAGCCAGAAGGTGTCCAGTAGCCCACAGGCCAGGCCATGAACTGCCCCTGAGCACAGCAGCCTGTCCTGACTTTCCAGCTGAGCCGGACTGGGGCAGCCCTGCAGCGGGTCAGGGTGGGTGGGAATGTGGTGGGGATGGGGGCAGAGGCCACCTCCCTGGGATCTGCTGCTCTTCCTCCACTCCCACTGCCCTTTCTTCATGCTCCCTGCAGTCCCTGCTGGCTCTCAGCCTCTCCTACCCTCCTGTCTCTGGTCAGCACCAGCGAGCAGCCATGGAGTGAGTGGTGGCGTGGTGTCCCCGGTGCCTTCCCATGGCCATGTGCAAGGGAGCTGCCAGCAGCACAAGAGTGGAGCCTGGCCACAGGAGAGAGGTGATGCTCAACAGGGCTGACTGCAGGGGGTTGGACTGGATGAGCTTTGGAGGTCCCTTCCAACCCAGACTATTCCATGATTCTATTACAAGGCTTGAGGAGAGCCCAGACCTGGGGCCAAGGCAGCATCTGACCCAGAAAGAAAATTAGCTCCCCATATCCAATGTCCTCTTTCCTCCGGGGAAACCTTCCTTTGCTGGGGCATTTCTTTGGTGTATCTTCCCTGGGGTCTGGGTGGGAATCACCCCTTCAGACTCTGGCAAGAAGCTTGCAGAAAGAAGACTAAATGTCTGGGTCTGCTCCCCCTGAAAACATCCAAGTGAATAAAAGTCTTGAAAGCTTGTGGGAGATGTTCACTGCAGCTGGACCAGAAACCCTCTCCCTGCTGGTTTCACCTAGCACTGCCCTTGCCAGTCCCTGCCCAGCCCCAGGCTGGCTTCATGCCACCCAGCCTAATGTGCCAAACTAACGACCACCTGGCATCACTACACCTGGACAAGCTTCCTCTTCTCCACACTAAACAGCCTCAGGCACCTCAGCTGCTCCTCACCAGCCCTGCTCTCCTTCCCCAGCTTTGTTGCCCTTCTCTGGACCCCTCCAGTCTCTCAATGTCTTCTTAGAGTGAGGGGCACTAAACTGCACCCAGCACTCAAGGAGTGGCTCACCAGTGCCAAGCACAGGGGCACGATCCCTGCCCTTGGCATACCCCTGAGCCAGCCTGGGAGCAGCTGGGGGCAGTGCCCAGGGATGCAGAGCAGGGCAGCCAGCACCACAAGAGGGGCTGTGCCCTGGGGACACAGCCACTGAGCTGGGACCTAGCTACATCTTGAGGACCAGGGGCACTGCATGGGAGACCTCTGCAGTGCCTGCAGCAAACGAAGGGTGCAGGACAGCTGCACAGCTGCAGGCTGCAGCCCTGGGAGAGGTCTGGTGGATGCAGCTCCAGGGGCCGTGCTGTGGGCAAGGCTGCTGGGGGCGCTGCTGTAGGGGGGAGGGGTCAGACGCCTGCCTTTCTGGCAGCTGGCTTACGTAGGGGGGGTTGTTGCTCAGGTGTGATGTGGAGGGCAGAGTTATTGCCCAGGACTGTGCCGGCAGGGGCTCAGGGCAGCCTGCTGCCACGGCAGGCTCAGACCAAGCCTGGTTTCGGGGCTGGACTGGCACGGCTGGGGCTGGGCAGGGCCCCGGGGCTGCGTCCCTCTTCCCCTGGGTAACAGCTCCCAAACAAAGCTGCCAAACAAAGCTGCCCCCTGCCTCCTACCTCAGCAGTTTATTTGCTAATCCCTTCCAGCAGTAGCTGCCCTGGGGGCGTCTCCCTGTCCAGGGGAGCTACCTGTTGGTGGCAACTCATCTGTCTGGGCAGCCTGGGCTGTTGGTTGTTAAACAAGGCTGTGGGAGAGGGAATGGTGGCTGCCTGGAACCAGCAACAGCAGGTGGCCAGTGGGGTAGGCGTGCTGAGGAGCACCCCCAGGGCATGGGGGTACAACCCTGGGGTAAGCCACATGCCTCTGCCTGCCTGCACTCATCTTCCCCTTCCCTTGTGGGCAGCACTGCATCCAGGCTTCTGCATCCCATCCATGCTTGGCCTCCAGCCACAGCTCCTAGGGCTCTGCACCAGGAGGTCCTCTGCTTGCCTCACTGGTGTGCCAGCACAGCCAGTATGGCACTGAGGGGTTCAGGTTTCCCAGACACTTGGCTCCTGGTTGCCCCCTGGTTGCCCCAGTGATGTTTCAGCAGCAGACATCTTCCCTGCTGCCTGGCAGCAAAGCAGAAGCTGCCCTGGGGAGGGCTTGTGCCAGCTGCATCTGCCCTGTCCCTGCTGCTTCCCTGGGACAGTGGCTCTGGAGGCAGCTTGGCTGTGCTGCACCTTTGTGAGTGCCCCTGGCCACATCGACTGGTCCCTGCTGCAGGGGACAGACTCAGGGACCTGCTCCAGCCCCAGCCTTGTTCCCTGCTCCCTGGCAGAAGCTTCCCCTCCTGCAGAAAAGGCCAGATCCCAGCCTGCCCAGGTCAGACATTCGACCCTAGGCCCCTGGCATCCTTAAAAGGGTGGCACTCGTGGGTCTGCTTGGGTGGCTGTTTCCCAGCTTTGTCTCTTCCTTCCACCACTGCCACCAAAGTGCCAGGCCTGCTCCACTGTGAAACAAAAGAAATGTGCAGCACATTCTTGGTTCCTGGCCAGCTCTACCCTTTGTTAGTTACCAAACATCACATGGAGCCTGGCACTGCAGAGGGAGTTGCTGGGCACAGGCTGTGAGCTGGAGAGCATCAGCTGAAGGTCTCAGCAGAACCGATGGCATCAGCCAGTGAGGCTGCCCCGGGGTGGCTGAACCCAGCTGCCATCACACCTGCACTGCACTGCCCTGAACCAAGGCCTACTGAGAGCTCTGTCCTCTCTGAGGCCAGCACACAGCTCCTGCTGAGCAGATCACACAGAGCCAAGCCCCAAAGTCCCCTGGCACAGCACCAGGATGTGGTAAGGAAAGCACACAGGGCTGGGGACAGCTGCAGGCACAGTGGGGCACAGAGCTGTGTTCACTCCTGGGCTGCAGCTCCCAGCTGCTGTTTGCTTTCCACCAGGATGCAGAGATTCCTTTTCCACTGAAGTCTCTGGCAGCCCTGAGCAGCTCCTTCCCACCCAGCCATGGCTGTGTGCTCAGCTTCACACTGCCAGCTGAGAGTCCTGGCAGCACCATGAGGAGCTGCAGGCAGCACACTGAGCAGCAGCAGGCAGCACACTGAGCAGCAGCAGGCAGCACCATGAGGAGCTGCAGGCAGCACACTGAGCAGCTGCAGGCAGCACACTGAGCAGCTGCAGGCAGCACCCTGAGGAGCTGCAGGCAGCACACTGAGCAGCAGCAGGCAGCACCATGAGGAGCTGCAGGCAGCACACTGAACAGCAGCAGGCAGCACACTGAGGAGCTGCAGGCAGCACACTGAGCAGCAGCAGGCAGCACCATGAGGAGCTGCAGGCAGCACACTGAACAGCAGCAGGCAGCACACTGAGGAGCTGCAGGCAGCACACTGAGCAGCTGCAGGCAGCACCATGAGGAGCTGCAGGCAGCACACTGAGTAGCAGCAGGCAGCACACTGAGGAGCTGCAGGCAGCACCATGAGGAGCTGCAGGCAGCACACTGAGGAGCTGCAGGCAGCACCATGAGGAGCTGCAGGCAGCACACTGATGAGCATGGTATGGCATGGTATGGCATGGTATGGTTTGGTATGGTATGGTATGGTATGGTTTGGCATTGTATGGTATGGTATGGCATGGCATGGTATGGTTTGGCATGGTATGGTTTGGTATGGCATGGTATGGTATGGCATGGCATGGTATGGTTTGGCATGGTATGGTATGGTATGGCATGGTATGGTATGGTATGGTATGGCATGGTATGGTTTGGCATGGTATGGTATGGTATGGCATGGCATGGTATGGTTTGGTATGGCATGGCATGGTACGGTTTGGCATGGTATGGTTTGGTATGGCATGGTATGGTATGGCATGGCATGGTATGGTTTGGTATGGCATGGTATGGTTTGGCATGGCATGGTATGGTTTGGTATGGTATAGTATGGCATGGTATGGTATGGCATGGTATGGTATGGTATGGCATGGCATGGCATGGCATGGCATGGTATGGCATGGTATGGTTTGGCATGGCATGGTATGGTATGGTATGGCATGGCATGGCATGGCATGGCATGGCATGGCATGGCATGGTATGGTATGGTATGGCATGATATGGTATGGTATGGTATGGTATGGTATGGTATGGTATGGTATGGTATGGTATGGTATGGCATGGCATGGCATGGTATGGTATGGTATGGTATGGTATGGTATGGTATGGTATGGTATGGTATGGTTTGCTTTTTCCTTGCTTTCCCTCCAGGACAGTCAGCAGAGCTGTGCCATGGCAGTGCCCCTGCCAGAGCAGGAGCTGTGTGCTCTGCCTGAGCTGTGCCACTCCTGCAGACAGGGCTGGCAGTGCCCTGCTGAGCTGTGCCACTGAGCACCAGGCCTGCTCCTGCATCCTCTCTGCCCCAGAGCCTCAGGGCAAAGCTCTGCTTGGCATGGGGCTGGCACAGCCTCCTCCTTCTCCAAAGGATCTCCTGGCTGGGCCGAGCTGAGGATCTGTGCTGCTCCCAGCACCAAGCCCTTGGTGTCCCAGCCCCTGCCCCTGGCGAGGGCACCACCCCCCGGGGCAGCAGGCTCTGTGCCATCACAGCACAGCAAGGTGCTGCCCACCTGCTGCCATCCTGCACTGCCCACAGTCTGCAGGCCACAGAGGCCACTCTCAGCTGCTGTGCATCCAGCTCCCGGGGCCCCTCCAGGCTCTGCCGTGCGCAGCACTCCTCTGGCCCTTGCCTGCAGGGCTGCAGGGAGCAAGCCCAGGCCTGAGCCTGCTCTGGGGCAGAGGGTGGAGAGGGTGGAGCCTGCCAGAAGGGCTCTGCTCCAGGCTCTCCTCAAAGGAGAGAGGATTCAGAGCAAGCCTTGGGAGCCACTTCCACTGCTGCCATCACATAGCTCTGGGGCTCTGCAGGCTCAGTGCTGCATGAGGTGCTGCTGAGCCTGCAGGATGAGACCATAAAGTATGGCCACCAGCTGCACTGCCCCAGGGAGGTCTACATGCCCCAGCACCATGTCCCAGCACCCCCCCACCCCCCAGGCAATCCCTGCATCTGCCCCCAGGACAGGCTGAGTCTATGGCACAAAGCAGCTCCTGGTGCCCGAGCAGCAGCCGGTACAGTGCCCACAGCGTGGCTGCTGCCCAGCAGGTGACCTGCCCAGACTTCCAGAGGTAGGGCTGCCAGGGCTGCTGGCAGGCCCAGGGTGCTCCCCTGTGCCCACAGGAGGGGCTGAGTGTCTGTGGCTGCCATGCCCTCTCCCTGGGCACACTCCAGCCGTGAGGCTTCCCAAAGCCCTTGGTGCTGGGAGCCCTTCCCAGGCCCTCGCAGGGGGCAGGGCTGAAGGGCTGCGGTGGCCTTTGTGCCGGGACCCAGCCCTCCTGCATCCTCCCTTCCCAGAAGTGACTGGCAGGCAGTGGCAGGTGGCCAGCCCCACCTGTCTGACAGGTAGAGCAAGGGTGAGGCAGCTGCTGGCACCGCTGCCTGCACGCCTGCCCAGCCTGCTGGGGCCCTGCTGGGGATCACTCTGCAGCAGCGGGCAGGGGAGAGGTGCCCCCCGCGGGCAGTGCCACCCTGCAGGGGCAGCACAGCTCTGTCCTGGCACGGAGTGAACTGGGAGCAGCACACCACTGGGTGGGAGTTCCTGCCCCCTGGCATGCCAGCCACAGCACGGCATCCATAGCACACAGCTACAGATGCCTGCAGGTGCTTGCAGTGCCCAGCACTGCCCAGGTCCAGGGGCACAGGGGGTGCCCACACTGTGCCACGGCCACGCTCGGGCACACACAGGTAATGTGTGGTGTGCCACAGGCACAGGGGTACAGGTGTAGGAGTTACACACAGGTTACTCACAGTCCTCACCCACAGGGACACAGACACAGCTCCTTAGGCTGGGTGCCCCAGCGTGGTGGCAGCTCAGGGCACCCCCAACACGGTGGCAGCCCAGGCTGCCCCTGCATCCCATTCCCACTACTCCCAAGCCCAGGAGTCCCATGGGTCCTGGCCCTGCTGGATCAGCTCCTCACTCCTCAGCCTTCTTGTTCCTCTCCCCGTGGGTTGGAAGGACTCTGGGAGTGAGCAGAAAGCCCTGCAGGGTGCTAGTGGGCCCAAGGAGTCCCAGTGCTGTGTGATGCCCTGCTCCAGGCTTGTGCCAGCTGGAAGCTCCTGAGGGTACAGGGTGAGTGCTCCCTGGTGTGGGGCAGCAGGAGCCAACAGTTGACCCCCAGCCCATGCAAGACTCAACCAGCCCTGGTAGTTTGGTAAGAGGTAGCAATGCCAGGCCAGTACCCTGCTGCTGGCCAGCACCCTGCCTGCTCTGGCACTCATCCCCTGCTGCGTCCCCAGCAGTGACCATGGGAGCCTGCTGAGGACAGGCTGGGCAGTGCCCAAGGGCTGTGTGCTCACAGCTCTTTGTTTTCCTAGTTTCAGCCCTCAGGGACCTACTGAGTGACAGTGCTGCAGGGACAGGATCAGAGACCTCCAGAGCTCACAGCAACTCAGCAGCTACCTGAAGGTCACAGATAGCTGCCAGGATCCGGCCAGGCCCCTCCAGCCCCAGGCCAGGAACCTCAGCATCTTGCCCAGCCACTTGCAAACAGCCCCAACAGCCAGAGGTCTCCCACAGCAGCTGCAGCCCTCTCGACCCCCTGCACATAAAGCAGAGGCTGGGACTGTGCCTCTCTCCTCCAGGCAGGAGGTTCTGTGTCCTCTTGCTGCTCCTGCCTGTGAGATGCAATCCAAAGGTCCCATGGGGCCCCTGCTTGATGTGCCAACATTGTGCCCCTGCCCAGCTGCTGAAGCTGTTCCAGCTGCCTGGGTGCTCTGCAGGCTGGGGTGAGAGTGCTGTGCAGAGGTGGGTGGGCAGCGCTCTGCCCACTGTAAGCCATCCTCAGTGGGTCACTCACAGCAGCCCAAACAGCTGCTGCTCAGCTCGGTTTGGCCAGGAAAAGGCCACCAAGTGTCCACGGGGCTGTGGGCTGAGCAGGACCTGTGGGTCCCAGAGAGCAGGAATGAGGTGATGGAGCTCACTTGGGTGAAAGCAGAAATCAGGTCTCCCCTAGACAGGGTTCAGAGCAGATGCCTGCAGCAGGGAGGTGAGGAGGGCACAAAGTGACTTGGCACCGTGCAGCCATCCAGGCTGAGCTGCTGGTACCCAGGGTGGAGGGAAGCCAGCTGCACCTCCAGAGTCTCGCTGCAGAGTTTACAGCCCCACTGTCCCCAGACTGAGAGAGCAAATCCCTGTCCTGAGCAGACAGCAAGGACATGGCCCTGATGGAGGGGGTGCAGAAGAAGCCACGAAAATGTTCCAAGGGCTGGAGAAGCTCTGCTGGGGGCACAGGCTGGGAGAGCTGGGGCTGCTCAGCCTGGAGAAGAAAAGGCTCCAGGGAGACCTTAGAGCAAACTTCCAGTACCTGAAGGCTGCAGAGGGGCTGTTCCCAAAGGCCTGCAGGGACAGGATGAGAGGCAGTTGCTTGAAATGAGAGCAGAGCAGATTGAGATTGGATGTGAGGAACAAGTTCTGCCCCAGGAGGCTGCTGGAACACTGCAGCAGGTTGCACAGGGAGGGGGTTGGGGCCCTTGCCTGGAGGTATTTCAGGTGAGGCTGGACAGGGCTCTGGGCAACCTGATCCAGTGGAGGATGTCCCTGCTGAGTGCAGGGGGTTGGGCTGGATGAGCTCTGGGGGTCCCTTCCAACCCAGACCCTTCTGTGACTGTGAAACAGGCACCTGGCACAGGCTGTGCCAGGGGAAAGCTGCATGGGGCAGAGGCTGCAGCTGCCGCGACCCCACGAGTGTCCCCCAGTGTCCCGGGTGGGGATGAGCTCATGTCGCTGCCGCTGCCCTCTGCGTGCCAGCTGCTTCCTCTGGGGGCGGGGGAGGGGCAGAACAGGTTGTGCAAGGTCCGTGGGGCCCGGGGCAGGTGCAGCTGAAGAGGGAGCTGGGGGCGTCCGAGGCTGCCGGAGTGAGGCAGGCAGCATGCAGCCCCCTGCCCTTCCCACGGGAGCTGTTGGGGCCGGCAGCCCAGCGCCTGGCACCGCAGCACTGCCAGGGGGCACGGCCAGGGGCCGGCACTCTGTCCCCGCCTACAAGGTGCGGCAGAGGGAAGGAGGCTGCGGGGCAGGGCTCTCACCGGCCGGAAAAGGCAGGGCTCTGCAGGGGGGGTCACACTCGGGTCACGTCGGGAGACCTGACCTGGATGGCATCAGCAGAAAGCCTGCACCGAGGTCTGCAGGGGAAAGCATCCCTCTGGTGCCCGGGACAGGACCTCCTCCCTGGCAGCCTCCCGGCCTGAGCACCAGGGGGCAAATGTCCCCAGATGGCCCAAAGCCTTTCCCTGAGCCCCCCCCGCCCTCCCCAGGCTCTCTCTTGCCACCTGACTACCGAACCGGGCAAACTCCTTTTGGTGGTGCCACAACCCTGCAGGGCACATTCTGAATCCCTGCTCACCCACGGGCACGCTGGGGACCTGGTGATACTTGCTGGGAAGCTGCTCCTGCTCTCCATCTCCAACAGCTGCCTTTCCCTCTGGGATATGTTGTAGCCACAGTCCCTGTGGACCCCATACCCACTCCATGTGCCACTGGGGTAGCTGCAGTGCTGTGCCCTCTTCCCCTGCATCATGCACCCCCCTTGCCCACAGAGCCCCCTGGCCCCTCCCATGCACCCCCCAGCCCTGCACACACACTCCCCATCCTTGCACACACCTTTCCTGGGCACACATACACCTGCCAGCCCCCGGCTCTCCCCTTTTTGCTTTTGGGACCCCCCAGATATGGAGAGCCTAAAACACCCTCTGGAGTGTGACCCAGCATGGGTGGCGAGATCCAGCCTGGGGCAGGGGAACTCAAAGCACAGGTCTGCAGGTTTCAGCAAGCCCAAGGCTCTTCTCTGGAAACAAAACCTGAGGGAAAGAGAGGGAAGGAGAATCTGGGGTACCAGAGTGCCCCCCACACCCCATCTGTGTCCCTCCCTGCTCTAGCCTGGGGGCTGGAGGTTTGGGTGTTGGAGGGGTTCTTGGCTGCTGTCTCAGAGGCTCCCCCTTGGAGGAGGCAGGGCTCAAAAGCTGGTCCCACCTGTGGTCTGTGCAGAGATTCACCCACAGCCAAGGCCTCCAGAAAAAGAGGATGAGCCAGGGGAGCACTGTGAGAGCTGAGAGTGTTCCAGGTTCTGCTGACCCCACTCTGCCTCCACGGCTGCTGAGCCAACCCTGCCACCAGCACCAGCCAGAAAAGGGTTGGGCTGGGGTTGGCTGGCCCCCCAGGGCCCAGGGCAGGGGGTCAGCAGGAACTTCTGCCATGGGGTTCCCCTTCTCAATACCATATCTGGGCCTTACTTGCCCAGGAAGTTATTGCAGCTCCTGGAAATTTCCTCTTCTCCAGCTGGTGCATGGCCACAGACACTGCAGGACATTGGCTCCTCCTTGTGAGACCTCTGCCCACAGCACCTCATGTGAGCCTGTGAGCCCATCAGACCCCAGGATCTGGGGGTGAGGGTGGAGAGTGGAGCCTGAGGGCATCTGCCCCAGTTGGAGGCAGGAGGATGCTCTGGGCGGAGCTGACCTGCAGCGAGTTCACAGCCCAGAGACGTGGGTGTGAAGGAGAGAGGGTCTGGGGCACTGCCAGGCATGGCTGAGCTGCAGGAGAGTCAGCACCAGGGTGGGTCCCTGAGTGCCTTCCTGCCTGAGCTGGTGAGTGGGGGGATCCCCCTGCAGCCTCTCAGCACCCCCCAGAGCAGAGCGGTGCCAGCCAGCAGTGTTTGTGTTGTGGGAGGTTTGGGTGTGGGTGTGGGTGTGGGCAGGGCCCCCAGGCCTGGGGCTGAGCAGGGAGCCATGGCAGCCGGGGTGTGGCACTGCCCAGACATTCGTTTTGCAAACAAACTCAGGGTCATGAACTACATAAAGGGCAGAGCTGGGAGCTGCCCGCGGTGCCCTCGCCCGGCTCAGCGCAGGAGAGCAGAGCAGGAGCGGGGCACAGGGGGCACGGGGAGCACACAGCAGCCCCTGAGACAGACAAACAGCTCCCAGGGGAAATGAAACATTTGGAACTCAGGATTCCACTCAGCCAAGGCCCTGGCAAGTGTGCAGCAGCTGGCATGACCTCCCTGCTCGCCTCCCCCAGCAGTGGGCACCTGGGCCTGGGGCTCATCACCCCTGGCTGGCTCCTGGCAGAGATGTGGGAAGCCAGAAGGCTTCCAGCACCAGCTCAGGGCTGCTGGAGGTGGCAAGGCCTTTAGCTCAGCTTAGCCACAATGGTCCCCAGCACCACCTCCTTGTGCCTTGGTGCAGCAGCAAAAGCAGGGGGCTGGGTGTCCTGGGTGAGGTGCCCTGGGCTTAGGAGCACAGCTTCCTGCCTGCCCTCACTGCAGTCCACAGCCTCAGTGACCGGGGACACTGCTCTCTGCTGCATAGAGACACTGTGGACACCTCATCCCTGGAGGGTTTCAGACCAGGCTGGATGAGACCTTGAGCAACCTGGGCTGGTGGGAGGTGTCCTGCCTACAGCAGGGGGGGTGGAACTGAATGATCTTTAAGCTCCCGTCCAACCCAACCCATTCTGTGACTCCATGTCAGCTATCTTGCAGCAGGGCACACCAGGGCACAGCATGGAAAGACCCCAGGCCACCTCATCAGCCTGAGGAGATGGCTCCCCAGGACAGGTGCAGGAGGCCAGACATGGTCTGGCATGGCCAGGCATGGCCTCCTGCCCTGTGGGGAGGTGTCAGCCCTCTGGGCATTCTTTTAGTTACAGAGGGCAGCTGGGCTGCAGAGTGGCTCTGTGCCAGGCTGTGGCTCAGGTCTGCCACGGGAGCTGAGGCAGTCCCCTTCCAGCAGCACATCTGCAGGGCCAGGGCTGCAGGCTGAGAGGAGCTCTGGCTCTTTTCAGACCTCTGTTGCTGCTGAGCTAATTTGTGTGCAAATCTCTTATTCACAGAAATAAAAACCAACTCTGAGACTGGCAGTGGAGACACCAAACCAAGGCCCTCCTTTCCCCTCCAGCCTGGAGCTCTGTGTTCCTTCTCTTGCACCACTGCATTGCTCTGCCTTTTGCCCTCTGCTGTGGCACAAAGCCTGTGCCCCTCTTCCCCAGGACAGGAGATGCAGGGCTCAGAAGCGTGACAGAGCTGCTCCCCATCCAGCACAGGGCTGGGTGACAGCTCCACCTCGGATGAAGGCTTTGCTTTGCCACATTGCCCCAGAAAGGATGGGCCTGCAGCAAGAGGGTGGCTCACACGGCACCCCTGGGCAGGAACCCAGCAGCCTTCCAGGCTTTCTGCTGCATGTGGCACAGCACCTGTGGGCTTGTCCCCAGCCCTGCACCTTGCTGCCTGCACTGCTGACTCACAGCCCAGCCTTCTGCTGGCTGCTCTGTCACTGAGCTTCCCAAGGAGAGGCTCCGGCCAGCCGGCTGTGGAAATTCCCCAGCTCCCTCCCACTGCCAGGACCTGCTCAGCCTCAGCACCCAGGCACCCCGGGGCCGCCGTGCCTGGCCAGCCCTGCACACGGTGCCGGCAGATCCTGTGCCCTGCAGAGCAGCCTGGCCCCCGGCGCTGCCGTGCCGCAGGGATGAGCAAGCTCCGGGGGAGGAGCACGGCTCAGACACTGCCTCTTTGTAGTGGCTGGGAGCGGGCGAGAGCCAGGCTGCTGCGCTGGTTTGTTTGTGGAGAAGGCTCAGGCTTTGTTTCAAAGCAAAACGAACACCTCGGGGCCCTGGGGGCAGCTGCTCCTTCCCTGCCTGCGTCTCTGGCCTTGGTCATTGCCGCACCCAGCTGCCCCACATCCAGCTGCCCCAAACCCAGCTGCCCCACACCCAGCTGCCCCACATCCAGCTGCCCCACACCCAGCTACCCCACACCCAGCTACCCCAAACCCAGCTGCCCCACACCCAGCTGCCCCACACCCAGCTACCCCACACCCAGCTGCCCCACACCCAGCTACCCCAAACCCAACTGCCCCACACCCAGCTGCCCCAAACCCAGCTGCCCCACACCCAGCTGCCCCAAAAACAGCTGCCCCAAACCTATCTACCCCACACCCAGCTACCCCACACCCAGCTACCCCAAACCCAGCTGCCCCAAACCCAGATACCCCACACCCAGCTGCCCCAAGCCCAGCTGCCCCAAACCCAGCTGCCCCATGCCATGCTCCCTGGCAGGACTGGATGCCTGTCAGGGCTCCAATCACCCAGGTCTCACTCAGTGCGCAGCCCAGAGGTAGGGGGGGCCCAGCCCAGCCTCCTGCAGGGCTCTTTGGGAGGGCTGAGACTGTAGCCAGAAGTGGAGGGCAGCCAAAGCCCCAGCCCAGGGGGCACACAGCATCCAGGACCCCCTGCAGATGCAGACACCACATGCAGCCCATCAGGGCTTGTCTGTATCTGCCCCAGCCCTGACACAACTTCACTCCACATCGGGACCGAGCTGTGCAGCAGGCAGCTCCTCCCTGCTACTGCTCATGGGGTGGTCTCAGTCAGCCTGGACCACCTCAAGCCTTGTCCACAGGCACAGGCTGCTGAATTGGCTGGCCTGAGAATGGCCACAGGAGGGCAATGACCACACAGGACACAAGCTCAGTGCAGACTGAGAGACGTCCCAGACAGAGCTGGTAGCCCACGGGGACCATGTCCCCAGCACAGACCTGACCCAGCTCTGGCCTCCCTCCAGCTGAGAATCACAGAGCAGGATCCTCGCATGGCTTCAGGTAGAAGGGACCCGTACAGGGCATCTTGTCCAGCCCCCTGCAGACAGCTTGGGCATCTGCAACCAGATGTGGGTGCTCACAGCCCCAAACAACCTGACCTGGACTGGTTCCAGACATGGAGCATCTACCACTCCTCTGGGCGACCTGGGCAAGGTCTCACCACCCCCACTGGAAAAACTTCCTCCCTTCTCTCCAGTCCAAATCTCCTCGCTCGTATAGTTACAAACCCTCACCCCTGGTCCTGTCACAGCAGAAGTCTGTCCCCACATTTCTTCCAGGCTCATTTAAGCACTGCAAGGCCACCACAAAGTCTCCCTGGAGCCTTCTCCTCTCCAGCCTGCACAACCCCAACCCTCTCAGCCTGGGCTCCCAGCAGAGGACTTCCAGCCCTGCCAGCACTGCTGTGGCCTCCTCTGGCCCTGCCCCACCAGGTCCCTGTCTGTGCTGAGGCCTCCAGAGCTGCCCTCCTTGCCCCTGCTGTCCACACTGGTGGGGATCAGCCCAGGACAGGCTGGGGCTGGGCTGGCAGCACTTGGTGCCAGCTCTGCACCCCCAGCACCCCCAAGTCCTCCTCAGGGCTACTCCCCAGCCCTTTGTCTTCTGGCCTCTGTTGATACCCAGGGCTGCCCTGCCCCAGGGTGCAGGACCTTGCACTTGGCCTTGTGGAACCATATGAAGCTCAGGTGGGCTCACTCCTTGTGCATGGCCAGGTCCCTCTGGGTGCCATCCCACCTCTCAGGCATGCCAACTGCACCACTCAGCTTGGTGTCACCTGCAGGCTGTCTGGGGGTAGACTCTATCCCACTGTGTGTCACTGATGGAGATACTGAACAGCACTGTAGCCACTTGCCATCGACCTCCATGTGTGCAGCAAGCCACTGACCACTGCCCTCTGGATGTCACCATCCAACCCCTCCTTACCCACCCAGCAGTCCACCACCAAATCCACAGCTCCCCAGTTCTGAGGCAAAAATGCTGTAGAGCACCACACCAAAGGCCTTCCAGAAGTCCAGGTGGATGACAGCCACAGCTCTTCCCTCTTGCAGTCATTGTGTCCTAAAAGGCTACCAGATTGGTCAGGCAGGACCTGCCCTTGCTGAAACCCTGCTGACTGTCTTGAATCACAGCATCACAGAGCAGTGGCTTGGAAGGGACCTCTGGAGATCACTCAGGCCACCCCCCCTGCTGAAGCAAGTTCACCTGGGGCAGGTTGCAGAGGAACAAGTCTGGGCAGGTTTTGAAAGTCCCCAGAGAAGGAGACTCCACAGCCTCTGTGGGCAGCCTGCTCCAGGGCTGCAGCAGCCTCACAACAAAGATTTCCTTATGTTTGGGAATCACCACAGCAGAGCTCCTAGGAGGCTCTGCTCCACAGTCTTCCAGGCAGAGCTGAGGCTGACAGGTTTGGCGTTCCCAGGCTCCTCCTTTCTACTTCTCTTTAGTGGGTGCAGTGTTTCCTTTTCCCCACTCACCAGGGACTCACCTGGCTGCCATGGCTCCAAATGCCATGCAGAGTGGCTTGGCAACTCCAGCTGCCAGTCCCCTCAGGACTCTGGGATGCATCCTGTCAAGACTCCTGCTTGGCTCAAACCAGCTCACAAGTGACACAAATGACACATCCCTGTCCCACTGCAGCTGCAGAGACACCAGCACCAGCCAGACTTGGAGCACTCAGCTCAAAGCAGAGCATCCACAGGATGGGTGAAGCTTCACAGTGGGAAGTTGGCTGGAAGAAGGCCAGAGAAGGGCCAGGAGAATGATCAGAGGCCTGGCAGCCCTGCCAAGTTGCCTGGGGCTTGTCCAGGCTTAAGAAAGCTCAGGGGAGGCCTTATTGCCATGGACCAGTGCATAAAAGGCTACCAGGAGGATGGAGACTCCCTTTATCCAAGGGGCCCCTCGGCAAAGACAAGGGGGGGTGGGGACAAGGTTCTGCTGGGCACTTCCCACTGGACTCCAGAAGACAACTTTCCACCCAGAGGACAGTCAGAGACTGGAATCCTGTCCCATGGGAAGTGATGGATTCCCTACATTAGTCAGTTTGGAGGCTCAGCTTGCCAGGGGGCTGGGCCAGCTCACTTCAGCTCCACCATCACCTAGAAAGGTTGGGCCAGATGAGCCTTGGGGTCCCTTCCAGCCTGGCACTCTGTGAAGGCTGATGACTGTCACTGGGTGAGGGGACACCACTGGGGCCATGGGATTGGGTTCTGGGGTGCCTGTGAGCTCTCTCCAGCTATTAGCCCCAGCCCTGAGCCTGCAGCTGCCCAACAGGAGGCAACAAGCCCCAACAGGAAAACGTGAGCTCAGAGCCCTGCCATGGTTGAGAGCATGTCCCTGGCACAGCAGTGGCATGGAGGAGGGATGGCACAGCTACAGGACTTATGGCTACACCACTTTGGTCTCAGGGTGCCCCTCTCCTCCCAGTGCCTACCCTGTCATGCCAGGTGGCCTCTCCTTGTGTCATCATCACCAGCATCACCCAGAGGTGACACTCCTGGGGTAAACCAGACCTGTTCACCCCGAGAGCAGCCTGGTGAATCCCCCCATGCCCCAGCTCCAGCAGTTGTGGCTTCCCAGGTGTGCCCAGCCTGCAGCCTCCCAGCTCAGAGCCTGCAGTGCTGGGGGGTGTGGGAGGCCATGGGGATGTGGCTGGTGCTGGCTGCCCCTGCAGCTGCTCCTTGCTCCCCATGCTCTTTGCCCAGCCCTGGGTGCCATGTGGAGGCTTTGCTGGAAGGAACAGAAAAGAGGGAAAACAGAAGCTGGCACAATCCCACAGCCTCCTGCCATGGTGAGTGGTGTTTGGGAATGTTCCCAGGCACTGAGACCTGATGGCACCCCAGGGCCTGGCAGCCCTGAGACACCTCAGAGCACAGCCCCCAGGAACCACCACAGAACCACAGAATGCCAGGGGCTGGAAGGGACCTCTGGAGATCACCCAGCCCAGCCCCTGCCAGAGCAGGGCACCCAGGGCAGGGCACACAGAACACATCCAGGGGGGGCTGGAAAGGCTCCAGAGGAGACTCCACAACCTCTCTGGGCAGCCTGCTCCAGGCTCCAGCAGCCTCCCAGGGACAAAGTTTCCCCTCCTGCTCCCCTGGCAGCTGCTCTGCTCCAGCTTGCCCCCAGTGCCCCTTGTGCTGTGCTTGGCCATCCCTGAGCAGAGCCTGGCTCCAGCCCTGCACAGCTTTATCCCCAGCCCTGAGGGCAGCCCTCAGGCTGCTCTGCTCCCAGCTCCCAGCCCCAGCTGCCTCAGCTGTGCTCACAGGGAGATGTTCCACTGCCTGCAGCAGCTCTGGGGCTCTGGGTTGGCCTCTCAAGCAGTTCTCTGTCCTTCACTTAAGGGTCCCTTGTCCCAGGAGAAGAGTTGCATGACCCATGGCACAGGAGACCTCAGCCCAGCGTGCCCAGGTGCCCCAGCCCCAGCAGCACCTCTCTGCTCAGCCCCAGGCTGTGCCACAGGGAGTGGATTTCAGACCCTGCCATGCAGGCAGGCAGACTAAGCTCCCAGAACCAGAGGTTGGTGGCTCCTGAGAGCAGGGGCACAGTCCCCAGTGGGAGGATGGTTGATGCTGTCACACCACATTTGCCACCTTAGTGCACAGTCCTGAAGGGTAGAACCTTGGACCCCTCTGTCTTGCTGTGGAAGGTGACCTTGTGCCCCACTGGCAGCGTTGCTGCTCCCTGCACACAGCACCCTGCCCTCCTCTCCAAGCCCCAGGCATGTCCCAGGCTGCTGCACAGCTGCAAGCCAGAGTCTGAGGTGATGAGCTGCTGGTCCACGTTGCTCTCAGCTCCCTCGGGCTGCCCCTGTGATTAGCACAACAACGTGCTGGGGAGCCCTGCTCATTGCCCAGGTGCTGTCCCGGGTCAGGCAGTCCTGGTTTTCTTCCCAGCCCTCGCTGAGAACGTTCCCTGCTCACCACCTGTGCTGTGCAGAGCTCTGCTCTGCTGGACCCGCAGCCGCCAGTGCCTGGCCCTGCACCTCGGCAGCCCCTTAGCAGCTCTCCAAAGGGAGCCCCAAGTATCTTCTCACTCCTCCCTGATCTCCTCCTAGGTACCAGCCAAGGAGCCCTGCCTGCCACGCCAGGAGCCAGGCTGAGTCAGGCTGCAGGGCTGTGCCCCTGCTGCACAGGGGCTGTGGCATTTCCAGGGCCACCTCAGGCAGCCTCGGCGGTGCAGTGGAGCCTGCCCGGGCTGGGAGCTGCCTGCATGAGGAGTGCCTGCAGATAATGCTGAGCAGGGGCTGAAGTCCAGGAGATAAGAGGCTGCCAGGAGAGATTGCAGGGTCCTGCAGAAGGAGCAGAGCAGGTTCCCAAGTCACTTTGCTAGGGTCACCAGGTCATGCCAGGAGAGGTCAGGTCCTCGCTGGCCACCAGCCCAGCGCAGCTCTGGCTGCCTCCACCCTGCTCAGCTGAGCAGCCCCAGAGCACAGCCCTGGCAGGGGCACAGGGACAGGGGGACATCACAGAGGGATGTGCTGGGAGCAGTGGAGGATGCCTGGCCAGGGGTGGAGGGAGGCAGGAGAGGGCAGGGGGCACTGCCAGGGCTCACAGCAGCCCGAGGCATAGGGGCAGGGCGCTGTGCCCACACAAGGGCCCTTTGTCCCTGCCCATCTCAGCAGGGAGAGTGTCCCTGAGGCTGCTCCCAGGGGCAGAGTTAGGATAATTGGCAGGAGGTGCCCTTGATTACAGGTGTCTCTGAGGGCCTGGCAGGGTCCAACCTGGGGGCCCCTTTGATCTGGGCCTTTGGAACCCTGTGAAGTGCTGACAGAGCTGCTCTGTTTCCAGGTCACTGGGATGGTCACTTCCATCTGGGAACAATCAGCTCTTTGTGCCACCCAGCGTGCCAGACTCTCCCTGTGCCCCACAGCCTGGGCACACGAGCAGCAGCCCCCACCAAGCCCTCACTGGGGTGGGCTTCTTCTCTGAGTGGGGGTCACAGCAAGGGAGGAGCACACCCAGCTCAGCATCCACATTCCCCAAGGGAGGTGGGAGGCTCCCAGAGCTGAAGGACAAAGCACAGCTCAGGGAGGAAGCCTTTCGCCCCCGGGGGCAGAGGGAACTCCTGCACAGCCCCAGACCCTCCTCACCCCAAATGCAGCCTGGGGTGGGGCAGGCAGGCACACAGGGGGTCCTGCATGCTGGGGGTTTCTGTGCCTTCCAGTGCATTGCACCCAGCTCCTCCCCATGGGCATATCAGGGCTCTTGGAGGTCCCTGAGCCTGGGCACTGCAGGGTAGGCAACTCTGCTGTGTGCTGCTAGCAGAGGTGCCCCCTGGCATTGCCCCTGAAGCAGTAGCTCCTCAGGTACTCATCCTGGGGCCTCCTGCTGCTCCAGATTCTGCAGGCCTAGCCCCCTGTGCCCTGCTGGTGTTTGGGAAGCAGAAGAAATCCCTGAGCCTGTGAAGACTTTGCTGGCTGGGCAGCCCTGCTGCAGGGCCTGGGGAGAAGGGCTTGGGGACGTGAAGCCCTTCGGTACCCTTCTGGCCCTTGTCTGCCTTTGGATCTTTGAACTGCAAGATTTGCATCTCCATGGCCTCCATGCTCTGTGTCTTCTGCTGCCTTCTGCCCAGCTGCCTTCTCCAGCCCAGGACTCTGCGGAGTCACTTTCAGCTCCCCTTCCTCTCCCCACTGCTGGCCTTGCTCCCTTGCCTACCCTGGGGGTCTGTGCCTCCACCCTTCTGTGGGTCAAAGCTTGGCATGGGGCTGCTGAAGGCTGTGGTTCCCATCTCAGAACAACAGCAGCAGGCACAGGACCTGTGTGCAGGTTCCCTTGGCTGTGAGCCTTTCCTGGGCTGCAAGGCAAGATTTGGCTTAGATGAGCTCTGAAGTCTGGCCCCTGGGGAATGGGATGCACCACAGGTCCTCTGGGGACATGTCTGGGGCCAGCCTGACTCCTCTGGGCTGTGCTGGGGTAAGGATTTTTGTCATCCCCACACAGCATGACAGAGCCAAGGACCTCGTGGCTGTCCTCAGCCTGAGCTGTACCTGGGGCAGCCAGCACCAGCCCCCTGCCCCCTGTGCCCACGGGGGCTTGGCAGACCCTGGGGGATGGGGCATGGCGAAGCTGGAGCTGCTGTGGTGGCCATGGTGGCCATGGTGGCCATGGTGGCCATGGTGGCAGTGTCTGAGTGATTGAGAGCCAGCAGTGTCCCCAGCTGTGCTTTCTGGGTGTATTTGTTGTGCTCTCCCGGTGCTGATGTCAGCCTCTGGCTTTGCAAAGCAAACCCTGGCAGTGCAGGGGGAGCAGGGACAGCTGCTCATTTGCCAGGGAAATTCCCCAAGGAGCAGAGCAGGAGGCAGGGCCAGCAGCCACCTCTCAGCCTACCCCTAGGGAGCTGCTGGCATGTGGGGGCCCACCCCCGCCCCCACTCCCACCCCAGCCCCCAGCCCTCTCCCGCCCCCTTTCCCCACCGTGCTGCAGCTGTCTCCAGGCAAGGAGTGAAGGAGCCTCCCCCTGCCCAGCACATACCAGCCATGCCTGGCTGCTGGATCACCAGCACGAACCCTTCCTGCTCTCCAGACAGCAGCCCCTGCCTAGCTGCTGGCCTCCTGCGGCTGCCACTGCCCTCCTGACCCACTCCCAGTGCCCTGCTGGCACTCACCCGGGCAAGGAGCCACAGCTGGTGCTTTGCTGCCTCTAGACTCACAGAGTGCCCTGGGTTGGAAGGGACCCTCAAGGTCGCTTTGCCCAGCCCCCCCCCCCCCCCCCCGCATGCTGTGACCCTTTGTAGGTCTTGTTCTGTGTCCTTGCTGCCCCATGAGAGCTGCAGCACCTCCTGCCTTGTCCAAGCTCTGCCAAGCCCCTGCTGCCTCAGCCTCTCCTGCTCTTTGGCTGCACCTCCCCCTGGCAGCCACCGAGGCCAGTGGGAGGCACAGGTGGTAAAGGATGCAAGGGGGGGGGCACTGCAGCAGCCTCCCCTGAGCAGTGCTGGCAGCAGGCTCCCTGAAGCATCTTCCACTCACACCTGGCAGCCTGGGAAGTTATGGCCCAGGGGCTGCTCCCACCTGGTACCTGCCCTGTGCTCAGGCTGTGGTGGTCTGGAGATGTCCCTGCCCCCCAGAGTGGCACTTGTGTGAAGGGAGCCCTGCTGCCCCTGGCAGCCTGTGCTGGGTAATTGCTCTTCTGATGCAGCACAGAGGTCCAAGCCCACACTGCCCAGGAAGCAGCCCTGGAGCAGGGGCTCTGGAAGCTGAGACGCAGTTGAGGCCAGGCCAGAGCAGACATGAAGCTGTCCATGCATGTGCAGCTGCAGGTGCTGTGTGCCCATGGTGGCACAGGTGTGGATGCCAGCCTTGAGGCATAGCAAGGGATGATGGACACTGAGGGGGAGCTATGGGCATAGGCTGTACACCAGGCCCCTTGCTGGGCAGGAGGGATGGAGTCTAAGCTGCCTGGGGATGAATTCCTGGAGAGGTCAGCCCCAGGAAAGCTGATGGACTGCTAGCAAAGTCTCTCCTTGGCTGCACTGCCCTGTAGCCCAGGAGACCCTGACAGGTCCAGGCTGTGCCAGGCTAGCACAGCTCTGCCACTGGCACCCTCTAGCTGGTGTTATTTTGCAGGTGACTAATGGCAAGTGCCTGGGTGACAGCTTTGGCACTGTCCCCAAGGGCAAACTAAGCTGTCTTGAGCTGGGGATGGAGCTCTGAGGGCCAGAGCTTTGCTGCACATCCAGGGGCATGGCATGGAGGTGAGCAGGGAAAGCCAGGCAGAGTCCAGAGCACCTGGCACAGGGCCAGGCCTGGCACCTTCACTGCACTTCCACCTCCCCAGGTGGTGCTGCTCAGCATTGCCAGCTCCTGGGAAGAGCTTAAGGAAACCCCAGGCTGCTGTTGAGACCAGATTTAGATCTTGTGGCTGCTGAAGGAAGCCTCCTCCAAGGCATCTTCCAGCACTGAGCAGCCAGTCTGAAGCAGGTTTCTAAGCTGCTGGGTGTCTCTGCAGTGCCAGGCAGCGGTGCCAGGCAGCGAGGCTCACCAAGGCTGCTGGCAGCCACAGAAAGAAGTGGCTGGGGGCAGTGCCAAGGTGGTGCAGAGCAGCGTGGGCAGAGCATGGCTGCGCACCACAGGCTGCAGTGTGCTAGGCAAGGGCTGAGGTGATGCCCATGGCAGGCGAAGCAGCAGAGCAGGGCTGTGAGCTGTACCTGCCTGAGGCAGTCTGGCCTGGCAGCCCTGGGCACTGAGCCTGCCCACGGCTGCCAACTCTCCAGGCTCCTGGGCTCTCTCTGGAGCAGCCCTGGGTGCACAGAGCCCCACTTCCCTGGGGCAGAAGCTTCCCAGGCTTCTCCAGGTGCTGGAGTGAGCCAGGAGCTGAGTCCTGCTGCTGCCTTCGAAGGCTGCTTGTACCTTCCCCACAAGCCTGGCGCTGGCAGCCTGCACCACCCTGGCCCCTGGCCCAGCAATTGCACAAGAGGCAGGAATGAGCCCTGGCACCTGCTTCCCAGCCACCTGCTCTAAGGGACCAGCCTGGACCCCCACCAGCCCCTGATTCTCCCCCTGCCCAGGGGTGCTGGGGAGCAGAGTTGTGGCTGGGGGCTTGGAGTGGGCTGGGACAACTTTGGGGACCTCCCCAGGTGCTTGCAGCCAGCCCAGTGCCCTGTGCCACGGGCTCTGGTGTCACCAGGCAAGTGACAGCACCATCCTGGCACACTCCCATGCTGGCTTGTTTCCATGCCAGGGAGCTGCATGACTTCAGAGGAAGAGAGGAGCTAAGGTCCTGCCCCACACGATCTTGGCACAGCAGACTCAGAGGCGGTGGAAGGCACAGAGATGGCCTCGGGGCCTCCTTGCTCCGAGGCACTGCACCCTCCCCGCAGCTTTGGCTGCCCCTGGGGGCGCAGTCTGGGAGTACCTGGGAGGAGAGCCCTTCACAGTGGGGAAGAAGCAGCCCCAGTGAGGATCTCCTTCTGGGAAGCTGTCCTGGTACAGTGCCTGGTGTGCTCCACCCTGCAGAGGGTGGCTCTGACCTCTCTGCCTGCCTGCAGGCTGCTGGTACACTGAGTCAGCCACCTCCTGCCCAGACCTTTAACAAGGGATGGGGAAACTGAGGCAGGGCAGAGCTCCTGCCTCGCTGCCACCCTCGGGCAGGACCCTCAGCTGTGCTGCACCGTGCCGGAGGAGGGGACAGGCTGCCAGGGGCTGGGGGGCTCAGGGGCCCGGGGGGGCTCAGCTGCAGCGTGGGGGCGAGGCCTGGGCCCTGCCCTGCCCTGCCTTGCGCAATGCTGTTTGCCAGGAGCCGGCAGCCGGCGTGGGCAGCTCCCCCTGCCCAGAGCTGCAGCCGTCTGCCAGGCTGCCCTGGGCACTGAGGGGGCCACGGCCGCCCCAGGCCTGGCTGCCTCCCACCAGGGAGCCGAGAGAGGAGCTCTGCCCCAGCTCTGCCCCAGCACTGCTGCTGCTGCCCGGGTGGGAGGTGCTGCCCCGTGCCAGGCTGGGCAGGCTGCTCCCAGGGCAGCTGCCAGCTGCACCAGAACGTGGTCCCGGCAGAGGGGGAGGCGGTGGCAGAGCTGAGCACTGGCATCCACCTGATCTCATCCCAGGGAGGGAGGCAGGAATTCCCCTCCTGTCCTTACATCATTTGCTGACCTGTGTGCCAGCCACTCTGCCACCAGGCTACGTGCCCTGCGTGGGCAGGACACAGAGCGAGGGGCCAGGCCCTCTGGAGAGCAAACTGTGCTGCCTCTGAGCACCTCCCCAGAGGGGAGCCAAGGGCAGAGCCAGAGAGAGGATTCTGGTTTCACTCCAGCTTCCTGTGGAGCCTGAGGCGAGCAGCAGTGGCCAGAAGCACAAGCAGCAACAATTCTCCCTGCAGGCAGCTGGGAAGGGCTTCAGGTGGAGGCCATCTCCCTGCTTCCTTCTGCTGCTGGAGCACTGCTGAGGATGAACACCCAACAGCAAGGGGCAGCAGCACTCCTCCACACCTGCTGCAGTCTGGGACCCCCAGAAAAGAGGCCCTGGGAGCAGCAATGGAGATCTCAGGTGCTTCCACCAAACCTGTGCTGATCCCTGCTGCTCCAGGCACAGGGCACCAGCACCACCCTCTGCTGAATCTGCTGCCCCTGCCCAGCCAGGAGCTTTGCCCAGGCTGCACACAGAGCCTGTTCTCAGCAGCTAACCTCAAAATGCAGCTCCCAGTTAACCCAGTCTGGCTCTGGGCAGTGAGGAACCCTCCAGAGCACATCACGTGTGAGCTGCTCTCCCTCCGGCCTCTGTGCTGGCTGGCTGCCACCACATGATTCATGCCAGTTCCCAGTGCCAAGGGCTGGGAAGGGACCTGTGGCATTGCATTGTCTTGGGGATATTTATTGCTTGGTGACCAAAGGAGGTCCTGGCAGGCAGGAGCTCATCCTGCAGGCAGGAGGCACAAACTGCTGTGCCCTGGCGGGGGGCAAGGCAGGCAGCTTGGCCCCTCTGGCTTTGCAGGGCCATGGGCACAGCTGTGCCATGGCTCAGCATCACTCTTGGCACCTGCTCTGGCTGTCTGGGGAGTGCTGTGCCACCCTCACTGCCCTTTGGGCTCCTGCTGGGCATCCACTGCTCCCTGCTAGTGCCTGAGAGTTCACCCTGGCTCCTCTGGCACCCCAGCTGTGCAGCAGGAACCCCAGAGAGGGCAGGGCTCACACCAGACAGCCACCCCATGCCAGCAGCGTCTGCCTGCAGGGTGTGTGTGCCCCTGGGCACAGCAGGTTTGGCATCAGCTGCTGCTCAGGGATGGGTCCCCAAATGCAGGTCCAGCCCAGCCCTGCCCGCTCCCGGTGCCAGCCTGCAGCAGCTCTCCTTCAGCCTGGGCTGGCCTGGGGCATCTTGGCAGGCTTCTGGCTCCTGCAGGAGACCAAACTCTTGCTCTTGTCTCTGGTGCCAGAGGGCTTGCAGGGGGTGGTGAGCACAGCACATCCAGAGGCCACCATGCTGGGGGGCAGGAACGAGCCTGGAGGGTCCTTTGCTCTGTGCCCTCTGCCCTTGGGTGGCAGCAGGAGCAGGTGGCAATGTGACTGGCGAGTGCCACGTGCCCATGGGCTGCCCTGCCCTGCAGATTGGTGCCACTGGCACCAACATGGGCATGGGCTGGGGTGGGCTCCTGTGCTGTGAGGAGCTGGCCTCACCCCATGCTCTGGGCACGCTGGGGCTGGGGGCTCAGCCCTGGCACAAAGCCCTGAGCCTCTTCTCCTTCATTTCACAGTGCCCCTCCCTTGGCACCTGCCCTTCCCTGACCACTTCTCATCACCCTGTGAGTATGGGGCATGAACCTCCCCTGCTGGTGGCACCTTGGTCCCTCCAGCGACCTCCAGCGACCGAGAGGAAGTTTTTTGTTCAGTGTGGAGTCCCCAGCAGTGGGGGATGGGATGGAGGGGCACCGAGGTACAACCAGATGCTATGGCAACCAGGAACAAGCTCCTGGGAGGCAGTGCAGCCCCAGGCCATCTCCAGCTCACACCCCCTGATACCATTCCCTGATGCTGGCCCACAGACACCTTAGGAAGGCTCCAGGAGATCTGATGATGCAAGCAGCAGAGTCCCTCAGCCTCAGAGCCTCCCCAAAGGCCTTTTCTCCTCCCTGCTCGCCACCCTTGCAGGCTCTGCAGGAGCAGAGCAGGAGCAGGAGAGGAGCAGAAGGGGCAGGGGCAGGAGGAATTTCTGCAGTTTCATTGTTGGGGAGCTGGGCAGGGAGCTGGGCAGGGAGCTGGGCAGGGAGCTGCCCTGTGCCAGGCAGTGAGTCAGCAGCCAACCTGCACCACCAGCAGCTCCCTGCTGCTGCTCAGCACTCCTCAGCCACAGCCTCTCCCGGGCTCCAGGGAGCCTCTGCCCTGTCCTGACCCTCTCCAAGCTCTGCTCCTGCAGGGAGAGCCCAGGGAGGTGTCCTGGCAGCCCAAGGGGCAGGCAGCCTGTGCTGAACTGTCTCACACCTACGTGGGGCAGCACAAGGTGAAGGGGCACAGGGCTCCACCCCCATTCCTGGTGCTGCCCACAAGAACTGTGCTGATACCACCTGGGTATGGTGCCAGGCAAGCTCCTGGAGCTGTCTGCAGGGTTAGAGAGGCCACCAGAGTCTGACCCAGGCTGGGGGAGGGTGCCCAGGCTGGGGGAGGGTGCCCGGGCTGGGGGAGGGTGCCTGTGCAGGGGGGGTCCCCGGGCAGGGGGGGTCCCCGGGCTGGGGGAGGGTGCCCAGGGTGGGGGAGGGTGCCCGGGAGGGGGGAGGGTGCCCGGACACGGGAAGGTGCCTGGGCTGGGGGGGTCCCCAGACACTCTGCAGGTGTGTCCCAGGCCGCTGGGTGCCCTCCCAGCGCTGATGACGTCATTTGTTTCCAGCACGAGGAAGCGCAGGTCCCCCAGTGACCCGGGCAGCCGCTCCTGATTGGCTGCAGGGCAGGACAAGGTGGCTCCCCTGGCCAATCAGAGCACAGCTGCCACTCCTACAGGTGTGGCAACAGCAGGCAGCCTCTGATTGGCTGTTTGCGCCTCTCCTGAGGGTGCATTAGTGAGAGCCGGTCTCTGATTGGCTGCCTGCCTTTCATCACTGCTGGCTGCTGCAGCACAGCCTGGGGTGAGCTCTGGTGCCAGCCCTGGTGCCAGCTGCACCCAGAGCCTGCTCACAGCGACCCCCAGGCCTTGCATGGCCTCGGTCCCTGCCGCAGGGGTGGAGACAGCCCCACAGGCGCTGCCCAGTCCCCATGGGTGGCTGGCAGTGGCACAGGGCAGGTTGCCCACACGCTCCTGGGGAGAGGGCAGAGCCCCTTGGCTGGCCCCGTGGGCACAGGCTCTGCCAGGGGCAAGGCCGGGCACCAGCATCCCTGATGTGGGAGCTGCTGTCACACCCCCGGGGGAGGATGTCTCTGCCTCATCCTGGTCATCACCATCTGCTGGGGATGGCCACCAAAGGCTTTAAGCATCAGTTCTCTGCTCCGCTTTGTGATCTTGGAGCAAGGTCCAGGACCTGAGGAAACAAAGCAGTGCAGGTGGGAAACGATTCCTGGCTGCAGTGCTGAGAGCTTCAACCAGCAGCTGGCTCCTGAAGAGCAGAGTGCCTGCAACAGCTGGCCCCTGGGGCTCCTCACCCTGGAGGAGAGCAGCCTGAGAGGGGAGCCTCATGAATGTCTACAGGGTGGAGGTTGTGTGGATGGGCCTGGGCCAGTGGCAGGACAGTTGGCAGGAGGTACAAACCAGAACCCAGGAGGTTTCACTTGAACTTAAGGAGGAGATTTTTACTGTGAGGGTGCTGGAGTCTGGAGCAGGCTGCCAGGAGAGGCTGTGGAATCTCCTGACAGTCAATTAAATATGAGCCAGCAGTGCCCAGATGGCCTCCTGGCTTGGGTCAGAAGCAGGGTGGGCAGCAGGGACAGGAGGTGACCATCCTCCTGTGCCCAGCACTGGGGAGGCCACACCTCGAGTGCTGTGCTCAGCTCTGGGCCCTCCCTGCAGGAAGGACACTGAGGGGCTGGAGCCTGTCCAGAGCAGGGCAGCCAGGCTGGAGAGGGGCCTGGAGCCCCTGGGCTGTGAGGAGGGGCTGAGGGAGCTGGGGGTGTTCAGGCTGGAGAAGAGGAGGCTGAGGGAGACCTCCTTGCTCTCTACAGCTCCCTGCAGGGAGGTTGGAGTGAGGAGGGGGCAGCCTCTGCTCCTTGGTGGCAAGGGACAGAGCAGAGGCAATGGTTCCAGGCTGCTCCAGGGGAGGCTCAGGCTGGATCTGAGGAGATATTTCTGCCCTGGAAGGGATCTCAGGCACTGGCAGAGGCTGCCCAGGGCAGTGCTGCAGTCACCAGCCCTGGGGGTGTTCAAGCAGCTGTGGTGCTTAGGGCCATGGTTTGGTGCTGAGCCTGCAGTGCTGGGTGGAGGGTTGGGCTGGGGGAGCTTGGAGGTCTCTGCCAGCTTCTGTGATCAGCAGCACCAGCTCCAGAAAGGATTCCTATGAGACTCAGCTGATGACCTCAGTCTTCAGAGACCATTTCACTGCCAAAATCCCTCCGAACCCTGAATAGTATCACAGTATCAGTCAGGGTTGGAAGGGACCACAAGGATCAGCCAGCCCCAACCCCCCTGCCATGGGCAGGGACACCCCACACTAGATCAGCCTGGCCAGAGCCTCAGCCAGCCTGGGCTTAAACACCTCCAGGGACAGGGCCCCAACCACCTCCCTGGACAACCCATTCCAGGGCTTCACCACTCTCATGGGGAAGAACCTCCTCCTCACATCTAGCCTGAATCTCCCCACCTCCAGCTTCATTCCCTTCCCCCTAGTCCACCCCCTGCTGTGGATCCTCTGCTCGCCAGCAGTGAGCTCCCTCAGCCTCTGGGTGAAGGCCTGGCAGCTTCTCTCTCCCTTCCTGCTCTGTTGGCATCACCATCCGAGGGACGTCAGCAAACCTCTTCACTGTGAGGCAGGAGTCCAGCCTGGGAGGCCTCTGCTGTGCCTCTCCCAGGCACAGCAACATGAGGGCTTCATCTTCCTTCTCTTTAGTTGTGGAACATCTTCCTCATGAGGAGAGCCTGAGGTGACCTCATTCATGTTTGCAAAGCTGTGCAGGGTGATGCCCAGAGGCTGGAGCCAGGCTCTGCTGGGTGCTGCCCAGTGCCAGCACCAGGGGCAGTGCTGGAAGCTGAGGCAGAGGAAGTGCCATGGGAAAATGTGTTCCCTGTGAGGCTGCTGGAGCCTGGAGCAGGCTGCCCAGGGGGCTGTGGAATCTCCTTCTCTGGAGACTTCCCAGACCCCCCTGATGTGTTCTGTGTGCCCTGCCCTGGTGACCCTGCTCTGGACTGGATGGTCCCCAGAGGTCCCTTCCAGCCCCTGGCATTCTGTGCTCCTGCTGCTCTCAGCTGCCTGCTGACTGCAGCCTCCTTGGCAGGCAGCTGCCTGCTGTGTGCTTACCAAACGTTTCAGAGCTGTTGTGCCTTTAGTTGTCCTTCAAAACCAGACCCTGGCTCACCTGGCCTGGGTTTACATTTCCCTTGCCCAGGTTCACACTCTGCCATTTGCCTCATTTGGCCTTGGCTGTGGCACCTCCTTGGACATCTCTTCTGTGCCCCAGCATCACACCTGCACAACACCCAGGGGAAAGATTGAGCTGATTTGGTTTAAAACAGATCTGCACTTCCCCAGGAAGTGTTTGGACATTAACTCTGTGTCCTGAGCCTGGCTCAGGGGCTGTGTCCTGCTGCAATGGAACCTGTACCCCATTGGCATGGCCCTGGAGGGCTTTCCCAGGGCTGGGCTACAGCCAGGCTGTGGGGGGCCGAGGTGTGAGTGGCAGCTGTGTGCATTCCATCTGCAGCACCTCCTGCTGACCTGGCTGGCTGCACTCCTGCAGCTGAGATGCTCGAGTGGTGTGGGGGCTGAGAGGATGGAGATGTGCTGGCCAGGCTGCTGCTGCTCCTAGCAGCTGCTGAGGACACACTCTTGGAGGGTAAGGTTAGGTCCCACCAAGGCAAGGCCCTTGTGAAGCTGTGGAGAGCTGCAGAGAGACACCAGAGTGGCTGCCAGCTGGATGTGTGCTGTAGAAAGCAGTGACTGGTGCCAGGCAGAGCTCAAACCTGCCCAGGGAGAGGCACAGCCCTGGGGGAAGCAGCAGAGCCCCCTGGGGTAAGCAGCAGAGCCCTAGGGGAAGGAGCAGAGCCCCCTGGGGGAAGCAGCAGAGCCCTAGGGGAAGGAGCAGAGCCCTAGGGGAAGCAGCAGAGCCCTGGGGGAAGCAGCAGAGCCCCCTGGGGGAAGCAGCAGAGCCCTAGGGGAAGGAGCAGAGCCCTGGGGCAAGCAGCAGAGCCCTAGGGGAAGGAGCAGAGCCCCAGGGGAAGGAGCAGAGCCCGAGGGGAAGGAGCAGAGCCCGAGGGGAAGGAGCACAGCCCTGGGGGAAGGAGCAGAGCCCCCTGGGGTAAGCAGCAGAGCCCTAGGGGAAGGAGCACAGCCCTGGGGGAAGGAGCAGAGCCCCCTGGGGCAAGCAGCAGAGCCCTGGGGGAAGGAGCAGAGCCCTGGGGCAAGCAGCAGAGCCCTAGGGGAAGGAGCAGAGCCCTGGGGCAAGCAGCAGAGCCCTGGGGGAAGGAGCAGAGCCCTGGGGCAAGCAGCAGAGCCCTAGGGGAAGGAGCAGAGCCCCGGGGGAAGGAGCACAGCCCCAGGGGAAGGAGCAGAGCCCCAGGGGAAGCAGCAGAGCCCTAGGTGAAGGAGCAGAGTCCTGGGGGAAGGAGCAGAGCCCTGGGGGAAGGAGCAGAGCCCCCTGGGGTAAGCAGCAGAGCCCTGGGGGAAGGAGCAGAGCCCCCTGGGGTAAGCAGCAGAGCCCTGGGGGAAGGAGCAGAGCCCCCTGGGGTAAGCAGCAGAGCCCTGGGGGAAGGAGCAGAGCCCTAGGGGAAGCAGCAGAGCCCTGGGGCAAGCAGCAGAGCCCTAGGGGAAGGAGCAGAGCCCCGGGGGAAGGAGCACAGCCCCAGGGGAAGGAGCAGAGCCCTAAGGGAAGCAGCAGAGCCCTGGGGGAAGCAGCAGAGCCCTGGGGGAAGCAGCAGAGCCCTAGGGGAAGGAGCACAGCCCTGGGGGAAGGAGCACAGCCCTAGGGGAAGGAGCAGAGCCCTGGGGGAAGGAGCACAGCCCTGGGGGAAGGAGCACAGCCCTAGGGGAAGGAGCAGAGTCCTAGGGGAAGGAGCACAGCCCTGGGGGAAGGAGCACAGCCCTAGGTGAAGCAGCCTCCCGGCTGCATTCCTGCAGGCTGAGTCAGGGTTTGCAGACACCTCCCACCCCTGCCCCGCGGCTGCAGCTCCTCCTCCTGGCACAGGGCCTGGCAGGACGCTGCCACTCAAGGTCAGGAAGGTGTTTGGGCCCGGGGAAAGAGGGAAGGAGAAGAATGGCTGCCACGGTGGCTTCGGGCTTGGAGCTGCAGTGGATGCCTCTTGCAGGGCTCCTTGCTCCTGCAGGCTGAGGAGGTTCCCCTGGGTGGCCTTTGCCAGCTGCAGCTCTCCCAGGCTCTGTCTGCCAGCAGGCTGCTGCCATGTGGACCCTCTGGGTGTGGTGCCACTGTGCTGACCTTGGGTGGCTGGGCACATGAGTGCTGAGCCCTGGCCCCCATGCTAAGCATGGTCCCATCCAGGTGTTCCAGGCACAGCAGCTCTCCAAAGCAGGAGCCAAGGCAGAAGCAGTGCCTGGCTGGCACCAGGCAGCTAATGCTCCTCTCCTCCGTGGATGCAGGAGGGGCCAACCACCCTCAGGCTGAGATCAGAAAACTTCAGCATCCTTGACTCCAGGACAGGAAGGGAAGTGAGAAAAGGCAACTGAAGAAAGCTTGTCCAAAGAGATGCCCAAAGAAGTGCTTGGGTGAGGCAGCAGAGGTACCTCCCACAGTGGCAGAGGGAGAGACCCAAAGACCATCTTGGAGAGTGGAAACAGCAGAGCTGTGCCCAAGTGCCAGGTGCCAGCTGGGACTGAAACTCTGCCTCTCAGCAGGAATTATCTCCAGTGACCTACTGCCCTCCTAACCAGGGCAGCAGCACTGATCACACCAGGCTGGAGACAAAAGCCAGGAGAAGCTCACAGCCATGCAGCACAGCTCGGTGCCAGACCTCGGTGCCACTAAACTGACTCAGGCTCTCCTGCTTCTTGCTGCTCTTCCTCACCCCCACAGCTGCCCCCTCCCCAGGGTGCTGCACAGGGGTGCCAGGGCAGGTCCTTGGTGCATGGGATCTGCTCAGCTGGCAACGATGAAGTAGCTTTGGGGCAGGTTTTGGACAGGCACCAGAGCTGGGACTGCAGGCTCTGTCTCCTCCAAGCCTTGCCTGCTTCACCCTCCATGAGACTAAGGCAGAGCTGCTGCTTTGTGAATGCTCATCCTCACTGTGAGTCTCTTTGGGCTGCTGTCTGAGTGCTGAGACAGGTGGGGGGCAGAGGGTACCTGCTGGCATCACCCTCCTGGGGGAGTGCAGGGCTCCTGGGCTGGGTCTGAACGCTGCTGTCTCAGTGCTCAGCAGTCTGCCTGGGGTCTCCTGCATTGTGCTCACTGCTGCAGGCCACCTGCCTGCCTCTGGGGGGCTGGGGGGGGGGGTCCTGGCACACCGGGACGTTCCCATCCATGCCCCATGCAGTGCTTCTGTGTGGTTGCAGCCTCGCTGCGCCCCTGCTGAGCTCCTGGCTTTGTGCTCACCACCTCCAGCACCGTTTGGTACAAGCAGCCTCTGCCCTGTGCCGGCAGGACAGAGCTCGACGTGCCCAGCCGGAGGGAAGGGACATCCTCACATGTGGCACCTCCCAGAAGTGTCTGAGCAGCTGACACCGCTCTCCAGTGGCAGGAGTGTCCTTGCAGTGCCTGGCAGTGTCACCTCCAGCCTGGCAGCCTGCCCCCCCAGCCCCAGAGCCTGGCACAGTGTGAGCTCCGGTGCCTGCCCACGGTGCCCTATCTGCCAGCCTGCAGCTGGCAGCCTGCAGCTGGCAGTGGGGAGACAGCCCCAGATCTGCACCCACAGCCAGGAGCTGGCAGGAGCCAAGGCACACAGGGCAGGAGCACCCTGGCTGTGCCCCACCAGCTCTGCTCAGCACTGGGGCTCTGCTTTCCACTCTGTTCTCTGGGGGCCACTCAGCACCCCGTGGGGGCCACTCAGCACCCCGTGGGGGCTGGCAGACCCTGCAGTGCTGTGCCACATCTCAGGCTCAGGGAGCAGCACCAGTTGCATCTCTCTCCCTCTCAGCCCCTCTGCCTGTGGCCAATGCTGGCAGCCCCAGGGTTGCTCCCACAGAGTGAAAGCAGAGAGCTTGTTTGATTTTCTGTGTTCCACCAAGGTGTGAGACTCCTGCAGGCTAGGCAGGACCTGTCCTGCCCCATGAGCAAGCCTCTGTGGCCATGGATTTGGCAGCAGACTGAAGGCACCCTGGTGGGACCAAGAGATCATCTGCCTGCAGTCCACAGGGTCCTCAGGAGGGTGGGGGGATTGTGGCCAGTCCTGGACCTCTGCTTCTCCATCCTGTAGCCCAGATTTTCAGCCTGTGCTGGGTAACTGCAGGCTGCCAGCTGGATGGGGACACAGACAGCAGCATCCTGCTCCTGTGGCCCTGGGGTGCAGCTCTTTTGGGCCAGTGGGCCTAAACCTTCCCAACACCAGTGGCCAAGGTGTCCATGGAGGCCCTGGCTGTGCCTGGCTGTGTCCTCCCTGCCTGTGCAGCACCAGCAGGAGCCCCCTGGTCTGTAAGTGCTGTTCAGCAACAGCAGAAGTCAGAGCATGTCCTGGATGTGCTTGCACCATCCCACTGCTGCATTCAGTGTCCCCCCAGTCTAGGGGCTCCAGGGTCCCATGGCCTGGTGCTGTGGCCTCCAGGAGCCCAGCTCCCTGCTGCTGAGAGGGATGCAAGGTCCAGGGCTTGCTCTGTCCCAGGTGATGCATCTGACCGAGTGGGGCAGGGGGGGAAGTGCCCAATGTGGTGCTCAGGGTGTGACAGGCAGCAGCCCATACCTGTGGGTGTGCTGTCAGGGACAGGGAGGTGAAGAATCTGCCTCAGGCACAAGCCCCAGACAGCTCCAGAAGGGTTCCTGGGCACAGTGTCCCCAGGCACAGGGTCCCCTGGCACAGGGTCTCCAGGCACAGGGTCTCCAGGCACAGGGTCCCCGGGCACAGGGTCTCCAGGCACAGGGTCTACATGCACAGGGTCCCCGGGCACAGGGTCTCCAGGCACAGGGTCTCCAGGCACAGGGTCCCCGGGCACAGGGTCTCCAGGCACAGGGTCTACAGGCACAGGGTCCCCGGGCACAGGGTCTCCAGGCACAGGGTCTCCAGGCACAGGGGCTCCAGGCACAGGGTCTACATGCACAGGGTCCCCAGGCACAGGGTCTCCAGGCACAAGGTCCCCGGGCACAGGGTCCCCAGGCACAGGGTCCCCGGGCACAGGGTCCCCAGGCACAGGGTCTCCAGGCACAGGGTCTCCAGGCACAAGGTCCCCGGGCACAGGGTCCCCAGGCACAGGGTCCCCGGGCACAGGGTCCCCAGGCACAGGGTCTCCAGGCACAGGGTCTCCAGGCACAAGGTCCCCGGGCACAGGGTCCCCGGGCACAGGGTCTCCAGGCACAAGGTCCCCGGGCACAGGGTCCCCTGGCACAGGGTCTCTGGGCACAGGGTCTCCAGGCACAGGGTCTCCAGGCACAGGGTCTCTAGGCACAGGGTCCCCGGGCTCAGGGTCCCCAGGCACAGGGTCCCCGGGCACAGGGTCCCCGGGCACAGGGTCTCTAGGCACAGGGTCTCTAGGCACAGGGTCTCTAGGCAGAGGGTCCCCGGGCTCAGGGTCCCCGGGCTCGGCCTCGCTTCTCCTGTGCCTCTCGCTGTTTTTTTCCGTCCGAGGCAGCTGAGCTCTCTGCGCTGTGACCTTCATCCCCACCCCGGGTGGGGCTCCCAGGGCAGCTGCCGGACGCCGCTGTGCTGCCCCCTGCCCGGCAGCCTGGCAGGCTGTGTCCTGCCCCTCCGGGGGGCGCCGCAGCACCGCCCGGGCGGGGGGATGAGCGGGGGGTCTGGACCCTTCCCCTGGCACCCGTTCAGTGCTGGCTTGGGGCACCAGGAGCAGGTAAATCTCCCCTGCCGGGCCCCCAGAGTGTCCCCCGGGGAGGGCAGGGTCCCCCAGGACGCCCCTGGGCATCGGCGGGGTTGGTGCCCGGGCAGTCCCTGCTGCCCATCCTGCTGCCAGCCCCGGCACAGGCAGCTTGCCCTGCAGGGAGGGCTCCGCAGTGGCAGCAGCTCTGTGCTGTTGGTGGCAGAGGCTGGCAGGGACGTTGCTGGAGGTGCTCAGCGTGGCAGCATCAGGCCCTGCCCGCTGTGGCCAGGGCTGCCAGGGCTGCAGGGAGGGCAGTGGCTGGCAGGGGTGGTGAGGATGAGCTGTCTGGTCTGAAGGGAAGCTGCAGGGGGGCACCAGAGGAGGCCACTCAGAAGACCACATCTGGGTATGGGGTGCAGGTCTGTGGCACTTCTGCAGCCTGTGGTCACCTCTGCCTGCCCCAGCCCTGCCAGGTCCCTCCCACAAAGCTCCCAGCCCATCTGTGACCAGTGCTGGGCACAGAGCTGCCCTCCTGCTGGAGCTGTGGCACTGCAGCACCCTGCTGCCAGGCTTGCAGCCCTGCAGCCCTTGGGGGTGGCATCCCTGGCACGGGGGGGGATCATGCTGAGCACCTGAGCACAGCTGCTGCTCCCTCCTGACAGCTTGCCCAGCAGGCACAAGCCATGGCAGTGCCCAGGGCACAAATCACTTGGACTTGTTCTGAGGCCTTCACAGGATCACAGGCTGCATCAGGCTGGAAGGGACCCTCCAAGGGCCAAGCCCCTGCAGGCAGCAGGGACAGCTCCAGCTAGATCAGGCTGCCCAGGGTCACAGCCAGGCTGCCCTTCAATGGCTCCAGGGATGGAGCCTCAAGCACCTCCCTGGGCAGCCTGTGCCAGTGCCTCCCCACCCTCACAGCAGAGCTTCCTCCTGATGTCCAACCCGACTCTGCCCTGCTCCAGTTCCAAACCCTTGCCCCTGGGCCTATCCCCACAGCCCTTCTGAGCAGTCCCTGCCCAGCTGCCTGCAGCTCCCTTCAGATACTGCAGTGCAGCTCTGAGCTCTCCCTGGAGCCTTCTCTTCTCCAGGCTGCACAGCCCCAGCTCCCTCAGCCTGTCCCCATAGCAGAGCTGCTCCAGCCCTCTGGTCATCTTCATGGCCTCCTCTGGACCCTCTCCAGCAGCTCCAGGTCCTTCCTGTGCTGAAGGCTGCAGAGCTGGCCCCAGCCCTGCAGGTGAGGTCTCCCCAGAGCAGAGCAGAGGGGCAGGATCCCTCTCTCCATCCCTGCCCAAGCTGCTTTGGCTGCAGCCCAGGCTGCCCTTGGCCTCCTGTGCTGCCAGTGCCCATTGCTGGCTCCTGTCCAGCTTCTCCCCCCCTCAGCACCCCAAGTCCTTCCCTGCAGGGCTGCTCTATCTCATCACCCCCAGCCTGCACTGATATCAAGGACTGCCCTACCCCAGGTGCAGGACCTTGCCCTTGGCCTTGTTGAGCCTCAGGCTCTCCTGCTCCCTGTTCCCCACCCTTGGCTGGCTGGGGCAGAGCCTGGCTGGAGCCTTGCTGAGGGCTGCTCTCCATCAGCCTCTGCAGCAGGGTTTTTTCCACTGCTGTTTCCCCAGTGCCCAAGCTCTGGAGGCAGGTGGCACCAGGTCACCCCAGCTGCCCCTCCCTCTGCTGAGAGCAGCGGGGGTGGCAGCCCAGGCACAAGGCACCAGCACAGCCCTCCTGCCCTCAAAGCTTGCCCAGACCTTCCTCCTGCCCTGGAGCCCCAGCTGTGCTCTGGGCTTTGAGCCCCAGGGCTGCAGCAGCAGCTGGGGTTCACCCAGAGCTCCCTGGAAGTGGCTCTAGGAAAGAGGGGGTGAGGCCCCTGGCCTTGCAGCACTGTGCTTCCACAAATGCTCCAGCTGACACCCCCCAAGATTAGAGGGGCAGCTGCAGTGGTCCCTGAGCAGCTGCCACCCCCAACCCAAGCCCCATAAGGCTCTGAAGCCCCCAGGCACGGAGTGGGGGCCTGTAGTGGGATGAGAGAGAGGGCCCAGCTCCCCCTCCCCCACAGAGAGGAAAAGCCCCACGGGTGACTCAGTGGGAGAAGCAAAGGGAAGCTATTTTACAAGCAGTGCAGGGACTGCAGGCTGTACCTGCACAGTGCTCACAATGGATGTACAGAAATACAGCACAGAGGAAACACAGGAAGGAAACTCCCTCCCCCAGACCCAGGAGGGCTCCCCCCATACCCCACACCTCCTTATTTCCCAGAAGGGTTAGGGAGAAGGCACTGAGGGAGAAGCTCTCAGCAGGCCTCCAAGCACGTGCAGGACTGGTGCTTATCTTACCCAAGGAGGCTCTGGCTGGGTGCCCAGGAGCAGCCCAGCTGGAAAGGGAGAAGGAAAGGAACTGAGAAAAACTCCAACTGCACTAAAACGGCAAGCTGCACTCGAGCAACCCAGCAATGAGATCCCTTCAGACCTGCCTCTGCTTGCCAGCGTTCAGCCAGCGTGCCCCAGCAGCGGCACAGCCCCAGACCCTCACAGGGACACTGCAGGGGACTGTGGGGCCTGGCACAGAACCCAGAGGAGCTGTTTGGAGAGCTGGAGGGACTGAGCTGAGACCAGTGGGGAGCCCAAATACCTCATCCCCCCGAGCAGAGCAGGCAGAGGGCTTGGAGACAGCCTGCCCTGTGGATTAAAAGTGGGGCTGGGGAGGAGGGGCTGCCCTGAGCTGTGCTTTTGCCTTTGTGAGCCCTCACGCACGGACAGGGACCCTGGGCTGACTCCCAAGGGGGCTCCAGCAGAGGGGCTGAGCTCCTGACCTCCAGCAGCTCTCAGTGCTCACTGATGGGAGAGTGCTGCCCCTGCCCCATGCTCCCCCTGCCCCACACTGCCCCTGCCCCACGCTGCCCCTGTGTAGTGAAGGATGCTTATGATTAGAATATATTTCTGTATGTGTTAACCCTCCTTTGTCCCCCCCCTCCTTTCTGGAGGCAGCAGGGGGGATCCTGGCGCCACTGAGTCCAGGTAAACAGCCTACCTGGGCGTGGTCTCACCCCTGCAGTACTAGAGGCAGGCTATATGTTTGTTTCCCCAAGTATAGCATATACTCAGGCCACATTTGGTAGCTGGTAGTTCATTGGTTAATGTTTGCGTTGGCAACAGATGCTTATTGGGCCAGTATTCACTGGGGCAAATGGTAAATAGGGGTCGTTTGGCAAATGAGCCCCCCCACCTCGGTGTTGGAGCCTGTGTGTGCGTGCGTGCCAGCCAGTGCTTCGGGAGGCCTCGTGGTCCTTTTGCCACTGTCCCAGCTGTGTGCGGTGCCGTGGACAGCACTCCGTGGGATCAACCGCTGCGTGATCCATCGTAGGAGAAAACCTGGTAGACCGTGTGAACCAGCGTTGCTGACCTGCCACTACCCCCCCTCTGAGCGAGGAATTTTGTATCCTGGGAGAGAACAGCAGAGCCACGCGGTGCGGCCACGCGGCCAGCACCATTTCCTGCCTCCTTATTACGGCACATCCGTGCCACGTTGTCTAGATTATAAACATTACTGAGGAAAGACTCCATGAAGTTCTCAGCTTGTGAGTAAGCCAAGCCCTTTGTAGAGCTTCGTTTAGGATAGCGTTTATATTGCTCCGGGTGGAGGGTTGCCGGTCACTGACCAACCCCTCCCCCGCCACTCTCTGACTCAGTTTAGGTTCTAAGTTCTGTGAATCATTTTGGTTTAAATGCCCATACATAACATTCTGTAAAGATAGTTCCACTAACCGAATATTGATACCTGTGAAGGGCGATTGTAAATACCCCGTTACAGAGTTTGTATATATATAAATAAACTTATTATTTTTCGTTGATGGATCTGCCGTGCATTTCTGAGGGCATATCCACGACATTAGTGGCGCAGTGCAAGGGTTATCCGATAAGTGACTATCTCTACAGAATGGGATACGTAATAAAACGATCCGATATGCAATGGGCTATAGAAAACCTGACAAATCCGGATCAAATCACCACGAAATTATCCGAATACGTGGTCGAGCTATGCGCTGATCCAACCGCAATAACCGAGGAGAGAGTTACTGCGATCGGGGCTTGCATAATGCGAGCACAAGACGAATTTACAGCATTAGAGGAAAAGATTAAAAAACTTGAGGGAAAAAATAACTTCCTGGAAAGAGAGTTAGGAAAGTCTGAGGCACAAAATGATAAACTTCATAACTTGTTAACGTTGCAAATTAAAGAAAGCAACGCTACTATGAAGGTATTAGCGGGATCAGACAGAGACTCTGTTTCAAGCCTTCCTGGGATCTCCCAACCGCCTAGCCCCGAGCAGCCCCGCGACCACGATGTCGCGCCCAGAGCCGGCTCTCCCGTACAGTCCTTTTACGAATTACCCCCACCGCAGTCTCGCGGAAAGGACAGAAAGGTAGCGAACCCCACCGTAGCACAGGACTTTAGACCCACGGTCCCCTTGGACCTGCCGAGACTCCGAACACTGCAAAGCCCGAGTCCCGATTCACTCGCTCAGCCCAGCACGTCAGCAGCAGCGCGTGAATTAAATTCGCCTGACAATAGTGCTCCGAGAAGCGAAGCCCGGAAAAAATCCCGTAGCTACCGAACGGAGAGAAACCCATCTGACCGGGACGATACGGATTACAGTTCGGAAGATGAACCCATACGGATGAAAGCCGTGCATTTACGTCCCGTTCTTAAAGAGCAATACACGGACGGCCGCCGTGGCCGAGGGACAACAACTACCTCTGTTCGCCCGTACAGCGGAGCAAAGCTTCGGGACCTGCAGGAGACGTTTGCACGAGAACCGGACGAGTCGGTAACAGACTTTTTGTATCGCGTTATGGAATTGGGTGGGGATACAATTATTTTGGACCGTAATGAAGCAAAAGGCTGTTCATGGGGTCATGAAGTATTTTTGGGCATGGGTCCAGAGGGATACCACTCGTTAACTTCCCGTGTCGCTCACTGGGCTGGAAGTTTAGATCCTATAGATAGAGACGAACCCACCGAAGTGAGGGTTACCAGTTCGGCCGAACTCACTGCCGCGATTAAAAAGTTGGCGTGCGTTCAAGCAATGTACGATCGCGGGGCATATCCTTCCCCACTAGATGCCCCAATTAACCCAGTGCGACTTAAAATCCTAATCCGTGGTCTGCCGCCGGGTCTGAAAAATGTATGTGATGCCAAAAAGGAGGAAATTGAACGAGTAGTCGAAAGGAATATGGCCTCTACTAATTCCCGGGAACACCAATTAACTTGGGAAGAGCTTCTGATGGCATTATCCCACAAGGGCCGAGACTTGGGCTACTCTGATCATACGCTCATGGCCAAGACTCCCAGCGACAGACACCATACTGGTTTCAAAGGCAACCACGCGGCGACACCGCGGGGGAAAAAGCAGGAAGTGCGCCACACTAAGACATCCCCTACTGCAACTTCTTCGGGTTCAAGCAGCAGCCCGGAGTCAGATCGCCGTCACTCGGGAAGTCCCAGAGGGAGAAATTCTGACCGCTGGAGAGATAAACGGCGTACTTCTAATAGATCATTTTCACCCAGAGAGAAATGGTATCGGCTAGCACTGTCTTTGAATGTACCTGAATCCTTAATAGCGACATTACCAACGAGACTGTTAAAAGGCGTAGTGCTGAGCATACAAAATAAATCTGGCAGCTGGGAAGAGGACGACTACCGAAGTGACCGCCGCGGCAAGGGGAAGAATGAAGCTGGAAGCAGCAGTCCTAGAAGTGTTTCACCCAGCAAGGATGCTAACCCCTTCATACCTCGCCGCCAGAGCCCAGATAAAAAGCCAAAAAACTAGACACAGCGGTGACTGTTCCAGGCCTCACTCATCGCTTTGTTAATACTTGTCAATGGTCTGAGGATCCAGAGCCTTTCATTTTGATTCCCACTGGACCTACTCGAACGGCTGTAAAATTCCTTATTGACACTGGGGCGCAAATCAGTGTTTTGAATGTGCAACAAGCTAAACGCTTGAAGATCCTGCCATCCCGGAAAAGGATTAAGATACAGGGTGTTACAGGAATGCCTCATACGTGCCATTTAGCCAAAACAAGGTTGTGGCTTCCTGGTGACAAGCGGAGTACCCTGGTAGAAGTTGCCCTGAGTCCGTACCCCGAGAACATCCTTGGATTTGATGTTTTAGCTGGCAAACGGTGGCATCTCCCTAACGGTACCCTGTGGTGCTTTGGCTCCTATGGAGTAGGAGCAAAAGGGACTGAAACCGCTTGGGTAGGCACTCTCCAAATTGCTCCACCCTTACCCAAATCAAGTATCACATGTGTTGCACAGTATTCCCTACCAGCAGCAGCCAGACAAGGCATCACTGAGGTGATTGCAGACCTGGAAAAGAGACAAATCATTACCAGGACACACTCGCCCTATAACTCACCAGTGTGGCCAGTGCGTAAACCTGATGGACGATGGAGACTCACCATTGACTACAGGAGGCTCAATAGCAACACGCCCCCTCTCACCGCTGCAGTCCCAAGCCTGACATCCATCGTGACAGCAATCCAAGCTGCGTCACATACTTGGATGGCTTCACTGGACATTAAGGACATGTACTTTATGATCCCTCTACGTGAGGAGGATAAACCACAGTTTGCTTTCACATGGCAAGGTTCCCAATACACCTTCAATCGTCTTCCCCAGGGGTACAAGCACTCAGGAACCATTGCACACAACTCCTTAGCAGCACTGTTAGACACCATTGAAGTCCCAAAAGATGTAAGTGTCTACCAGTACATAGATGACATCTTTGTTGGGGGAAACGACGAAGGTAAGGTGGGTTCAGTAGCTGCAGCGATCTGGGACCTTTTGACCAAAAATGGGTTACAGGTTCCACAAGCTAAATGTCAAGGCCCGAGCCAAGAAATTAAATTTCTTGGATCCTGGTGGGTAGCAGGAGCAATATCAGTGCCAGAGGATGCTCTTGAGGCTATTGAAAAGGGCCAACTTCCCAATAACAAAAGGGAGCTTCAGCGGCTCTTGGGTACCTTGGGTTACTGGAGAAAACATATTCCAGGTTTCTCAGTAATTGCTCGTCCCCTCTATGACCTGCTTAAAAAGAGCAGAGTCTGGGACTGGACCCCAAGGCATACTGAAAGCCTAAAGGTTTTGAAGGACGAATTAAAGGCTTACCAGAAATTGGGCCCTTTGCACCCACATGACCCCTTAAGGGCAGAATGGGGTTTCTCTGAACATGCTTCCTACTGTGGGATTTTTCAAAGGGGACCTAAAGGCCCAAACAGAGCCCTTTTATTCTCTTCAACAGCATTCAAAGATGCTGAAAGGAGATACTCTGAATGGGAGAAGGGACTCCTGTCTCTGACCCGAGCTGTCAAAGAGGCAGAGAAGCTGCGCACTACGCAGGATATCGTAGTGCAAGGTCCATTCTCTCTGCTCAAAGCAATCCTCAATGGAACCCCACCACCAGAAGGAATTGCTCAGAAGGCTACCGTAAGAAAATGGTATGCCTATCTGGAAGGGATGGCTCAGCTTATGCCTCTAAGAGAAGGGCCCACAAAAGTATCCAAATTGCAGCAGCCCATCAACCCACATACTATCCCACTGTGCCAGCCCTACAAGCCATCTCCTATTCAGGTAGCACCTGAACTGACTGCCGATGCCAATACTGAGGGAGTGTGGTTCACAGATGCATCTGCCCAAAGGGTAGAATCACAGTGGCATTACAAGGCTGCAGCACTGGAGATTGGCACAGACAGGACTGTCATTGAAGAGGGCGAAGGCAGTGCCCAAGTGGGAGAACTGCGTGCCCTTATGCTAGCTGTGGAAAATGGTGCAGAGACCATATACACTGATTCATATGCTACTTTCAAAGGTGCCACAGAATGGATTTGCCAGTGGGAAGCAAACCAGTGGATAGTTGGCAATACCCCAGTTTGGAGGGCAACCGACTGGCAAAGACTACTAGAGATAAGTCGAGCCAGGACCATCAAAGTAGGATGGGTAAAGGGACACTGCAGGAAGCAAACCCCTGCTGCTACTTGGAATCAACAAGTAGATCACTTAGCAAAAATCAGCGTAGTTGATTGTGAGGAAAAGGAGTGGGAGCGATTGGCTGAGTGGCTACATATTAAAAGAGGTCACTCAGGTAAGTCAGACCTTTACTACGAATGCAGATCCAGGGGGTGGCCAGTTTCTTTGACCACATGCGAAACCATAGTTTCAGCCTGCCCTCAGTGCCAGATCAGATTAAAAGCTAACCATCCCGGTCTGGCTCCAGCCCAGCATATCAAGAAAGACAAAGTGCTATGGAGCACATGGCAGATTGATTATGTTGGTCCCCTCCGACCCTCACATGGGAAAAAATACATACTGGTAGGGGTAGAAGTGGTTTCAGGCTTAGTCATGGCCACTGCTACTAGCACTGCTTCAGGAGCTCAAACCATTGAAACTCTAAAGGATTGGTTCAGCATTCTGCCTATGCCTGAACATATTCAGAGTGATAATGGTTCACATTTCACCTCAACCTCAGTCCAAGACTGGGCCCGAGGGGAAGGAGTCAAATGGACATTTCATACTCCATATTATCCCCAGGCAAATGGCATAGTGGAGAGGGCAAATGGCCTCATTAAGAAACATGCAAATGTTTCAAGGAGTAATTGGGATAAACGCCTGCCTTCTGCAGTTTTCATTGTAAACAACCGATGGGGGAATTATGGCAGCCCCAAAGTCAAGGCATTTTGCCCTGCTGACCCAGTTAGGGATGTCAGCCACATGCCAGGGGAGGCAAAGGATGAACACCCACATTCCGTAACACAGATGCAGGTGGGCCAACCAGTGTTAGTGAAACTGCCTTCTATCGGGATTGTACCCATGACACTGGCTAAGCCCAGGGGTCTATACGCTTGGGAGGCTACTGACATCAATGGAAAAACTCATCGCATAAGTGCTCGGTGGGTCGTTCCAAATTACTAACTGTCAAGCCCGGCTTTAAACACCGTGGCCAGTTTTGTTTCTCCACAGAATGACAACGGTTCCAGTGAACAGATTATCCTGGAAAGGAAGACCCGTCTCGGGAGTAACAGGGATCCACCGCCGGTCAGGGGGTGGAGACTAGAAAACACTAAGGTCACCAATACTGACCTTAGACTTAAGGAGTTCTATACTGTGTTGTAGCATGCTTTGTTTAGAGTACAGTTGTACACTTCTGAGATATATATATGTATGCATGATGTTCTTGTGATGTTTCTATATAATGTTTAATTCATCCTTGGTAGAGTTTAATTATAGAGTAATATTTGCCCACATATACTTGCCCATAAGCAGGGGGTGGAATGTAGTGAAGGATGCTTATGATTAGAATATATTTCTGTATGTGTTAACCCTCCTTTGTCCCCCCCCTCCTTTCTGGAGGCAGCAGGGGGGATCCTGGCGCCACTGAGTCCAGGTAAACAGCCTACCTGGGCGTGGTCTCACCCCTGCAGTACTAGAGGCAGGCTATATGTTTGTTTCCCCAAGTATAGCATATACTCAGGCCACATTTGGTAGCTGGTAGTTCATTGGTTAATGTTTGCGTTGGCAACAGATGCTTATTGGGCCAGTATTCACTGGGGCAAATGGTAAATAGGGGTCGTTTGGCAAATGAGCCCCCCCACCTCGGTGTTGGAGCCTGTGTGTGCGTGCGTGCCAGCCAGTGCTTCGGGAGGCCTCGTGGTCCTTTTGCCACTGTCCCAGCTGTGTGCGGTGCCGTGGACAGCACTCCGTGGGATCAACCGCTGCGTGATCCATCGTAGGAGAAAACCTGGTAGACCGTGTGAACCAGCGTTGCTGACCTGCCACTACCCCCCCTCTGAGCGAGGAATTTTGTATCCTGGGAGAGAACAGCAGAGCCACGCGGTGCGGCCACGCGGCCAGCACCATTTCCTGCCTCCTTATTACGGCACATCCGTGCCACGTTGTCTAGATTATAAACATTACTGAGGAAAGACTCCATGAAGTTCTCAGCTTGTGAGTAAGCCAAGCCCTTTGTAGAGCTTCGGTTAGGATAGCGTTTATATTGCTCCGGGTGGAGGGTTGCCGGTCACTGACCAACCCCTCCCCCGCCACTCTCTGACTCAGTTTAGGTTCTAAGTTCTGTGAATCATTTTGGTTTAAATGCCCATACATAACATTCTGTAAAGATAGTTCCACTAACCGAATATTGATACCTGTGAAGGGCGATTGTAAATACCCCATTACAGAGTTTGTATATATATAAATAAACTTATTATTTTTCGTTGATGGATCTGCCGTGCATTTCTGAGGGCATATCCACGACACCCTGCCCCACACTGCCCCTGCCCCATGCTGCCTCTGCCCCACGCTGCCCCTGCCCCACGCTGCCCCTGCCCCATGCTCCCCCTGCCCCATGCTGCCCCTGCCCCACGCTGCCTCTGCCCCATGCTGCCCCTGCCCCACGCTGCCCCTGCCCCACGCTGCCCCTGCCCTGGGCCCTCAGTTCCTGCCCTGGACAGGCCATGCCTGGGGCTGGCAGCACCTCCCGGTGCCAGGCACCGGCCCAGGGAGAGCCTGCAGGGCCCTGTGGTGAGCCACGAGAGGAGGCCCTGGGAGCTCCCCTCCTGCTGTGGCCCCAGGAGCTTCCCCACTGCCCCTTTGGCTTCCCTGCTGCCCTGGAGGGCTGATGGTGTGCTTCAGAGCAGTGCCCGCGGGGAATGCTGCCCACAGGAGCAGAGCCAGCAGCCCACAGCAGGGCTGGCAGAGCCAGCTGCAGTGTGCCAGCTGCAGTGTGCCAGCTGCAGTGTGCCAGCTGCAGGCAGTGCCAGCTGCAGTGTGCCAGCTGCAGTGTGCCAGCTGCAGGCAGTGCCAGCTGCAGTGTGTCAGCTGCAGTGTGCCAGCTGCAAACAGTGCCAGCTGCAGTGTGCCAGCTGCAAACAGTGCCAGCTGCAGTGTGCCAGCTGCAGTGTGCCAGCTGCAGGCAGTGCCAGCTGCAGGCTGTGCCAGCTGCAGTGTGCCAGCTGCAGTGTGCCAGCTGCAGTGTGCCAGCTGCAGGCAGCTCAGTGCTGTGCAGGAGCTGAGAGGCTTCCCTGGCTTCTGCACCCAGATGTCCCCAAGCTGTGCTGGTCAAACCTCTCAGGCTGCTTCAGCCAAAGGCCTCCACCCCTTGGGCTGCCCCAGTGCATGCCTGGGCTCCCAGCTGGCATCCCCAGGCTGGGGGCCAGACACCAGCCCAGAGGCTCTCTGCTCAGCAAACTCTTCCCTGTCCCAGCCCAGAGCCACAGACTCCTGAGGCTGTTTCTCAGGGGCTGAGTCTGGGGGCTGCAGGCCTCTGCCTGGGGGCTGCAGGCCTCAGCCTGGGGGCTGCAGGCATCTCCCTGGGGGCTGCAGGCCTCAGCCTGGGGGCTGCAAGACTCAGCCTGGGGGCTGCAGGCATCTGCCTGGGGGCTGCAAGCCTCTGCCTGGGGGCTGCAAGACTCTGCCTGGGGGCTGCAGGCATCTCCCTGGGGGCTGCAAGCCTCTGCCTGGGGGCTGCAGGCATCTCCCTGGGGGCTGCAGGCATCTCTCTGGGGGCTGCAGTCATCTGCCTGGGGGCTGCAAGACTCAGCCTGGGGGCTGCAGGCATCTCCCTGGAGCTGCTTTAGCAGACTGCAGGCTTTGCACTGGGACCCAGGGCAGGCCTCTCCCTACATTAGAATAGAATAGAATAGAATAGAATAGAATAGAATAGAATAGAATAGAATAGAATAGAATAGAATAGAATAGAATAGAATAGACCAGGTTGGAAGAGACCTTCAAGATCATGGAGTCCAACCTATCATCCAACACCACCTAATCAACTAACCCATGGCACCAAGCACCCTATCAAGTCTCCTCCTGAACACCTCCAGGGATGGGGACTCCACCACCTCCCTGGGCAGCCCATCCCAATGGGCAATCACTCTCTCTGTGTAAAACTTCCTCCTGACCTCCAGCCTGAACCTCCCCTGGCAATTGTTCCAAACATTCTGTTCAACCCTCCCAGTTTTAGCAAGTCAATAAAACCCACATCCCCCCTGAGCCCCGCTGGGGCCTGGGGGCAGCCCTCAGCAGCACATCCAAACCAATCTGCTGGGAGCAGCAGCAGCCTGCGGTGTCTCTGCCTTGCACCTCGCCCCAGGCCTGCTGGGAGCTCCGGGAGCGAGGGAGGGGAGCAAGAGAAGCAGCTCAGGCTGCCTGGGCAGTGCCCCCTGTGTGACAGAGCCTGTCTGAGGTCACTCCCACGCCACTGAGGTGTCACCTTGCCCCAGTGAACTCTGCTGCTGTCTTCAGGCAGCTCCATGACACACTCCAGCCTTGTGCAACGCCCATGAAACGAAACTAAACACAGCTGCTGGCAGGAGAACTCCTCCCAGCCCCTCTGCTGGCACCCAGCACCCTGCCAGGCAGGCCAGCAGTGCACCAAGGGCTCCCTCCTCTGAGCTGATGTGGGCACTGAGCAAACCTCACCCTCGGAGCTCCTGCACCGAGCCCTGCCTTGCCTCTGCTCCTCCTTGCCCAGATGGGCACCAGGCAGCAGTGAGCCTCACTAAGGGGCAGTGGCATCGCCCCCTGGCCCTCACATGAGGACTGATGTCACCATCTCCCCTCCCTGGCCTTGCAGAGGGAGATGGGATCAGCACTGGGGGCTCACTGAGCAGCAATTTGTGGTCCCTGTCCTTCAGTTAACCAAACTGTTCAAATGCTGTCAATGCTTGGCTGGCAAGCTGCCCATGCCCTGGCTCTGCTGGCATCTCCACACCTGGGCACAGCATTGTGCCCCATGCTGACTGGACACAGCTCAGCTCCTCTGGGGATTGTTCTCCACTGAAGAGAACATTTGGCTCATTTTAGGCAGAGAATGGTGGGTCAAGACCAGAGTGGTGATGGACGCTGGAATTGGTCTCCTGGCTCTGGGTCCTCATCACAAGACCTGCAGAGGCTCCAGAGGAGGCCACAGAGATGCTCAGAGTCTGCAGAACCTTCCTGTGGGGCCAGGCTGGGAGAGCTGGGGCTGTGCAGCCTGGAGAGGAGAAGGCTCCAGGGAGACCTCAGAGCAGCCTTGCAGGACCTGAAGGGCTCCAGGAGAGCTGGGGAGGGACTTGGGCCAAGGGCTGGGAGTGCCAGGCTGAGGAACAATGGCTTTGAGCTGGGAGAGGAGAGACTGAGAGTGGAGAGGAGGAAGAAATTGTTGAGAGTGAGGCTGGGGAGGCTCTGGCACAGGCTGCCCAGGCAGGCTGTGGCTGCTCTCTCCCTGGAGGTGTTCAGGACCAGGCTGGATGAGGCCTGGAGCAGCCTGTGCTGGTGGGAGGTGTCCCTGCCCATGGCAGGGGGCTGGAGCTGGGTGACCTTTGAGGTCCCTTCCAACCCAACCACTCTGTGACTCTGAACAGATTTCCTTTGTGTCCCTTGCAGAGCAGCTGAAGCAACCTGCAGCCCACAGCAGTCCTGGGTGTTCTTCAGGCTGCCACTCAGCTCAGACTGAGACATTGTCCCTGTGTGCCAGGTGGCCTTCACTGGCAGTGGGCCAGAGGCCAGCCTGAGACTCCTGCAGCCCTCAGCCTCTCCTTGGAAATAGCCAAATGCTGCTCGAAGCTCAGAGTGAAACAGCAGCAGCCAGCTGCAGCAGAGTCAGCGTGAGAAAGGGCAGCACCAGGCACAGCTGCCAGCTCCTCCCTGGGCAGGAGGCACCTCAAGCAAAAGCAGGTGTGCCTCTAAGTCTGTGGCCTTTGCTGATCAGCTGCCAGGCACAAGGCTCCTGTGCAGGAGGGGGCAAGGACTTGCCCTTGGCTAAGCCAAAGGATTTGAGAACAGCCCCATCTGGGGATCAATACAGCTTGGGGTCTGATTTGTTGGAGAGCAGCTCTGGGAAAGGGACCTGGCAGTCCTGGTGGACAGCAGGGTGACCATGAGCCAGCAATGTCCCCTCCTGGACAGAGGACCAGTGGCATCCTGGGGTGCATCAAGTGTGGCCAGCAGGTCAAGGGAGGTTCTCCTTCCCTTCTACTCTGCCCTGGGGAGGCCACATCTGCAGTACTGTGCCTGGTCCTGGGCTCCCTGATTCAAGGAGGACCTCAGGGAACTGCTGGAGAGGCTGCAGCAAAGGGCTGCAAAGCTGCTGAGGAACAGCTCTGGGATGGGGAGAGGCTGAGAGAGTTGGGGCTGTGCAGTCTGGAGGAGAGCAGCCTGAGGGGCATCTGATCAATGCTGATCAATACTTCCAGGTGCCAGGAGGATGGGGCCAGGCTTGGTTCAGAGGTGCCCAGGGACAGGACAAGGGGCAGTGGGCACAGACTGAACATCAGAAGTTCATCTGAACGTGAGGAGGAACTTCTGTAGTGGAAGGGTGAGGGAGCCCTGGAGCAGGCTGCCCAGAGAGGTGGTGGAGTCTCCTCTGGAGACATTGAAAACTCCCCTGGAGGTGTTCCTGGGAGCCCTGCCCTGGCTGACCCTGCCCTGGCAGAGGGCTGGACTGGATGATCTCCAGAGGTCCCTTCCAACCCCTCTCACTCTGTGGTTCTGTGAGAGCAAAGTTTCCTCCTGCCCCTCTGTGGAGGGATGTGGGGCAATAGGAGTCTCTGCCAGCCCAGATGCAGTGCCTGAGCACCAAAGGCCAGCGGGGTGCCCTGTGATTGGGAGCAGGAGCAGTGCCCTGCTGAGACTCCTGTCAGCCCATGTCCTGCTAGCTGTGGTCATGCTCACCTGGAAGGGGCAGCCTCTGGGGTCTGGGACTTCCCTGTGGTGACTCCAGTGGCAGCAGCTCTCTCAGCTCCCAGTGACACAGTAGGAGTCCCATGTCCCCCTCAGTGCTCCATGGGGTCAGCCCAGAGCTGCTTCTGGCTCTGGGGGGAGCAGGCACAGTGCCAGACAGAGACTGCAGTGGGGTCCCAGCTAGGACAGAGCTGCTGCTTGGTGGCTGCCATGGGCTGAGGCTTCCCAGCCCGTGCCACTGCCAGAGCAAGGGAGGGACAGATTCCTTAAGCTGCCCGGGGCTGGAGCAGCCTCACTGCTTCCATCCTGGTGTTTATCTCCATGGGCTGCCTGGGTGCCACAGGGCATGTCCCCGGAGGGCACTCACAGTCAGGAGAGGTGACAGCACAGGAGGCAGCACAGGGTGGGGAGCAGGAGCCTAGGGCAGAGCAGTGGTGATGGGCACGGGGAGGAGCTGCAAGTGGGGAAGGCTGATGTCTGTAGGGAGATGATGGCTATGGGGAAGGAGTCTTAGGGATCAGGGACCTCAGTGCTGTTTAAAGCCCTGACCCAGGGTGGAAGTCAATAGGAAAAGCAGCAACAAACCTTGGAAGTGCTGGGCCGGCAGATCTGACACTCCAGGGTGGCAAGGAGCAGCACCCGAGGCCAGCCAGGCCTTCCTCTTGCCCTCCCACGGAGGGAAGCCCCAGGGAGGTGCTGTGGCCATTCGAGGGGATCCTGAGTCCAGACTGAGTGTGCAGGGGCCGTGCCACACCGGGCCCAGGGCCAGACCTCAGGCATCCTTCGTGCCCGGGAGACCTCGGGTGGGAAGAGCTGAGCTCTTCCATCTCAGTGGAAGCAGTGGGCATCTTTGGTCCGGTTTGTCCTGGGAGGCTGTCCCCACGCCGCTGGCAGCTTCCCCGGAGCGGGTGGTGACCAGCAGAGGGCTCGGCGCCGCCGCTTTTATTCCGCCCGCAGCGCCCCGGAGCGCAGAGGAGCCCCGGAGCCGGGCACAGAGCAGCCCCGGAGCGCAGAGCAGCCCCGGAGCCGGGCACAGAGCAGCCCCGGAGCCGGGCACAGAGCAGCTCGGGAGCTGGGCACAGAGCAGCCCCGGAGCCGGGCACAGAGCAGCCCCGGAGCGCAGAGCAGCCCCGGAGCCGGGCACAGAGCAGCCCCGGAGCCGGGCACAGAGCAGCTCGGGAGCTGGGCACAGAGCAGCCCCGGAGCCGGGCACAGAGCAGCCCCGGAGCCGGGCACAGAGCAGCCCCGGAGCGCAGAGCAGCCCCGGAGCCGGGCACAAAGAAGCCCCGGAGCCGGGCACAGAGCAGCCCCGGAGCCGGGCACAGAGCAGCCCCGGAGCCGGGCACAGAGCAGCCCCGGAGCGCAGAGCAGCCCCGGAGCCGGGCACAGAGCAGCCCCGGAGCCGGGCACAGAGCAGCCCCCGGAGCCGGGCACAGAGCAGCCCCGGAGCGCAGAGCAGCCCCGGAGCCGGGCACAGAGCAGCCCCGGAGCCGGGCACAGAGCAGCCCCGGAGCGCAGAGCAGCCCCGGAGCCGGGCACAGAGCAGCCCCCGGAGTCGGGCACAGAGCAGCCCCGGAGCCGGGCACAGAGCAGCCCCCGGAGTCGGGCACAGAGCAGCCCCGGAGCCGGGCACAGAGCAGCCCCGGAGCCGGGCACAGAGCAGCCCCGGAGCGCAGAGCAGCCCCGGAGCCGGGCACAGAGCAGCCCCCGGAGTCGGGCACAGAGCAGCCCCGGAGCCGGGCACAGAGCAGCCCCGGAGCCGGGCACAGAGCAGCCCCCGGAGCCGGGCACAGAGCAGCCCCGGAGCCGGGCACAGAGCAGCCCCCGGAGCCGGGCACAGAGCAGCCCCGGAGCCGGGCACAGCCGCTGCTGCTCCCCTGCGCCTGCAGCCCCGGGGCCCCTGCTTGGGGCTCTGCCCCCCGCCTCACGCTGTCTTCGGAGGGCACAGAGGGCACCATGGCTTCGCTGCCACTTCTCCTGCTGCTGCTGCTGGCACCAGGGGCTGCGGCCACACAAGGCAGGGATGGGCATCCTGGCGAAGGCAGAGCCCACCATGGGCAGGGAGCGGATGGGGGCAAGGCTCTGCCGGCTCCCCAGGCCAGTCCGGGGCTGAGGAAGGAGAGGCTGCGCCGGGGCACAGAGGAGGACTCCAAGTCGGTGCAGCAGTACGTGCCAGGGGTGCGGGTCGAGTTCCCACGGCCCTTCAACTCTGCCAGCCTGCATCCCACCAGGGCCCTGCTGCCATCCAGCACTGACCCTGCTGAGCAGCAGCAGGGGGTCCCCACGGATGGGCAGGGGGCCGAGCTGCAGACCAAGCTGACGACGGCGCCTGGCCGGCGGCGGCAGATGCAGAACCCTCTGTACCCGGTGACGGAGAGCTCCTACAGCGCCTACGCCGTCATGGGGCTGGCCCTCCTCGTCTTCGCCGTGGGCATCGTCGCCAACCTCTCTGTCATGTGCATCGTGTGGCACAACTACTACATGAAGAGTGCCTGGAACTCCATCCTGGCCAGCCTGGCTTTCTGGGACTTCCTTATCCTCTTCTTCTGCCTTCCCGTGGTCATCTTCAACGAGATCACCAAGAAGAGGCTGCTGGGGGACGTGTCCTGCCGCATCGTGCCCTTCGTGGAGGTAAGGGGGCACAGGGCCCTGGGGGGCACAAGGACTCTCTGCCCTCTTGCTTGGAGGGCAGTCTGTGCTGCTTGTGGCCTGGCACAAGGGCTGTGTGCCCCAGAGACCCCAACTGTGGGGCACAGCAAGGAGCTGAAGGATGGTGCCAACATTGACCTTCCCTTTGCCTCTGCCTTGGGCCAGTCCTGAGGCTCTGCAGCCAGCAACGACACTGCCAGAGCTGGGAAGAGCTCATGAAACCTTCCTTTGTTTACCCAGCACAGGCACTCCTGTCCGTGGGGTCCCTCTGTCTGTCCCTGCCCCAGCCTGACACCACCCACCCTGTGCTCTCAGCCCCGGCGTGTGCTGACCCAGCACTGGCCCTGGTGGGATGCTGAGGACGACCCCAAGGCAGGGGGCTGCAGGTGGGGCAGTGCTGAGCAGCACTGGGATGGCAGAGCCCAGGAATTAGGTTTGGGAACTTGAGCTCTTTGCTTGTCCTCAAGCCTCATGTCTGATGGGTTGGCCATATCTGGGCTGAGCTGGGTACCCACTGAGAAGGCTTCAGGCACTGGCAGGGGAAGGCAGAGAGGGCAAGAACAGCCCAGATGGCATCACTCTGCGTGGTCCTGCTCTTGGGCTGGGTACAAACCCTCCCTGTGGGCATCTCAGGAGGGTCTGGGGTCAGGCTGCTCCCTTCTGTGCCACAAACAGACCCAGCTTGCCCATCTGTGTTGTCTGGAGTCCAGAGCCTCAAGGTGTAAACATCAGGCTGGGACTGATCAGAGGCAGTGCCAGGCCCCTGGAGACCCTCTTAGGCTGGGTCAGGTCAGAAGGATTCAAAACCTGCCAGCCCCATGGTCAGTGCCCTGACAGCACACAGGGACCAGCTGCAGGCTTCTCCTGGAGGCCCTGGCTGGGGGCTGCTGCCCTGGCTCTCCCCAGAGCTGAGGCTGTGTGGGAGCACTGGCACCCTGTGACACCCATGCCAGGCCAGTCCTGGCCTCCCAGGGCGGTCACCAGAGTTGAGAGCTGGGTTCCCATTGTCACCAGAGTGCTCAGTGCCTCTCAGCAGGAGCCAAGCCTGCTCAGCCAGCAGGAGCTGCCCCTTTCTAAAGGTCTCTGCCCTGTCCCCATCCTCCACCTCACAGCCACTGGCAGGGACTCAGAGAGGGGCAGGAACACAGAGCCACATGGGCCAGGACAGGCTCAGTGCCTGGGGAAGGATGGGAAGGGGATGTGCCCAGACCAGGCCTCTCCCTGAGGATGATCTCCCAGGACCTGTCTCTGGGTTGCTCATGGTCCCTGGCCACATCCCAGTGGGAGACCCCTGAGGGTGGCATCTTCAGGCACAGGGTGCCCTTGGGGAGCATGAGGGATGTTGGAGCTGCTGCAGGATGGGCAGGGAGCCACAGCCCAGCCAGGCACAGCCTCAGGCATGGTCCATCTAGGAAGCTACTCCTGCTCTGGCCCCTCAGCTGCCAATCCTGCCCTGCCCTCCTGCTTCTGGGAGGGCAGAAAGGGGCTTCAAGGCTTTTCTGTTCACCTGGGGGACCCAGCACCAGGAACCCTTCATCCTGGGTGGGCATGGCCAGGTTAGAGCTGAATCCCCAGCAAAGAGCCAGCCATGCAAGGGGACATCAGCCTGCAGTCCAGGAGCTGGTGCTCAGCCATCCTGCTTGGTGCTGTGCTGGCACTGCAGGCTGCTGGGTGAACTCTGCAAGGAGCAAACCTTCTGCCCTCTGCTTTGTACCTACTCAAATGCTCTGTGAGGGGGCACCAAGGCAGGGTTTGGAGCAGAGCTGGCTGCACAGGCTCATGGTGACAGGCAGTGCACAGGGATGTGCCTGGGGTGACCACTGGCACCAGCCACATCCCTGCCAGGGCACTGGGCAAGGATGCTCTGCCACACCTCAGTTATGTGCCAGGACCAAGGGGATCAGAAGAGACAGAAAAATCCTGGAGGGTGTAGGGCAAGAGGAGAGCAGCACAGCAGTGCTGGAAGGCTGCAGATGCCAGCCAGGGAGCTGGGCAAGTGCACTGGGTGCTGGTCGTGGGGCAGAGCAAGGGTGCTGGGTGCTGGGTGCTGGTTGTGGGGCAGAGCAAGGGTGCTGGGTGCTGGCCATGGGGCAGAGCAAGGGTGCTGGGTGCTGGGTGCTGGTCGTGGGGCAGAGCAAGGGTGCTGGGTGCTGGCCATGAGGCAGAGCAAAGGTGCTGGGTGCTGGGTGCTGGTCGTGGGGCAGAGCAAGGGTGCTGGGTGCTGGCCATGAGGCAGAGCAAGGGTGCTGGGTGCTGGTTGTGGGGCAGAGCAAGGGTGCTGGGTGCTGGTCGTGGGGCAGAGCAAAGGTGCTGGGTGCTGGTCATGGGGCAGAGCAAGGGTGCTGGGTGCTGGGTGCTGGCCATGAGGCAGAGCAAAGGTGCTGGGTGCTGGTCGTGGGGCAGAGCAAAGGTGCTGGGTGCTGGTCATGGGGCAGAGCAAGGGTGCTGGGTGCTGGGTGCTGGTCATGGGGCAGAGCAAGGGTGCTGGGTGCTGGCCATGGGGCAGAGCAAGGGTGCTGGGTGCTGGGTGCTGGTTGTGGGGCAGAGCAAGGGTACTGGGTACTGGCCATGGGGCAGAGCAAGGGTGCTGGGTGCTGGTCGTGGGGCAGAGCAAGGGTGCTGGGTGCTGGCCATGAGGCAGAGCAAGGGTGCTGGGTGCTGGTTGTGGGGCAGAGCAAAGGTCCTGGGTGCTGGTTGTGGGGCAGAGCAAAGGTGCTGGGTGCTGGTCGTGGGGCAAAGCAAAGGTGCTGGGTGCTGGTCGTGGGGCAGAGCAAAGGTGCTGGGTGCCCTTGGCAGTAGGCAGAGGAGCTGGGCCATGGGCAGCACTGCTGGGTGCTGGGGCTGGGTGCAGGATGGGGTGCTGGGCCATGGGCAGCACTGCTGGGTGCTGGGGCTGGGTGCAGGATGGGGTGCTGGGCCATGGGCAGCACTGCTGGGTGCTGGGGCTGGGTGCAGGATGGGGTGCTGGGCCATGGGCAGCACTGCTGGGTGCTGGGGCTGGGTGCAGGATGGGGTGCTGGGCTGGTGCCCTTGGGCTGTGCCTGGGCAGATGGTGCTCTGCAGAGTGCAGAGGTGGTGCTGGGGGCTGGCGAGGTGCTGGGCACGAGCTGCTGAAGAAGCCAACCCAGCAGCACTGGAAGAGCCTGGGGCAGGTGGGGGCAGGCAGTGCCAGGCCTGTTTGGGGCTGCTGCCTGGGCATCATGCAGGGTCCTGGGAGGTCTCTAGAGCGCAGGGAAGGTCCTCGTGCCAGGGTGAGGTCTGACCGCTCGGTGAGGCCACAGTGGCCGCAGGAGCAGGGGCATGTGACTGCCCTTCTCCTGGCCAAGGACTGAGGGACTTGGCTCAAGGCAAAGCTGCAGCTCTGGGGCTGGGGCTGTGACCCTGGCTGCCTTGCCAGCCCTTCCAGAGCCACCATGGTTCCTCTGCCTGCTTTGGCCTCTTCCCTTTGGCACAGGGGATGTTTTTTCCTGCCGCTCTCAATGCAGCGGAAGTTGCCCCAAGCTGCTCTGTGACAAGGATGCCTTCAGCGCGCTCGGCCTGGCCAGGACCAGGCAGCAGCTCTGCAGAGCAGCGCAGGGCCAAGCCAGCCTGGGGCAGCTGGGTGGCCCCGGGGCCCCTGGGAAGCTGCTGGGGGGTGTGCTGGTCTCTGCTTTTCCTCTCGGAGAGCCATGCAGGACAGAGGAAAAGCCTGAGGGACATCCTGCTGCTCCCACCTTGCCTGGAGGGACAGACAGCATCCAGCAAAGCCTCCCCCCGCGCAGGCAAGAGCCGGGCAGGGACAAAGGGGTCAAGGGAGTCAGGAGTCACAAGGTGGCTCAAACCCTGGATAGTGACCTCTCTGTAGCCGTGGAGGAAGGGTCTCAGGCCGTGGCCTTGGGTCACCAGGCATTTGCCACCAGCCTCCTACAACCAGGCCCAACCCTTGCGCCTCCCCCCAGGTGTCGTCGCTGGGAGTCAGCACCTTCAGCCTCTGCGCCCTGGGCATCGACAGGTTCCACGCCGCCACCAGCCCCGCGGCCAGCGCCCGGCCCATCGAGCGCTGCCAGTCCATCGTCGCCAAGCTGGCAGTCATCTGGGTGGGCTCCATGACGCTCTCGGTGCCCGAGATCCTGCTCTGGCAGCTGGCACGGGACCCGGCGCCCGCGTCCGGCGCGGCGGCGGAGTACTGCGCCATGAAGCCCTGGGCGGAGCTGCCCGAGTCCATCTACTCGCTGGTGCTCACCTACCAGAACGCTCGCATGTGGTGGTACTTCGGCTGCTACTTCTGCCTGCCCATCCTCTTCACCCTCAGCTGCCAGCTGGTCACCAGGCGCATCCGCGGCTCCGAGAAGGCCGAGCGCAGGGGCGCCAAGCAGGGGCAGAGCGAGAGCCACCTCAACTGCACCATCGTCGGCCTGGCCACCATCTACGGGCTCTGCGCCGCCCCCGAGAACGTCTGCAACATCGTGGTGGCCTACATGTCCCCCGAGGTCACCAAGCAGACCCTGGACCTGCTCGGCCTCATCAACCAATTCTTCCTCTTCTTCAAGTGCTCGGTGACGCCGGTCCTGCTCCTGTGCCTCTGCAGACCCCTGGGCCAGGCCTTCATGGACTGCTGCTGCTGCTGCTGCGAGGGCTGCGGCCCCGACGCGGCCTCCAGCGAGGGCAGCGCCGACAGCAAGCTGAAAACTGAGATGTCCTCCTCCATCTTCTTCGACAAGCCCCGGGAGTCGCCTCCCCCGCTCCTGGCCCTCGGCACGCCCTGCTAAGTGCCCCCGGGGAGCTGTAGAGATCGTTCCACCACCTCCCCCCGAGACCAAACACTGTTCTGCCTTAGTGCCTGCGTCTGGACGTGGAGCCAGCGCACCGCAGCTCAGGGGCTGCGCCGCGGGTTTCAAGCCCCACGTTGGGCGAGGAGGGCTTGAAACCCCAGCCCCCGCGGCTCCCCTGCAGCCCTGCCTCTGCCCCAAGGCCGCCGCCCCCGCCCTGGCTGCCGGGCCTGGCTCGCAGCGGGGGCTGCTCTGGAGATGGAGTTGTGCCAGAGAGGTCCCACCCGAAAGAGCAGAAGGTTTCCATGGCGGCATGCGGAGGACAGAGCAAACGCAAACTGCCCTCGTCCTGTCCCGTCCCGTCCCCTCCTGCCAGCCCCCTCCACAGTAGGAGCAGGTCCCAGTGACCCTCTGCGTCCCAGCGGCTCCAAGCAGCGCCCTGTAAGAGCTCAATAAAGCAGTACCCTAGAGCAGGTCACGGTGCCGCCGTCCAGCGCAGCCCTGCACAGCCCGAGCCTGGGACCACCGCCCGCAGCAGCCCCTGGGCAGCCGCCGGGGTGAGCACCTCTCACCCGAACGGCCCCACGCAGGGCTCCTGCCCTCACCCTGCGCGCCGTGGGCACAGCATTCTGCCAGGGTGAGGTTTTCGGGGCATCAGGATCGCCGAGGCTCCTGCCCCCCGGGGGTGTCGGGGAGCGGCAGGCCCGGGCTGAGGGCAGGCAGGACGTGCCCGGCCCCGCGGCTCTTAGAGCTCCTTGTCTGGCGGCTGGCAGCGGCCCCGGGCCGCGAATGCCGGTGCGAGGGCGCCGGTTGCCATGGCCGGGGGAATGCCAGCCGCTCACTGCGGGCTTTGTGCGGCGGCGGCGGCGCTCGCCGGGCTCCGCTCCCGCAGCTCCGTTCCCAGGGCAACCGCAGCTCCGCTTCTCCCGGGGAGCACAAAACGGCCTCTTTGCCCTCCCTCCCCCAGCCGCGGCTGGGCCCCGCCGCTCGGCAGCGGTCAGGAAGCAGAGAGGTCTCCTCCTGCAGTGGGGCTGGCGGGTGGGGGACAGAGTCCGGGCTGCCCTCCCTCCCCTCACCCCCTCGGTCCCCACGGGGCTCAGGGGCAGCAGGAGGAAGCGCGGGGGCGGTTGTCGTGCTTGGTCCACGCTTCTCTGGGCTGAGCCCGGGCCAAGGGCGAACAAAGCCCAGCTTGTGCTGAGGCCCCACGGGGCTGGGGAGCCTGTGGAGGAGAGCGGGGGGCAAGGGGGACAGAGCAGCGCCGTGGGCAGCGTGGGCTGCAGGCAACACACGGCCCCAGGGCAGAGCATCTGAGGCAGGTGCTGAGGCAGGTGCTGAGCCCCAGCCCCAGGTAGCCAGGCAGGCTACAAAGCACAGCCCTGGGGGGTGAGTGCAGAGGGACAGCCCCACGGCTCGCGGCAGAGGTGGCCCCACCAGCATGGCCACAGCCCCCCAGAGCACGGGGGCAGCTGGGGCCCCACCAGCAGTAGGCACAGCCCCCCAGAGCACGGGGGCAGCTGGGGTCCCACCGGCATGGCCACAGCCCCCCAGAGCACGGGGGCAGCTGGGGTCCCACCGGCAGGGCCACAGCCCCCCAGAGCACGGGGGCAGCTGGGGTCCCACCGGCAGTAGGCACAGCCCCCCAGAGCACGGGGGCAGCTGCGGTCCCACCGGCATGGCCACAGCCCCCCAGAGCACGGGGGCAGCTGGGGTCCCACCGGCAGGGCCACAGCCCCCCAGAGCACGGGGGCAGCTGGGGTCCCACCGGCATGGCCACAGCCCCCCAGAGCACGGGGGCAGCTGGGGTCCCACCAGCAGTAGGCACAGCCCCCCAGAGCACGGGGGCAGCTGGGGTCCCACCAGCAGTAGGCACAGCCCCCCAGAGCAGGGGGGCAGCTGGGGTCCCACCAGCAGTAGGCACAGCCCCCCAGAGCACGGGGGCAGCTGGGGTCCCACCGGCATGGCCACAGCCAGGAGGGGGTCATGTGGGCAAGCAGAGAACCCCACAGCAACCCTGCTGCAAGCCCAGCACCAAAGCAGGGCCCCGGGGCGCGCTGTGGGCACAGAGGCAGGTCCAGCAGCAGCCATGGCCACAGCCAGAGGGCTCCAAGCTCCTCTGTGCAGGCAGGTCACGGAAATGAGGCAGCTGCAGCTACCGGCGCTGGCTCCAGCACCTCCGGGGCAGCAGGAGCAGCTGGGTGTGCAGCGCTGCCCCGAGCACAGCCCCGCGGGGGCAGGGCACAGCCCCGGGGGGCAGGGAGGGTGAGGAAGCGAAGTGCCTGCAGCCACACCCCCAAGGCAAAAGTGTTAATTTATTAGGAGGCAAAAAAATTGTACAGGTAGAAGAATCCTTTCCCAACAGAGGTCAAATCTGAGCCAAAATCTCTCTTCAAAAAAGAGAAATAAAAGGAGTGGAGGACAACACTTTACAGTCATTAAATTAAACCAACAAAGGTCCCAACCCCAACCCTCTGGTTGTGCAACTCTGCAAAAACAAGAACAGAGGAGACCCTCCCCCAGCCCCACCCCCCTGGAGCTGAGCAAGGGAGGGGCTGGGAGAGGACCCCATGGCCCCCTGCCCCTGGGCCACTGCCACCTTCTCCCCCAGACAGCAGCTGAGGTCAGGCAGCTGCCTCTGACTTGCCCACCCCCTCCCCCCCGTCCAGTCCCTCTCCCCAGACCCTTCCCAACCAGCCTGGCCAGGCCCCCAGGCTGTGCCTGCAGAGACCCAACAACTCATCACATGACACAGCCTGGCACAGCCTCCCTGGCCCCCCAAATATATCCTCTAGCCCTCCCCCCACCCCCAGACAAGGATCCAGTTGTGCTCCCCCAGGCAGGGCAGCAGAGCTGGGGGTGGAGCAGGGCTCAGGAAGGTGCCCCTGGCTCTGCTGGCAGCACTGAGGGTCAGAGGTGTCCCCAGGTGTCTCCCTGTGCCCCCTCCCGGGCACCCCCAGGTGGGCACAGGGGATGCCTTTGGCACGTGGGGCCAGCGTGGTCGCCCCAAGAGGCTGCCTGGGGCTGAGCCACCTGCAGGGACAGTGAGGAGGCAGGAGCCAGCCCTGCGCTCCCCACAGGGGCTGCTGGCATTGCCAGGCCCCTCCTGCACTGACACTGGCCCCTGGCACTGCCAGCTCCTGGCACTGCTGCCCCAGAACAGCCAAGCAGCAGGGCAGCAGGGCAGGATCCAGCCCAGGCACAGGGGCCAGGGGGACACAGGGCATGGGGACATGTGGCCCAGGTGCTGAGGAGGGGCTGGGGCAGAGGCATGCAGCCAGGGGCAGCGGTGGGGGAGGCTGACTGCAGCAGGCTGTGACTAATGGCTGTCCCCCTGGTGGGGTGAGGAGCCAGGGGGATGGCATCAGCTCTCCCCCAAAGCCTGCCCACGGGGCTGAAGCGCCACAAGGGGCAAGGTGGGCATGCTCCCAACCCCCCCAGCGTGCTCTCTGCCTGGGGGCGCAGGCAGGACACCCTGGGAAGAGACAAGGGAGCCTGAGGAGACCTGCCCACAGCCTGGCACAGCCCCACCCCCAAGGGGGCTGCCTTCTCCCAGCACTGAGCCTTGGCCAGAGCCTTCCTCAGCTGGCAGGGCCCAGCTCAGTGACAGACTACAGCTTAACTTAAACTGAGAAGGTAGAGACAGATCCACAGAGCGTACACAGGACCAGGACAGGACAGGGCCAGGGAGGGAGCTGAGCATCTCCCTTACAATAAAAATGAGGGCTCCACCTCAATGCCAGTGGAGTCTGGGGTCCCCTAAAATACCAATCCAGAGAGAGCTGAGGGGCAGGGCAGGGGCTTGGCCCATGGCATCGTCCCAGGCTGCGCCGCGGGCGGCAGGGCCTCAGCTCCGCCTGGACTTCGAGTGCTGGATAAGCCACTGTAGGGTGATGTCTGTGGGGGAAGGGACACTCAGAGCCTCTCCTCTGGCTCTCACCCACCCCCTGTGCTGGGCACACTGCTGCCAGGGGCACAGCCTGCCCTGCCAGCACCCTGCAGCACACTCACCAATGTTGTCCTTCTCTTTGCAGGAGATGGAGTAGCAGCAGATCTCTCGGTCCTGGATGGCAGAGAGGTTCCTGCAGGGGGGAGTGAGCAGGGGAGGGGTGAGAAGGGGAGGGGTGAGCAGGGGAGGGGTGAGCAGGGGAGGGGTGAGCAGGGGGAGGGGAGTGAGCAGGGGAGGGGTGAGCAGGGGAGGGGTGAGCAGGGGAGGGGAGTGAGCAGGGGAGGGGAGTGAGCAGGGGAGGGGAGTGAGCAGGGGAGGGGAGTGAGCAGGGGAGGGGAGTGAGCAGGGGAAGGGAGTGAGCAGGGGAAGGGAGTGAGCAGGGGAAGGGAGTGAGCAGGAGGGAAGGGAATGAGCAGGGGAGGGGAGTGAGCAGGGGAGGGGTGAGCAGGGGAGGGGTGAGCAGGGGAAGGGAGTGAGCAGGGGAAGGGAGTGAGCAGGAGGGAAGGGAATGAGCAGGGGAGGGGAGTGAGCAGGGGAGGGGTGAGCAGGGGAAGGGAGTGAGCAGGGGAAGGGAGTGAGCAGGGGAAGGGAGTGAGCAGGAGGGAAGGGAATGAGCAGGAGGGAAGGGAATGAGCAGGGGAGGGGAGTGAGCAGGGGAAGGGAGTGAGCAGGAGGGAAGGGAGTGAGCAGGGGAGGAGAGTGAGCAGGGGAGGAGAGTGAGCAGGGGAGGAGGGTGAGCAGGAGGGAAGGGAGTGAGCAGGGGAGGAGGGTGAGCAGGGGAGGAGGGTGAGCAGGGGAGGAGGGTGAGCAGGAGGGAAGGGAGTGAGCAGGGGAGGGGAGTGAGCAGGGGAGGGGAGTGAGCAGGGGAGGGGAGTGAGCAGGAGGGAAGGGAGTGAGCAGGGGAGGGGTGAGCAGGGGAGGAGAGTGAGCAGGGGAGGAGAGTGAGCAGGGGAGGGAGTGAGCAGGGGAGGGGTGAGCAGGGGAGGGGTGAGCAGGGGAGGGAGTGAGCAGGGGAGGGAGTGAGCAGGGGAGGGGAGTGAGCAGGGGAGGGGAGTGAGCAGGAGGGAAGGGAGTGAGCAGGGGAGGGAGTGAGCAGGGGAGGAGAGTGAGCAGGGGAGGAGAGTGAGCAGGGGAGGGGAGTGAGCAGGAGGGAAGGGAGTGAGCAGGGGAGGGGTGAGCAGGGGAGGGGTGAGCAGGGGAGGGGAGTGAGCAGGGGAGGGGAGTGAGCAGGGGAGGGGAGTGAGCAGGGGAGGGGTGAGCAGGGGAGGAGAGTGAGCAGGGGAGGAGAGTGAGCAGGGGAGGAGAGTGAGCAGGGGAGGGGTGAGCAGGGGAGGAGAGTGAGCAGGGGAGGGGTGAGCAGGGGAGGGGTGAGCAGGGGAGGAGAGTGAGCAGGGGAGGGGTGAGCAGGGGAGGGGTGAGCAGGGGAGGGGTGAGCAGGGGAGGGGAGTGAGCAGGAGGGAAGGAAGCTCATGCTGCAGGCCCCCGAGGAGCATCTGCAACCAGGAGCTGCCTCTGGGCAGCCTTTTAGTGAGTGCCTTTGGCTCTCAGATGGGGGAGGGAACTGCAGGGCTGAGCTCAGGCTCCCAGGCTCCTGCAGGGGGCTGCTGGGGGCAGCAGCACAGGCTGCCCAGATCCTCGCCCTGAGCCCACGGAGAGCCTGGCCACAAAGGGCACAAAGGTTCCCTCCCTCCCTGTGGCTGCTCTGCCTGCTGTGAGCCCAGGCAAGGTGGGGCTGGGAGCAGCACAGGGCTGAAGTGTGGAGCTGCAGAGCAGCCCTGGGCCAGGGCAGATCTCCAGAGACTCAGGGGAGGCAGAGGTGCTGAGTCAGCACAACGTCCCCAGCACTCCCAGGCAGCTGCACGGGGAAGGGGGGGTAAGGGGCACTGGGGGTGTCACCTGCTGAGCAAGGCCTCCAAGCTGCCAGGGGCATCGTGCCTGCACTGGGCAGAGTGGCAAGAGGCTGGCAGGAGCAGCACCCCCACTGAGCTGAGCTGCACTGGGCTGGGCCCCAACGCCCCCGTGTGGCATGCAGCACCCAGCCCTGGCACCTGCAGCGCCCCCGTGTGGCATGCAGCACCCAGCCCTGGCACCAGCGGCGCCCCCGTGTGGCATGCAGCACCCAGCCCTGGCACCAGCAGCGCCCCCGTGTGGCATGCAGCACCCAGCCCTGGCACCAGCAGCGCCCCCGTGTGGCATGCAGCACCCAGCCCTGGCACCAGCAGCGCCCCCGTGTGGCATGCAGCACCCAGCCCTGGCACCAGCGGCGCCCCCGTGTGGCATGCAGCACCCAGCCCTGGCACCAGCAGCGCCCCCGTGTGGCATGCAGCACCCAGCCCTGGCACCAGCAGCGCCCCCGTGTGGCATGCAGCACCCAGCCCTGGCACCAGCAGCGCCCCCGTGTGGCATGCAGCACCCAGCCCTGGCACCAGCGGCGCCCCCGTGTGGCATGCAGCACCCAGCCCTGGCACCAGCGGCGCCCCCGTGTGGCATGCAGCACCCAGCCCTGGCACCAGCAGCGCCCCCGTGTGGCATGCAGCACCCAGCCCTGGCACCAGCAGCGCCCCCGTGTGGCATGCAGCACCCAGCCCTGGCACCAGCAGCGCCCCCGTGTGGCATGCAGCACCCAGCCCTGGCACCAGCAGCGCCCCCGTGTGGCATGCAGCACCCAGCCCTGGCACCAGCAGCGCCCCCGTGTGGCATGCAGCACCCAGCCCTGGCACCAGCGGCGCCCCCGTCCCCAGGAGCAGGGAGATGGCACCACCAGCCATTGTCTCCAGCCCCTGTGATGCCAGCCTGGCTGGGGAAGCCGAGGCAGAGCATGGCAGGGTGGCCCTGCTGCGGGGCAGGCAGGGGGAGGCCATGGCACACTTACATCTTCTCGATGAGCTCCTTCTCATCCAGGGAGCCAGGCAGGTCTCGCTTGTTTCCCAGGACCAGGACCTGCAGGGGGCACAGAGGGGACACCTGGAGCCAGCAGACCAGGCAGGAAGCTGCTTCTGCTACCCAAGAGTGGACCCTGCTGGAGCTTGCCCTGGCTGTGCTCCCCTGGCACAACCTCCTCCTGGGCACAGCCTCTCCTGGTGCCCTCTGAGAGGCTGGCTCCCTGCAGAGCACTGCCACCTCTGGTGCCATCTTGGATGCTCTCCCAGGGGTCTTGTGTGGCCAGCCCTGAGGTTATCACAGGAGGGAGGTGGAGATGCCCAGCAGAACCTGCTCTGTGGGCAGCTTGCCCTGGCAGGGGCTGCCTGCATCATCCACTGAGCTCTCCCTCAGGCCTTTCCACAGCCACAAAGGCATCCTCAGGCCCTGCAGCCCACCAGGCACCCTGCAGGCCTCTGGAGTGCACCCCATGGCTGTCAGCTGCCAGGGACAGTGCCATGGCCACCTGCCCAGGGTGAGCAGGGCTGGGGAGCAGCATGGGAATGAGCATCCCCTGGGGCACATCTGGAGCCCTGCTCTCAGAACAAAGCTCTCAGGAGGGCTGCAAATGCAGCCTGTGAAGGTGGCAGTGAACACCTGGGACCTGTGGCAGGATCCTCAATCAGCTCCTCCCATAGGTGCCCATTTTAGTGATGGAATCCCAGAATGGTTTGGGTTGGGAAAGCCCTCTGAGATCCCCCAGGCCCACCCCAACCCAACCCCCCCATGGCCACCAAACCATGGCCCCAAGTGCCATGGCCACAGCTTGCTGCAACCCCTCCAGCCATGGGGACTCCACCACCTCCCTGGGCAGCCTCTGCCAGTCCCTGACCACTCCTCCAGCAAAGACATTTGGCCTCCTCTCCAACCTCAGCCTCCCCTGGCACAATTTCAGGCCAGTTCCTCTCCTCCTGTCCCCTGAGCCTGGGGAGCAGAGCCCAACCCCCCCTGGCTGCAGCCTCCTCTCAGGGAGCTGCAGAGAGCACTGAGGTCTCCCTCAGCCTCCCCTGCTCCCAAGTCACTCACAACAGGACAGGAGGAACTGAGGTCAAGCTGCACCAGGGGAGTCCTGGGTTCAGTTCTGGGCAACTCACTCCAAGAAGGACACTGAGAGGCCCAACCCCCACCTGCCTGCAGCCTCCTCTCAAGGAGCACAGAGAGCAAAGCCTGGATGCTGCCTAAGCATCCTGCCCTGGCACACACAGCGTGCCCCATGCTGCCCCCCCGTGCAAATGTCAGCCCAGGAGCTGCTCTCCTAGGAGAGGAGACCCTCATGTCCCTCCAGAAGCAAGGTGCAAATTCCTCCCTGAGGACACCCTGGAGGTTTTCTGGCCTCTCCTACAGCTTCCTTCCCTGTTGGCTGGCCCAGCCCTGAGCTCTACAGTGTCTTTGTCCCAGCTCCTGCAGGAGTGCAGTGGGGATGGGGACACTCCCCAGGGGAAGGGGATTCCCTCCCCACATCTCCTTGGGAAGATCCAAGCCCCTTGCTGCACACTGTGCCAGGAGCAGCCTGGGGGCCAGGAGCAGCCTGGGGGCCAGGAGCAGCAGGGGCTGGGTGCAGGCAGCAGCTCACTGGGATGCCCTGCAGCTGTGGCTTGTCCAGCAGGTTGTGCAGCTCATTCTTGGAGGCCTCTATCTTCTCCTGGTCTGCTGCATCCACCATGTACCTGCAAGGGAAGGGACACCCCTGAGTGGTGCCAAGGCCCTGCTGCTGTGTTGTGGTTTGTGCTGGGCCTGTGCATGGTGATGGGAACAGAATCCTTCTCCAGGATCCCTTGGGCCAAGGAAGGAGAAGGGCTGAGGGTCCTTCTGTCTCCCAGGGGCCTGGGGGACCTCCCTGAAGCCCTCCTCACAGGGGTCCACTCTGCTGACAGCAGGGATGTGGTGGGCAGGAGAAGGCCAGGGGCTGCCTAGGCTGGAGAAGCTGCAAGCCAGAGGTTGCCCCTGAGAGCCCCTGCAAGGCTCATGGCAGCTCCTGTGGAGACAGCAGAACAGAGGGAGAAGGTGCAGAAGGGGAGAAGATGTAGACTTGAGAGGGGCAAGGACCTGCTTGGCCTCCTGAAGGGAGCAGTCCTGGGCAGTGGGCATGCAGCAAAGAGAAGATGAAGGCAGCAGCCAGCAGTGCCTGCTCTGAGCACAGGGCAGGGGCAGGCAGGAGCTGAGGGACTGAGTTCCACCCAAGGACCTGAGTGGAGCCAAAACTGGGGAGGAACTGTTCCAGCAGCTCTATCCCACAGACCAAGAAGCTGGCAGAGTAAAGGTGAGAGACAGCATCAAGCTGCAGCAGGCCCTGGGGGTGCTAGGGAAAGAGCTGCTGAGGCTGTGAGCACAGGGAGCTGAGTCCAGGAGCACCAAGGGGGAGCACAAAGACATTGCCCAGGCACTGCCTGCAGGCTGGGGCAGGGGGGCAGGAGGCAGAGCAAAGGGACACGGAGTGGGGAAGGTGACTGCAGCAAGAGCTGGATGGCCACAGGCTCCTCTCAACCAGGAGGAGAAATCACAGCACTGAGGAGGAGGCAGTGAGCAGCACAGGGCTGGGACACTGCCAGCAGCACTCCTGTGACACAGCCCAGGTGGGGTCCCGGCACCGGCAGCACTGCTGGCACCGCAGCAGAGAGCAGAGCAGGGCAGAAACCAGCCCTCAGGTGCCAGGGGAGGGGCAGGAGGGGAGGGGCAGGAGGGGAGGGGCAGGAGGGGAGGGGCAGGAGGGGAGGGGCAGGAGGGGAGGGGCAGCAGGGGAGGGGCAGCAGGGGAGGGGCAGCAGGGGAGGGGCAGCAGGGGAGGGGCAGCAGGGGAGGGGCAGCAGGGGAGGGGCAGCTATGCCTGGCTGGGGAAATGCTGAGCCCTGGGGGCAGGCAGCCTGCTCCCCAGGAGCATCTGGCCAGGCTCAGCCTGGACTCCCTGCACCACTGCAGCGCTGCTGGGAGTGCAGAGCAGGCTCTGCCTGGAGACCTCCTGCACCAGGCTCCCACAGCAGGGCCTGGCAGTGCTGCTGCAGGCAGCCCTGGCAGCTCCCACAGCAGGGCCTGGCAGTGCTGCTGCAGGCAGCCCTGGCAGCTCCCACAGCAGGGCCTGGCAGTGCTGCTGCAGGCAGCCCTGGCAGCTCCCACAGCAGGGCCTGGCAGTGCTGCTGCAGGCAGCCCTGGCAGCAGGCTCCGGCCCAGGGCTGAGCCTCTCTGCTGGCCTGGGCTCAGCCCTGCAGCACTGTGCGGCACCAACAGGGCTGGGCCCAGAGGGGCAGGAAGGGAAGGGCAGGGCCCTGCGGCCAGGGCTCAGAGGCCCTGGGGGTCCAGTGCCAGGTGAAGCATCTCAAGGGCCAACACCGGTGCCCAGGGCTGGCAGGGGCAGGGGGGGCTGGGCAGGGACTGGCAGGGGCCGGGGGGGCTGGGCAGGGGCCGGGGGGGCTGGGCAGGGACTGGCAGGGGCCGGGGGGGGCTGGGCAGGGGCTGGCAGGGGCCGGGGGGGCTAGGCCGGGGCCGGGGGGGCTGGCAGGGGCTGGGCAGGGGCCGGGGGGGCTGGGCAGGGTCCGGGGGTCCGGGCAGGGGCCGGGGGTCCGGGGGGCACTCACACGATGGCGCTGACGCCGCGGCAGTATCGCTCCCACATGCTGCGGAACCTGGGCTGGCCTCCGATGTCCCAGAGCTGCGGCAGGCAGGAGCTGGCATCACTCCACCCTGCTGCCCACCCCCTCCCTGGCAGGGCACAGGGCACCAGAGCCTCCCCACCCCTCCTCTGCGGCTCCAGCCCCGGGAGCAGGCTGCTGGGCTGCCCAGGAGAGCTCTGGGGGGGGGCAGGCTGTGGAGCCCCTCCTGCAGCCTGTGCCTGGCACACGGCACGGGCACGGCCCCTGGCCCGGCTGGGGCACAGCTCCCCGTGCCCAGCACACCTCCTGGGCACAGCACCCCGTGCCCAGCACCCCTCCTGGGGCACTGCTCCCCGTGCCCAGCACCCCTCCTGGGCACAGCTCCCCGTGCCCAGCACACCCCCTGGGCACAGCTCCCCGTGCCCAGCACACCCCCTGGGCACAGCTCCCCGTGCCCAGCACACCTCCTGGGCACAGCTCCCCGTGCCCAGCACCCCTCCTGGGCACAGCTCCCCGTGCCCAGCACACCCCCTGGGCACAGCTCCCCGTGCCCAGCACACCCCCTGGGCACTGCTCCCCGTGCCCAGCACACCTCCTGGGCACTGCTCCCCGTGCCCAGCACACCCCCTGGGGCACAGCTCCCCGTGCCCAGCACCCCTCCTGGGGCACTGCTCCCCGTGCCCAGCACCCCTCCTGGGCACTGCTCCCCGTGCCCAGCACACCCCCTGGGGCACAGCTCCCCATGCCCAGCACCCCTCCTGGTGCCCTCTCAGAGCGCCCAGCCTGCTCTCAGGTCTCTGCTGCAGGCAGAGGCCCCCAGCCAGCTCCTCCAGCCGGCCCCACTGCTGCTCCACCCCCCCTGGGGCCAGCCCAGAGAGCAGAGCTTTGCCCTCCCTGCTGTGGGGCAGAGGTCACCGCTGCAGGCCACGGCCTGGCCTGCCCCAGGGCTGCTCCCTCAGCGAGGTGACCACAGCCCTGGGCCCCACCGGCCGAGCACAGCAGGAGCCTCCAGCTCTGCATCCCAGCCTGGGCCTCACCACAGCCCTGGGCCCCTGCCCCCCTCCCCTCATCTCCTCTGCTGGGGACCTGCAGTAGCCCAAGGCAGATCCTCCCAGCTGCAGCTGCTGGCATCCTCCAGCCTGCAGCAGCAGGCCCAGCAGCAGCCTCCCCCCCAGCAGCAGCCTCCCCCCCAGCTGCAGCCTCCCCCCCAGCTGCAGCCTCCCCCCCAGCTGCAGCCTCCCCCCAGCCTGCAGCCTCCCCCCAGCTGCAGCCTCCCCCCCAGCTGCAGCCTCCTCCCCAGCTGCAGCCTCCCCTCCAGCCTGCAGCCTCCCCCCCAGCTGCAGCCTCCTCCCCAGCTGCAGCCTCCCCCCCAGCTGCAGCCTCCTCCCCAGCTGCAGCCTCCCCCCCAGCTGCAGCCTCCCCCCCCAGCTGCAGCCTCCCCTCCAGCTGCAGCCTCCCCCCAGCCTGCAGCCTCCCCCCCAGCTGCAGCCTCCCCCCCAGCAGCAGCCTCCCCCCCAGCTGCAGCCTCCCCTCCAGCCTGCAGCCTCCCCCCCAGCTGCAGCCTCCCCTCCAGCTGCAGCCTCCCCCCCAGCTGCAGCCTCCCCTCCTCACCTTGATGGTCACATTGCCCTTGGTGATCTTCCTCATGTTGAAGCCCACCGTTGGGATCATGTCCTCGTTGAACTGGCCTGACTGCAGGGGGGAGGGCACAGGGGGTCAGAGGGCAGCCAGCCCTGCCAGCCTGCCCTGCCAGCCTTGCCAGCCAGCCCTGCCAGCCTGCCCTGCCAGCCAGCCCTGCCAGCCTGCCCTGCCCAGCCAGCCCTGCCCTGCCAGCCTGCCCTGCCAGCCTGCCCTGCCAGCCAGCCCTGCCAGCCCTGCCAGCCAGCCCTGCCAGCCCTGCCAGCCAGCCCTGCCAGCCTGCCCTGCCAGCCTGCCCTGCCCAGCCAGCCTTGCCAGCCAGCCCTGCCAGCCAGCCCTGCCAGCCTGCCCAGCACTGCCCTGCCAGCCAGCCCTGCCCTGCCAGCCAGCCTGCCATGCCACCCTGCCCAGCCAGCCCTGCCAGCACTGCCCTGCCCTGCCAGCCTCCCTGCCAGCTGCTGCCTGCCTCCCCCTGCTGCTGCACACCAGGAGAGCAATGCCAGCCCAGCAGAGGCAATGCCTGCAGCTCAGGTGGGGCTCAGGGGCCTGGGCTTGCTGCCACCCCCCAGCCCCACTGCTGCCCCCCCTGGGCCCAGCCCTGCCCAGGGGGGAGCCTAACCCTTCCTGGGGGGAGGCTGAGCCCCTGCCCACGGAAATGAGCTCAGCTCAGCTGTGCCAGTCCCAAACCCTGCTGCAAACCCTACTGGCAGGGCCTGCAGGGGGCATGCAGGGTGCAGGGAGCTGCCAGGGCACCAGGGAGCCACCTGGGCACCACCATGGCACCAGGGAGCCACCTGGGCACCTGCTCCTTTCCAGCCCAGGGGCTTTGGCTTGTTTGCTACTTCAGCTCACCCAGAGCCCAGCCCAGGCTGCTCTGCTGCCCTGCACCCTGCCTGGGCACGAGGGCCAGGGGTGGTGATGGGCAACAGGGAGGGACACAGAGTGCTGCCCCTGCCCAGAGCTGCCAGCAGCTCACAGCCACTGCTGGGACAGACACAACCCCCTGCTGGCACAGGGCTGGCACAGGGCTGGCACAGGGCTGGGCTGCTGGCACAGGGCTGGCACAGGGGCTGGCACAGGGGCTGGCACAGGGGGATGTTCCAGGTGGCTGCAGCTTTGCTCTGGCATCCTTGGGCAGGGGTCAGGAGCTGCCAGCCCTGCAGCCTCTGCTCCTGGCAGCACCTCAGGGGCACTCAGGTTTCTCTCCCTCCCTGCAGAGGCTCCTGCCAGGGAGGGCACCAGGGAAGCTTTGGCACCCAGCACCACGCAGCCCTGGGCCCTTTGGCCAGCAGTGCCAGCAGTGCCAGCAGCTGCAGCCAGCTCCTCCCTGCAAGCCCTGCCTGCCCCAGAGCCTTTCCTGCCCTGGGACTCCCCTGGGGCCTCTCTCAGCTAACACAAACCTCAAAGGGGAAGGCAAACCAAGTGCCCTGCTGAGCACAGCTCCTCCAGACCCAGGGCAGCAGCCAGGCCTCAGCCTCCCCTGAGCCCCCCCAGGGGCTCTGCACACTGTGCCACTTCCCCTTCTCACTTCCCCTCTGCACCACGGGCAGAGCTCAGCAGCCAGAGGGGCTCCAGGCACAGGAGGCACAGCAGGGAAGGGCAGGGGGCAGGGGCAGGCTGCAGCCCTGCACAGCCTGGCTCCACAGCCCAGGGCTGGGAGGGGAAGCTCAGCTGCAGAGCACTTGCTGAGGAGCTCTGCACAGGCTGGGTGCCAGGGCCCAGGGCTGCAGGGAGCTCCTCTGCCTGCCCCACACAGGGAGCAGCCTCTGCCAGCAGGGCACAGCCTTGCCCAGCCAGAGCCTGCCTCCAGCGTGCCCAGGCCAAGGCCAAGCCCCCAGAGCAGTGCTGCAGCTGGGCTGGGAATGGCAGACTGCTGCTGCAGGGTGCCCTGCTCCTGGCCCTGCTGCCCTGGCACCTGGGGCAGCACTCCCCCTGCCCAGCTGCTTCTGCTGCCCTGCCAGAGCCTTGCCAGCTTGGCACGACCCCTGGTGCCCTGCCCCCTGCCCAGCCACCCTGCACCCCAGGCCTTGGGCACAGCCCCAGCCAGCCCCTGCAGCCCCAGGGGCAGGGGGAGCAGAGCCCAGCCCAGCCCCAGCTCAGCCCCAGCCCCAGCCCCAGCTCAGCCCCAGCCCCAACCCAGCCCCAGCTCAGCCCCAGCCCAGCCCCAGCCCAGCCCAGCCCCAGCCCCAACCCAGCCCAGCCCCAGCCCAGCCCCAGCCCCAGCCCCAACCCAGCCCAGCCCCAGCCCAGCCCAGCCCCAGCCCCAGCCCAGCCCAGCCCCAACCCAGCCCCAGCCCAGCCCCAGCCCAGCCCCAGCCCAGCCCCAGCCCCAGCCCCAGCCCAGCCCAGCCCCAGCCCCAACCCAGCCCAGCCCCAGCCCAGCCCCAGCCCCAACCCCAACCCAGCCCAGCCCCAGCCCAGCCCCAGCCCAGCCCAGCCCCAGCCCAGCCCCAACCCAGCCCCAGCCCAGCCCCAGCCCAGCCCCAGCCCAGCCCCAGCCCAGCCCAGCCCCAACCCAGCCCCAGCCCAGCCCCAGCCCCAGCCCCAGCCCCAGCTCCAGCCCCATCCCAGCCCCAGCCCCAGCGCAGCCCCAGCCCCAGCCCCAGCCCCAGCCCCAGCCCCAGCCCCAGCCCCAGCTCCAGCCCCATCCCAGCCCCAGCCCCATCCCAGCCCCAGCCCCAGCCCCATCCCCAGCCCCAGCCCCATCCCAGCCCCAGCCCCAGCCCAGCCCCAGCCCCAGCCCCAACCCAACCCCAGAGCCTCTGCCTGCTTCCAGAGCTGTGCAGAGCATCACCCCAGGGCCCTGTGCTGGCACTGCCATGGGCAGCCAGGGCTGGGGGCCAGGGCTGGCCCTCCAAAGCCACAGCTGCAGCCTGCACACAGGCTCTGGCTCTGCAGCTTCCCTCAGCTGCCAGCAGCTCTCCTGGCCATGCTCCTGGGGCAGCACTGCAGCTGCAGCAGGCTCTGCTGCCCTGCCCCAGCCAGCACTGGGCTGCAAGGGAGCCTCCAAGGCCTCTGCAGCCCCTGCAGGCAGCAGGGACAGCCCCAGCTGAGAGCAGGCTGCCCAGGGCCACACCAAAGCTGAGCTCCAATGGCCCCAGGGGGAGGCCTCCACCTCCCTGGGCAGCTTGCTCCAGGGTCTCAGCACCCTCCTTGGCAAGAACTTTTTCAGGGCTCTCTTCTCTCAGTGGCCAGAAGGGGATCTGGGGACAGCCCTGAGGAGGGCAGGCAGGCCACAGGCCAGCTGGCCTTGGAGCCAAGGGGATGCCAGGGTGAGCAGCCAGGCAAGATCCATGCAGGGGCTGTGGGGCAGAGCAGGCACCACTGAGGCTCAGCTGCTCTCCCCCAAAGCTTCTCAGCACAAAGGAAAACTCCTGGGCTGCTTCTGCTCCTTCAGCACTGCAGCACAGCCCGGAGGGCACAGAGCCAGGAGGCACCAGGGGAGGAGGTGGCTGCTGGGGGCATGGGAAGGTCCAGGACAACTGCCAGAGCAAGCCTGGGGCTGAGGGTCCACTGAGAGACCTCTGTGAGAGTTATGGCTGAGGAACACCCAGCAGGCACTGCCAGCAGGGAGGTGCAGGGCAACCCTCTGCCTCCCCCAGGGCTGCCAGGGTGAGCCCTGAGAGAAGCCTGCCCTGCCCCCCAGGGCTGTGCTGCAAGGGCTCAGAGGGGGCAGGGGGACCCCAGGGGGGGCAGCAGGTCCTGGCTCCCCCTCCCCTTTCCTGCCTGGCCTCTGGGGAAGCTCTGCAGCTCTTCCCTTTGGGCTGGCTGGGAGCTGCTGCTGGCACCCTGGGGTGGGCAGGCTGCACCCAGCTGTGGGGGGAGTCAGTGCCAGCCCAGCCTGGGCTCTGCAGGTGCCCTGCCCCCAGCTCTGTGATCCCTTTGCCCTGGGGACCTTTCCTCCTCTGTTAACATCACCTCCTTCACTCCCAGCTCTGGGCAAGCCTTTGGGGCTGCCCCCTGGGGGGAGAGGGAGAGGAGAGGTAATCCAAGCTCTCTCCTGACACCCAACCCCTGTGCAGCTCTGGGCCCCTCCCAAGACACTGAGGTGCTGCTGGAAGGTGTCCAGAGGGGGACAGTGAGGCTGTGAGGGGTCTGGAGCACAAGTGCTGTGAGGAGAGGCTGAGGGAGCTGGGGCTGCTCAGCCTGCAGGGGAGGAGGCTGAGGGGAGACCTCCTGGCTCTCTGCAGCTCCCTGAGGGGAGGCTGGAGCCAGGAGGGGCCTGGCCTCCTCCCCAGGGAACAAGGGACAGGAGGAGAGGAAATGGCCTCAGACTGCAGCAGGGGAGGCTCAGCTTGGACATTAGGAAAGATTCCTTCAGCAGAAGGGTGATGGAGCACTGGCCCAGGCTGTCCCCAGCCCTGGGGGTGTTTAAAGGACCTCTGGATGAGGAGCCTGGGGCCGGGGGCTGAGAGCTGTGCACAGGCAGGGGCTGGGCATGGCTGGGCTCAGTGCTCCAAGCAGGACAGTCTCTGGCACACTGCAGCTAAAGCACTGCTGCTGTGTCCCCAGCTGCAGAGGAAGGGAGGACTGCCCTGGGCTGTTCCACTGGGAACAAAGCTGAAGAGGAAACCCAGAAGAGCAGAGGAGAAGCAGGCAGAGGCTGCAGGAGCAGGGAGCTGGGGCCAGGGACAGCCCTCCCACGAGCTGCAGCTGCTGGAGGTTTGCTGCCAGGCCAGGGAAGATTCAGCAGGTCTGAATCTGTCCTCAGGTGCAAGGCTGCAGAGCCTTCAGCTCCCAGAGCCTGTCCTGCAGCAGAGAGCCAGCCCCACATCCATCAGGCACAGCTGCCAAGCCTTCAGCCTGTGCCCAGCCTGAGTCTGCTCATGCCCACGAGGGGCTCAGGCACCAGCTCCTTCCCTGGGCCTCTGGGAAGTGCCTGAGGACAGAGCCCTACCCCATCCCCCCCAGCAGAGCCTGGCCCGGTCCAGGGGCAAGGGCTGAGGAGCTGCTGGTGACATCCAGACAGGGCCCAGCAGCTGCTGCAAGGAGCAGGCAGAGGACTGGAGCCCTCACTGAGCTCACCACAGCCACCCCCTTGGCTCTGCTCAGCTGGAGCCCCCTCCAAGGCTGCCCTGCTGTGGAGGGCCAGAGGCCTCCAGGCCAGGCTCCTGCTGCCCTGCAGCTGGGCAGTCTGACAGCCCTGGGGCAGCCTCCAGGGCAGCACTCACTGCAGAGAGGACTGCAGCCCCCCCAGCCAGCAGCTGCTGGCTCTGGCTGTGCCCAGTGGGGATCCAAGGCCTCCTCAGCTGCCTGAGGCTGTGGCAGGGCTCAGCCCCAGTGCCCAGGCAAGGCCAGGCAGGGGCAGGGCAGCCCCCAAGGCCTCACCTGGGAGCTGTGTGATGCCAGCAGCAGGCAGGCAGGCAGCACACCAGTGAGCTGCAGTGGCCTCTGGGCCCTGCTCTGCAGCCCACTGCTGGTGCTCACAGACACAGAGGACAGAGACCCTCAGCCAGGGAGCAGCCAGAAATGGAGCTGTGCAGCACAGTGCAGCACACAGACTGCCCTGTGGCCATGCAGTGGATCCTCTGCCTCCCCTCAGCCCTCTGGGTCCCAGCTCTGCTCCCAGAAAGCCCCCAGGGGCAAGGCCAGGATGCTTCTGCCCTGCTGCACCTGGGGCAGGAATGGCTGAGACCTGTCCCAGTGCTGAGTGGTTTGTAGGGAAGCCTGAGCAGTGCACCAGCCCCAACCCCCTTCCAGGGAGCTCAGGGCTCAGCCAGCGCCCCCTGCCATGGCCAGGGACACCTCACACCACAGCAGCTTGCTCACAGCCACCTCCAGCCTGGCTGCAAACACCTCCAGGCAGGAGGCTTCCACCACCTCCCTGGGCAGCCTGGGCCAGGCTCTCACCACCCTCCTGGCCAACAACTTCTTCCTCACAGCCAATCTCCATCTCCCCACTTCTAGCTCTGCTCCATCCCCCCCAGTCCTATCCCTCCCTCACACCCTCCAAAGTCCCTCCCCAGCTTTCCTGCAGCCCCCTGCAGATCCTGGCAGGCCACAAGGAGGTCTCCTGGGAGCCTTCTCCTCTCCAGCCTGCACAACCCCAACTCTCTCAGGCTGTCTGCAGAGCAGAGCAGCTCCAGCCCTCTGCTCCTCCTCCTGGCCCTTCTCTGGACACCTTCCAGCCCCTCCAGAGCCTTCCTGGCACAGAGGCTCCAGAGCTGGCCCCAGAGCTGCAGCTGTGGGCTCAGCAGAGTGGAGCAGAGGGGCAGAATCCCCTCCCTGGCCCTGCTGGCCACACTTCTCCTGCTGCAGCCCAGGCTCTGCTTGGCTCTCTGGGCTGCCAGTGCTCACTGCTGGCTCCTGCTGAGCTTCTCCTCCCCCAGCACCCCCAAGGCCTTTTCTCCAGGGCTGCTCTCCAGCCAGTCCCTGCCCAGCCTGGATCAGTGCTTGGGATTGCCCTGCCCCAGCTGCAGGACCTTGCCCTTGGCCTTGTTGAACCTCCTGAGGCTGTCCTGGGCCCAGCCCTGCAGCCTGCCCAGGTGCCTCTGGATGGATCCTTCCCTCCAGTGGCCAGCAGCACCAACAGCTGGGTGCTGAAGGTGCCTCAGTGCCACTGCCCATGCTGCTGAGGAGGATGATAATCAAGACAGCAGTGCTGCTCTGCTGGGCAAGCAGTTGGCACTGTCTGGGGCTGCTTGCCAAGCAGCAGCAGGATGGTGCCTGGCTGAGCCTGGCAGGGCCCTTCAGCCCTCCTGATGGTTCTGCTCTGGACAATGCAACCTACACTGAGGCACCACTTGTGCACACTGAGACCAGAACCTCACAGCTCCCAGTGCTCCCAGAGCTCCCAGAGCTCCCAGTGCTTCCCAGAGCTTCCAGTGTTCCCAGTGCTTCCCAGTGCTCCCAGAGCTTCCCAGAGCTCCCAGTGCTTCCCAGAGCTCCCAGAACTCCTACTTCTCCCAGTGCTTCCCAGAGCTCCCACAGCTCCCAGTGCTCCCAGTGCTTCCAGTGCTCCCAGTGTTCCCAGTGCTCCCCAGAGCTCCCAGAGCTCTCAGTGCTCCCAGTGCTTCCCAGTGCTCCCACAGCTCCCAGTGCTCCCACAGCTCCCAGTGCTTCCCAGAGCTCCCACAGCTCCCAGAGCTCCCAGAGCTTCCCAGAGCTCCCACTGCTCCCAGTGCTCCCAGAGCTTCCCAGAGCTCCTACTGCTCCCAGTGCTTCCCAGAGCTCCCACAGCTCCCAGTGCTCCCAGAGCTCCCAGTGCTTCCCAGACCTCCTACTGCTCCCAGTGCTTCCCAGAGCTCCCACAGCTCCCAGTGCTCCCAGTGTTCCCAGTGCTTCCCAGAGCTCCTACTGCTCCCAGTACTTCCCAGAGCTCCTACTGCTCCCAGTGCTCCCAGAGCTCTCAGTGCTCCCAGTGCTTCCCAGTGCTCCCACAGCTCCCAGTGCTTCCCAGTGTTCCCAGTGCTCCCACAGCTCCCAGTGCTTGCCAGAGCTCCCAGTGCTCCTAGAGCTCCTAGACCTCCCACTGCTCCTAGAGCTCCCAGTGCTCCCACTGCTCCCAGAGCTCCCAGTGCTTCCCAGAGCTCCCAGTGCTCCTAGAGCTGCCAGTGCTCCCAGAGCTCCCAGTGCTTCCCAGAGCTCCCAGTGCTCCTAGAGCTGCCAGTGCTCCCAGAGCTCCCAGTGCTTCCCAGAGCTCCCAGTGCTCCTAGAGCTGCCAGTGCTCCCAGAGCTCCTAAAGCTCCCAGTGCTCCTCACAGCTCCCAGTGCTTCCCAGTGCTCCTAAAGCTCCTAGAGCTCCCAGTGCTTCCCACAGCTCCCAGTGCTCCTAAAGCTCCTAGAGCTCCCAGTGCTCCCAGAGCTCCCAGTGCTCCCAGCTCTGTTTGACCTCTTCACCAAGGGCAGTGGGATCCAGTCTGCAGGTGGCAGGCAGTGGTGCAGCTGGCATGGGAGGGTGGCATCCAGAGGGACCTGCATGGGCACAGTGATCCCCTCTGAGCCATGGCTCAGCAAGGCCAGGCCCAAGGTCAGGCTGGGGATGAAGGGCTGGGGAGCAGCCCTGAAGAGGACTTGGGGATGTTGGTGGTTGACAAACTGGACAGGAGCCAGCACCAGGCACTCACAGCCCAGCCCCAGCCTGGCCTGGCCTGAGCCCCAGCCTGGCCTGGGCCCCAGCAGTGTGGCAGCAGGGCCAGGGCCAGGGCAGGTCAGACAGAGCCCTGAGCAACCAGAGCCAGTTAAAGATGCTCTGCTCACTGCAAGATTTGGACTGGGTGAGCTTCAAAGGTCCCTTTCAGTTCCAGCCCCTCTGTGATGCTCTGCTGCTGGGAAGTCCCTGCTGCCCCTTCCTGCTGATGCCAGCACAGCTGCAGCTGCAGGGCAAGCTCTGCCCCATGCCAGCAGCATGGAGAGTGCCCCAAGGAGCCCTACCTGCCACCTGCTCCAGGGAGCTCAGGGGCAGCAGCAGCAGCCCAGACTCTGCCTCTGGAGGCAGCACCAGGACCAGCCCCCAGCTCCACTGCACTGGGCCCTGCAGAGCCCATGCAGAGGCACACCTGGGAGAGACAGCAGAGTGGAAGTGCAGCAGATCTCCTTGCTCCTCCCTCAGCATCTCCAGCACCTCTCCCCTCTGCCCCCCCAGCCACCCCTGGGCACCTTGCAGTCCCTGCCTCCCCTCAGGCTCAGGCACTGAGTTCCTCCTGGCAAGGAGGGTCACAGTGGTGGGGGGAGAGTGGCTGCAGGTGGGAGCAGGCACTGAGTGCTGTGGTGCTGCAAGCTGCTGTCAGCAGGCACCTGTGCATCCCCCTCCCTGCCTGGTGCCACCCACAAGGCTGATGCAGGGCTCTGAACACTCTGAGCAGGGCTCAAGCATGGGAGGGTGTCCCAGCCCCCCCCAGCTCAGACCTTGGCCTGCAGTCCCTCCCCTGGAAGGCTCTCCAGCACTGGTGGGACCTGCAGCGTTGAACCAAGAGCAGCAGAACTCTCTCTTGTTTCAAACACCTTCTGCACCAAGGGCTTTAGAGCCCAGCACCCAGGGAAGGCTCCAAGGCACTCAGAGTTTACCTCTCGTGCCCTAGACCAAGGACAAGGCAGCTGAAACCCCACTGGCTCCAGGTCAAAGCCAGCTCCAGATGTGGCTTACAGCCTTTCACCCCTCCTTGGATGCAGGACTTGGAGTTCCATCTCCTGACAGCCAAGGAGTGAATAAAGTGAGTCTTGAACAATAAAACCTGCGGCCAGGAGAGGCAGGAGGAGCAGCCAGGCCCTGAGCTGTGGCTGCCCTCAGCAAAGCCTGCACCCAGCAGGGCCACGGCTGGGAGCTGCTGCAGGAAACCCTCCCAGGGCCAACGCCTGCACGGCAGTGCTGGAGGCAAGGATGGCAGCAGCCCTGCAGCCCCCCCCGAGCAGCTGTCACCCCCCCCCAAAGAGGCTCTGCCCCCCCTGAGCAGCTGTGACCCCCCAGAGCAGCTGTGACCCCCCAGAGCGGCTCTGCCCCCCCCCCCAGAGCGGCTGTGACCCCCATGAGCGGCTCTGCCCCCCCCCCCAGAGCAGCTGTGCCCCCAGCCTGGGAGCACTGTCTGCATCACAGAGACCTTTGGGAGCCCTGCAGCAATGCCCAAAGCTGACACTTTTCAGGTCAGGTTTGTCCCCAGGCCCAAACCTCAAGCCCCAAACCCCAGACCCCAAGTCCCAGACCCCAGACCCCAAGTCCCAAACCCCAGACCCCAAGTCCCAAACCCCAAGTCCCAGACCCCAAGTCCCATTCCCCAGACCCCAAGTCCCAGACCCCCTCTAACACTTCCATGCCATCCCCTGAGGCTCAGGGGGGTCCCCTGCAGCTGCTGCCGGGCTGGGGCTTTCACCTCAGGTCATTCAGCTGTCCTCAGGCAGCTCTCCCCCACAGGCCTCCCTCTGGAGGTCACTGCCCCTGCAACAAAATCTGAGCTTCCCAAACAACTTCAGAGGCAAAGCTGCAGCAGAGCTCAGGCCCCGACCTGGCTGCCCGGCAGGGTGTCGAGCACGGCAGAGCTGCTGCCGCAGCAGCAGGCTGTGGAGCCTCAGCCCCCAGCCCGCCCGGGGAGCTGCAGCAGCTGCTGGGCATCGCTCTCCCCTGCGAGGCAGGAAGGCCTCCTGCCCAGGCCCTGCAGGTGCAGCCTTGCACACAGCAAACTTGTGGAGCAGGAATCCCAGCAAGGCCATGCTGAGCCCCTCTGCTGCAGACAGGGCTTGGCAGAGCAGGAGGCCTGCGAGGGGCCAGGCTGCTGAAGGAGCCACGGGAGAGGGCCAGGAGGAAGAGCAGAGGGCTGGAGCTGCTCTGCTGTGAGGACAGACTGAAGGAGTTGGGGCTGTGCAGTCTGGAGAAGAGAAGGCTCTGAGGTGACCTCATTGTGGCCTTCCAGGATCTGCAGGGGGCTCCAGGAAGGCTGGGGAGGGACTGCTCAGGATCTCAGGCAGTGCTAGGACTAGGGGGAATGGAATGAAGCTGGAGGTGGGGAGATTCAGGCTGGAGGGGAGGAGGAAGTTCTTCCCCATGAGAGTGGTGAAGCCCTGGAATGGGTTGTGCAGGGAGGTGGCTGGGGCCCTGTCCCTGGAGGTGTTTCAGCCCAGGCTGGCTGAGGGTCTGGCCAGGCTGATCTAGTGTGGGGCGTCCCTGCCCATGGCAGGGGGGTTGGGGCTGGCTGATCCTTGTGGTCCCTTCCAACCCTGACTGATTCTGTGATACTGTGATACTATGAGGACCATCCTGTGACCTCCAGCCCAGCCCAGCCGGTTTGGGCCAAGGCTCCACCACCCTTTAAAGCTTATCTGGCTGCTTTAAACGAGCTCAGTTACTGCTCTATTTTTAATGCTGGCTGTGCTGCCATTAACAGGCCAGCAAGGGGCTGGTGGGGCCCACGTGGCACCACCACATCTTGTCCCAACGTGGGACTGCACAGAAGGAGCACTGGACATGCAAGCAGCAGGGCCAAAGTCACCCCACAAAGGACTGCTGCTCATGGTCACTGCCACACAGCCACGGTGCCCCCTGCTCCTCTGGCAGGGGAGAGCCAGCAGGAGACCTGAGGGACTGCCTGCAAAGCAGCTCAACAGCAAGAGCACCACTGTCTCCAAGGGACATCTCAGGGGGTCCTCTCCCGGCCCCTGGGCACCTTTGTCCCTGCAGCACCCAAACCGAGGGAAGCCCTCCCGGGGAGCACTGCCTCCAAACCAGCTGCAAAATGACCTTTGACGACCCCACGGCTCCCGGCGCCCCGGGCAAGCAGAAACAACTCTCCTGGCAGCGGAGCAGACGCCCAGGGAGACAGCGTGCACAGAGCAGGGCGCTGCAGGGGCAGCCGGGGGGGCCACATCCATCCCCCTCCATGACATCCTCTGGGAGCCACCGCCCCTTCAGCACCGCCCCACCGGCGGCTCCCAGCTCCCAGCCCCACGCCTAGGGGGGGCGAGAGCAGCCCCAAGAGCCAGAAGGGAGACACCGCTGAGCAGCCCCATGGGTGCACCCACACCCTGCGCCGCAGCACCCAGGGCCCCCAGCTCCAGCCTGCAGGTCTGGGGGCCCCGTGGGTGAAGGAGCTCAGCTGGGAGGAGTCCGGCGCTGAGGGGTCCCCAGGGCGGGAGGCACTGCCCTGTTGTGGCGCAAAGCTCAAGCGGCTGAGACAGCCCCCGGCACCCACAGGACGCTGCTGCAGCGTGCTGGCCGAGGAAGGGACGAGCGCCCCGGGGCAAAGGACCTCACACCGAGCCACCGGCCCCGGCGGCACCGAGCCCGGCAGGGTCCTCGGGAGGCCGCACCTGCGGCGGGGCCCGGCGATGACAAAGCGCCAGCCGCCGAGGGGCTGAGGGCAGCGACTCCCCCCGCGCCCGGGCCGGGGCTCCGGCAGCGGCAGACCCCCGCGGGACCAGCCCGGCGCGGCAGGGCAGGCGAGCGCCGGATCCTGCCCGGGGGCTGCCGGGGCTGCAGCCTGCACCCCACGGCCCCGCCCGGGCCCTGCGCCCCCAGCCCGGGCCCTGCGCCCCCAGCCCGAGCCCACACCCCTCAAATGCACTTCTGGGCTCGGGTGCAATAGGGCGGACCCGGGGAGCAACCCCGGGGAGCAACCGGAGGTATGCAGGATGGAGGTGCAAGGAGGGGGCGCCAGGAGCAGGGGGGGGCCGCGGGCGGGGGGCAGCGGCGCTCACCGCGATGACGTTGACGAAGGTGGTCTTGCCCGAGTACTGCAGCCCCACCAGGGTCAGCTCCATCTCCTCCTTCCAGAACAGCGCCCGGAACCAGTCCAGCAGCTTGTTGAAGAGCGCCAGCATGGTGCCGGGCCGCGCCGAGCGGGGACAGCCGGGGCGGGCCGAGCCGAGCCGAGCCGAGCGGGGCCAGCCGGGGCGGGGCCGAGCCGAGCCAAGAGGCGGCCGCGCTGAGCGGGGCCGAGCCGAGCGGGGCCGAGCCGAGCGGAGCCAGCCGGGGCGGGGCCGAGCCGAGCAGGGCCAGCCGGGGCGGAGCCGAGCCGAGGCAAGAGCCGAGCGGGGCCGAGCCGAGCGCGTGCGGGCCGAGCCGAGCCGAGCGGGGCCGAGCCGAGCGCGTGCGGGCGGAGCCGATCGAGGCCGAGCCGCCGCCGCCGCCCGGGTATTGTCCGCGCGCCTCCTGCCGCACCGCCGCGCGCCGCCCTGCGCGCGCCGGGTGGGGCCCGCGCACCTCGCGTCACCGCCGGCATTGCCGCCCCCTGCCGGAAAGGAGGACCCTCTGCAGCAGGCGCGGCACCGCTCTGCCCCCCTGCACCCCCGGAGCCCTGCACCCCCTGCACCCCCGGAGCCCCCGGAGCCCCCGGAGCCCTGCACCCCCTGCACCCCCGGAGCCCTGCACCCCCCAGCGCTCTGCACCCCCTGCACCCCCGGAGCCCTGCACCCCTCAGCGCTCTGCACCCCCTGCACCCCCGGAGCCCTGCACCCCCGGAGCCCTGCACCCCTCAGCGCTCTGCACCCCCGGAGCCCTGCACCCCCGGAGCCCTGCACCCCTCAGCGCTCTGCACCCCCGGAGCCCTGCACCCCCTGCACCCCCGGAGCCCTGCACCCCTCAGCGCTCTGCACCTCCTGCACCCCCGGAGCCCTGCACCCCTCAGCGCTCTGCACCTCCTGCACCCCTGGTGCCCTGCACCCCTCAGCGCTCTGCACCTCCTGCACCCCTGGAGCCCTGCACCCCCGGCATCCTGCACCCCCTGCACCCTGCACCCCCGGAGCCCTGCACCCCCAGCACTCTGCACACCCTGCACCCCCTGCACCCCCGGAGCCCTGCACCCCTCAGCACCCTGCACACCCTGCACCCCCGGAGCCCTGCACCCCTCAGCGCCCTGCACCCCCAGCACTCTGCACACCCTGCACCCCATGCGCCCTGCACCCCCGGAGCCCTGCACCCCCTGCACCCCCGGAGCCCTGCACCCCCAGCGCTCTGCACCCCCTGCACCCCCGGAGCCCTGCACCCCCAGCGCCCTGCACCCCCAGCACTCTGCACACCCTGCACCCCCTGCACCCCTGGCACCCTGCACCCCCAGCACTCTGCACACCCTGCACCCCCTGCATCCCTGGCACCCTGCACCCCCGGCACCCTGCACCCCCAGCGCCCTGCACCCCTTGCACCCTGCACCCCCTGCACCCTGCACCCCCTGCACCCTGCACCCCTGGCACCCTGCACCCCCTGCGCCCTGCACCCCTGGCACCCTGCACCCCCTGCACCCCTTGCACCCTGCACCCCCAGCGCCCTGCACCCCTTGCACCCTGCACACCCTGCACCCTGCACACCCTGCGCCCTGCACACCCTGCACCCCCTGTGCCCTGCACACCCTGCACCCTGCACCCTACCCTGCACCCCTGCACCTCTGCCCCCGCTGCAATGCTGCACTGGTTACCCCTACACTGAGGACTGAGTAGCTGAGGACTTTTGCACCCGCAGCACCACTGCAGTGGATCCCTGCACCATGCAGCCCTGGCCCCCATGATCCTGCAACCTCTCCCAGCACCCCTGCAGCCTGCACCAAACCCATCTCAGCACGCAGTACCCCAGCAGCCTGCACCAAACCCATCTCGGCACGCAGTACCCCAGCAGCCCCAGAACCTCTGCACCCTGCAGCTCCTATGTCCCTGCCCCTGGCACTCCGGTGTCCCTAGCACCACCCCTGCACCCTGCAGTCCTTGCACCTTCCTGAGTCCTGTGCCTTCTGCAGCCAGCATCCCTGCTACTGCTGTGCCCTTGTGCACCTAGTGACCCCTGGCAGTCTTCACTGTGCAGCATGTGTCTGGCACCTGGCACTGGCTGGCATGTGCCTTGCACCCTGGGACAGAGGCTCTGCAGCAGCCTGCCCCCTCCAGCCATGCCAGCTGGGCAGACCCCCCATCCTGCACCTTGTGTGTCTCCACTGGACCCCAGCTCCCTCGTGCACCCAGGGGTCCCACAGGGCTCCCTGGTACCCACAGCAGGGCTAGGCCAGGCCGTGGGTCTGCTCCCCTGCCCTGCTGCAGCCCCTGCCCTGCTGCAGCCCCTGCCCCTGTCCCCCTGGTACCATCTACCTGAGACACGGCCACAGCAGGAAAAATGTCCCTGGCCAGGGGCCAAGGCAGCTTGGGTGGTGCAGCAGGACCACCTGTGCCACAGTGCCCCTCACCAGCCCTGAAGAAGGGTCAGGGACCACGTGGCAGTGGGGGGGTCCCAGCGGGGACCCCAGCTCCCAAGCCTCAGCAGACACTAGCAGGTGAGATGAGGGTGACCTGGAGGTGAGCCCAGGGGGGTGCCCTGTGCTGTGAGGAGACCTCACAGGGGACCTCACCCACTGCTGCTTCCGATCAGCAAAGGGACAGTGGAGCCTGGGCCTTGGCCTGGAGCCTTGCCCCAGGCTCTGGCTGCTCAGGTTTCTCAGGACAAGACCTCTGCAGGGCCAGGTGCCCAGGGGACAAGAGCTGGTGAACCATTGTCCACACGTGGCATCACAGCGTGGTAGGGGCTGGAGGGGCCCCTGGGAGATCATCCAGCCCAGCCCCTGCCAGAGCAGCAGTGAGACACAGAGCAAAGGCTCAGCACTCTCCAGGGAGGTTTCTGTCACAGCTTTGTGCCTCCAGCACCGCCTGCAGCCATCCTGCTGTGCCCTGCAGCTTCAGACCCCCTCATCTGCAGCCCCTGAGCTCTGCTGCTTTGCAGGGGATGCTGAGCTGCTCCCTGTGCTGCCTCTGCCTTGGCTCTGCTCTGCTCTCCACAGGCTGTGGAGAGCTCAGGGCAGTCAGCTGCCAGCCAGGTTGAGTCCATCCAGGGTGGATGCCAGCCAGTCCCAAAGGCAGGGCTGGCACAGGGGCACACTGGCAGTTCCCTGCAGCAGGGGGAAGCGGCAGGGCTGGCACAGGGGCACACTGGCAGTTCCCTGCAGCAGGGGGCAGAGGCAGGGCTGGCACAGGGGCACACTGGCAGTTCCCTGCAGCAGGGGGAAGAGGCAGGGCTGGCACAGGGGCACACTGGCAGTTCCCTGCAGCAGGGGGAAGAGGCAGGGCTGGCACAGGGGCACACTGGCAGTTCCCTGCAGCAGGGGGAAGAGGCAGGGCTGGCACAGGGGCACACTGGCAGTTCCCTGCAGCAGGGGGAAGAGGCAGGGCTGGCACAGGGACACACTGGCCGTTCCCTGCAGCAGGGGGAAGAGGCAGGGCCTTTATGCCAGCCCACACGCAGAGGAGGACAGGACCTGAGGGTGCTGAACTCCCTGCTGGGGCTGCCTGTGTGTGCAGAGGAAATGCAGAAGCTGGGCTGTGGCTGGGACTTCCTCACAGCATGGGGGGCAAAGAGTTTCCCTCATGTGCTGCAGGTCCCTGGAAGCTGCCTTTGCTTTCAGAGGCGCTGCAGCTGCTCTGGGAGGGAGGCCTAAGGCAGCAGGGCTGTTGGTGCTCTCTGCAATTGCTCCATTCATTGGAGCTCCTCCTCAGACCAGTGGAAAATTAGCTGACCCCCAGTTCTTGTGTCATTGCTGCCTGAACACGGTGTGGGTTCCAGCCCAGGGAATGTTCCTACCCCAGGCTGGGGCTTCCCACCCAGAAGGCCTCTGGCACTGGAGCTGTGAGCAGAGGCTGCCTCCTGCCAGCACCGCCGCAGTGCCTGCCCGAGGAGCTGCTCATCCAGGCCTCGACCCAAACCCTGCCCTCAGAGCAGAGAGCAGAGCTGGAGGCCTCCATCCCCGTGCTGGGAGGGACAGCAGCAGAGGAGCAGAATGACCATTTTGAAGCACCAGCTCCCCTCCAGCTGCCCCCAGCTCCCCCACCCCTGCAGGCCAGGCTCTCACAGCAGCCTTGGCAGCTCTGCAGGCTCTTGGCTCTTTGCTGCTGCTCCGAACCAGGGGAGCTCAAGCTCTGCTCCCTGCAGAGCAGCCATGGCAGCAGACAGAAGGATGCAGTCCCCGTGGCTGCAGCACTCTGCCCCTTTATGTCACCCATGCCAGGAGTGTGAGACTGGGCAGGGAGCCTTGTGCAGGGGCACTGCTGCAGGACCTCTCCAGGCAGGAGCACTTCTGAGGCTGCCAGGAGGTTTTGCTGTGGTTGCTCAGCCAAGTGCCTTAAAGACACTGCACTGTGCCCTTGCTGCTGTGGGTAAGGGATGCTCTGGGTTCCCCTGTCCCACTGTGACCACTGGGCTCCAGCTGGCACTCCTGTGTCCCACGCTCTCCTGCTGCTCCCCACCACCAGTTCAACCCTGCTGCTGGGTGGACTTTGTGCATGGACCCCTCAGGGGCCTCTGTGAGCTCCTGGGCCCCCTGCTATTGAAATGTCAAAGCCTGCCTTGCAAGGTCTCCTTTCTGCTGGTGGCTTGGCCATGGATTCCTTGGCATCCCTGAGGGTGCTGATGGAGGCTTGTCAGCGAGAGCTGGTGCTGAATACCCAAACCAATGGCTTTGGCCCATCCTGCACCATGGCTTTGGCCCTGCTGTGCTGTGTCCATGGGGACACTCTGCAGTCACTGCTGCTCTCCATGAGCTGCAGTGAACTGGGAGCACCCTGGGGCTCCTTGCCACCAGGAATGCCTACTTGTGTCCCCCAGAGCTGTGCCCCACATGGCCACCAGGCTTTTTAACTCCCACCCGAGGCAAGCTGCAGCCTGGAGGAAATTGATCAGCATGGGAAAGTCCAGGCCAAAATTACAGCCATGTGGAGAAGAAGGACTTTTCCTGAGCAGGACCTGGCCTGCTGGGGACATGGTTGACAGGAGTGTGCAGCCCAGCCCCAGAGCTGCCTGCCTGCTTGTAGTGTGGCTGCACCTCCAGCAAAGCACCGAAAGCCATGAGGAGGAAGAAGACTGCTGGGTCCACACCAGGGGTTTAAGGGAGGGGAGTGGAGAGCATGAACAACCTTGGCCCTGCTGAAAGCCCTGGCCAAGGTCAGAGGCTTGAGCTCATCCTGGGGCATGGGGACACCTGAGGTTTTGCAGTGAGTCCTTTCCCTGCTGGGCACACCGTGGCTTTCTGGACAGGGATGAGCCTGCCACAGCCAGATTCTGCTTCAGCCCTGCACCAGGGAGCCCCAGGACAAGGGTTTGCAAGGGCAGAGGCACTGGGCCAGCACAGCCCTGGGGAATGCCTGGCAAATGAACACAGAATGGAGAGATGCTGAGATAGTGCAATGTGGTCTGATAAGGTCTGGAACAGAGCTGCCAGAAACTGAGCTACAGGAAAACTGAACATCCCCTGCAGCAGGCAGCTGAGCTGGCACAGCCCCCAGCACTGGATGAGGGATCTGAGAGGGGGTGGCACCACCTCCTGCCCAGCTGCTGGTCCCAGCACTGCTCCTGTGTGCCTTGGGAGAGCCTCAGCACAGCTCTTGCTGCAAGGCTGCCCTGAGCTCCCCTCTGGATCATACACTGGGAGCATGGGGAGATGGTGCATGTGCTGCTGTGCAGGGAGCACAGGGAGCTGGACTGGTGTGGTCTGTAGGCTCTTCAAGCTCCCCTGTCTGATGGCAGGGTAGGGTGGAAAGACTTGGAGAGGAGGACACTGTGGCCAGCTGCATAAAGCCTGTCTTGGATAACTCCAAAATTCTGTTGGTGGCTTCAAAGACAGATCCAAAGGCATAAAACTAACTGAGAAGTCAGAGTCCTGAGCCATGCTTTGACCTTTGAAGGGCTGGTGGAGGCTCTGCAGCCTCTCCAAGAGTCTGGTCCCAAGGCAGAAGACCTGTAGAGACCAAGGTCTCCCCCACAGCCCCTGGCTGGGCAAGCTCCCTGGCAGAGGAAGGGGTGAGCTGGCAGCAGGTACAAGGAGACTGCTCTGCCAAGGTGCTCCAGAGAGTGAAGGCCTTTGCTTCAGACCTGCAGCAGGGCCAGGGAGTGTGTTTGTCCCTGGTGCCATGGGACAGAGCTGTGCTAGCAGAGGGTCTCCTACTGTCTGCCACTCTTCTGTCTCTGAGATCTTTCTCCAAAGGGATCTGCTCCTTGTAGGGAGCAGCTGCTTGATTGACTCTGCTACAGCAAGTGCCCTGCCCAGAGTGTGCCCTGCCCAGAGTGTGACACAGGACAGGCATTGCTGGGGGGTGGCAGGGCTCAGCAGTGCAGGACACTGCCTGGCACACTGGGTACTTTGCAGTGGGGCATCTGGCCTCCAAGGGGCTTCTACCTATGCCCAGACCGCTGAGGGAGGAGAAGCTGGAGCTGGCTCACTGCCCAGCCCTGGCTAAGGCTGCCAATCACTCCCTGCTTCCACTGAGAGCAAGTGCAAGGGGTAGGAGAGGAGCAAGGAAAGGATCAGTGCTGGTGGCACACCGAGGGGCAATGCCATGGGCCTGAGGACTGCCCCTCCTGGCCTGATGCCAAGTCAGGAGAAATGCAGGGTTAAGGATGAAATTGCTCTTTTTATTCAACCCTTTGTCCTCCCAGGAGAGCTGCAGAGCCAGCAGGCACCAGGGCCAGGCCCCCAGCTCAGCAGCATTGGGTGGGCACAGAGTGCTGGAGGGGCACCCATGGCACAGCCCTGGGCTGGGCACGCTCAGGGAGCTGGGGCAAGCTCAGGCTCTCAGCAGGATCCCTTTTGGCTTGGGTCTCACCCCCAGGGGGCCACGGCAGAGCCTGTGGGCATGGCAGGCACAGGCTTGGCTGCCCCAGCTCCGCAGCAGCGCCCAGTGCCCAGGAGGCTGCACAGTGCCCAGCAGGTGGAGGCCACTTTTGAATGGCTTAAAGGTATTTTACAGAAGGCTGCCATCTCCTTGCTTTGTGCTAAAATGCTTCTCCTTCTTCTTCCTCTCCCCCCAGTTTATCAGTGAGAAAAACCAAGACCCCAACCCAACAAACCCCAGCAATGCTTTTGTTTTGATTTCAGCAAAGGAGCAGCAGGTTATCCTCCCTCCTCGCTGGGGCAGAGGCCACAGGGACACACTGCCCTCAAAGCTGCAGACACCCTGAGGAGTCTGCCCTGCCTCCAGCCTGCTGGGAAGGTGTTGGGAGAGGAGAGCAAACTACATGATGAAAGCAATCAACTGTGCATCTCTTGGACCAAATGCCCAAGGTGTATCTTCAGCCAGAGGAGTTTGGTGGCTGCTGTGGGGCAAGCCCAGCCCTGCCCAGGGCTGCTGTGGTCAGGAGGTTGTTTGCTTGCAGTGTAAGTGTAGCAGTTCTGCGTCCACCAGGGCGAACCTTCTTGTACAGCTGAAAGGCAAAACCTGCTCCCAGTGCTCCCCCAGCTTCAGCTCCTTCCCCCAGCTTCAGCTCCTTCCCCCAGCTTCAGCTCCTTCCCCCAGCATCACCTCCTTCCCCCAGCTTCAGCTCCTTCCCCCAGCTTCACCTCCTTCCCCCAGCTTCACCTCCTTCCCCCAGCTTCACCTCCTTCCCCCAGCTTTGCTCTGCTTGAGGAGAAAGCACTGCAGCTTCTGCAAGCCAAAGCTTCCTGCTGTGGTGATGTCTGCCCCGAGCCAGCAGCAGGAGCCACTGTGAGCACCACTGGATCCACGTGGAGCCTCTAAACCTTGGCTGTCCTCAGGATCACAAGGCCACAGTGCCCAGGGTTTGCTCAGCTGTGCTCATCCTGGGGGATGCTGCTGTTGCTGCTCTGTGGCCTGCCAGCAGCAGGAAGGGTTTTGGTGGAGGTATCCCCGAGGCTGGTGCAGGAGAGGTCAGAGTGGGGAGCTGGCAGCCCAGTGGGAGCCCTGCACTAGTGGCCTCCCTGCTCTGGCAGCTGGGAAGCATAGAGAGCAAGTGTGTGATGGAGAAACTGGTACTGCTCACTGGTCTGGATCATTCCACCCCTGCAAGGGAAAGGCAGAGCCCACTCACACCTCACTGAAGCTGCAACCCCATCCCCAGCTCCCTCCCCCGGGCTTCACCACCACATCCAGGCACCTCTGGCACAGGCACCAGGACTGCCCCAGGAGACCCTGGGCCCCGGGGCCCTGCTGGGCTGTTCCAAATGCAGATTAGCAACAGATGTGGCTCCTGGCTCCCAGCTTTTCCCTTTACTCCTTGGGAAGTGGCAGAACCCGGGGCTTGTGACTCCGTGGCTGAGCTGGACAGAGCAGAGCAGCTGCCGGGTTCAGAGCAGCCTTCCCTCACATCCTCAGCTCCCCAGGGCCACAGAAGCCCTGACAGCAGCCCCAGCCCAGCAGCCCAGCAGCCCCTGGTGGCAGCACGTCGGCATCCTCCAGCAGCCCCGAGGGTTTCTACCCAAGCTGTGCTCACGCCCCCGGTGCCGCTCATCCCCCAGCACCAACCTGTCGATGCGCAGGTGGCAGACGATGCCCAGGATGTCCACCTGGCCCTGGGCCCTCAGCTGCTGGCAGCCGATCCTGGTGGCGATGAAGCAGCCGGTCCTGCCGATGCCCGCGCTGGGGAAGCCACAGCTCAGCCCTGGCACCGCCCCTGGCTGGGCCTGGGCCTCCTCAAGCTGGCACACTCCTGGCTGCTTTGCTGCCATCATCCCCAGAGGGATGCTGGAGGTCCAGTCCCAACTGCCAGGCCAAGTGTCTCAGCCAGGCACCAACAGACATGGGCTGGAGTCACTCTGCCATGGCAAGGGCACCTGGCCAGGGGGCATGGCCTGGCAGAAGCTGCTCAGTCTGTGCCCCCTCTCCTGTGCAATGCAGGGGTCCCTGCAGCCCTTTCAACTCAGCTCCCAGCTGTGCTCTGACCCCAGGCACCAAGTGCCCTGCACTGGGGCTGCCAGCCTGCAGCACTGTGTGGCACAGGTGTGGCACAGGGACAGCCCAGTGCTCCTCTCCAGGGCCCCAGACTCACTTCAGCAGTTAGAGAAAATATGCAGAGGCCTTGGGAAAGAGGCTCCCAGGCAAGCTGCAGGCCATGTTGAGCAGCAGAGGCAGCAGGAGCCTGACTGTGGATCTGCTGAGGCTCTGCTGGAAGGGATCTGGCTCTGCTGGAGGGGATCTGGCTCTGCTGCAGGGGATCTGGCTCTGCTGCAGGGGATCTGGCTCTGCTGGAGGGGTGCTGGCTCTGCTGGAGGGGTGCTGGCTCTGCTGGAGGGGATCTGGCTCTGCTGGAGGGGTGCTGGCTCTGCTGGAGGGGTGCTGGCTCTGCTGCAGGGGATCTGGCTCTGCTGGACGGGATCTGGCTCTGCTGGAGGGGATCTGGCTCTGCTGCAGGGGATCTGGCTCTGCTGGAGGGGTGCTGGCTCTGCTGGACGGGATCTGGCTCTGCTGGAGGGGATCTGGCTCTGCTGCAGGGGATCTGGCTCTGCTGGAGGGGTGCTGGCTCTGCTGCAGGGGATCTGGCTCTGCTGCAGGGGATCTGGCTCTGCTGGAGGGGTGTTGGCTCTGCTGCAGGGGATCTGGCTCTGCTGGAGGGGTGCTGGCTCTGCTGCAGGGGATCTGGCTCTGCTGCAGGGGTGCTGGCTCTGCTGGAGGGGATCTGGCTCTGCTGCAGGGGATCTGGCTCTGCTGCAGGGGATCTGGCTCTGCTGGAGGGGTGCTGGCTCTGCTGCAGGGGTGCTGGCTCTGCTGGAGGGGTGCTGGCTCTGCAGAACTCTCCTGCTCCACCACAGCCCCAGGTGCACAGCAGATCTCTGCAGGGCAGAATGCCCCATGCCAAACCACCAGGCTGCTGCCAGGACAGGAGCTGCTGGTCCAGCAGCTCTGCCATGGGCATCCTGTGCCCTGGGGTTTCTGCAGCACACAGCATTCAGAAGCAGGAGTTTCCACTCTGGCGTCTGCAGACTCAGCTCGAGGTGAGGAGCACAGAGAGCCTCAGGAAAGGAGGAATCTCTTACCTGCAGTGCACCACAATGGGCCCTGGGCTCGCTGCAGCCTGCAGAGTCTCCTCCACCTTGGCCACCAGGTGCAGCAGGGGCCTGGCTGACTCAGGTGTCTGCTGGTCCGGCCAGGAGGGGAAGATGATGTGCTTGAGCTGCCGGCGTTCACCTGCCAGCTTTGCCAGCACACAAGAGACAGAAGCAGGCTGTGGGATCTTGGCCTCAGGCGCTGGAGTCCAGCACAGGCAGAGGCTGGGCAGCTTCTTCCCCTCTCATCTGCTTTCCTTCCAAATCATCTTCCAGCACAGATCCCCTGGGCCAGGGACACTGGGCAGTGCCCCAGCTCAGAAGATGGAACAGATGCAGTGTCCCAGTCCTGTCCCCACAGTCTGGGCGAAACCAGCAAGATCCTTTTGGCCAGAGTCAGCCCAGGGTGTCCCTGAGAGCCCAAAGGGACAGGCAGAAAGCACAGTGCCAGCCACAAGGGCTGGGGCAGAAGCTGTGCAGAAAGCACAGTGCCAGCCACAAGGGCTGGGGCAGAAGCTGTGGAGAAAGCACAGTGCCAGCCACAAGGGCTGGGGCAGAAGCTGTGCAGAAAGCACAGTGCCAACCACAAGGGCTGGGGCAGAAGCTGTGCAGAAAGCACAGTGCCAACCACAAGGGCTGGGGCAGAAGCTGTGCAGAAAGCACAGTGCCAGCCACAAGGGCTGGGGCAGAAGCTGTGCAGAAAGCACAGTGCCAACCACAAGGGCTGGGGCAGAAGCTGTGCAGAAAGCACAGTGCCAACCACAAGGGCTGGGGCAGAAGCTGTGCAGAAAGCACAGTGCCAGCCACAAGGGCTGGGGCAGAAGCTGTGCCCAGCTGACCTCTCCTTGGTGCCCCAGGACTGGGTCCTGCTCCCTCAGCCTCCTCTGGCAGGCAGGAGCCCTGCAGAGCCCTCCCCTGGCAGGGGCTTACATGACCCAAAGCTCTGGTCCATAACCCCCCTGCCCTGCTGTGACATAGCACTGCCATCCCAGCAGAGAGCCCAGGGGGCCAGGGCACTGCCAGCCCCTGCCCCAGGGCGCAGCTTGGGCTCACCTGGATGGACAGATCCCGCACCACATACTCCAGGCACTGGCTCACCCCCCGCACGCAGATGAGGAAGGGGCCATAGGTGCCCTCCTTCTCGGGCCAGTAGTGGACACACTTCTGAAAGAAGAAGCCAGGGCCTGGGGCTGTGCAGGAGCTGGAGGCACCCACGGCAGGCACCCACGGCAGGCACCCACGGCAGGCACCCACTGGAGGGCTGAGCTGTCCCCTGCTTAGGGCTCTTGGGAAAGGACAGCACTGGGGGGAAGGGGCGGGGGGGGGGGGGGAAGTGTGTGGAGTGATGGAGAGGGGAAGCTAAGGAAGGAACAGATCCCTCTCCCCACATCTGTTCCCCCTGCACCCACACCCTGCCATGTGGCTTTCAGACTCCAGGGCTCCCCAGCCCTATGGGAGCTGTGCCAGGCCAGTCCCTGTCCTGCCAGACCCAGCCTGCCAGTGGAGGGCACAGGGAGGCTGCAGCAGCCAGGGACAGAGGGGAGAAGGATGTGAGCAGGCCAGAGGGTGAATGCCACCAGGTGCTGCTTGGATGCCAGGGGTGCCAGCCAAGGCACAGGGTGGCCACCACAGAGGGCAGACTGCTTGGGGCCAGAGGGACACTGCTGCCTCTCCCAGGCACTGCGCTGATCTCTTGATCCTATCACCCAGCTGGCAGCACAGCCCTGGGCGCGGAGGGTCACATGAGGAGGGATCAAGGCTGCGGCTCTGGAGGCCTTCTCCACGTGGGATGCAGCAGGGCTGCCCCAGAGCTCAGCAGGGACAGCAGGCAGCTGCTGCCCCACCCCCGGCCTCAGCCCCCGTGACGGCCTTCAGCACCCCAGGCAGGCTGGCGCTGGCGCCGGCAGGCACGGGCAGGGGCACCGCCGGGCAGGGGCACACCCGGGCAGGGGCACACCCGGGCAGGGACACACCCAGGCAGGGGCACACCTGGGCAGGGGCACCGCCGGGCAGGGGCACATCCGGGCAGGGACACACCCAGGCAGGGGCACACCTGGGCAGGGACACACCCAGGCAGGGGCACACCCGGGCAGGGACACACCCGGGGCAGGGGCACACCCAGGCAGGGGCACCTCCAGGGCAGGGGCACCCCCAGGGCAGGGGCACCGCTGGGCTGGGGCACACCCGGGCAGGGGCACCTCCAGGGCAGGGGCACCTCCACGGCAGGGGCACCTCCAGGGCAGGGGCACCACTGGGCAGGGGCACACCCGGGGCAGGGGCACACCTGGTCAGGGGCACCTCCAGGTCAGGGGCACACCCAGGGCAGGGGCACACCTGGGCAGGGACACCTCCAGGGCAGGGGCACACCCAGGGCAGGGGCACACCCAGGCAGGGGCACACCCGGGCAGGGGCACACCCAGGGCAGGGGCACACCCAGGCAGGGGCACACCCAGGGCAGGGGCACACCCGGGGCAGGGGCACACCCAGGCAGGGGCACACCCAGGGCAGGGGCACACCTGGGCAGGGACACACCCGGGCAGGGGCACCGCCGGGCAGGGGCACACCCAGTCAGGGGCACCTCCAGGGCAGGGGCACACCTGGGCAGGGGCACACCCGGTGCAGGGGCACACCCAGGCTGGGGCACCTCCAGGGCAGGGGCACCCCCAGGGCAGGGGCACCACTGGGCTGGGGCACACCCGGGCAGGGGCACCTCCAGGGCTGGGGCACCGCTGGGCAGGGGCACACCCGGGGCAGGGGCACACCCGGGGCAGGGGCACACCCAGGCTGGGGCACCTCCAGGGCAGGGGCACACCCAGGCAGGGGCACACCTGGGCAGGGGCACACCTGGGCAGGGGTACCTCCAGGGCAGGGGCACACCCGGGACAGGGGCACACCCGGGCAGGGGCACCTCCAGGGCAGGGGCACACCCGGGCAGGGGCACACCCGGGCAGGGGCAGCGGTACCTCCTTGCGCTCCTGCAGCTTGGTGATCATGACGATGAGAGGCACCTCCTCCTGCCACACCATCTCCCAGAAGTCTGCCACGGTGTTCAGCATGGGGCCCTGGGTGGCAATGTACTCCCGGGGGCGCCCTGCAAAGCCCTGCCAAGCACAGGAGCCTCGGTGAGGCTGAGGGGAGCTCGGAGCGCTCCAGCCCTCCCGGAGCTTTCCTGCCTCTGGAGCTGTGAGGCTGGGCCAGGCAGCCTGCAGCCTACTAACCTGTCCTTGAAAGGCTTGCACCGAGCTGAGCAGGGGCTGCCAGACCTCCTCCCCACCCTCCTGCTCCCACAGTCCAGGAGCAAGCCCAGGAAGCAACTCCTGTGTGCCCTAGCAAGGATCCCCAGGTCAGGGGCCATGGAATCATTGGGGTTGGAAAAGGCCTTTCAGCTCATCCAGTCCAACTCTTCTTTACTCTCCCAAGTCTGGTGCTAACCAACATCCCTCAGCACCACCTCTGTGTCGTTCTGACACTTCCAGGGATGGGCATTCAACCACCTCCCCGGGCAGCCTGTGCCAGGCTTTCAGAACCCTTTCAATGAAGAAGTTTCTTCTCATCTCCAACCGAAGCCTCCCCTGGTGTGACCTGGGACCACCTCCTCTCATCTGTCACTTGTTACTAGGCAGAAGAGCCCAACAGCCCCCACCCCCTCCCCCGCTCCAGCCTCCTCTCAGGGAGCTGCAGAGAGCAATGAGGTCTCCCTCAGCCTCCTCTGCTCCAGGTTCACCACCCCCCAGCTCCCTCAGCTGCTCCTCCCCAGCCCTCTTCTCCAGACCCTTCCCCACCTTCCTTGCCCTTCTCTGGCCCTGCTCCAGTTCCCCAATGTCCTTCTTGGAGTGAGGCACCCAAAACTGACCCCAGTGCTCGAGATTTCCCCCTGCCCACTCCTCCTGCTCAAGAACATTTCCTGGGATAGATTCAGTGGAGTCTGATGTGAGCAAACACCTGCAGAGCCCTTCCAGCCTGGCTGTGACTCCCAAGGGTGCCAGAAGCAGCTGGGTTGTAATTTGCTGAGGTGTCTACAAACTCCAGCACTGTGCCACCCTTGGAGAGGTGAGTGGGAGGAAGGGTCAGGGGGTGCACAGAAGGGGTGAGGTGGGGGTGAGCAGTGACTGTGCATTTCTGTTGGCACTGGTGTGAGACAGGGAGGGTGCCAGGTGCTGATGTATGTCCTGATGCCCGTGCACAGGAGACACACACCTGATGGAGGTGCTGGAGGGTGTCCAGAGAAGGACCACGAGGAGGAGCAGAGGGCTGGAGCTGCTCTGCTGTGAGCACAGCCTGAGAGAGTTGGGGTTGTGCAGGCTGGAGAGGAGAAGGCTCCCAGGAGACCTCCTTGTGGCTTGCCAGGATCTGCAGGGGGCTGCAGGAAAGCTGGGGAGGGACTTTGGAGGGTGTGAGGGAGGGATAGGACTGGGGGGGATGGAGCAGAACCAGAAGTGGGGAGCTGGAGATTGGCTGTGAGGAAGAAGTTGTTGGCCAGGAGGGTGGTGAGAGCCTGGCCCAGGCTGCCCAGGGAGGTGGTGGAAGCCTCCTGGCTGGAGGTGTTTGCAGCCAGGCTGGAGGTGGCTGTGAGCAACCTGCTGTGGTGTGAGGTGTCCCTGCCCATGGCAGGGGGTTGGAGCTGGCTGAGCCTTGAGGCCCCTTCCAGCCCTGGCAGTTCTGTGGTTCCATGATGTGAAGCTGCTCTGGCAGTAGTCCCCTGCTAGCCATGCTCAGAGCCTCCTTTGGACCCTCAAGCCTCCCAGCAGCTTTAGGCATGTTGCTGCTGTGCCCAACATCAGCCCTCAAGGCTGGCTGGAGGACGATGGCACCTCACACTGCTGCTGGCACCTCACCCTGCTGCTGGCACCTCACCTGCTGCTGGCACCTCACCCTGCTGCTGGCTCACTGGAGCACACCCATGAGCACCACCAGAAAGTAAATGCTGCTGCTAAATGCCCTCCAGCTCCACCCTGCCCCCTCAGACCACCTTCTGGCACACCAGAGGGCACTTTGCTGGGCTCCTTCTCCAAGTCCCACACTCCCAGGCTCTGCTCACTGCCATGCACCCAGAATGGCTGCTGACACAGCTCTGCCTCCCAGCACCTTTGGCCTCTCCCAAGGAGAAGGATGCTGCCATGCAGTGAATTGCTCAGCGAGAAACCTTCCAAGCAGGCAGAGCTGGCAGCTGGCTGGCACGGGAGCCTGTTTGGGCGGCACAGGGCTCAGCAGGAGTGAGGCTGCAGCCTGGAAGGCTCCTCGTGTGCACAGCAGGGTGATGATCACAGCCCCCTGCCCTTGGCTCTAGGCTCTAGGCTCTAGAAAGGAACCTGACCGGGTGCCAAGGACAGGCCAAGCCCTCCCCTTTGGCAGCTGAGCCTAAGCCAACAACCTCCTGGGAGCCAATCCCTGCATGTGCAAGGCTTGGGCAGCGCCCGGCTGCGAGGCCCTCTGGGGCCAGACATGAGCCTGGGGCATGGGGAGGAGGTGGAGAAGCCACTGCCGGGGAGCCCAAGCCGGGGGAGCTGAGGGTAGGCTGCCCAGGACACCTCCCCCCGCAGGGAGAGCAGCTCTGCCCTGCTGCAGCCCAGAGCGCTGCCCGCCGCGGAGCGCGGCCCCGGGGCACGCATGGCACAGCAGCTGACAGCCAGGGCCCGCCCTGGGCGTCCGGGCTGGCACCTGCAGCACTCTGGTGCCCACCCCTGGCAGGCAGCTGGCTGAGCCGGCACAGCACTCACCGTGATGTAGTTGGCATTGATGTAGCTGCCTTCCTCCTGGCTCCCTGCCCTCCGGAGGCAGACTCGGCTCTCAGGATCTGAAAGACATGGCATGGCAATGCCCCCAGCCTGGCACTGCCCCTGGCATGGCACAGCCCCCAGCCTGGCACTGCCCCCAGCCTGGCACTGCCCAGAGCCTGGAACTGCTCCTGGCATGGCACTGCCCCCAGCCTGGCACTGCCCCCAGCCTGGCACTGCCTAGAGCCTGGAACTGCTCCTGGCATGGCAATGCCCCCAGCCTGGCACTGCCCAGGGCCTGGCACTACCCCCAGCCTGGCACTGCCCAGAGCCTGGCACTGCCCTGGGCCTGGCACTGCCCCCAGCATGGCACTGCCCAGAGCCTGGAACTGCTCCTGGCATGGCAATGCCCCCAGCCTGGCACTGCCCAGGGCCTGGCACTACCCCCAGCCTGGCACTGCCCAGAGCCTGGCACTGCCCTGGGCCTGGCACTGCCCCCAGCATGGCACTGCCCAGAGCCTGGAACTGCCCCAGCATGGCAATGCCCCCAGCCTGGCACTGCCCCGGGCCTGGCCCTACCCAGAGCCTGGAACTGCCCAGAGCCTGGAACTGCCCCTGGCATGGCAATGCCCCCAGCCTGGCACTGCCCTGGGCCTATCACTGCCCCCAGCCTGACACTGCCCCGGGCCTGGCACTGCCCATAGCCTGGCACTGCCCTGGGCCTATCACTGTCCCCAGCCTGGCACTACCCCCAGCCTGCCACTGCCCTGGGCCTGGCACTGCCCTGGATCTGGCACTGCTCTGAGCCTGGCACTACCCCCAGCCTGGCACTGCCCTGGGTCTGGCACTGCCCTGGACCTGGCACTGCCCAGACCCTGGCACTGCCCCCAGCCTGGAACTGCCCCAGCCTGGCACTCCCAGGGCCTGGCACTGCCCAGGGCATGGCACTGCCCAGAGCCTGGCACTGCCCAGGGCCTGGCACTGCCCAGAGCTTGCCACTGCCCAGAGCTTGGCACTGCCCTGGGCCTGGCACTGCCCAGAGCTTGCCACTGCCCATAGCTTGGCACTGCCCTGGACCTGGCACTGCCCAAAGCCTGCCACTGCCCAGAGCTTGGCACTGCCCTGGACCTGGCACTGCCCCGGGCCTGGCACTGCCCAGAGCTTGGCACTGCCCCTGCTCCGAGCCTGGCACTGCCCAGGGCATGGCACTGCCCAGAGCCTGGCACTGCCCCTGCTCCGAGCCTGGCACTGCCCCCAGCCTGGCACTGCCCAGAGCCTGGCACTGCCCCTGCTCCGAGCCTGGCACTGCCCCTGCCCCTGCCTTAGCTCCAGAGGCTGGGGGCTGAGTCCTCCAGCTCCGTGCCATGCTCAGGGCTGTCTGCACCCCCCCTCCCTCGCTCCCACCCACCCCCCAGATGCAGCCCCCCCCCCCCCAGGCGGTGCCCTGCCGGTGGCTGCCGGCAGGCAGAGGGCAGATGGCACATACTGGGCAGGATGGTTCTGTATCTGTCCTTGGCAGCGTGCCCGGGGACCTGCAGCTCCTCCGCGCTGGTGAAGTTGGGCGGAATCTTCTGCAGGGGAGAGGAGGCCCTTAGGGACCCCCCCCGCTGCCAGTGCCCCCCCAGCCCCCGCCGCCAGTGCCCCCCCCCGCTGCCAGTGCCCCCCCAGCCCCCGCTGCCAGTGCCCCCCCAGCCCCCGCTGCCAGTGCCCCCCCCCGCCAGTGCCCCCCCACTGCCAGTGCCCCCCCGCGCCAGTGCCCCCCCCCGCTGCAAGTGCCCCCCCCGCTGCAAGTGCCCCCCCGCGCCAGTGCCCCCGCGCCAGTGCCCCCCCGCCAGTGCCCCCCCACTGCCAGTGCCCCCCCACTGCCAGTGCCCCCCCCCGCCAGTGCCCCCCCCGCTGCCAGTGCCCCCCCGCCAGTGCCCCCCGGCCAGTGCCCCCCCACTGCCAGTGCCCCCCCCGCTGCCAGTGCCCCCCACGCCAGTGCCCCCCCCGCCAGTGCCCCCCCACTACCAGTGCCCCCCCCTGCAAGTGCCCCCCCACTGCCAGTGCCCCCCCGCTGCCAGTGCCCCCCCTGTGGCCCTGCTGCTCCTCAGGCAGCGCAGGGCTGTGCTGGGGACCCGGCAGCACCGCAGGGCTGGCAGCTCCCAGGGCCAGCTCTGTCCTTCCCTGGGTGTGGAGGGCAACCTTGCAGAGCCCACCCCGGAGGCACAGCTTGGCATGGGAGGCCACGGACACAGAAGGGACTTGTGTGCAGCGGGGAGGGGGCAGCCAGGGGGTACCCAGGTCACCACCCATGTTTGCTGGCCCACATCACTTTCCCTGCTGCCAGTGGTGTGGGGCACAGCTTGGAGCCTCCCTCAGAGATGCCCACCCCTGCTGGTCTCCCCATGCCAACCCCCTCGTGGGCAGAGAGAGGAGCATCACACCGAGAACTCCTCCTGGAGCTGCCTCAGGCTCTGGGCACGCTGCTGGAGCTCCTCTCTCCTCAGCAGGTGGCTGGATGTCCTCAGGAAGCTCAGGGTGACGTCCCGGGGCGTGCAGACAGCCTGGATGGGCTCCACACTGCCCAGAGAGCTCATGTCCAGCACCAGAGACACGTTGGAGCCCCTCCTGCCAGGCAAAGGGGTCCCCAGGTGGCCTCCTGCCCCCGGGGACAGGAGCACAGCTCCTGCTGCCTGGGCATCAGGCAGAGCCACTGCACCCCGAGCAAGAGTGAGGCAGAGGGTAGCAGGAGGAGGAGAAGGGACAGGCAGAGCCCCAGGAGAGGAGCAGGGAGCTGCCCCTCGCGTCCCTGGCTGGGAAGCCCTCAGGGGTGGTGCCTAGGGTGGGGTAGGCTGGGCTGGAAGGGTCAGACCTGGCACTGCAGGGGGCAGCAGGCTGGCAGGGCTGGGGAGGTAGCCTGGGGGAGCCTAAGGCCCCGGGCTGAGCAGAGCTGTGGGCAGCTGCCAGGGCAGTGCCTGTGCTGCAGGGGGTGCCTGGCCGCGCTCACCTCTCCTGCAGGCGCTTCCTGGCAGCCGGGCTGGCCCTGTCTGCCTTCTCCATGGCTGCCCCAGCTGCCCAGCCGCCCTTAGGAACTCTGCAGCACACCCAGCAGGCCTGGACCATGCTGTGGCAGCCACGAGGCTCTCGTCCTGGGGCACAGGGAGTGGGCACAGGGCACCCTCAGCTCTCTGGGAATCGAGGAGCCATGGGATGAGGAGCAGCTGGAAAGGAAAGGCAGAGCTGAGAGATGCCTGAGGCCGGTGGAAGCCTCAGCCAGGAGAGCTTCAGCTGCCCTAGGAACAGGACCCCCAGCCCCTGCACCTGGGAGAGTGGCACAAGGGGGAGCTCCCTGCCTGCCCCCTCACTGGGGCAGCTGCAGCACTGCAGTCAGCCACTGGCCACCCTGGGCCCTGGGCATGGCACCAGCAGCCATCTGCCTGCACCAAGCAGAGGGCACAGAGCTGTGCTGCTGGAGCGTGGGCTGCCGTGGGGGCAGCTCAAGGTGTGCTCCAGCAGCATGGGAGGCACACAGGGCTGTGTGGTCCCAGCCCTACTGTCTGCTGTCACCTGGGGACCCGGGGAGGAGGGAGGGCCCACAGCAGCATCCAGCAGGGCACACAGTGTGGGCTGCAGGCACCACAAGCAGCCTGGCCGGCTCCTGCCCTGAGCAACTGTGGGACCAGGCAGCTCCAGCAGCCTCACAGCTCTGGAGAGGTAGGAAAGGCCCTGGGACAGACTCCTCCATCCCGCAGGTCGCAGCAACTGTCAAGAGGAAACTGCTTTATCCTCACGGCTGAGCCCAGCTGCAGGAGGGTGCCAGGGCTCAACTGTCACCAGCCCTAGGACGGCCCCTGGCAGGGGTGGGCAGACCAGGTGGTGCTGGTTCACCTCTGGGCAGAGAGCCTCAGGGGGCAGGCAGCACCCTGGGGCTGTCAAGCTGCTTCTCTGCCCAGCTCCCTCCGTAAGGAGATAGCCACAGGGAGAGGGAATGCTGCAGTCAGAACTCCTGGGGGGAGTTCCCATCAGCTCAGGGAGGTCCTGCAGAGCAGCAAGTCCCTGCTGTGGCTGTGCCACCTGGGAAGGTGGCCAGGGTAGGAGATACTCCCTGTACCTCCCTGCTGGGGCTGGCACTGCTGCTGCTGCCATGCACACCATGCCCGTGCCCCATGCTAAGTGCCCTTAGGGACCTGAGCTGCTGAGGTGCCCCCGGCCAGGCTGCTCCCCAGGAGCCACAGACAGGAGAGATCCTGCCCAGGCAGTGCAGCAGGCTGCAGCCTCAGCAGCCATCCCTGCACACTGGCCAGGAAACACCTGGATGATGCCCAGGCCAAGCCCCTGGCAGGCAGGAAAGCCCCAGGAAGTGCCCCAACTGCTGGCACCTGCAGGGAGCATCACCCTGCCCAGCATCCCGGCCCTGCCCAGCATCCCGGCCCTGCCCGGGCCCGCCCGGCAACGAGCACATGCCCACCACCCGTGGGCACCAGGGCCTGGCAGTGCCCGGCAGGGGTCCCCTCTCCAGCGCAGGGCACGGGTGGGCTCTGGGGCTGCCTACCTGCTGCCCCGCGGCGTGGGCTCCGTCGGTGGCGGCAGCAGCCCGCGGGCCGTGGGTCTGGCAGCAGGGCTCCAAAGTGTGCAGGAAGCTGCTTATCAAAGGAGCTGCTGCCTCTGCCGCTTCCTCTCCTCCTTCTCCCCCGCCCCGCCGCCCACACACATACCGGCCACGGCCACGGCCACGCCGCCGCTGCCTGCGCCGGGCCCCAGCCCCGGCCCCGCGGCCCCCGCACAGCGCCCCGCGGGCACTGCCCTGCCCGCCCCGCGTCCTGGGGAGCCCCCGCGGGCAGCTCCGGCAGGGTGTGCTTGGTGCCCTCTGCCCCCAGCTGTGGCCAGTGCCAGTGTCAGCCCCGGGGGCACGGAGGGGAGGTGCAGCTCCGGGGCTCTGGCGGGAGGCTGGCGGCAGGGTGCAGCGGTGCTGCCCTGGGAACGCCGGGCCCCTACCTGCCCCGCAGGGACCTGGAGAGGTTCTCCAGCCCCTGCCCCCCTGCCCGTGTCCCCTCACTCAGGCTGTGCACCCTCCTGCTGCATGGTGAGCCGGGGCCTGGCACTCACACCCTCAGTGCCAGCCCATGTACCTTGGTCCTTGTGCCACACCATCACCCTACCCGTGTCCCTGTGGATGCCACCTGCCGCTCCTCTGCACCCAGGATGATCCCTGGGCACCTCGGGAGCAGATCCATGGGCTTCCCTCCCCAGCAGGGCATCAAGGGGGTGTATTTTGGGAGGAATGTCCCTGGGGGTCTGGCCCAGGTGGGACAGGGCTGCCTCTGGGACTCTGCACATCCTTCCTCCCGATGCCTGCTGCTGCCTCAGCCCTGCCACTCTTCCTGTTTGTGCCTGCCCGGGCTGTGGGCAGAGACACTGCAGGCTTCCTTCCTCTTCCCCCACCCCCCCGTGCTGCAGCAGCTCCTGCTGCATCCCCACCAGCCACCAGGGACCACACAGCCCCAGTGCCTTCTCCCTGGGCCACGCTGCTGGCTCCTCCTCACTGACCCAGGGATCCCCTGCCCTGGGCCACTTCCAGCTCAGCTCAGTGCTGTGGCCAGGACTGCCCCTGGGACGTGCAGTGCCAGCGCTGATGGGCACCAAGCTGGAGAGGGGCATCTCCATCGTGTGTCTGAAGGAACATACACGCACAGGGAGGCCCATGGCAGACCTTGTCAGTGCCACCTTTTACCCAGGAGCTGGGATGTCAGAGGGCCTAAGCTCCAGAGCCTGGTGCTGCACCTGGCCAGCATCAGCTGTGTCTTGCAGATCCCAGGGTGCCACAGCTTCTGCAGTGGACTCTGCATCAGACCTGAGGAGTTGTGCTCACCCACACCCTGCCCAGCTGTCAGGTGCCTGTGATGGGGAGGAGGGAGTCAGCTGGACCCCCACAGACCTTGTAGGGTGCAGGGAGCATCCACAAAGCTTAGCAGCCAGCAAAGGTTAGAGAAGCAGAGCTCCAGGCCCCAGAGCTGGGCTGCCCAGGGGACCCTGGCGGCACCCGAGTGGCACCACAGGCATCTCCTGCTCCTCTGCACAGGGCACAGCGAGCAGAGACTGGAGGGCACCACTGGCCTTTGCCAGCTGGATTTTGGCCTAGAGGGCTGGAGAACCTTCCACCAAAACAGGAGGGACAACATCAAGCTGCAAAAGCTATTCTGTGGAGGCCAAGAGCTCCCTGGGTGGTGCCAGTTTGGGCGATGTGTGCCCAGTGGGATTCCAGAGGGTTGATTGCCATTCCAAGGGCTTGGGACCCTCTCAGCACTAGGACCCTTCCTCCTCCTGCCAGCTGCTGTCTTGGGCATGAAACCCTCCTGACAGCTGCAGTGAAGGCTGCAAAGGGAATGGAGTGCCCTGGGAGGAACTTGAATCCCCATCCCTGGAGAGGTTTCAGAGGCAGAGATGTGCTGAGGGACATCAGCATCAGCCTGGCAGAGTCAGAGCATGGTTGGCACAGATGACCTTAAAGGCCTTTTCCAGTTGAAAGAATTCTGTCATTCTGTGATTCCATGAACAGCTGTTTGGTTGCCCTGGGCCCTGGCTCATTCCTGTGCCTTGGTAAGACCACACACCATGAGCAGGAGGACACTGAGATACTGCCTCTGACACACCACCAGCAGGGTTCAGGGGAGCACTTCAGAAACTCCTGAAGCACTCTGCCACCCATGGACACCTGACTGGGCTGCAGCAGGAGAAGTGTGGCCAGCAGGGCCAGGGAGGGGATGCTGCCCCTCTGCTCCACTCTGCTGAGACCACAGCTGCAGCTCTGGGGCCAGCTCTGGAGCCTCTGTGCCAGGAAGGATCTGGAGGGGCTGGAAGGTGTCCAGAGCAGGGCCAGGAGGAGGAGCAGAGGGCTGGAGCTGCTCTGCTGTGAGGACAGACTGAGAGAGTTGGGGTTGTGCAGGCTGGAGAGGAGAAGGCTCCCAGGAGACCTCCTTGTGGCCTGCCAGGATCTGCAGGGGGCTGCAGGAAAGCTGGGGAGGGACTTTGGAGGGGGTCAGGGAGGGATAGGACTGGGGGGGATGGAGCAGAACTAGAAGTGGGGAGATGGAGATTGGCTGTGAGGAAGAAGTTGTTGGCCAGGAGGGTGGTGAGAGCCTGGCCCAGGCTGCCCAGGGAGGTGGTGGAAGCCTCCTGGCTGGAGGTGTTTGCAGCCAGGCTGGAGGTGGCTGTGAGCAAGCTGCTGTGGTGTGAGGTGTCCCTGCCCATGGCAGGGGGTTGGAGCTGTCTGAGCCTTGGGGTCCCTTCCAGCCCTGACAGCTCTGTGGTTCTATGCCAGCTGTGTCTGTACCTGTGGTGATTGGGACCAACAAAGGCATCCAGGACACAGCCCTTAGGAGTCACCCCTGACCCCCTTTGGCTTTTCCTTATCCAGAAAGCTCTCATGGAGGCTGCAGGGACTGTCCTGGCCACGGGGACTCATCCAGGATAGAGACAATGCCGGAGAGAAGCAGAGCTGTGGCTCAGGGATGTGTGATGGGCCAGACTCCAGGGGCAGACAAATCTGCTGAGAGCTCCTGAGCTGCACAAGCATCAGCTGGGGCAGGAAAGGACCCCAGAACACTTCTACCTGGTCAGCATCGCTTCTGCTCCTCCTCTGCAGAACACCAGCAGGCTGAGGCATGACCATGGGGCTGCATCTGAGGGGAGACAGCGTGGGAGGCTTGGAGCACCAAAGAGAAGGTGAGGCATGAGCTGGAGGGGACAGGCTGGGGCTGAAGGGAGCAGGAGGAGCAGCAGCACCCCGCTCACCCAAGGCACTGTTCAGCTCTCAGTGCCACTCTTGCTGCAACCCTTCCCCACCCAACACCTCACTGCACTCACCCAGCTGGCTGCTGCCCGCCCGGGCACGGCCCCGACCCCTGCCTGCCCCTGCCAGGAGGCACAGGCAGGATGCACCCCCGAGAGAGAGCATCCCTCTGGGCACAGCTGAGGCACCCATGAGGGCAAGGGCATGAACCCCTCACAGAGCAGCGCTGTGCCCCAGGTGCCCTTGCACACCCTCCTGCCCTTGCACACCCTCCTCCCCTTGCACACTCTCCTGCCCATGCACACTCTCCTCCCCTTGCACACCCTCCTGCCCATGCACACTCTCCTCCCATTGCACACCCTCCTGCTCATGCACACTCTCCTCCCCATGCACACCCTCCTGCCCATGCACACCCTCCTGCCCATGCACACCCTCCTGACCATGCACACCCTCCTGCCCATGCACACCCTCCTGACCATGCACACCCTCCTCCCCTTGCACACCCTCCTGCCCTTGCACACCCTTTGCCCACACCGCTTCTGTCCCTCTCTGCACCAAGGGTGGTTGGAGAGTGCTGCTGCCCCCTGCTTCTCCTGAGGAGCACAGGCAGAGTGCACTGAGGGCAGCAATGAGCCAGGAGCTGCTCTGGGCCCCAGTGCAAGGCCAGGGGCCCTGCAGAGCTGTTCAGCTGTCCCTGTCCTGTGCTGCACCTGCAGCTCTGCACCAGGTGCATCAGGCTGGCCTGGGGCACAAGGCATGAAGCAGCCACTGGGTCCTACAAGAAAGGCCTGGTGGCACCATGGAGGACTTGCAGCAGGGCTTAGCTTCAAGGCAGGAGAGTGTCCAGGCTGGGAACAGACCCTCCAGAGATGGTTCACTGTCATGGGATGCCCACGACTCCAGGGCAGCCACCTCCATTGCAAGCTACCAGAGTCAAAGGATCCCCAGAGGGCACCACCCAGAAGAGGTTTGGGGCAGCAGCACTGAAGGAAATGGCTGTGGGCTGGGTCCCCACCACACAGGGCCCTGTCCTCTGGCCATCTTCCTTCCCTCCTCTGGTGGGGCAGGAGGGGTCAGGGCCTAGAACAGGAACTATTCCTGCCCCCAGCACTGGTCTTTCCTCTTTGGTAGCAGCAGGGTGGCAGTACCCAGATCCCTCAAGGGTGGGTGTCGTAGTTTGGGCTGGGTGCCCTCTGCTACAGGGGTGTTTCCTGTGTCCAGCAGTCCAGCCCAGTGGGTGGACACAGGAAATTAGGTTATTTCCTACCATGATCCCTTGCACCACTATAAGTCTCACGGCGGGGTCTGGCACTTCCTCTTTCCTTCCTCTCCGCCACTGGTAACTGGGGGAGAGATCTCCCGGCCATGGGCCTGGCTAGGCCCAAGGCCACGGGGGGATGGGCAGCCTCAGATCTGGCCAGCTGAGACTAGCCTAGCAGTGGGGGGGGGAAGGAGGAGCCCTGGGGGTTTGGGTGCACCCTCAGGTGGGGATGGGATCTCTCTGGGTCTGTTTTGGGTCTCTCTCTTGTCACTGTGTTCCTGGCTCCCTGCACACACTCACTGCTCTATTTAAACTTTCCATCACTTTTGCAATCCGTTTGTCTGAGTTGTTATTCCTGTGCCTGGTGGGGAGGGGGTTTGCCCCAACCCATCACAGTGGGCTTCACTCCTGCATGGAGAGCCTCCTGCTGCCGAGTGCCTCCCTGCTCCCTGCACAGGCTGCAGCTGCTGCTGGCCCCAGGGGCACCCTCCATGCATCCCCAGAGCCCTTACCCTGAGCAGAGTGGGTCAGTCTGGTGGTTGTGTTTTGGGAGGGGACAATGATGTCCAGAGTGGTACAGGGTCAGCAGTGGCCTGGTGATGGAGAGGCAGGCACAGAAGGAAGGGTCCCAACATCAGCCCACCCTGGCCCAGTGTGAGGTGCCCAGCAGTGTGTCAGGCACAGGATCCTGTGTGTCCCCTGTCGTCAGCTGGGATGCAGGGGCTGGAGAGATTTGTGGAAGAGGCTCAGGGGTCTTTAAGAGGTGATATGGCTGTGGGTTTATCTTCAGCAAGCTCAGCAGACCACTGGGATCCTGTGGAGCTGGGTGCTTGGGGGGCAGAGACCTGGGTTTACCCCTGACTGGAGCTTGCTGGCTGTTCACTTATATTTCACAGCTCCACTTCCATGGGCTCAGCTTGTGCCTTGGGCATCCTCTGGCCAGGTCCTCCTACTTAGTTCCCTTCATGCAAAGAGCAGCTCCCAGTATCAGACTGGAAGTTGTTCTCCCCACTAAAGCCCATCCCTTACTCCCATTCCTGCCCTCCAGCCTCCTGAGCATGACCCTTCTCTCCAGCCACCCTGCCCTGAGCCTCACACCCCAGCAGCTCCCCAGACAGCACCCAAAGTCCCCTCAGCACAGGCAGGCACCAAACTAGCACCCAAAGCACCACATCCTCATTCCCCTGGGATTTGCCTACCACACCATGGCCTCGTCCTGCTGGGCATCCATCACCTTTGGCTCCAGTGCTCGGAAGGGGCTGGTCCGGCTCCTGCTGGCACCACTGGGAGCCCAGGACGTCCTGCAGCGGGTTGGAAATCAGCCCAGCTCCTCCGCTGCCTAAACATCGCTCATGGGCTTGAAGGTGAAGCAGCTGCGCGGGGATTCAGCACTCAGAACGAGCAGGTCAGCTCCCAGCAGGCGTGAGAAGGTCCCGGCGCAGCCAGCCCCAGCATCCGCAGGAGCGGCCGGGGGTGCAAGCAGCGCAGCCCGGCGCAGCGCGGTGCGGAGCGGCTCTGCGCCACACGGCCACCGGCCTGGGGACAGGCAGGCCCCAGAGCGGAGCGGAGGAGCTCTGCGGATCGCTGACACCGGAGAACGACGTCCTGCGCCTCAGCAGGCTCCCAAGGACAGCCTCGGCAGCGCTGCGCCCTGCGAGCTCTGCCATGCGCAGCCCGAGCCGGCTCGGAGCCCGCAGGGGGAAGCTGTGCCTGAGCCCGGAGCCTGCGGAGCCTTGGGCATCCCGCCCGGACGGGGCCGATCCCGGGCAGGGAGAGCTGGAGCCGGCAGACCTGCGACCTTCCCGCGCAGCCCCGGGGACGATCTGTGCAGCCTGCTCCGGTCCCAGCCGGGGAGCAGCCGAGCAGGGACTGCATCGCTGCCAGCCTCTGCGCGCCTGCCCTCTCCTCAAGGAGAAGCAGAGGCAGGGTTCGTCGCCTGCATTTCTGCCTTCCTTTGAAGGCTGTTGAGCAACCACTTCTGGTTGCTGGAATTAGACCTCCTCCTACACACGCTGCAAACAAGCTGAGCTCTCCTCCAACTTCACAAACAGAAGGGCAGAGGCAAAGCAGATGAGCAGTAGCCACAACTTTGTGGGGCTGGCAGGGATGCGAGCACAGGGAGCAGCCTCCCCTCCCCATGATGTGTGTTCTGGCACGAAGGTGCTTTGTGCCAGCGCAGCTTCTTCCTCTCCCCATGTGGGAGCAAGCCCTCCCCATCCATTTCAGCTGCATGCACGGAGGGCTGCTCCTGAGTGGTGAGGGCAGAGGGGTCCAAGCCAGCGTGGGGGCAGATCTCCAAGGTGCTGAGGCTTTGACTCTTTACCCAACAAATGCCAGAGGAGGCACAACGACAGGCACAGAGCTCTGGTCACCCAGGACACACGGCAGCACGGCAAGGGGACACAGGCTCAGCACTGCTGGCAGCATCCTGCTCATCCACACCTTGCCTGAGCCTGTCTTGTGCTGCCCTGCGCTGTGCTCGCAGCAAGGCTGCCTGCCAGGCTTCCTGTGCCTCAGTTTCCCCCAGAGCCAGTGAGGTGCCTCACACGGGAAGCCTGAGGGTGGTAGCAGAGAGTGGCTTGCCCCAGGCCACGAGACTCACTCCTGCTTACTCAGGAGGCTCTAGAGCACAGCACCTGCAAGGTGCGTGGGTAGGAGGAGGGCTCCCAGGAACAAGAAACCTCCCAGCTGCTCTCCATCCCCAGAGCACACAGGACAAGGCAGCTTCCTATGGAAAGGGCACTAAAAGGCCTGAAAATCCTGAAGACCCATCGTGCCATCCTGCCCTGGGTCCCTTGGCACCCTGCACCCTACAGCAGCCGGGACCATGGCAGTCAGCAGCACGGGCTGGGTGTTCTGCCCACCCCAGCAGAGCTCAGCTGGGTTTGGGTGGGCAGCCCTGCAGCCTCCAGCCCCTGGGCTGCTTGCTTGTGTGGACACCGGGTAGTGACCTCCTGCTGGGTGCAGGGGGCATTGCCAACTACAGGAAATGAGCTTGTCAGGAGGGGCAGGGGAGAGAGAGACACGGGAAGAAAGGAAGTGGTTAAGAAGCTCTCACTGCCAGCTTTGCCCCTGGAGCGAGCACCCAACCGCTGCGGGGCACGGGGCAGTGCTGCTGCCTTTCTGCAGCCTTTATCTGGCCTGAGATCAGCAGGGAGTGTTTCATGGGGAGTGCACAGATCCTCTCCTAGGCCATGAAAACAGATTGAAAGAAGATAGTCAAGTAGTGATGGTTAAAACCTCTCTCAGCCCTGCACAGACACAGGGGCAGCACCGATCCTGTGCTGCCTTTGTCACTCCCCAGGGGCTGCATTCCTGAGCTTAGTCTGTGTCTGGTGTCTCTGACCCCATCACAAGAGGGACCTGTGGCCAAAGGGCATTGCTGCTGCATGATGCAGGTCAGGGAGGATGTGCCAGCAGCTTCTGTGTGCAGTCTTGGGGGTAAGGATGAGCTGCTGCTGTCTGAATGAGCACAGGGTGAAGCTGTTTGGCTGCTCCAGTTCCCAGCTGCTGTGCTGGCTGTTGCTGCTGGGCAGGAGGCATCTTCTCTCCATGCAGATACTTGCATAACTCACCCTGGTGTCCTCTTCCTCATTTCTTGGGCAAGCTGTGAGTTGAGGCCTGTCAGATCCTCTGCTGCAGCCATGTTTTCCAGAGCTTTCCACGCTGTTTTCCTGCATTCTGTGGAAGTATCCCACCGACAGGCCTCGCTACCCCCTGCCAGTGTGAATCCACTGCTAGATCCAGCACCCTGCAAGACTCCCCCTGAGCACAGAGACTCAGCCTCCTCACCCTCAATCATAAAATCATGAAATTATTTAGTTCTGAGGAGAGCTTCAAGGTCATCCAACCATTAACCCTACTCTACCAAGGCCACCACTAAGCCATATCCCCAAGCAGCACATCTGCAGGGCTGTTAAACACCTCCAGGGATGCTGCCTCCACCACCCTGGGCAGCCTGTGCCAGTGCTTGACAACCCTTTCAGTGAAAAGCAGTTTCCTAATCTCCAGCCTGACCCTCCCCTGGTTCAGCCTGAGGCCATTGGTCTCTCACTTGTTCCTTGCACCACAGATCACAGACCTCAGGGGCTGGAAGGAACCTCCAAAGATCGCCGAGCCCAACCCCCCTGCCGGAGCAGGGCTGGAGAGGCTGGCCGAGGTTGCACAGGAATGCATCCAGATGGGTCTGGAAAGTCTCCAGGGGAGACTCCACAACCTCTCTGGGCAGCCTGCTCCAGGGCTCTGTGACCCTCACAGTGAAGAAGTTCCTCCTCATGTTGAAGTGGAGCTTCCTGTGCTGGAGTTTCCATCTGCTGCCCCTTGTCCCATCACAGGGTGCAAGTGCCTGAGCCTGTCCCCTCTCTCTTGACCCTCAGCCCTCAGATATTTACAGACATTTATTAAATCCCCTCTCAGTCTTCTCTTCTCCAGACTAAAAAGCCCCAGGAGCAGAGCCCAACCCCCACCTCATGACAACCTCCCTGCAGGGAGCTGCAGAGAGCAATGAGGTCTCCCTCAGCCTCCTCTTCTCCAGGCTCAACACCCCCAGCTCCCTCAGCCGCTCCTCCCCAGCCCAGCTCTCCAGACTCTTCCCCAGCTCTGTTGCCCTTCTCTGGGCCTGCTCCAGCCCTCAGTGTCCTTCCTGGAGTGAGGAGCCCAGAACTGAACCCAGGATTCAAGGTATGGCCTCGTTGGTGCAGAATGCAGAGAGACAATCACCTCCCTGCTCCTGCTGACCACACTACTAACACAACCCAGGATGCTGGTGGCCTTCTTGGCCACTTGGGCACACTGCTGGCTCATCTTCAGCCTGCAGCATTGCACGAGGTTGTCCCAGCCCACGGGCAGGAGCCAGTGCCATGGAGACAATCCTGTGTCCTGCACACAGGGCATGCTCTCAGCCAGCCAGGGCCGTGTCAGACACCCTGCAAGTGCAAATCAGACAAACTCTCTAATTTCAAGTCCTCAGTGCTGTGGTTGGGCTGTGTGCTGCCAGCACCCAGGCCTGGCTGGTGGTGGCAGCTCCTGGGGCAGGGGCAGGCGTCAGCTGTGTCAGGAACCTCTGCACCGGCAAGCTGCTGGCTGGACTCAGAGAGTCAGGGAGCTGCCACCCAGGGCTATGCATTGACCCTGCTGAGCCTCCCGAGGGCCCTGGGCCTTAGGCAGACACACACCAGGCTCCGAGCTCACAGCACAGGCACCAGCAGTGCTGAAGGGACCAGCTGTGCTCCAGGCACCACAAATGCTGCAGGCAGCAGCAGTGCTCCAGGCAGCAGCAGTGCTCCAGGCATTGGCAGTGCTCCAGGCACCAGCAGTGCTCCAGGCACCAGCAGTGCTCCAGGCATTGGCAGTGCTCCAGGTACCAGCAGTGCTCCAGGCACCAGCAGTGCTCCAGGCATTGGCAGTGCTCCAGGCACCAGCAGTGCTCCAGGCACCAGCAGTGCTCCAGGCACCAGCAGTGCTCCAGGCATTGGCAGTGCTCCTGGCACCAGCTGTGCTCCAGGCACCACAAATGCTGCAGGCAGCAGCAGTGCTCCAGGCAGCAGCAGTGCTCCAGGCATTGGCAGTGCTCCAGGCACCAGCAATGCTCCAGGCACCAGCAGTGCTCCTGGCACCAGCAGTGCTCCAGGTACCAGCAATGCTCCAGGCAGCAGCAGTGCTCCAGGTACCAGCAATGCTCCAGGCACCAGCAGTGCTCCAGGCATTGGCAGTGCTCCAGGCAGCAGCAGTGCTCCAGGTACCAGCAATGCTCCAGGCATTGGCAGTGCTCCAGGTACCAGCAGTGCTCCAGGCACCAGCAGTGCTCCAGGCATTGGCAGTGCTCCAGGCACCAGCAGTGCTCCAGGCATTGGCAGTGCTCCAGGCATTGGCAGTGCTCCAGGTACCAGCAGTGCTCCAGGCACCAGCAGTGCTCCAGGCATTGGCAGTGCTCCTGGCACCAGCAGTGCTCCAGGTACCAGCAGTGCTCCAGGCATTGGCAGTGCTCCAGGTACCAGCAGTGCTCCAGGCACCAGCAGTGCTCCAGGCATTGGCAGTGCTCCAGGCACCAGCAGTGCTCCAGGCACCAGCAGTGCTCCAGGCATTGGCAGTGCTCCAGGTACCAGCAGTGCTCCAGGCACCAGCAGTGCTCCAGGCATTGGCAGTGCTCCAGGCACCAGCAGTGCTCCAGGTACCAGCAGTGCTCCAGGTACCAGCAGTGCTCCAGGCACCAGCAGTGCTCCAGGTACCAGCAGTGCTCCAGGTACCAGCAGTGCTCCAGGCACCAGCAGTGCTCCAGGCATTGGCAGTGCTCCAGGCATCAGCAGTGCTCCTGGCACCAGCAGTGCTCCAGGTACCAGCAGTGCTCCAGGCATTGGCAGTGCTCCAGGTACCAGCAGTGCTCCAGGCACCAGCAGTGCTCCAGGCATTGGCAGTGCTCCAGGCATTGGCAGTGCTCCAGGTACCAGCAGTGCTCCAGGCACCAGCAATGCTCCAGGCAGCAGCAGTGCTCCAGGCAGCAGCAGTGCTCCTGGCATTGGCAGTGCTCCAGGCACCAGCAGTGCTCCAGGTACCAGCAGTGCTCCTGGCATTGGCAGTGCTCCAGGCACCAGCAATGCTCCAGGCACCAGCAGTGCTCCAGGCAGCAGCAGTGCTCCAGGCAGCAGCAGTGCTCCAGGCATTGGCAGTGCTCCTGGCACCAGCAGTGCTCCAGGCAGCAGCAGTGCTCCAGGCACCAGCAGTGCTCCAGGCATTGGCAGTGCTCCTGGCACCAGCAATGCTCCAGGCACCAGCAGTGCTCCAGGCACCGGCAGTGCTCCAGGCATTGGCAGTGCTCCAGGCACCAGCAGTGCTCCAGGCACCAGCACTGCTCCAGGCACCAGCAGTGCTCCAGGCACCAGCAGTGCTCCAGGTACCAGCAGTGCTCCTGGCACCAGCAGTGCTCCAGGTACCAGCAGTGCTCCAGGCAGTAGCAGTGCTCCAGGCATTGGCAGTGCTCCAGGCATTGGCAGTGCTCCTGGCACCAGCAGTGCTCCTGGCACCAGCAGTGCTCCAGGTACCAGCAGTGCTCCAGGCAGTAGCAGTGCTCCAGGCATTGGCAGTGCTCCTGGCACCAGCAGTGCTCCAGGTACCAGCAGTGCTCCAGGCAGCAGCAGTGCTCCAGGCATTGGCAGTGCTCCAGGCATCAGCAGTGCTCCAGGCATTGGCAGTGCTCCAGGCACCAGCAGTGCTCCAGGTACCAGCAGTGCTCCAGGCATTGGCAGTGCTCCAGGCATTGGCAGTGCTCCTGGCATTGGCAGTGCTCCGGGCACCAGCAGTGCTCCAGGTACCAGCAGTGCTCCAGGCATTGGCAGTGCTCCAGGCATTGGCAGTGCTCCTGGCATTGGCAGTGCTCCGGGCACCAGCAATGCTCCAGGCATTGGCAGTGTTCCAGGTACCAGCAGTGCTCCAGGCATTGGCAGTGCTCCGGGCACCAGCAATGCTCCAGGCAGCAGCAGTGCTCCTGGTACCAGCAGTGCTCCAGGCACCAGCAGTGCTCCAGGCATTGGCAGTGCTCCAGGTACCAGCAGTGCTCCAGGCACCAGCAGTGCTCCAGGCATTGGCAGTGCTCCTGGCACCAGGAATGCTCCAGGCATTGGTAGTGCTCTGGGCACTGGCAGTGCTCCAGGCATCGGCAGTGCTCCTCCTGGCCCCCTGTGGGGCCCCCATGGTGCTGGGAGCTGCTACTGCCCCTCAGGGCAGCAGGATTCTAATGTTTTCTCTTCTGCCTCTGAGGCCAAGGAGGTTGCCCAGGGCAGGAGGCTGCTTTGTGCCAGCAATTGCAGGTGGCAGAGCATGGAGCCATGGGGCCTGCAGCACTGGGGCTTAAACAAAGGCAGCAGCTGCTGGTGTCAGAGCCTCTGGTGCAGCTCAGGGACCAGCTGCAGCAGCAGACAACAGGGAGCTGGGGAATTCCAGGCCTGTCAGCCTGACCTCAGTGCCAGGCAAGATCATGGAACAGGTCATCCTGAGTGCAATAACACAACACTTACAGGATGGCCAAGGGATCAGGCCTAGCCAGCATGGATTTAGGAAGGGCAGGTCCTGCCTGACCAACCTGATCTCCTTCTATGATCAGGTGACTGCCTGGTGGATGTGGGGCAGGCTGTGGATGTAGTCTACCTGGACCTCAGCAAGGTCTTTGACACCATCCCCCATAGCAAACTGCTGGCCAAGCTGTCAGCCCATGGCTTGGATGGGAGCACACTGCGATGGGTTAGGAACTGGCTGGAGGCTGAGCCCAGAGAGTGGTGGTGAATGGTGCCACAGCCAGCTGGCAGCCAGGCACCAGTGGTGTGCCCCAAGGATCAGTGCTGGGCCCTGTGCTCTTTAACATCTTTATTGATGATCTGGATGAGGGCATGGAGTCCATCATCAGTAAATTTGCTGACCACACCAAGCTGGGGGCAGGAGTTGATCTGCTGGAGGGCAGAGAGGCTCTGCAGAGGGACCTTGCCAGGCTGGGCAGATGGGCAGAGGCCAAGGGCAGGAGATTGAACACATCCAAGTGCCGAGTTCTGCACATTGGCCACAGCAACCCCAGGCAGTGCTACAGGCTGGGGACAGAGTGGTTGGAGAGCAGCCAGGCAGAGAGGGACCTGGGGGTGCTGGTTGATGGTAGGCTGAACAGGAGCCTGCAGTGTGCCCAGGCAGCCAGGAGGGCCAATGGCATCCTGGCCTGCATCAGGAACAGTGTGGCCAGCAGGAGCAGGGAGGTCATTCTGCCCCTGTACACTGCACTGGTTAGGCCACACCTCGAGTACTGTGTCCAGTTCTGGGCCCCTCAGTTTAGGAAGGAGGTTGACTTGCTGGAACGAGTCCAGAGAAGGGCAACGAAGTTAGTGAGAGGCTTGGAACACAGCCCTGTGAGGAGAGGCTGAGGGAGCTGGGGTTGCTTAGCCTGGAGAAGAGGAGACTCAGGGGTGACCTTATCACTCTCTACAACTACCTGAAGGGAGGTTGTAGACAGGCTGATGATGGTCTCTTCTCCCAGGCAGCCAGTACCAGAACAAGAGGACACAGTCTCAGGCTGCGCCAGGGGAGGTTCAGGTTGGATGTTAGGAAGAAGTTCCATACAGAAAGAGTGATTGCGCTATGGAATGGGTTGCCCGGGGAGGTGGTGGAGTCGCCGTCATTGGAGGTGTTCAGAAGGAGACTTGCTGGGGTGCTTGGTGCCATGGGTTAGCTGTTTGGGTGGGTTGGATTGGTTGATGGGTTGGACACGATGATCTTGAAGGTCTCTTCCAACCTGGTTTGGTTTATTCTAATAAAGGTTTATTCTAATAAAGAGCTGACCTCTCCGTCACTCAGGGCTGCTGAACCCCTGCCCTGCTCCTGCCTGGTGTGGGATGGGGTTCAAGCCATGGGCTGGTGGCATCAGGGCAGTGTCTGCAGTGGGGCTGGCACTCTGGCAGGCTGTGGCATGGTGGCTGGTGGGCACTGTGCAGAGCTCCAGCTTCTGGTCCACCACTTGAAGCTTCTCTCTCCTTAGCTCACATCTGGTTAATGAGGGGCACCGTGCTCTGCTCACAAGGGCTGCTTGGCCCCTCTGTAGCCTGCAGGTAGTCGTGGGACACACATCTGTGACACCAGGAGAGGGCAGGAGGGATCTGTGCTGCTGGAGAGGATCAGGCAGCACTGGCTGAGCACCCTCAGGGCTGTAGAGAGGGTGCAAAGCCACTGAGCTCTGCTTCCAGCTGGGGCAGCTCACTCCTGCCCTGCCGTGCTGCCAGCCAGCCTGGCACCATGACACTGCAGCAGATTATGTCCTGCTTGGTGGGCTCCACCCCTTGGTGGGCATTTCCACCTCCTCTCCAGCCCCCTAGGCAGCTCTGCCTGCCCCTCTCCCCACACATGAGAGTCTCCAGCAAGACCATCCCAGGTGGACCTTGGGGTCTCTCCACCCTTGGGAGCTGTAGTCCAGACCCTGCAGGGCTCAGAGGGAGGCATGTGCTGGGCAGGGGCCCTGCTGCCTGCTTCTGCTGGGAGGGAGATGCTGCATGTGGGGCTGCATCCTGCTGGGCTGCGTCCTGCAGCGCTGCCTGGGTCTGGGCCCATGGGTGCTGACAGGAGCCCTTTGTCCCTCTGCTTCTCCATCCCTGCAAGGGCCTGGTTTGTGTTTCTGTCACAGTCAGGGATGGCTGAGTGTGTAGGGATCCAGAAGCACCTTGAGGAGAGCCAGATGGATGCTGCCTTCCAGGAGCAGCCAAGACTGATCCCAGCAGTGAGAGCTGCCCAGTGTGTCAGCGTCCTGCCTGCCTCTGCCCCGTGGGTCAGACAGTCCCCAGGGGCTGACACTCCCAGGCCGGCTGCCAGGGCACACTCTGCCAGCAGCCTCTTTCTGAAAGCACTCAGCAAAGCAGGGAAAAGTTATTTGTGTTTCCCTGAAGGCCTGGGGGGATGGTCCCAGCACCCCTGCTCCTGATCCTATCCAGGACAGAGGGGAGGTCAGTGACAGGCAAAGGAAGAAGTGAGAGCTGCCGGGCATGGGGCTCTGGGCTGGGGCAGGAGAAGGGATGGACCAAGGCTGCAGTGACACCCAGAGTGCTCTGCTCAGGACACAGCTGGGGTGCAGGGCCAGGCCTGGGAGGAGCAAGGGTGGTGGAGAGGGAGGCACTGGCTCCACACTGCTGGGAGGCACAGCAGAGCTGTGTCATGGGACATGGGACACAACTGTCCCCTGCCCCCAGCAGCATCCTGCACAAGCCCCAGCACCAGGCCATTGCTGCTCCCAACAGAGCCCAGAGCTGCTCTGCTCCCTGCACAGGGCTGGGTGTGTGGGGCAGGAGGCCACATGTGTGAGGAGTTTGTCAGGCCGTGGAGAGCTGTCCAGGGGAAGCAGCAGCCAGACTGCAGCCACCTAGGCAGGGCCATGCCTCATGGCTGCTCCCAGCAGGGAGGGGAAGGGAATCTTCCTGCCTCTTGCTGCAGGCTCTGGGAAGGGTGCACTGATCCTAGAGCCAATCTTTGGTCACCTCACTCTCTGCCAGAAGCCAGGCAGCAGGAGTTTGCCTGCCCAGAGCCTGCAGTGGGAGCAGGCCCTGTGTGAACAATCCTCTGCCCCAGTGGTGCTGGAAGAGCTGCTCAGAAAACAGGAAACCACCAGAGCAGGAGACAGCTCTGAAACATTCCCTTCTTCTGCCGTGTTTGTTGCTTTAAGCTTTCCAGCTCAAGCCTAGCAGCAGCCCAGCTGATCCCCCCAGCCCTCAGGCAGCCTCTCCTGGACCCCGCAGCCAGCCCAGCTCAGCTGCACCACCCAGGAGAGAAGCAGGCCAGCGTGGCTTCACAGCCCAAACTGGCCACTAATGACAACCCAGGGAGGGATGAGGAGGCTCACAGAAGCTTAATGTGTCCCTGCTGCCAGCCTGCTGCCTGTCCTCCCTCCCTCCCTCCCTGCCTCCCTCCCTCCCCTCCAGCAGCACAGCACGTCTGATTCCAGATGCAGGGATGGAAAACTGGGGAGAGCTGGGAGTGCCCCAGCTCAGAGGTGTGAATTGCTTCTGCAGTGCTCTGAGCAGGGGGAAGCTCTCCAAGCCTTGCCTCTGGGAAGGCCTCCAAGCCCCACAGACTCTCCCTGCCTCCAAATCCTCAAGCCAGGATGTCCATGGACACATCCTTGGGGCCCCCCAGACAGGCCAGGCTGAGCTCTACGTCACCCTGTGAGACCCAGAGAGCTCTCCACTGGCCCAAGTTGATCAGTAGAGGCTGTGGCTGAAGGGAGAGACATCTCACAGGGATCTGATCACTGTCAGCAGGCAGTGGTGGAGGGGACTGCTCCTGCATCCCTCTGTGACCAGCTCACCCCTGCTCCAGAGCTGCAGCTCCCTGGTGAGGCTGAGCCTTGCCAGAAAGGCCTTTAGCAATTGCCAGCTGTAAGACCTACAGCCGGGGTCAAGACATGTCCCAGGAAGCTGCTTCCTCTGGGGTGGGTGAATGCCACCCATGGCAGCACCCTGGGGAGCAGCCAGGCTGCAGCTGTGCAAGCCCCAAATGTGAATCGGCCTGGGGGGGCCTGAAGCTGACCTGGGTGGGGCAACAATGATCTTGGGGGGGCCTGCAGCTCACCTGGGGCAAGTAGAGGTGCAGTGGGGGTCCCCCAGCTGCTCTGAATAAGCAGAGCTGCTGCCAGTTGGGGGCAGGGATGCAGAGGGCACTGCTGCCAGTCAGTGAGAAGGGCTCACACTGTGTTTGGCTCTGGGTGCTGTGGGAGATGCCAGGGAGAGGCTGAGGAGCTGCAAGGCTGCAGTAGTGTTGCAGGGCAGGGAGCACCCCGGGTGCCACAGCACCCAAGGACCACTGCTGTGCAAGGAGAGCCACAGGCAGACATCGATGCCTCTGTCAGGGAGCAGCCGGTGCAGCCCCAGCCTGCACCCATCCCCCTGCTGCCACTCTCCATGGCACCACAGCCACAGGACTCACAGGAGAAGCCTGGGCTGGCACAGGCTGCCAGAGCCTGCAGGGCATGCAGGGGCAGCTCGCCGTGGGGGTGTTGGCTCTGCTGTCTCCTCGCAGGGGACTTGGGAGAGAGAAAGCAGCCAGGCGGCTCCCTGGGACGGTGCCCATCCCCCCAGCTGCCAGGCAGGCCTCCCGCCCGCGGGCAGGAGGATGGGCAGGAGCTGTGTTTACTGCTCCCCAGCAGAGACCTTCCTCCCGACAACAAAACCCTTTGTGTGCAAGCCCAGCCCCTGGCAGGTTTGGTTTTGTACAGGAAACTCTGAAGCAGAGGGCCAGGGCTGGTTTCTCTCTGAGGTGAGTTTGGAGTTCATGGCAGTGCTTAGACACTGAGCCACCTGCCACACGTGGAGCCTGCTGAGCATGGCAGCAGTGCCCAGGGCTTCCTCCTCTCCCTGCCCTGCAGCTGCTCTGGTTTGAGCTCCACCAGCATCTCCTTCCCTCTCCCCTCTCCCTGGGGGGGCACCAATGGGGATGGCTGAAGGCCCTGAGCAGCAGCTGAGATGTGGGGCCCTTGTGTGGCTAGGAAGGATCAGATGCAGTGGTGTTCCCCCCTGGATGGCCCAGGGGATGTGGGACCCCACGGTACCCACGTGGGGCTAAGCCAGGCTAACCCTGCAGCCCAGAAAGATGAGCTCCAGGACCTCTCACACTCTGCTGTGGCTCTTGCACCTCCTTCTGCCACATCCATCGAGACAGGAGAGGGGCAGCCTGGAGATCGTCTCACATGGTCCCAGCTTTGCTCCAAACCCACTGGCAGGACTCTTCTCCTTGCCCCCAGGGCCCAGCTGGCCACCCTCTCACCGCTGTGAGGTTGAGTGAGTGCCAGCCTGGACAAACTCTTGGGATGCTCTGCACCTCCTCAGCCAACTCGCTGGCTCCTCACCACCTCCCCCCTGACACAGAGCTGAGAAGGACTAAGATGCTCTCACTGCAGGCTGGTGGTGGTCTGAAGGGGCTGAGGGCAGCAAAGCTTCAGCAGTCACAGTCCACAGACAACTTCAGGGCTGGATGTCTGTGCTGGCTCCATTACAGCCTCGGGGCTCCCCGTCTCCCTTCACAACAGCCCCACGAAGGGCTGTTGGCCATCTCCCAGAGCCCAGCAGGAGCTGCCCCAGCATCTGGGCTGGCCCCACGGTTCTAGGTGTGGCGCGGGGAGGCAGGGGCAGTGCCCAGCCTGCACACGGTGTGCACCTCCCACCTTGCCCGGCGTGCAGAGCCCTGCTGTGACGGCTGCGGGAGGCATCTCCATCCAGCTGGTCCCTCCTCCCTGGCACCCTGCAGCCGGGCTGGGCGAGCCCGGGCGAGCCCTGCCGCGGGACCAGCCCAGGCTTGAGCCTCAGCGCCGAGCAGGAGCGCAGGCGAACGGCGAGGGGAGAGCACCCGGACGGCATCGCTGTGCCAGGCGCGGGGGCAGCTGCGGACCAGGCCAGGGATGCCCTGCAGGACAGGTACCGCTTCCACTCCTCGTCACTCTCTATTCACAGCTGTGCAGTCGAAGCCGGGATGTGTGCGGTGTCAACAGCGACAGAGCCCCTGCGGTGCTCTGGCAAACCCCATCCCATGGCCCTGGGCTGGCAGGCAGGGCACGGGCAGCCTCTGTGCACGGCTGTGCCATAAGCAGAGCCTGGCACTGTGCAGCCTGCACAAGGTGAACCTTGTGTCAGAGGTCCCAGCGCACCGGGGGGCGGGGGGGAAGGCATTGGGAGCTACATTGTGGCTACTACTTGGCTCCACGAGCATGGCACCCTGCTGGCACCGGGCACCTTCGCTGTCAGCCGCTGCTGGCACTGTGTCCCCGGGTGGGAGAGAGGGCTGTTGGCCATGGCCTGGGTGATCTGGGGCCATCCAGGTGCTACCTGCAGTAGCCGTGGCACAGGCACTCCCCGGGCTGCTATCTGCCCTCCCCGCCAGGTGCCTCTTGCCCCGGCCAGGGCAAGGGGAGTCCCAGGGGAGGCGGCAGGGAGAGCCGCGGGGGCAGAGCAGGTCTGCCCGGCTCTGCCGGCTCTGGGCGGGCTCTGAGTCACCGCAGCCCTGCGCTTCCCGCAGCTGCAGGCGCCTGGCTTGCCCCCGCAGGCATCCGGCTCTGCTGCCAGCTCTGCGGCAGCGCAGGGCACAACCCGCGCACCGAGGCACTTCTGTGTCTCTTGGCCATCCCGCAGCCCGGCCAGCGCGGCCGTGCCAGCCCTGGGCACAGCTCTGTGCTGCAGAAAGGGTGAGGACCCCCCTGCCCGCCGTGCCCCCCCGCCCCGAGAGCAGGCAGAGCTGCGGGGCTGGAGGGCACAGGCAGGAGGCAGCGGCGCTGGCAGCGCTCCACGTGGAAACGATCAAACGCTTGCCAGGGGTTGAAGGAAGAGCATCCCAGCGCTCCAGGCTTTGGGGTTGGAGAGCTGTGGCGTGTGAACCTTGCACAGAGAAAGGTCCCATCGGCACCTGCATCCTCTGCAGGCTCTGCCTGTTCCCCTTGCTCCTCCCTGGCGGCCCCGGGGCAGCACTCAGCACCTCAGAGGTGGCAGAGGGAAGAACTTGTGGCCTGGGGCAGTTCACAGCACTGGTAGGCAGAAGAAGACACAAGGCCCAGAGGACTGGGAACCTGCTGCTGCTGGGCCAAGGCACAACAGGAGCCCCAGAGCTGCTACCAGCCCAGCCCCAGTGGCACCAGTTCTCCATATCATGGGGCCCCAGGGCAACACATTGTTCCAGGGTGCCAGCTGGGATGCCTCTGCTGCCCACCCTGCTCCTCCTCACCCCGACTGGTGCTTCCCAGGGAGGTTCCCTCCTTCCTTCATGTGTGGAAGACCATGCTTAGGTCTGGAAGATGCCTCAGCATGGGGAAGCCCTGTGCCCCCAGCTCCATCTCCAGCCCCCGGCCCATGGGCAGCTGGGAGGCAGCATCTCAGGAGCTTGTTGGGAAACAACCTCTCAGCATCTGCTGCCATGGTCCTGCCTGGGGGTTCAGATCCAGCACCAGGACACATGGGGCTTTGCTTCAGGGGGCCTGTCCTGCCCTCCCTGCTCTCTGGGCTTGGAGGCTGAGCAGGGACTCCTGAAGCACAGCATCTTCACCCCCCAGAGCCTGCTGCCATGCTGTGCCACTGCCTCACACCTCCCCAGCCAGGAGGAGAGGTGAGTCCCTGCCTGGCAGGAGGACAGGCCTGGGCACCATGCCTTGCTGCCCACCAGCACGGGACTGACCTCTGAGCATGGACACAGAAGTGTCCCACAGCTTTCCCAGCCTCCACATCACAGGGCACACAGAGCTGGCACCCTGCTGGCTGTGGGGACACCTCCAGACCAGCCACTGCTTTGCACCTGGGACCTGTGGGGTCTGCTCCCCCAGCTCAGGCTGCTCAGGCCAGGTCTGTGGTGGAAACAGCTCACAGCACTGGTGGCAGCCAAACCCAGGCCCTGTCCCTGGCACCACAGGGCTCAGCAGCCTCAGAATGAGCTCTGCAATGAGCTCTGCAACGCTCAGTAATGAGCAGAAGCAGCTCATTATGTGCCAGCTCTGCCCTCCTCACAGCCAGCTGGGTGCCACCCTGCCAGGGAAGGGCAGAGAGGGAGTTTGCCTTCAGCTGGGGGATGCCAGGTCTCCCCTCTGGTCCAACTGTGAATTGTTTATATTTCTCCACTTTTCTGCTCAAAATCTGCAGCTGACTTTCAAAGGCATAGCCTAAAACTGCCACACAACTGCACTGTGGCTGCTGCCCCTCAGCAGGAGCAAGGTCTGACACCACAATGCTGGCCACACTCTCTGAGGTCCTTGTCCTTACCTGCACAGGCTGGAGAGGCTGGGCCCAGGTGAACCTCATGAGGCTCAACAGGACCAAGCTCAGGGTGCTGCACCTGGGCTGGAGCAATCCTCACTGTCAGCACAGGCTGGGGGAGGAGGAGATAGAAAGCAGCCCTGAGGAGAAGGACTTGGGGATGCTGGTGGGGGAGAAGCTGGACAGGAGCAGGCAGTGTGAGCTTGCAGCATGGAAGGGGTTGCAGCTCTGGGCTGCACCAAAGGGTGTGTTGCCAGCAGATCCAGAGAGGAGATTCTGACACTTTGCTCCACTCTGGGGAGACCTCACCTGCAGGGCTGTGGCCAACTATGGAGCCCTCAACACAGGAAGGACCTGGAGCTGCTGGAGAGGGTCCAGAGGAGGCCACAAAAATGCTCAGGGGGCTGCAGAACCTCTGCTGTGGGGACAGGCTGAGGGAGCTGGGGCTGTGCAGCCTGGAGAAGAGAAGGCTCCAGGGAGAGCTAATAGCAACCTTCCAGTACCTGAAGGGGCTGCAAGAAGGCTGCAGAGGGACTGTTCCCAAAGGCCTGCAGGGACAGGCCCAGGGGCAGTGGTTTGAAATGAGAGCAGAGCAGATTGAGATTGGATGTGAGGAACAAGTTCTGCACCAGGAGGCTGCTGGAACACTGCAGCAGGCTGCCCAGGAAGGGGGTTGGGGCCATGCCTGGAGGTATTCCAGGTGAGGCTGGACAGGGCTCTGGGCAACCTGATCCAGTGGAGGATGTCCCTGCTGGCTGCAGGGGGTTGGACTGGATGAGGTTTGGAGCTCCCTTCCAACCCAGTCCAACCTGCTGAGGCTCAGGGCAAGGACAATCTCCCTGTCTGAGGGTTTCCCACGTGGGAAGGCAATGGATTGGCTGCAGAGACCCCAGGCTCTCAGCCCAGGTCTGGCCAGCACAGCTTTGGAGTGCTGATGGTCAGCAGGGCATCCCCCACCCCCTGCTCACCACAGCAGCCTTTGGTGCTCACGGAAAAACTGATGACTCAGCAGCCCCTGAGTTTCCAGGCCTGCTTCCAGCTGCTGGGTGGAGAAACCTTCTGCAGTTGTTTTTGGGTCTGGCACAGCTGAAAGTTTTGCTGTCAGAGGGACCAGAGGGGAGACCTGGCATCCCCCAGCTGAAGGCAAACTCCCTCTCTGCCCTTCCCTGGCAGGGTGGCACCCAGCTGGCTGTGAGGAGGGCAGAGCTGGCACATAATGAGCTGCTTCTGCTCATTACTGAGCGTTGCAGAGCTCATTGCAGAGCTCATTCTGAGGCTGCTGAGCCCTGTGGTGCCAGGGACAGGGCCTGGGTTTGGCTGCCACCAGTGCTGTGAGCTGTTTCCACCACAGACCTGGCCTGAGCAGCCTGAGCTGGGGGAGCAGACCCCACAGGTCCCAGGTGCAAAGCAGTGGCTGGTCTGGAGGTGCCCCCACAGCCAGCAGGGTGCCAGCTCTGTGTGCCCTGTGATGTGGAGGCTGGGAAAGCTGTGGGACACTTCTGTGTCCATGCTCAGAGGTCAGTCCCGTGCTGGTGGGCAGCAAGGCATGGTGCCCAGGCCTGTCCTCCTGCCAGGCAGGGACTCACCTCTCCTCCTGGCTGGGGAGGTGTGAGGCAGTGGCACAGCATGGCAGCAGGCTCTGGGGGGTGAAGATGCTGTGCTTCAGGAGTCCCTGCTCAGCCTCCAAGCCCAGAGAGCAGGGAGGGCAGCACAGGCCCCCTGAGCAAAGCCCCAAGTGTCCTGGTGCTGGATCTGAACCCCCAGGCAGGACCATGGCAGCAGATGCTGAGAGGTTGTTTCCCAACAAGCTCCTGAGATGCTGCCTCCCAGCTGCCCATGGGCTGGGGGCTCAGCTCTGCAGAGAGGCTGGGGGCAGGGGGCCTGGGGGCAGGGGGCCTGGGGGCAAGGGGGCTGGTGGCAGGCACCCATGGGCTCAGCTTGCTTCCCAGCAGGGCAGGGCAGACTCAGCCCAGCTGGAGTCTCCCAGCACTCCAGGGCTGTCCTCTTGCTGGCCTGGGCCTGCTCCTTGGTGTGCTTTGAAGCTGGGGCAGCCACACCTGGACGCTGTCGCTGTCTGTGTCACTCCAGGGGACTCTGCCTTCTGTGACCTGCCTCAGACACTGGCAGATGCAAAGGCTCTTCCCAGGGTTTTCCTTGATAATTAGGGGTCCCTCCTGCTCCACCTCCCTGGATCACAATTCCCAGCCCACCAAGGACTCCATCCTAACCTCCCACCCATGCTCCAGCAGCCAGGGACTCCTCCATCACCTGCCACGCACTGGGGACACCACACAGCCCCTCTGCCCCCAGCCTCCCCTCATGCTTTGCTTCTGCCCCAGCCACCCTGACCCTGCAGACTGCTCATGCCAGCACACAGCCCCCCAGCCCCCACCCAGTGTGGGGTCACCTCCCCTTGTGCTGCCAGGGCAGGGTGCACCCTGCCAGGGGCCTGCATGTGGACATCCACCAAAAGCCTCCTTGCAGAGCCACTCAGGCGTCAGGCAGCTGCAACCCTGCGGATCCTGCTGCAGGCCCCCAGACAAACCTGGCAAGGCCTGGCTGCAGTGGGGAGCTGCAGCCTCCTCCCAGCTGGCTGCAGCCTCCCAGCTCTGGAAAGGGGCCTCTTAAAACAGAGACAGCAGCAGCAGCCCTCAGCCTTGGCTGGAATCACAGAACTGCCCAGGCTGGAGGGGACCTGTGAGGCCCTGAGTGCAGCCAGCAGCCCAGCTCTGACAAGTCCCCCACCAAACCCTGGCCCTCAGCACCACATCTACACAACTCCTAAACGCCTTCAGGGGTGGTGACTCCACCGTGGCCCTGGGCAGTCTGTTCCAGTGCCTAAGAACCCTTTCAGTGAAGAAATTCTTGCTCAGGTCCAGCCTAAACTTCCCTTGGTGCAAACTGAGGCCATTTCCTCTCGCCCTGTCGGCTGTGCCTGAGCTGAGCAGACCAACCCCACCCCACCGCAGCCTCCTCTCAGAGCTACAGAGAGCCTCCTTTGAGCCTCCTCTTCTCCAGACTGAACACCCCCAGCTCCCTCAGCTGCTCCTCCCCAGCCCTCCAGACCCTTCTCCAGCTTGGTCACTGTTCTCTGGACCTGCTCCAGCTCCTCAATGTCCTTGGAGTGAGTGACCCAGCACTGAACCCAGTGCTCCAGACGTGGCCTCAGCAGTGCCCACTCCAGGAGGACAATCCCTGTCCTGCTGCCCACACCACTGCTGATCCAGGCCAGGCTGCTGGTGGCCTTCTTGGCCACCTGGGCACTGCTGGCTCACCTTCAGCTTGATGTGACCCAGCAGCCCCTGGTGCCTCTCTGCCGAGCAGCTCTCCTCCTCCCCAGGCCTGCAGTGCTGCCTGGGGCTGCTGTGGCCGAGGTGCAGAGCCCAGGGCTGGACCTGGTGAAGCTCCTGCAGCTGGTCCTGGTGCATCGATGCAGCCTGCCCAGGTCCCTCTGGTTGTGCTGCTGCTGCCTGATGGAATTCAAGATGATCTGCTCTGTGACCTTCCCTGCCACCACAGCTGAGCTGAGAGGCCTTCAGCTTCCCAGCTCCTCCTCCCAGCCCTTCTTGTGGCTGGCTGTCACTTCCAGTCTGCTGGCACCTCCCTGGTCACCCATGACTGGAAACTGCTTGCTGAGCACTCCAGCAGCTCTCAGAGCTCTTGGGTGGATTCCACCTGGTCCCTCAGCCCTGTGCACAGCTGTGTGGTGCAGCAGGGTCACCAACCAGCTCTCCCTGGGCTGCACTGGGGCCAATCTCCTCCTGGTCTCTGCCCACTCCAGGGGCTGCACTCCCAGGTTCCAGTGCTAATGACTGAGGCAAAGGAGGCTCTTGGAGGGGCACTCCCTCCCCATCCATCTACTGACAGGAGGAGGTCTGTGAGCTCCTGGTGGGGCTTGGCTAGCAGGCAGGGGTCTGGCAGCTGAGGTGGGTGTCCCCAGCTGTTGGGGACACTGGTTGATGGCTCATTGCCATCACCCCAGAGCCCTTACCCTCAGCCTCCATCCCCTGAGCAGAGGCACTGCTTGCAGTTTTGACATTCAGCCCCCCCTGGAGCTGCCTTCTGCTCCCACCCTGAGCTCCATGCCCAGGGTGCAGGGAAGGGCAGGTCTGGGGACAAAGTGACTTTGAAGGGCCTCTGGTTGTGGAGCTGTTCCCAGGGGACACCCTTGCTGCTAGGCTGAGCAACAGGGCCAGGGAACTGGACCTCTGCAGAGCCCTGACTGACCATGGTTCAGGAGTGCTGGCATCAGTCCCGCATGGCCAGGACTGTGCCCCATGCCAAAGGAAGGGGACTCACATGCACTGCCACCTTTCCCAGCTGGCCCTACCTGCCTGAGGGCTGTCAGGAGGTTTGAGGGATGGGCCTGGGGTTGCAGATGGCTCCTAGGCTGGGGCCCTTGTGTCTCACTATCTTCTCAAGTAGAGGCAGGGGCTGAGGCTTTCCCACGGCTTTGTCCAGGTACTGATCTGTCTCAGCTCCACCTGACAAACCTCTCAGTTTCTGGAGGAAGAAATCTACTGTGCTGGGGCCAGCCAGGGGTTGTGTCCCACTCTGACAGCTTGTGATAGCTCACAGCAGTAAGCAGAGCTTGGATGGCCTCCACTGGTGCCTGTGCTGGCTACTGGGAGAGACTCCCACGGCCACACAGGCTGCGCCAGCTTCCGGCCTGGATGCATCCCTGACCCTCTTCCAGCACTGGCCCAGATCTCCAGCACTGATGTGAAGCCAATGGCATCCCTGCTCTGAATCAGAGCTGGCACCGTGCCATGCTCTGCACAGCCACAGCTCAGCACCGAGCACAGGGCCCTGCACAGAGCACAGCTACCACGGCAGCCTGCCAAGGGCAGCTTCTCCAGACCGTGAGCAGACAGCCCCAGCCCACCCTCACAGGGGCCAAGCACAGTCTGGGCACCTTTGCAGCCGTGGGGAGCAGTCTGCAGGAGCCTCTCGCAGTTCATGCACCCCCTCACCTCCAGTGTGCCAGCCCCAGTGCCAGGGGCAGCACACAGAGGCACCCTCCTCACCCAGCTCCCACTCCCCAGCAGTGCCCACTGCAGACACCTGTGCACACGCAGGGAAAGGGAGCACAAAGGTGCCAGGCAGGCACAGACACAGCTGCAAGGGGCACAGCACCCTGGGGCCACACTCGTGCCAGCACCCTTGTGCCTCCAGCATCCCAGCCGAGCTGCCGCAGGCTGCCGTCCGCCCTTCCTCCCCATGCTGGGGGCTGGTCTGGGCACTCCCCTCCGGCTTGCAGCCGCCATCTGGGCTTGTCCTGTCTCCTCCCCTCTCCTCCCCTTTCAGCACCAACTCCCACAACTCTGGAGGAACCTCTCTGATGGCCAGAGCGGGCTGCAGCCCTGCAGAGCCCCAGCCAGAGCCCTCGCTCCAAGCCCCCCGGGCGGTCGCTCTCCGGCCGCAGCAGGCAGAGGCTCACGCAGGGACAGCTGCGGAGCCACCGCAGAGGAACACAGCTCCAGGGGAACAATAGCAAATGCAGGCAGCTAGAGGCACAACTGCCCCCGGACTCCTTCCAGCCCGGAGAGAAGCTCCGCTCCTGCCCCAAGCCCGCTGGCAGTGCTGATGTGCAGCTCGCTGGCAGGCGCCGCCGGTCCCCACTGATGTCACCTTGTCACCCGCACTCGGAAAGCCTGCGGGACACAGCCCCCGCTGCCATGGGAGAAGGGGCTGGCTGCGGACAGCCACTGCTAAGAAGCTAACCCCCCGCCTCCAACTTGTCCCCCCTCTAAGCTGCAGCCGCCCTGCTCCCCATGAGGCCACCGCTGCTGCCGCTCCTTCTCCTGTGGGTGCCGTGGCTGCTGGGACCCCTGGCAGAGGTAAGTCCTGCTCTCCTCACCCTGCGTTTGGCCGAGCTCCTGCGAGCCCTGGCAGAGGGAGCTCCTTGTCCCTTCGCCCCCGGTCTGGCCGCGCAGGCTCCTGGCTCGGTGCTCGCTGGGGCCGCGCATAGCCCTGCCCCGTGCGGGATGACGAGGGGCTCCGGGCGGCCTCCCCGGCCCTGCAGCTGCACCCAATTAGCAGCGTTTGCAATCAGGAGCTGGCTCTGTCCTCCTCTTTCCCCCACTTCCCCCAGCGCCCGGGCTGGCAGCGTCTCCCTGCTGCCATGGCTGCCCAGCTCCTCGCCCGGGAATGGGCTGGAGGCTGCCAGTGCCAAGGAGCCGGAGCCCCGCGGTTGGCTGGGGAGCCAGGAATGAGTCAGCCCCAGAGCCGAGAGGGAAATAGCTCCAGAGGGATGATTGCTCTGTGGTGGCTTCTAGCAGGACTGGGAGTGGGCAGAGAGATTTCCTTTAATGTGGAGGGAACCAGCCGCGACCTAAGGCAGGGCACACCCTGCTCGCCAGAGACTGCGGGGAGACAGCCGTGCGGCGGCTGTGCTCAGCACCCCCTCTGCTCCGGGGGGGGCACCGGCAGCTCGGGGGGGCACTGGCAGCTCCGGAGCTCACAAGCCAAGCCCTTGCTTTGCAGCATGTGGGGCATGGCAGCTGGACTGAAGCCTGGGGTCCCTGCATCCTCCCCTCCCATGATCCTGTGAAGAGAGGCTGTCTGCAGAGGGAAGGAGGTAGCTGGAGCCTGTCCAGAGCTGCCTCCCTCCCCAGATCTTCCCCTTGTGCCCCAGCTGTTTTAGTGGCCCCATGCTGGTCTGCAGTCCCAGGACCAGGGCAGCCCCCAAGCTACATCTGCTGAAGGTCTCCGTGCCTGTGAGACAGGGACCTGAGTGTGACTGGGAAGAGGAGTCACAGTCCCCAGAGACTGGCAGCCCCCAGGCAGGGTGGGACACGTACCTGGCCAGCCTGGCCCCTGGCCTGGCACAGGACACCTCTCTCAGGTGTTGGTCTCAGCTCAGACCACCTTGGCTTGCCCCTCTCACCTGACACTTCCATTTCCCCAGGGTGAGAGATGCAACCAGACAGCAGGAGCAGGGCTGGAGGGACAGGATGCACACAGTGATGGAGGTGAGTCAAAGCAAAGGCTGCAGGAGGTGGCCTTGGTGTCTGGGAGCAGTGAGATGAGAGTGTGTGCTGGGCCAGGAGTCCTGGAGCTAAGAGCAGCTTTGTAAAGCTGTGCTTTAGACTGGCTGCAGACTGCAGATCATGGCTGGGGCAGGGGAGGGAGGCAGGGGAGGGAGGCAGACCCAGCCTCCCCCAGCACCCAGCAGGGTTCATGGAGCTCAGGGCTTCAGGGTGCCTCTGGCTCATGTCAGGTATGAACACATTTGTACTGCAGAGGTGAAGAAGGTGATGGCCAGGGGACAGATGGGGGCAGGTGGTGCAGTCTGTTGGAAACTTGAGAGGAGCAGACACAGAGGGGTGGAGAGGTCATACCTTCACGAGATAAGAAATAGCCTGCAGTGAAGAACCATCCCTGGCTGAACTCTGTGCAGGGCACAGCACTGCTGGCTGTCTTCAGGGAGCTCAGCCATGGCCTGTGCTCCACGAGCTGCTGCAGCTCTGCTGACTGCAAGGGCAGCTGAGGGCAGCTGGCCCAGGTGTACAAACCCAGCCCAGGGACTCCCAGCTGGGTTCAGATGACCCTTCCTGACCAACCTGCTCCTAAATCTGCACTGGAGCTGCTAAGAGTTGGTACTGAGAAGAACTCTCCCAGGGGTGCTGCTCTCCTGGGTGCATCCAAGTTCCACAACTCCTTTGCACTCAGCTGCAGAGTGAGGCTCTCATGCAGCAGCCTCCAGACAGAAGCTGAACATAGCTCTGAAAGTGTCCAGCTCTGTGCAAAGGCCACACAGGGCAGCTGAGCAGTGCCAGAGGTGCCCCTGCCCTGGGGTTCACCCTGTACTGCTCCTCCTCTGCTCTCCAAAAGTGGCCCCTGGGCAGCCCCTGGGGCAATAGCTGTGCCTGCTTGAAGCTTTCTTGCCGTGCCAGCCTGTCACAGCTCACTGCACATCATCAACTGTGAGTGCTAATTGTCACACCAGTGTCTCAGCACCCAAAGGCTGAGGGCAGCACAGAGCTTGCAGTGAGGCTGGGCATGGGCAGCACCTGGCAATCTGCTGGGGGAGTTGTGGGGAGGTGGAGCCTGCAAGGGGCATGGTGCCAGCTTGCTCACAACAGACAGGTGTGGTCTGGCTCCTGTTTGTGTAGGTGGCTCCTGAGCAGCTCCAAGGGCAGGCACTCACTAAGAGTCCTGGCCACTGACCACCAGGTCAGCCAAGCCCTGTGTGCCACTCCCTTGTCCCCAGTGCTCTCCAGCTGGATGCCACCGCGCCGGCCCCGCAGCAAGGACAAGGCAGGGACACAGCTCAGCAGGAGGCCATGCAAATGGTGTGCAGGCCTTCCCCTGGCATCCCTGCACTGGGCAGGAGGTGGGGGGCAGTGCCTGGATCATCCAAAGCACTCAGAGCCCACACTGAGGCAGAGACTATTGCCAGGAGCATGACAGTGCCACTGCCATGTTCATCCTGCTCTGCCACTTGCTGCTGTGAGGTGGACCTTGAGCCCTTCAATGCCTTTTGAGGGCCCCAAGCCAGCCAAGGTGGTGAGCAACACCCAGTTAGGGCTCCTTTTCTGCCAGGGCTGCCTAGACAAAGCTTGTGCTGGCCTGAGGCCTCCTGGCTGTTCTCCAGTGGGGGAGATGAACCATGCTCGGGAACCTCTCTTTCATGTGGTGCCTTTGACCCCAGCCCAGGGGAGGTTCTGAGCCTTCTTGCGCTTTCCAAAGGCTGTTTGGAGCCCTTGGGGTAGGGAGGCCTGACTAAAGCAGGGCAGTGCCCGTGATGAAGGCCTCTGCCAAGGTGTGCAGCGAGGGTGGGTGGGCTGGGGAGCCTGGCCCTGCAGGCTGGACACGTATCAGCACCAACTCCCTGCTGAGGGTTATGGCTTTGCCTCTGCAGGAGCCCTCCTGAACCTCAGTGTGAGTGACCAAGGCCACTCAGACTCCCTGCTGGTGTCCTGGGATGAGCCCCAGGGGGAGGCTGAGGGCTACCTGCTTGCCCTCTTCTCGCTGGGGGCTGGCACTCCGCTGCAGAATGGATCTGCTGGACCCAACGCCACCAGCTTCTGGTTCCGGGGGCTGACCCCTGGCACGCACTACAGGATTGAGGTGAAGGCCACACTTGCCTGCATGGAGACCACCAGCCAGACTCTGACTGCACAGACAAGTAAGGAGTGCCCCAGGGTCTCAGTGCTCCTACCAGGGACTGTCACACTGCTCTGCAGGGTGTGGAGCACAGATCTGCATGGAGTTTCTGGGGAGCTCTCCTCACTCCTTAAAGGGTTAGAGTCCTTCTTTGGTCCTCAGAGCCCCAGGAGTCATTCCCTCATCTGTGTGGAGGGAGGGTCCTCTCCCTGCACCTTGCATGGGCAGGGTGCATGCTCTGTCTTCTGCAGCAGGGCAGGGAGGCTCTGCAGGGGCTTGGGCAGATTGGATCCATGGCCAATGTCAATGAGCTTCAGCAAGGCCAAGGGCCAGGTCCTGCCCCTGGGCCACAACCACCCCAAGCAACACTGCAGGCCTGGGGCAGTGTGGCTGGGAAGGGTCTGGCACAAAGGGTCCTGGGGGTGCTCAGGGACAAGCAGCTGCAGAGGAGGCAGCAGTGCCCAGGTGGCCAAGAGAGCCGAAGGCCTCCTGGCTGGGATCAGCAATGCTGTGCCCAGCAGGAGCAGGGAGGGGATTGTCCCTCTGGGCTTGGCACTGCTGAGGCCACACCTGGAGGGCTGTGCCCAGCTCTGGGCACCTCCACACAAAGAGGGAGGTGGAGGTGCTGGAGCCAGGCCAGAGGAGGGCAAGGAAGAGAAGGGCCTGGAGAATAAATCTTGTGAGGAGCAAGTGAAGGAGCTGGGGATGGTTAGTGTGAGGAAGAGGAGGCTGAGGGGAGACCTCACTGCTCTCTGCAGCTGCCTGGAAGGAGGCTGTGGAGGGAGAGGTTGGTGCTGGTCTCTTCTCACAGGTCATTAGTGACAGAAGAAGAGGCAATGGCCTCAAGCTGCAGCAGGGCAGGGTCAGGCTGGACATCAAGAGTGCTCAGACACTGGCACAGGCTGCCCAGGGAGGTGGAGTCCCCAAGCCTGGAGGTGTTTGAGGGTCCTTTGGATGTGGTGCTTGGGGGCATAGTTTAGGGGTGACCCTTGTAGAGCAGGGTCAGTGGTTGGACTTGGTGATCCTGAGGTCTTTTCCAACCTGAGTGTTTCTTTGATAAAGAGGCCAAAGCAGGCCCAGCCTGTGGGGAGGACTGCAGAGACCTCCATGCCTGCAGGTCTAGAAGGAGCTGTGAGGAAGCAGCCTCTGCTCCACGGTTTTGGCACATCTCTGTCTCACCTTGCTCTGTGCGCTCCCTGGCTGCTGCCAAGGACTGGGGGAAGGGGGCAGGGCTGGTGAGCCCCCACCTCAGGAGGAATGGCAGCCCTGGTCTGCATCTCTCCAAAAGATCCTTGAATCAAACAGCACAGGAGAAGGGAACTTAGCAGCGCAGAGTAGGGCTGGAGGGCTGGGGCTGGGCAGGAGAAGGGCTGGTGTCAGCCGGCAGCAGTGGCAGCAGGGAGCAAGGGCTGCTGCTCACGGGGGTGGCAGGACCCACAGGGTCAGCAGGGATAGAGGACCTGGCAGCAGATGAGCTCACAGCCAAGCACTGAGGGCTTCTCCTTTCTCAGTGCACACCTGGAGTGCTCTCACTCAGAGGGACTGCTGAGACTGCTCCAAGGGGACGGCTCAGCCCACACACCCCGCGGGACAGGCTGGCAGGGAGGAGATGGGGCTGGGGCAATGGGGGTGTGCTGGAGGGCAGTGAAGGGGCTGTGCTCGGGGGGGGTCGGATCTCGTGGAGCCTGCTGGTGGGTCCTCAGCAGGGAAGGCTCTGTCTCGCCAGCCCCGAGCAGCCTGGCAGGCCAGGCCTTGCCGTGCAGGCAGCCAACGCCGCCGTGCCCGCCGCAGGTCCTTCCCCCGTGCGCAGCCTGCGCCTGAGCAGCGGCAGCCCTGCCTCGCTGGGCGCCTCCTGGCTGCCCGCCGCGGGGCACCGGGACGGCTACCACCTGCGCCTCTACCACAGCGACTCCCAGGCGCTGGTCAGCGACGTGTCCCTGCCGCCCGACGCCTCCACCTGCCTCTTCCGCGGACTGCTGCCGGGCAGCGAGTACGCCCTGCGGCTCAGCACCCTGGCAGGGTCCGCCCGCGCCAGCACCAGTGCCCACCAGTGGACAGGTAGGCAGGGAGGGCTGTGCCTGCCCACAGCGGGCGGGGGGCAGGGCTGGGGAGGGAGGGTGCAGCACGGGGGCTGGCTGCGGAGCCCCTGGGGTGGGGGGGCTTGGCATGGGGATTTGTGCAGGGTGGGGAGCAGCTGTGAGCCCAGGGTGCCAGGCTGAGGGGAGAGCCTCACACTTCAGCCCTGCTTTGGAGCACCCAGCTTGGGTCTGTGCGCTCCACGTCCCCGCAGGAGCAGGCAGTCTGAGGATGCTGGCAAAAGATCCTGGGGGGGGGAGATTCAGAGACGTTGCATTACTCAGGCTGCCACCTTCTGTGCCCTGCAAACTGGAAGAGGGTGACACTCTGGAGGGACCTCAGGACCTCCTCAGATCCCCTAGGAAGGGACATGGGAGAGACATCCCTCGGCAGCCCCCTGGCAGCAGGGAGAGCAGCTGTGGGCATAGGAGACCCTGGGGAGAAAGGAGGGTCAGGGAACCCCAGCCCAGTGCTGAGCCTCACTGCCTCCTGCTTTTCTCCTCAGTTCCCTCTGTCCCCACCCAGCTGAGGCTCAGCCCAGGCTCCAGCACCAGCCTGGTTGCCTCCTGGATGGGTGCTGAAGGGGCTGCCTGGCTCCACCTCGCACTCCACAACCTCCTCACCCAGACAGTGACCACGACCCTGTCAGCCAGGAGAGGCCTCACCAGCTACACCTTCCAGCATCTCCACCCTGGCACCCAGTACTGGCTGGGGCTGAATGCCACGGCTGGGCCCTACACTGTGGCAGGGCCCAATGCCACTGCCTGGACGTGTGAGTATGAACATCCCCTCGGTGCCTCTGACTCTCTCCCTGCCTCTGGTCCAGCCTCTGAATCCAAAGGTTCCTTGCCAGAGCCCTGGGTGCAGAGGCCAACTCTTCTGCTTGGACCTGGCCCAAAGCCTCTTTGGGTCCTGCCTCTGTGGCACCAAGATGCTGAGGCCACGGAGTCCCCTGGGCAGGTGAATTTCCATCCAGTGCCATCCTGCTTCTCTGTGGACTGCTCCACCTTCAGCCTGTGGCCTTTCCCTGAGGAGGAGGATGGAAGGGCAGCAGATCCCCCTGGTGTTCAGTGCAGCTGTGGTTGGCTCTCACAGGCCTCAGGGGTGTCCAAGGGCAGCAGAGAAAGCAGGAGGCAAGGGAACAACAGTTTGTCTGGTTTGAACTGGGGATCTCTGGAAGGAAGTGCACTCTGGTTGCTGTCAAGGGTACACTTTGCTAGCCCCTGACAGCCTCACCCTGGTGGATGGCCCTAAGGTGTGAGGTGCTGTGCAGACAGCCAAGGGAGCCAGCCTCCGGCAGACCAAGAAATTGAGGGCAGCACCAATCAAGGCAGCTTCCCCTTCTGGCCTCAGGCTGGCAAAGGCCCTGAGAGTGGCTTCCACCACCATGGTCCTGGCTTGCTGCAAATGCCACATCCACAGCACATGCCCCCAGTTCTGGTCCCAGACTCTTGGATGGTCCCAGGAAAACCAGGAGAGGAATGGAGAGGGCAGGTCTGGCCTCTTGGGTAGACCCAAACCCAGCTGGAGTGCCCAGCAAGCATTGTCCTTCTCAGTGAGCAACAACAGGATGTGGAGTTGCCAAGCTGCAGACTCAGACCTGCTGTGGGCAGTGACTCCTCCTGGCCCTGGGCAGAGGCAGTGGTCAGGCAGATGCTGGCAGGAGCTGGCTGCCACCAGGTGACAAGACTCCAGCTCCTTCCTGCTCCTCTTGCCAGGCCAGAAAGCTGGAGCCTGCTCATTGCTGACTCTGCAGCCGGGAGCCTGGAAGCACTCCACAGCCCCAGCTGAGCTGTCAGCTGTGGAGTGAGGCTGCTCCCTCCCTCTGCAGCTCTGACCCAGCTGAGCAGGAGGCCCTGGCACACAAGCCAGGGGTGTCCAGCCAGGGGTCTGGTCCTGGCCAGTTCCCAGGAGTATCACAAGCTCCTGACAGGAAGAGGAGTGGCACCTTCAGAAAGTTCCCAGCAGGGCTGCCAGCTCTCTCTGGGCTCTGCCAGGCCAGGAGTGGAGGCTCCACGCTCCAGGAGGGTGTCTGAAGCTGGATGCAGCTCGGCAGATAAGGAGGCTCAGGTCTGCCCGGGGTCCAGACTGGGTCCTGACACACACAATGCCCTTCCCTTCCAGACCCCCTGAGCCCTGCCAACGTGACCCTCAGCAGCACAGAGGATGAGAGCTCCTTGCAGGCTCGCTGGAGCAGCCCAGCCGGAGAGAGGGACTTGTACCTGGTGACCCTGCAGGAGGGGGAGGACGGTGCCCCCGCAAGGAACATCTCTGTGGGTGGGGACAGCAGCCACGTCACCTTCCACGGGCTGCGCCCCGGCAGGCAGTACCGGGTGCGGGTGACAGCGCTGGCAGGGCCCCACCGCGCCTCGGCCCTCGGCCCCGCAGCCTGGACACGTAAGCAGAGACCCCAAGGGGTCCCTCCGGGGCTGCCTCTGCTGCCTGGGGGCAGGGCAGGGATGGGGCTCTGTGCTGGCACCTGGTCTCAGGAGCAGGCTGTGAGGCAGAAGGGCAAAATCTGCTGCTCCACAGCTCCTGAGCGTGGACTCAGAGGTCCTTGGCAGTCTTGTGTGAGGTAGCACCGGGCATGAAGCAAGCCTGCATCCTGCTTGGTGTCCCTTGGACTCGGGGTTTGGTGGGCTTCAGGGCAGCTTCCCCTCCCCTCTGGTTTGATGGGTAGTGAAACACCACCAGTGCCCCGAGAGCAGCATCTCCCTGTGCCCAGTCCCTCCCGGCTGGCTCATGGAGCCATGCTTGGTACTGTCCCAGAGCTGCCACCCTGGGAGCCTGAAGCTGTGTTGGGAGGGACTGCCCCTGCCTCTGTGGCACAAAGCAGTGAAAGGCTCTCCCTGCAGACCTGGCTGCCCGTGTTTGGTGGGGGAAGCACTGCAGGATGTCAGGGGGGCGATCTGGGAGCCAGATGCACTGCCCCAGTGCAGTGACCTTCATGATCCTGTCCTTGTCCTCTGCAGAGCCACTAGCACCATCTGCTGTGAGCCTGTCCAGCCAGGGCAGCCCCTCCAGCCTGCTGGCCAGCTGGGAGGAGGCGCTGGGAGAGGGCTACCTGCTGGAGCTCAGCCCCGTGGGGCACCCTGTGAAGAAGAGTTTGCTGCTCAGAGGCTTCACCAACTTCACATTCGAAGGCCTCCACCCTGGCACCCTCTATGCCTTTGAGGTCAGCACCCTGGCTGGCCCCCACACATCTGCCCCCCAGCGCATCACCAACTGGACATGTGAGTGCCAAGCCTGCCCACAGCCAGCCCCGGGCTCCTCGCTGCTTCTTGCCCTTCCTCCCCTCAGGGCATGGGATGGCCTGGGTCATCTGCAGCATCCTGCAGTGAGAGAGCTCAGGAGGAGAGCAGAGGTGTTGCTGGGTGCCTCTGACCCTGCTCTGAACCCCAACCACCCAGCACAAGGGTGAGCAGAGCCCAGTGCCCTGCTTGTGAGGGGCTAGGGAACAAATCTCTGGAGGAGCAGCTGAGGGAGCTGGGGGTTTTCAGCCTGGAGAAGAGGAGGCTGAGGGAGACCTCATGGCTCTCTGCAGCTCCCTGAAAGGAGGTTGGAGCCAGGTGGGGGTTGGGCTCTTCTGCCAAGCAGCAAGTGATGGCATGAGAGGAAATGGCCTCAGATTGTGCTCAGGGGAGGTTTAGGTTGGATACTGGGAAAATGTCTTCCCTGTTAGGGTTATCAAGGCCTGGAACAGGCTGCCCAGGAAGGTGGTGAAGTGCCCACCTCTGGGGGTGTTTAAAGGATGTGTGGATGTGGTGCTGAGGGACCTGGTTTAGCATCAGATTTGGCAGTTCATGGCTGGACTCAATGATCCTAAAGGTCTTTTCCAGCCTAAATTATTCTTTGATTCTTCTCCCTTAGGCCACCTCCCTGTGGCACTGCTCAGGCTGCATCTGCCTGGAACCACTCCCCACCACCCTAGTCCAGACCTTCTCACCCACCACCTTCTCCAGGACCAGGCTGTGCTGGCCTGGTCCCTGTCACACTGCTGTTTGGGTGGGTGTCAGCAGGGGGGATGGTGGCCAAAGCACCTGAATGTAGTGGTAGGACCAGGGGAAATGGCTTCAAACTATGGCAGAGCAGATGTAGGTTGGATGTGAGGAACAAGTTCTGCAGCAGGAGGCTGCTGGAACACTGCAGCAAATTGCCCAGGGAGGGGGTTGATGCTCCATGCCTGGAGATGCTCAAGATGAGGCTGGAGAGGGCTCTGGGCAACCTGATCCAGTGGAGGATGTCCCTGCTGAGTGCAGGGGGTGGGACTGGATGAGCTTTGGAGGTCCCTTCCAGCCCAGGCATTCAGTGATTCTGTGGATGTAGGCAGTCTCCAGCCCCAGCAGGTCTGGGTTGCCCTTCTGCCAGGTGAGCCCAGCCCAGGCCAGCTCTGACTCTAGAACTTTCTTTTCCCAGATCCTCTGCCCCTGGAGCAGCTGACCCTGAGCAATCAGGGCCAGAGCAGCTCTCTGCAAGCCTCCTGGAGAGCAGCTCCTGCTGGCAGCAACAGCTACACAGCCACCCTCTGGGAAACCAAGTCCCAGAAGCAGGTCAGGAACATGACTGTGGGGAGCAGCTGGACAAATGTCACCTTCCAGGACCTGGTCCCCGGGAGGCAGTACAGGCTGGAGATGGCTGCCGTGGCTGGGCCCTACAGATCCCCTGTGAGAGCAGCCACAGACTGGACCTGTGAGTGTGCCCCCTGGCCATCCCTGCTCAGAGAGCTGCCTGCACGGTGCCAGGAGCAGCAGAAAGCTGCTGGCATGGGAGCAAGGCAGGCTGTGGACTGGTGTGGGATGTGGGGGAAGCAGGGGCAGGGCTGCACAGACAGGTAAGCAGTGCAAGGACAACCAGAGCCACATCCAGCCAGGCTGGAAGCAGTGCAGGAGAAACTCCTCCTGTAGACAGAAAATGTGCACAGGTGAGCAGCCAGCAGCCCAGGTGGGCAGCCAGCAGCACAGGTGGGCAGCACAGGTGGGCAGCCAGCAGCACAGGTGGGCAGCCAGCAGCACAGGTGGGCAGCACAGGTGGGCAGCCAGCAGCCCAGGTGGGCAGCCAGCAGCACAGGTGGGCAGCACAGGTGGGCAGCCCGCAGCCCAGGTGGGCAGCCAGCAGCACAGGTGGGCAGCCCAGGTGGGCAGCCAGCAGCACAGGTGGGCAGCACAGGTGGGCAGCCAGCAGCATAGATGGGCAGGCAGCAGCCCAGGTGGGCAGCCCAGGTGGGCAGCCAGCAGCACAGATGGGCAGCACAGGTGGGCAGCCAGCAGCACAGATGGGCAGCACAGGTGGGCAGCCAGCAGCACAGGTGGGCAGCACAGGTGGGCAGCACAGGTGGGCAGCCAGCAGCACAGGTGGGCAGCACAGGTGGGCAGCCAGCAGCACAAGTGGGCAGCACAGGTGGGCAGCACAGGTGGGCAGCCAGCAGCACAGGTGGGCAGCACAGGTGGGCAGCACAGGTGGGCAGCCAGCAGCACAACTGGGCAGCACAGGTGGGCAGCCAGCAGCACAACTGGGCAGCACAGGTGGGCAGCACAGGTGGGCAGCCAGCAGCACAGGTGGGCAGCACAGGTGGGCAGCACAGGTGGGCAGCCAGCAGCACAGGTGGGCAGCACAGGTGGGCAGCACAGGTGGGCAGCACAGGTGGGCAGCCAGCAGCACAAGTGGGCAGCCCAGGTGGGCAGCACAGGTGGGCAGCCAGCAGCACAGGTGGGCAGCACAGGTGGGCAGCACAGGTGGGTAGCCAGCAGCACAGGTGGGCAGCACAGGTGGGCAGCCAGCAGCACAAGTGGGCAGCACAGGTGGGCAGCACAGGTGGGCAGCCAGCAGCACAGGTGGGCAGCACAGGTGGGCAGCACAGGTGGGCAGCCAGCAGCACAGATGGGCAGCACAGGTGGGCAGCCAGCAGCCCAGGTGGACAGCCCAGGTGGGCAGCACAGGTGGGCAGCCAGCAGCACAGGTGGGCAGCACAGGTGGGCAGCACAGGTGGGCAGCCAGCAGCACAGGTGGGCAGCACAGGTGGGCAGCCACTGCCATGTCTGGCACGCAGCAGAAGCTCCTCTGCCCTGGGGTTTGATATGCCAGGGCTGGTTCCTGACCTGTGCCCACCAGGGACATGCAGTGGAGGGTGCTCAGCACGAGCACCTGCCGGCCTCCACTCCACACCACAGCAGCTCCACCACTGCCTCTCACCCCCTGGATGTCTCTTCCCTCTCAGACCCCCTGGCTCCAGCTGGTGTGACCCTGACCAACACTCGCCGCCCGCTGGGTCTCGCTGCCTTCTGGGACAAGGCTGCTGGGGATGTGGAGCAGTTCCAGCTCCAGCTCTACAGCAGGAGCCATGCAGCACAGAGGAACATCTCAGTGGGGCCAGGCACTCACAACTACACCTTCCTGGGCCTGTCCCCTGGCGTTCAGTACTTCCTGAAGGTCGCTGCCCTCGCTGGCCCCTACCGATCCTCGTCACACCTTGCCACGGAGTGGACTTGTGAGTGAGAGCAGGGACAGGGCATCCTGGCACTGCCCACAAGAGCAGCAGGGACAGGCATGTGTCTGGGTGGCAAAGGGGCTCTGATGAGACCTGTGTGCCCCCTGCCTCGGGGATGGGGACTCGTGCCACCACTTAGGTGCCGTGTGTTGGCTTCTGGGCCCAGCCAGCTCAGCCCTTCCCCAGCCAAGCTGAACCTTCTGCCTCTATAGACCACCTGTGACCTCAGGGTCAGCATGGGACTGGTGGGAGAGGGATGCAAGAGGAATCACAGAGACCCATATGGGTTTGCTGCTCTGTCCCCATGGAGCAGCAAGCCCAGTGGGCAGCTGAGTGCTCTCTTCTCAGTGCCACCAGCAGTGCCCTGGGGACATGTAATAGGACAAGGGGCAAGGGATGGAAACTGCAGCACAGGAGGTTCCACCTCACCATGAGGAGGAACTTCTGCACTGTGAGGGACACAGAGCCCTGGAGCAGGCTGCCCAGAGAGGTTGTGGAGTCTTCTTCTCTGGAGCCTTTCCAGCCCTGTCTGGATGTGTTGTGTGTGCCCTGTGCTGGATTCTGTGGCCCTGCTCTGGCAGGGGCTTGGACTGGATGCTCTCCAGAGGTCCCTTCCAGCCCCTGACATCCGTGCCCTGTGGTGTGCAGCAGCTTGCTCGTCCCCCAGCATGGCAGCAGCGCTGGCAGCCAGCCCTGTGCAGCGGTGCAGGCTGTGTCTTGGCTCCTCCAGCTGCTCTCCTCCACCACCTCATGGCTCTCCCTCTCTTGCCCCTAGATCCGCTCTCCCTGGCCAACGTGACTCTGCAGCCTGGCCGCAGCCCCCAGGAGCTGCTTGTGAGCTGGGTGGAGTCAGGGGGTGGCAGAGACCACTTGGTACAGCTCTCGGCGGCCGAGTCCCTGGAGGTGGTCAGGAACCTGTCTGTGCCCCGCGGCGTCTCCCAGCTGGCGCTGGGGGGGCTGGTGCCCGGCTCCCGCTACCGCCTGCAGATCGTTTCCCAGGCCGGGCCCCACCGCACCTCCTCCCAGACTGCCGTCGGCTACACCGGTAGGGACCCAGCCCCAGCCCCCGCCCCCAGCCCCCGCCCCCAGCCTGGCCCTCACCGGGGCAGGGGCTGGCAGCCAAGGGGGTGCCAGGACTGCTCTGCAGGAGAGCTCTGAGACCATGTCCCCACCACTCCTACCCGAGGTGCTGAGGCTCTCGGGGGGCTCTCAGCCATGCTGAGCCTAGCAGCTCAGCTGGGACAGTGGGGAGGGAAGGGACCTGGGGGTGCTGGTGGCCAGAAGGATGCCCCTGAGCCAGCAATGTGCCCTGGTGGCCAAGAGGCCAAGGGCATCCTGGGGTGCATTTGAAGGGCTGTGGTGAGTAGGTCAGAGAGGTTCTGCTGCCCCTCTGCTCTGCCCTGCTGAGGCCACAGCTGGAGTCTTGTGTCCAGTTCTGGGCCCCTCAGGGAACTGCTTGAGAGAGTCCAGCCCAGAGCCACAGAGCTGCTGCAGGCAGTGGAACATCTCCTGTGAGGAGAGCCTGAGGCAGCTGAGGGCTCTGGAGCTTGGAGAGGAGCCTGAGGGTGACCTCAATGCTGTTGCTAAAGCTGTGCAGGGTGATGCCCAGAGGCTGGAGCCAGGCTCTGCTGGGGCATGCCCAATGCCAGCACCAGGGGCAGTGGTGGAAGCTGAGGCAGAGGAAGTTCTCACTGTGAGGGTGCCAGAGCCTGGATCAGGCTGCCCAGGGGGGGTGTGGAGGTATCCAACCCCACCTGGATGTGTTCCCGTGCCCTGCCCTGGGTGCCCCTGCTCTGCCAGGGGGTTGGACTGGATGCTCTCCAGAGGTCCCTTCCAGCCCCTGGCACTCTGTGTGACACCTAGAGCAAGGGGGCTCAGCCCGTGGTGAAGAGGCAGTGATCAGCAGGGCCACAGGGAGCAGATGTCTTCAGTCTTTAGGCAGCAGGGAGGTTCTCACAGTCCTGCAGCTCTCGGCTTCATTCCCACACCAGAGGCAGCCCTGAGCTCCTCAGCTTTGTCCCCTCTGCCGCTGGTTCTCTCCCGCAGTGCCGCTGCCTCCTCTTTCCCTCTCTGCACACCCTCTGAGCACTGCCTGGGCTCTGGCTGTGCACTGGGAGACCCCTCGCGGGCAGAGGGACAGATACCTGCTCAGCGTGCAGGAGGAAGGCTCTGCTGCACCAGCAAGGAGCCTGGAGGTGGGGAAGGACAGCACCAACCTCACCCTGACACAACTGGAACCAGGAACTTGCTACCTGCTGGGGATCTGGGCAGCTGCTGGACCCTACCAGTCCCTCCCAAAGAACATCACCTCCTGCACAGGTGAGCATCCATCCACGGGGGTGAGTTGTGTGGGAGCACTGTGAGGAGCTCCAGCATGTTAGCACCCAGGGAGAGGAGGGCACCCTGCAGTCGTGCTGCCTGCAGCCCTCTCCTGCCTCTTACAGCCTTGTGCCCTGTGGGCACCCTGTGCTGCTGGCTGACCTGGGTGCTGCTGGGGCAAGTGAGACTCCCCCTGGAGGTGGCTGTGTGCTCAGAACTGGATCTTCTCCTCCCTGACTCACGTCTCTTTTCTCATAGCTCCTGCTGCACCAACCAACCTCAGCTTCACCAACCCAGGCAGCTCCTCAGAGCTGTACCTGTGCTGGAGCAAACCCCCTGGCAGGAGGGACCACTACCGAGTCACTCTGTACAGCCTCAGTGCCCACAGCAGGGTTGGGCTCCAGACCTTGAGTCCAGATGCCCAGAACCTCACCTGGGCTCACCTGGAGGCAGGCAGCAGGTTTGCTGTGCAGGTCACTGCCGTCAGAGGCTCCTTGGAAGCCTCCTCCAGCAACATCACCCAATGGACATGTGAGTCACAGAGTCATGGAAGTGCTTGGGTTGGGAAAGCCCTCTGAGATCCCCCAGGCCAACCCCAACCCCCCCATGGCCACCAAACCCTGGCCCCATGGCCACCAAACCCTGGCCCCATGGCCACCCCTTGCTGCAACCCCTCCAGCCATGGGGACTCCACCACCTCCCTGGGCAGCCTCTGCCAGGCCCTGACCACTCCTCCAGCAAAGCCATTTGGCCTCCTCTCCAACCTCAGCCTCCCCTGGCACAATTTCAGGCCAGTTCCTCTCCTTCTGTCCCCTGAGCCTGGGGAGCAGAGCCCAACCCCCCCTGGCTGCAGCCTCCTCTCAGAGAGCTGCAGAGAGCAATGAGGTCTCCCTCAGCCTCCTCTGCTCCAGGCTCAACCCCCCCAGCTCCCTCAGCTGCTCCTCTCCAGCCCTCTTCTCCAGACCCTTCCCCAGCTTTGTTGCCCTTCCCTGGCCCTGCTCCAGCCCTCAGTGTCCTTGGAGTGAGAGACCCAGAACTGAACCCAGTGCTTGAGCTGTGGCCTCAGCAGTGCCCAGCACAGGAGCACAATCCCTGCCCTGCTCCTGCTGCCCACACCGCTGCTGCTCCAGGCCAGAATGCTGGTGGCATTCTTGGCCCCCCTGGGCACAGGCTGGCTCGTGTTCAGCCAGCTGTTGAGCAGCACCCCCAGGTCTGGTGGGCTGGGTTGGGCACAGCACCCCACTTTGCCCCAGACTCTCCCTCTGAGCCTTGCAGGGCACCCTCTGCCCCCTTCCCCAGCCCACTCTGCCTCTCCTGCTACAGAGCTGTCACAGCCTTCTGCTCACTGTCCTCACTCCTTCCCTGACCCAGAACCAATCCTCTCTACCCACCCCAAAGGCTCTGGGTGCCTCCCCTGGCGTGTCCAGCTGCAGGCTCTGGACATTGTGTTGCTCTCTGCCCACCTGTCCCCATGCTGCTCTCTGGGGAAGTCTGATGCCCAGCTTGGCCACCATGCAAGGGGGAGCTGGGGGCTAGAGCCCAGCATGAGGAGCTGCTGGGCAAAGCAGCCACCTCCTAGCACTGAGTGATCAGCAGTGGCACCTGGGGGCTGACTGCCTCCCTGTTGCTTTACAGATCCTTTGGCCCCTGCCAACCTCACCCTGAGCAGCCCCTCTGCCACCACGCTGCAGGTGTCCTGGGCAGCAGTGGGGCGAGGAGGGGAAGGCTACGTGGTGGATGTCTATGAGACAGCCTCCAGCAGCCAGGCTGGGCACACGCTGCTGGGGGCAGGTGCCAGGAGTCACATCTTCAGGAACCTGAGCCCTGGCACCTACTACAGTGTGGCAGTGAGGGCCACAGCTGGGCCTTTCCATAGCACCACCCCCAACATCACCCACTGCACACGTGAGTATGGTGCCCTGCCCCAGTCCTGCCCCAGTCCTGCCCCAGCCCTGCCCCAGCCCTGCCCCAGCCCAGCCCCAGCCCAGCCCCAGCCCTGCCCCAGCCCTGCCCCAGCCCAGCTCTCCCCTGTCTGTTCAAACCAGAGGCCAGCCTGAAGCAGCCAGGCTCTGCCTTCCCCTCCCACCCACACCGGTGCCCTCGTGCTGATGCCCTGCTGGGTGCAGTGTGGGCCCTCTGTGTGTGCCTCCTGTGTGTGCCCCAGTGGTGCTGCTACCCCTGTGTGTGCCCCCTGTGTGTGCCCCAGTGGCGCTGCCACCCCGTGTGTGCCCCCTGTGTGTGCCCCAGTGGCGCTGCCACCCCTGTGTGTGCCTCCTGTGTGTGCCCCAGTGGCGCTGCCACCCCTGTGTGTGCCTCCTGTGTGTGCCCCAGTGGCGCTGCCACCCCTGTGTGTGCCTCCTGTGTGTGCCCCAGTGGCGCTGCCACCCCTGTGCCTGTCCACAGGCTCCGGCAGCTGCCACAGAGCCGGGGCAAAGCCAGCCCTTGGCACTCTGCAGGGCTGCCCCCTGTCCTGCAGCACATACATGAAGCATGCCCTTGCCCCAGCCCAGATGTGGCTCCTGGCAGTGACTTCTGCTTCCTCCCCAGGCCCCCTGCCCCCGGCCGGCCTGCGCTGGCTGAGCCTGGGGCACCCTGACCGGCTGAGCGCCGCCTGGGCAGCCGCGCCCGGGGGCCGGGACGGCTACACCCTCACCCTGTACCAGGCCCTGCTGGGCACCGTGGCAGCCACAGCCTCTCTCGGGAGGGACAGCCACAACTTCACCTTCCTGGGCCTGACCCCAGGCTGCAAGTACTCCCTGGAGGCCGCTGCCACAGCTGGGCCGTACCGGGCAGCGGCGCCCAACGCCAGCGGCTGGACACGTGAGTGGCAGAGGGCTGCCCCCTGCAAAGGGCTGGCACATGTTGCACCCCTGGGCAGTCCTGAGGAGAGCTGTGGGGCTCACAGGGGACCTGGTGCCTTTGGGGGGGTGCAGACTCCTGCATGCATGCAGCCTGTGGCAGTCAGTGCAGGGCACGGTTACCCTCATGGGGATGTGCAGCTCCAGACCTGCACAAATGCTTGGTGATGGCAGGCAGGGGTTGCCCAGCTGTGCCCACAAGGTAAGGTCCCCCTGGCACCCCTCCTCCTCCCTGTGTGCAGCAGCACTGTGCCTTCACTGGGTCTCAACAGCAGGTAGAAGCCATATTGCCATAAGGGGTCACTGAATGAAGCAGTGCAGGGGCCAGCTGCAGGGGGGAGGCAGCTGTGCCCTGGGCAGGGCCTAGTCCAACGCTTCTCCCTACCCAGAGAGATTCCAGGGCTGGCCAGAGGAGCTGTGCCAGCTGGGCACTGGAGGACATTTGCAAGTGGCAGTGGCCAAGGTGCTGCAGCTGGGCTGTGGGGATGAGGGCGAGGGTAGGGCTGGCACGTGGGGGACCAGGGAGGGTGAGCAGCATCACAGGTGAGGATGAGGAAGGGAAAGGGAGGATGAGGAGTGTGCCACAGGTGGTCTACCAGCCCTAGCCATAGACCTCCCCTAGGCAGGGAGCATTCATCCTGCTGCACCACGGCCCCTCTGTCTGTCTCCCTCTGCCTGGCACCCAGTCCCTAAGCCAGGCCTGGTGTCTCCCCAGGGCCCCTGCCCCCGGCCGCCGTGCGCCTGCTGAGCCTGGGGCACCCTGACCGGCTGCGCGCCGCCTGGGCAGCCGCGCCCGGGGGCCGGGACGGCTACACCCTCACCCTGTACCAGGCCCCGCTGGGCACCCTGGCAGCTGTCACCTCGCTGGGCAGAGACATCCACAGCTTCACCTTCACGGGACTGGCCCCGGGGAGCAGATACCTGCTGGAGGTGGCGTCCGTGGCAGGCTCCTACCCAGCTCCTGCAGGGAACGTCAGCAACTGGACCTGTGAGTGTCTGCTTCCGGGGCGTGGGCACCTTGCTGGGCACTCACAAAAGCTCCTTCTAAAGGACGTTGCCCTGATGGCCTTCATGGCAGACAGTGAGCCCTGCCTGAGTCCCAGGGCGGTGCCCAGCAGCACTGTCAGCTCCACCAGCCCAGCTGAAGAGGCACAGAGGAGGCAGCAGTGGAGAGGATTCTCCTTCCCCTCTGCTCTGCCTGGCTGGGTGCTCCCTCCTCACCCACCTCTGGCTGTCCCCAGCTGGGACAGGGCTGTCCTGGCTCAGGCAGGCACCACTGAAGCTTGGAGAAGCTGCTGGGTGCTGCCATGCAGCCGAGGCCAAGTGCCCTGTCCCGTGCGGTGCCTCCCTTCTGATGTCACTGCATGGCACCCAGGCAGTGCCCTCAGACCCTGGCACAGCTCCCATCTTGTCTTTGCAGACCCCCTGGCACCCCGCAAGGTGCACATGACAAACCAGGGCTACCCCAACAGGCTGAGTGTGTCCTGGAGAGCTGAGCCCCAGGGGCAGGACAGCTACCAGCTCCTGCTGTACCACTCGGGCTCAGGTGTGCTGGCAGCCAACGTCTCTGTTGGGAAAGCCATCAGCAAGTTCACCTTCTCTGGCCTGGCTCCAGGGCACAAATACCTGCTGGAGGTGCTGGCCATGGCAGGGCCCTACGCAGCCTCTGCAGGGAACATCAGTGACTGGACAAGTAAGTGGCAAGAGCTGGAGCTCCTTGCATCATGCTTGAGGGTCAGCTTTCCCCAGCTGGGGAGGCTCAGCAGCTGTAGCTGGCACTGCTGCCTGAAAGCTGTGGGTGCCACCCAGGGGGTCCTGGGCTGTGCAAGGCCTTGGTAGAGGGGAGAACAGGGCACTGCTGCTGCCCACAGGGCAGCTTGGCAGCCGTGGCTGCTGTTCCAGGGGGCACCTGCAGCTTGTGGCCCTGCTCTTCACAGGGGCTGGCTCCAGGCCAGGTGAGGAGCAGCAGCAAGGGACCTCATGGCAGCAGGGCTGCTCTGGCAGAGGACACCTCCAGCCAAGGGGCAGACCCCCCCCAGCCCCACTGCCTTTCTCGCAGGCACTCAGAAAATCCCTGGCATGGGGATAAGCAGAGGCTGGGCTTTTCTGGGATGTTTAGGAATGTGGAAGTTGCAGACAAGCACAATGAGCCCTTTCATGTGCATGTCCCACAGCCCCTGCCCTGTGCCTGGGCACTCCAGAGCATCCTGCTCCCACGCTCAGCCAGCCCCGGGCAGGGTACTGGCAGTCAGGGGCAGAGCCCTCCAGGCAGGTCTCTAATGAAACTTGCTAATTAGCAAGAGGAAGAGCACAGTTCCTCATGCTCCTCACTCTGCATGTCCTCCAGCTGCCCTTTAAAGGTCACTTCTGGTAGTGACAGCCAGGAGCTGCAGAAATGCTATCAGTGGCCAGATGAAGAAGCTGGCCAGGAGCAGGCAGTGTGAGCTTGCAGCCAGGAGGCCAAGGGTGGCCTGGGCTGCATCAAAAGCAGTGTGGCCAGAGGAGAGAGGGATCCTGCCCCTCTGCTCTGGGGAGACCTCATCTGCAGGGCTGTGGCCAACTATGGAGCCCTCACCACAGGAAGGACCTGGAGCTGCTGGAGAGGGTCCAGAGGAGAGCCACAAAAATGCTCAGGGGGTTGGAGCAGCTCTGCTGTGGGCACAGGCTGAGGGAGCTGGGGCTGTGCAGCCTGGAGAAGAGAAGGCTCCAGGGAGAGCTAATAGCAACCTTCCAGTACCTGAAGGGAGCTACAAGGAGACTGCAGAGGGACTGTTCCCAAAGGCCTGCAGGGACAGGATGAGAGACAATGGCTTCAAACTAGAGCAGAGCAGATTTGGATGTGAGGAACAAGTTCTGCACCATGAGGGTAGTGGAACACTGGCACAGGTTGCCCAGGGAGGTGGTTGGGGCCCATCCCTGGAGATATTCAGGGTCTCCTTGGATGGAGCAGGACACGTGCATGCCAGCCACCCTCCCCTGCTCTGCTTTCCATTGCAGCTCCTTCAGTCCCCAGCAACCTCTCTGCAGTGCCCGAGGGGCCGGGCACGGTGCTCGTCTCCTGGGGCAGTGTCTCCGGGCAGCAGGACGACTGCCAGCTGTGGCTGCGGGACCCCAGGAACAGCTCCCAGCCCTGGAGGCATGCCCTGGGCAGAGGGCAAGTCCAGCACCTCCTCCAGGGGCTGGTCCCAGGCAGGAACTACTCTGTCTCCTTGAACTGTGTGGCTGGGCCCTACTGGAGCAGCACTAAGCCCTTGGCAGTGCCCATGGGTGGGTATGCACTGGTATGGGGATGCAGGGAGAGCAGGTGGGAGGGGGAGAAGTGCCTGCTGGGGCTCCAGGCTGGGTCAGCCCTTAGGTGTCATCAGCAGCATGGGCAGTGCTCATGGTGGGAGATGAGGAAAGCTCCATCCCAGAGATTGCCATCACCCTGTGGCCACCTGAGGAGCTCAGCAGCCTCGCTGCAGAGACCTCCCCTGGACACCTGCCCAGCCCTGAGCTGTTGCCTTGTCCCAGATCAGCTCCCATCTCTGCTCCTCTCCCATTGCCCTAGGGACAGGCAGCAGAGCACCACAGCAGCTCTGGGCTGAGGTTGGGCTTCCTCCAGCCCAGGGAGGTCAGAGCCTGCCCTGTGCCCTTCGCAGAGCCAGAGCCAGTGCAGGACCTGCGGTGCCTACCGGAGCCAAGGAGCCTTTACCTGAACTGGACTAACGCTGCTGGGGACGTGGAGGCCTACGAGGTGGTGACAGAGAGACTCTCTGGTGGCTCTCCCACCCCCATGTCCCTCAGCAGCAGCCCTGGGAGCGAGGCCAGGCTGGAGGGGCTGGGGCCCAACACCTCCTACCGCATCGCCGTGAGCACCGTGGGCAGGAACAGCCTCAGGGGCCAGGCTGTGACTCTGCTCTGCAACACCACCATGGAGGGTGAGTCCCCTCCACCCCACAGCCTCGTCCCATGGTGCTGCTACACACAGTGGTCAGCAGGAGGCTGGCAGACAGCACCAAGCTGGGGGGCTGTGCTGGTCTGCAGCAGGGCAGGGAGGCTCTGCAGGGGCTTGGGCAGTTTGGATCCATGGCCAATGTCAATGAGATTCAACAAGGCCAAGGGCCAGGTCCTGCCCCTGGGCCACAACCACCCCAAGCAACACTGCAGGCCTGGGGCAGTGTGGCTGGGAAGGGTCTGGCACAAAGGGTCCTGGGGGTGCTCAGGGACAAGCAGCTGCAGAGGAGGCAGCAGTGCCCAGGTGGCCAAGAGAGCCAAAGGCCTCCTGGCTGGGATCAGCAATGCTGTGCCCAGCAGGAGCAGGGAGGGGATTGTCCCTCTGGGCTTGACACTGCTGAGGCCACACCTGGAGGGCTGTGCCCAGCTCTGGGCACCTCCACACAAGAGGGAGGTGGAGGTGCTGGAGCCAGAGCAGAGGAGGGCAAGGAAGGGAAGGGCCTGGAGAATAAATCTCATGAGGAGCAAGTGAAGGAGCTGGGGATGGTTAGTGTGAGGAAGAGGAGGCTGAGGGGAGACCTCACTGCTCTCTGCAGCTGCCTGGAAGGAGGCTGTGGAGGGAGAGGTTGGTGCTGGTCTCTTCTCACAGGTCATTAGTGACAGAAGAAGAGGCAATGGCCTCAAGCTGCAGCAGGGCAGGGTCAGGCTGGACATCAAGAGTGCTCAGACACTGGCACAGGCTGCCCAGGGAGGTGGAGTCCCCAACCCTGGAGGTGTTTGAGGGTCCTTTGGATGTGGTGCTTGGGGCTATGGCTCAGGGGTGACCCTTGTAGAGCAGGGTCAGTGGTTGGACTGGGTGATCCCAGGGGTCCTTCCCAAGCGGAATGACTCTGTGATTCTGATTAGTCCTGGGGACTCTTTCAGTTAACTGTGAGCCCTCTGTGGTCCTGCACTGGAGTGCAGCAGGGCAGGGCTCTGGGCAGGCTGTGCTGGGAGCACTCAGCAGTGTGTGGTGTGGCTGTGGGAGCAGGGGCACACTGCAAGGCTGTGCTTGCTCCCTCCTCTTCCAGCTCTGCCTCCCCCCCTGCGGGCAGACAGCTTCCAGGTGGAGGCCAGCTCTGCAGTCATCATCTCCTCAGAGCTGTTCAGTGAGGAGAATGGGCAGATCCAGTTCTATGGAGTGGTGGCCACCACCAACCGCTCAGGTGAGTGCCCCCCGTGCCCTGCCCTGCCCTGCCCGGGGCCCCGGCAGCCCAGCAGCTGCCCTGGGCTGTGCTGTGGCACTGCCACTGCCACCTTGTGCATTCCCCTTCAGTGCTCAGGCCCACCCAGGAAATCATGTCCAGCACCTGGTATGACCACTATTATGGGATGGAGGACTCCTACCTGGCTGTGGTCATCCCCAATCCCTTCCCCCCGAGCCCCAGGAGCTCCCCTGAGACCTGGCGAGTGCCGCTGGGCACCGAGGAGTGCGGCCGCGCCAGGGCCCCCTGCAACGGGAAGCTGAAAGCCAACGAGCAGTACAGGTGAGACCCCCACAGCCCCCCTCCAAAAGAGACTGCACATGGCCCTGCCAGCTGCCACCACCAGCTCCCTCCATGTCACCTCACCCTCCTGCTCCCCAGGTCTCCCCAGCAGTGGGCCTGAGGGCTGCTCCACCAAGCAGAGTCTGAGGGGTGCCAGGGCTGGCATCTGGGGGGTGTCAAGCAGTGTAAGTGGGCAGGGGAAGGAGAGCAGAGGTGAAAGCTGAGGCTGGCAGGGGCTGGCTGTGGGCAGTGTCCACCTCTAGGTGAGAACTAAAATGGGGCTGCATCCACAGCAGTGTGGCCAGAGCTGGAGAGAGGGATCCTGGCCCCTTGCTCTGCTCTGGGGAGACCTCCCCTGCAGGGCTGTGCCCAGACCGGGGGCCCCCAACACAAGAAGGACCTGGAGCTGATGGAGAGGGGCCAGAGGAGGCCAGAAGGATGATCAGAAGCCTGGAGAACCTCTGCTGTGGGAACAGACTGAGGGAGCTGGGGGTGTTCAGCCTGGACAAGAGAAGGCTCCAGGGAGCCCTCAGAGCTGCATTTCAATAGCTGGAGGCTGGGCAGGAGCTGCTTCCAAGGGCCAGGGACAATGGTTTGAAACTGGAGCAAGAGAGGTTTAGGTTGGACACCAGGAGGAAGCTCTGCACCATGAGGGTTGGGGAGACACTGGAACAGGTTGCCCAGAGAGCTGGTTGAGACCCCATCCCTGGAGACATTCAAGGTCAGACTGGATGTGTCCCTGGGCAGCCTGATCTAGCAGAGGTGTCCCTGCTGACTGCAAGGGGGTGAACAAGGTGACCTTGGAGGGTCCCTTCCAACCCAATGCACTCTGTGAACATACAAACGTTTCACTCCAGGGCACCTTTAGCACAGCTGATAGCAAAGCAGGGCTCCTGCTGCACAGAGAAGCTCACAGCCTTGGGCAGGCCTCTTAACTCAGCTGCTCACAGTTTCATCAAGCAGGGACCCTATCCCCAGGCACTTCTCTGGCAGAGGGATCCCCCAGACCCTGGAAGATTGCCCCATTTCTGTTTAGAGAATCACAGAATGGGTTGGGCTGGAAGGGACCTTCAGGATCATCCCTGCCACGGGCAGGGACACCTCCACCAGCCCAGGCTGCTCAGGGCCTCATCCAGCCTGGCCCTGAACACCTCCAGGCAGGGGACAGCCACAGCCTCCCTGGGCAGCCTGTGCCAGGCTCTCCCCAGCCTCACTGCAAAGAATCTCCTCCTCATCTCCAGCCTCAGTCTCCCCTCTCCCAGCTCCAAGCCTTTGTCCCTCGTCCTGGCACTCCCAGCCCTTGTAAGCTTACAGCAAGGGTTGCTGACTGCTGGGAGAAGTCACCAAGGGGTTGGGACAGGAGAGGGTGCAGGAGGGAGCTCTGCCCTGCCAGGGAAGTAGGGCTGAGAGCTGCCCTTTGGTTTGCCAGTGAGTGGAGTCCAGGTCCCTGCTGTTGGGTTGGGACCTGCTCCCTCTCCTTCTCTGCTTCCCTCCCTTTGCTTCTGCTGTGTGCAGACCCCAGAAGTAGATGAGAAACTGGCAGAGGTTCTTGCAGGGTCGTTTTAATTCACTCATGATGCCAAGCAAGGGCTTCTTTAGCTGCCTTGAGGGGCAGCACTGGCAGAGACTGGTGTGACCTGGGCTGCATCAGGTGCTGGCTGCTTCTCCTGGGGAAAAAGGGAGCTTCCAGAGAGCCATTCCCTTGGGAATCCTACCCAGGGTAGGGTCATCAAGAGCAAAGAGCTCTTCCAGCTGCCCCCAGGGGCTGTGTAAGCACAGCTGGCAGGAGAGCTTCTCATCCCATACCCACCAGAGGTGCTGTGGTCCCTGGGTGCTACAGGAGACTCCAATGGCTTCAGAAGAGCTGAGGCTGACTGCTCATGGAGCTCACCTGCTCTGTACTGCTAAGGGTCCTGCCTGACTCCCCCTCAGGCCTGCCAGCCCAAGCCCTTCTGTTCAACCCTAACAGCCTTCTGCTGCTGGGGACAGCCTGGGCACGAGCTGGGGCTGCATTGCCGATGTTGGCACAGGCCAAGAGCTGCCCCTGGCCTCCAGGAGACTTCAGCACAAACACAGAGATCCCCCTTCACCCCCTCCACCCCCTCCACCCCCTCCACCCCGACAGTGTGCCTCTGCCCACCCCTCCCAGCTGCTACTTTCACTCCAGCATCAACCTCTAGCAGGGTGGCAGCTAATTCATGGCCATCAGGCTGTGCACCTAGCATGACTCAAAGCCATGTACATAACTGTGCAGTTACTGAGGACTAGAAGATGCTCTTGCAGCCCTTCCCAGCTTGCTTTGGCTGCCCTGGCCAGCAGGTACCCAGCACAGGCTGTGCTGCTCCCCTAGCGTGGTGAGGAGCTGACACTGCTGGCAGCCCAACAGCCTGCAAGCCAGCCCTTGTCTCTTGCAGTGAGCTGGGTGTCCCCAGGCCCCTGTCCCTCATGCCAAGGCATCTGCAGGCTCAGTTTCCAAAGACATGTCTGCTCTGGCCTCCAGGGTGCTGCCAGAGCAGACTCACATCAGACTCCAGGTTAGACTCCAAAGCTCTGTGGGAAAGCCTTGGCTTGCATCTAGGGCACGGGAGCCCTCCCCTTCCAGGCTCCCTGCTCAGGAGGAGGTCAGCTCTGCAGAGAGCTGGGAGGCCTGGTGTGCACAGTGCTGGGAGGAGGATGTAGGGCAGAGCTCCACAGGGTAGTGCTCAGCCCCTCCCAGCTGAGGTGCCCCTGTTTCAGCTACCCAGGCTTAGCTCTTCCAAGTCACCCCAATTAAAGGCCCGACCTGAGCTAAGGCAGGACTCAGCCCAGCTTGCCTGTCCCTGCTCACTGCTGTCCTTCCCTGTTTCAGTCCTAGGAGAGAACAGAAACTCACCACTTGTGTCTGCAAGGAACCCTGTGGAGGAGAGGCAAAATGTCTCTGCTGGAGGAGTGGTCAGGGCCTGGCAGAGGCTGCCCAGGGAGGTGGTGGAGTCCCCATGCCCAGAGGTGTTCAAGCAAGATGTGGCCATGGCACTTGGGGCCATGGTTTGGTGGCCATGGGGAGCTGGTTTGATGGTTGGATGATCTCAGAGACCTTCTCCAACCCAAGGAGCTCTGTGGCTCTGTGAGAGCTGTTCCCTGTTTGTGCTCTCTGAACATCTCAGATTCTCTCAAGTGCAACAAGCTTGCTCAGGAGCAGGGAAGGGAGGAGAGACACTTCTGATGTATTTCCTACATCCCTGCAGGAAACCAGCTCCTTCCAGTGCAGCACTTCAGACAGGGGCAGCTGTCCTGCTGCCTTGGGTCTCCCTGCTCCTGGCTGCCTGGGAGCTGTGCCTGCTCCTGGCTGCCCCTCACGGCAGACTCTGCTCTGCCCTAGGTTCAGCATCGCTGCCTTCACCAAGTACGACCCTGTGGCCCCCGCAGTGACCTTCACCTTGTTCTCAGGTAAGGTGGAGAGTCAGGTCCCTTCCAACCCCTGAGATCCTGTGACCTTCCCTACCTGGTGCTGAGGGCAGGGGGAACTGGCAAGCTGCTGATGGCACCCAGAGGGCTGCAGAAATGGAGCCATTTCCTGACTCCTCTCTGTTCTGTCTCCTTTTTGTGGCAGCCTCTGGTGCAGACACAGCTCCTCTCTCAGTGCCAGTAATTGCTGGAATCATCACGGGATTTCTCCTGACTCTTGCAGCCATTTTTGCTTTGGTCTACTGGAAACAGCTCAGAGCAAAGAGGTGAGCAGGAGGCCCTCTCTTACCCGAGGGTGCCTGCTGAGGAGGCACTGCCAGGCCAGGAGGAAGAGCAGTGGGAGGGTATGCAAAGAGATGTAGGCAAAGGAGGACACTGCCAGGGGAGTGGTGCCTGGCAAGGACAGAACAAGGGGCAGAGGTGAGAGGGTAGTGCCCATGAGCTATGAACTGCCAGCAGCCCACACCTGTGCAGGGCAGGGTACTGCTCTAGGGGCCAGCAGTCCACAGCACAGCCACAGCAGCTGCCCCTGCACTGCAGGAGCAGTGACATCTCCCATGCTTTGTTCCAGAGCCAAGAAGAACAGCTTGCCCCAGGAAATGGTGACCTACAGCTCGAGGTGAGTGCTGGGGAGCCGCAGCGTCCCCACCGCAGGTCCCAGAGGGCTTTACCAACTTCCTTTCTTATGCTTTGACTCAGAGAAATCCAACTCTGTCTCCTCCTCTTCAGCTGGGCTTCATCCTGGGCTTCCCCACATTCAGTATTTATTGCCCAGCTCCACTCCATTGTCTGCACCTCCTCTGCAGGGCTTCTGCTGCAGGAGGATGTCCTTACCCTGGCATCCTGCAATGCTCTTGGACCCACATCCCTGGGCAGTGATGTGGGCTGCAGACCACCCCTGAGTGTGTGCAGCCAGGTTCTGCAGCTTCAAGGCTGGCTTGTCCCTGCCCACCTGGGTGTCTCACCAGACCTCCCCACAGCTCACCCAAGCTCTGTCCTGGCCTCTGCTTGCTGCAGGAACGTCCATCGGCCGGTGCCCGTCGAGAGCTTCAAGCACTACTATGAGATGAAGACAGCTGGTGCCAACCAGGCCTTCTTCCAGGAGTTTGAGGTGAGCTGGGACTCCTGCCACAGCTCATCCTGGCTTTCCTCTCCAGGCAGCTCATGCCCCAGCTGTTGGGTGGCTCTGCATGCACTCCTCCTCTCCAGGCACAGAATTCCATCTCTCCAGCAATCCAGCCACCCCACAGGGAGGTTTGGAGGCCAAGGACTGGATGGACCCAGTGAGCAGGCAGCTCCTCTGCTCAGAACCTGTCTGGTTCATGTTGTCTGAGGTGTCAGGTGAGCTAGCACTGTGCAGAGCTGCTAGGCAGTGCCAAGGGCCCAGGCCTGGCCTGGAGGTGAAGATGCTGAGTGGTGCAGTGAGAGCCACCTCGAGGGTGTTGGGAAAGAGCCTGCAGTCAACAGGAAGGTTGAGGAGCAAGCTCAGAGCTGTGGGGCCAGGCTGGGAATTCACTTCAGGCTGCCTCCCCTGGCTCCCACTGCCAACATCTGCAGCCTCTGAATCCTCCTGCTGCCAGCAGCTTTGGAAATCCATCAGCCAATTCAGACTCCACTCAGATCACCCTTTGAGCAGCACAAGTGGTCTCTGGATCTGCAGCACAAGAGGCTTCTGTTTTTTCAGCACAAACTGCTCTGATCTTGGTGGATTTCTGGTTCCTGAGAAGATTTTTTTTACCCACCAATGCTCCTGGCCTTGTGCTCCTGCAAATGCAAACAGTGCTGCTGGGGAAGGGCTCCTTGTGCATGGTGACCTTCCAATGCCAGGACAGAGCCATTGGCCATGAGCAGGAAGCTGAGCTGGTCGTGAGCTCTCCAGAGAGACCTTTGTGTTTATTGGGAGAGAGGATCCTGCCCCTCTGATCTGCTCTGCTGAGACCTCACCTGGAACACTGCATCCAGCTCTGGAGCCCCCAGCACAGAAAGGACCTGGAGCTGCTGGAGAGGCTCCAGAGGAGGCCACGAAAATGATCAGGGGTTGGAACAGCTCTGCCCTAGGGACAGGCTGAGGGAGCTGGAGCTGTGCAGCCTGGAGAAGAGAAGGCTCCAGGGAGAGCTAATAGCAACCTTCCAGTACCTGAAGGGAGCTACAAGGAGACTGCAGAGGGACTGTTCCCAAAGGCCTGCAGGGACAGGCCCAGGGGCAGTGGTTTGAAATGAGAGCAGAGCAGATTGAGATTGGATGTAAGGAACAAGTTCTGCAGCAGGAGGCTGCTGGAGCACTGCAGCAGGTTGCCCAGGGAGGGGGTTGAGGTTCCAGCCCTGGAGATATTCCAGGTGAGGCTGGACAGGGCTCTGGGCAACCTGATCCAGTGGAGGGTGTCCCTGCTGGCTGCAGAGGGTTGGACTGGATGAGCTCTGGGGGTCCCTTCCAAACCATTCTGTGATTCTCCCCTGTCCTACAGGAGCTGAAGGAAGTTGGGAAGGAGCAGCTGAAGCTGGAGGCTGAGCTACCAGCAAATGCCTCCAAGAACAGATATCCTCATGTGCTGCCCTGTAAGTGCTGCCTCCTGCCCCAGCAGCCAGGGTGGGAGGTCACAGAGCAGCTCCCAGGGAGAGGCTCAGCTTGCCCTGCTGCAGGCCTCACCCTGCCTGGCTCCTCTCCTGCCAGAAGGAGTCTTGAGCCTCAGTTGCCATTTTCCTCCTGGAGATTCAAGGCTTAAGGGTTGAGGCAGGGCTCAGCTACCATCCTCAGCTCCTCCAGAAGGCTGCTGGGCAGGTGCTGGGGGAGCCCACTTCAGGGATGGGTCCCAGATGGTGACCAAAGGGGAGCCATGAGCGTCCCATGGCTTCTCCCCTGAGCCTCATGATCCCCCCCTGCCAACCCAGCTGGTGGGCAGCTCCCAGGGAGAAGGTGCCCAGCACAGAGCCTCCCTGCTGGCTTCATCCATGGGGCTGTGGGGCAGGCAGGGGAGGGGATGGCCATGTCCTGGCTGTGCTGAGGGCTCCTGTGTGTGTGGCCTGTTTCAGATGATCACTCTCGGGTCAAGCTGAGCCAGCTGGGGGAGGATCCACACTCAGACTACATCAATGCCAACTTCATGCCTGTGAGTGCCACCTGCCTTCACCACAGAGCCATGGCCAGGAGGCACCATCAGAGAAACTCTGCCTGGGTTGAGACTTTGAGGGCTGGTGGGCAAGAGCTGCACTGAAGCTGCAGCTGGCACAGACTGGCAGGGAGCTGGGGGTCAGGGGGAGATGCCCTTTAGCAGGGGTTGGTGGAGACCAGCAGGGAGCTGTGAATGGGCTGTGAGTGTGGGCAGGCTGGCAAAGCTTTCTCCCTTCTTCTTGGGGACTGTCCTCTTCCCACCATCTCCCAGCTTACTGCCCTGTCTGTCTGCCTCCTCTCTCTCCTTCTGCTCTGTGCAGCTGCATTTGAACTACCCAGGAGCTGTGCCCACGTCCTGCACCCGGGAGGGTTGCCCAGGTAACAGGCAGGGCACAGAGCATCCCTGCATGGCTGTGTGGGTCTGTGGGGCATGTGTGTGTCAGAGGGGCCAAGCAGCAGCCTGAGCCCCTGCATGCTCACCCCAGCTGCAGCAGTGGCTGGGGAGCACGGGAGGAACCCAGATCTGCCTTGCCCTGGGTAGCCCAAATGAGGAACCACTGGAAGGAAGATGGCAGAGGTCACCTCTCTGGTCCAGATGTGCAGCAAGCTTGTGCTGCTTCCTGGGGGGTCAGCTGCCTTGGAGGCCCCCTGCCTGGGAGCTGCCTGCACAGACTGAGGGCAGTGGCAGCTTCCCCCTTGACCACAGATCAAGCCAGGCACTGACTACCACAGGGCAAGACCCCCCTGCCCCAGCCACTCATCCTCTCTGCCTCTCCCTCAGGGCTACACGTCCCAGCAGGAGTTCATTGTCACCCAGGGCCCCCTGAAGAAGACCATCGATGACTTCTGGAGGCTGGTGTGGGAGCAGAATGTCTGCAACATCATCATGCTGACCGTGTGCATGGAGAACGGGAGGGTAGGGTCAGCACGGCCCCACCCAGCACGGCCGGGGCTGCCTTTGTGCCTCCCCTGCCCTGGCTGCAGGCTGAGCAGGGGCTGCAGGCTGAGCAGGGGCTGCAGGCTGAGCAGGGGCTGCAGGCTGAGCAGGGGCTGCAGGCTGAGCAGAGGCAGCAGGCTGAGCAGAGGCTGCAGGCTGAGCAGGGGCTGCAGGCCGAGCAGGGGCTGCAGGCTGAGCAGGGGCTGCAGGCTGAGCAGGGGCTGCAGGGCGAGCAGAGGCTGCAGGCTGAGCAGGGGCTGCAGGCTGAGCAGAGGCTGCAGGCCGAGCAGAGGCTGCAGGCTGAGCAGGGGCTGCAGGCAGAGCAGGGGCTGCAGGCAGAGCAGAGGCTGCAGGCTGAGCAGGGGCCGCAGGCCGAGCAGAGGCTGCAGGCTGAGCAGGGGCTGCAGGCAGAGCAGAGGCTGCAGGCCGAGCAGGGGCTGCAGGCAGAGCAGAGGCTGCAGGCTGAGCAGGGGCTGCAGGCAGAGCAGGGGCTGCAGGCTGAGCAGGGGCTGCAGGCCGAGCAGAGGCTGCAGGCTGAGCAGGGGCTGCAGGCAGAGCAGGGGCTGCAGGCAGAGCAGAGGCTGCAGGCTGAGCAGGGGCCGCAGGCCGAGCAGAGGCTGCAGGCTGAGCAGGGGCTGCAGGCAGAGCAGAGGCTGCAGGCCGAGCAGGGGCTGCAGGCAGAGCAGAGGCTGCAGGCCGAGCAGGGGCTGCAGGCAGAGCAGGGGCTGCAGGCAGAGCAGAGGCTGCAGGCCGAGCAGGGGCTGCAGGCAGAGCAGAGGCTGCAGGCCGAGCAGGGGCTGCAGGCAGAGCAGGGGCTGCAGGCAGAGCAGAGGCTGCAGGCAGAGCAGAGGCTGCAGGCCGAGCAGGGGCTGCAGGCCGAGCAGAGGCTGCAGGCCGAGCAGGGGCTGCAGGCAGAGCAGAGGCTGCAGGCAGAGCAGGGGCTGCAGGCCGAGCAGGGGCTGCAGGCAGAGCAGAGGCTGCAGGCCAAGCAGGGGCTGCAGGCAGAGCAGAGGCTGCAGGCCGAGCAGGGGCTGCAGGCAGAGCAGGGGCTGCAGGCAGAGCAGAGGCTGCAGGCCGAGCAGGGGCTGCAGGCAGAGCAGAGGCTGCAGGCCGAGCAGGGGCTGCAGGCAGAGCAGAGGCTGCAGGCCGAGCAGGGGCTGCAGGCAGAGCAGAGGCTGCAGGCCGAGCAGGGGCTGCAGGCAGAGCAGGGGCTGCAGGCAAAGCAGAGGCTGCAGGCCGAGCAGGGGCTGCAGGCAGAGCAGAGGCTGCAGGCCGAGCAGGGGCTGCAGGCCGAGCAGGGGCTGCAGGCTGAGCAGGGGCTGCAGGGCGAGCAGGGGCTGCAGGCTGAGCAGGGGCTGCAGGCTGAGCAGGGGCTGCAGGCCGAGCAGGGGCTGCAGGCCGAGCAGAGGCTGCAGGCCGAGCAGGGGCTGCAGGCTGAGCAGGGGCTGCAGGCCGAGCAGAGGCAGCAGGCTGAGCAGGGGCTGCAGGCCGAGCAGAGGCAGCAGGCCGAGCAGGGGCTGCAGGCCGAGCAGAGGCTGCAGGCCGAGCAGGGGCTGCAGGCCGAGCAGGGGCTGCAGGCTGAGCAGAGGCAGCAGGCTGAGCAGGGGCTGCAGGCAGAGCAGGGGCTGCAGGCCGAGCAGGGGCTGCAGGCAGAGCAGGGGCTGCAGGCCGAGCAGAGGCTGCAGGCCGAGCAGGGGCTGCAGGCTGAGCAGGGGCTGCAGGCTGAGCAGAGGCTGCAGGCCGAGCAGGGGCTGCAGGCTGAGCAGGGGCTGCAGGCTGAGCAGGGGCTGCAGGCTGAGCAGGGGCTGCAGGCCGAGCAGAGGCTGCAGGCCGAGCAGAGGCTGCAGGCTGAGCAGGGGCTGCAGGGCGAGCAGAGGCCGCAGGCCGAGCAGAGGCTGCAGGCTGAGCAGGGGCTGCAGGCTGAGCAGAGGCTGCAGGCTGAGCAGGGGCTGCAGGCTGAGCAGAGGCTGCAGGCCGAGCAGAGGCTGCAGGCTGAGCAGGGGCCACATGCTGCCCCGAGGCAGCAGGGAGGGAGCAGAGGCTGCTGTGTCAGCAGCTTAGCCTTAGCTCGGGGCAGCAAGGGGCAGGAGTGGAGCTTAGCTGGGGCCATGCCCATCCCCCTCAGGTAGTTCTGCACAATCTGAAATTAACCTTCCCTCTGGGTGAGAAATCTGCCGTGGGCTGCTCCTCCAGGCACGAGGGGACCCACAGAGGTCCTTTCCTCTGGAGGAGGCTGAGATCCAGACTCGGGGGGGGGGTGGGGGTGGGGAAGGGCTGTGCAAAGCTCCTGGTGCCAAGGGGCAGCACCTCTGCCTGCTCCCCGAGCCCTGCCCTGGCTTCCCACGCAGCTGCTGCTCTCAGGGAGCCCAGAGGTCACCCGGTGGGACCTTGCCCCTCACTGGCCCCATCCTGCCTGTGCCCTAGGTGCTGTGTGACCACTACTGGCCGTCCGAGGCGGCGCCGGTGTGCTACGGCCAGCTCCGGGTGCAGCTCCTGCGGCAGAGCAGCGCCGAGGAGTGGACCCTGCGCCAGTTCAAGCTGTGGCACGTGAGTGAGGCAGGGCTGGCACGGATGGGCACCTGCCAGGGGCTGGGGGGTGCAGATGGCATCGACTCCTTGCCCTGCCGCTGGCAGGGCTCAGAGGAGCAGTCCCCGAGGAGCAGGTTGGTCACACCGGGCTGCACTGCCAGCTCTGCTGCCCTCTCCTGCCCTCTCCTTCCCATGGCCCTGTGCTGGGGCACAGCCTGCAGCCTCCAGGGCACCTTCCCCAGCAGCCAGAGGCCTTACCCCTGTGTGCCTCACCTCGGGGAGGGCAGGAGCAGAGCAGCAGCCCCGGCACTGGCCGTTGCCTGCGGCCGAGCCCCCCAGGTGCTGCCAGGGCTGCAGGGTGTGGGGAGGGCTCTGTCCCAGCGTGCTGCACCCCAGTCACCACCTCGCCCCTGGCAGGAGGGTCTCCAGGCTGAGAGGCTGCTGTCCCACCTGCACTACACGGCCTGGCCTGACCACGGCATCCCGGAGTCCACAGCCTCCATCCTGGCCTTCAGGGAGCTGGTCCGGGAGCACATCCAGAGCAGCAAGGACACAGGGCCCACCCTTGTGCACTGCAGGCAAGGCTCTGCTCAGGGCCACGGCGGGAGGGGGCAAGGGTCCTGCTCCTGCACAGCCTGGGAGGGAAAGCAGCACCCAGGAGGCGCAGCTGGGCTGCCTGGGCAGGACTGAGGGTCACAGGTGGGCTTGCAGCCTGCCCTCTAGTCCAGGGGATGAGGCAGCTGGAGGTGGTCAGCAGCAGCTCCTGGAGGCAGCTGGGCTGGAAAAGATCATCCAGGCCAACCCCTGACCCTCCTCTGCCGAGTCCACCCCTGAGCCACATCCCCACCTGAACGGCTGCCCAGCCCCCTGCCCTGCCGGGAGCGGCGCCCCGGGGCCCCCAGGCTGGTGTGCAGGCTGCAGGCTGGTGGGGGTGGTGCTCTGAGCCTCGCTGTGTGCCGGCAGTGCCGGGGTCGGCCGCAGCGGCACCTTCCTGGCGCTGGACCGGCTGCTGCTGCAGCTGCGGCAGGAGAAGGTGGTTGACATCTTCGGCGCCGTGCACACCCTGCGCATGAACCGCTACCTGATGGTGCAGACGCTGGTGAGACCCCTGCCCCCCTCCCACACTGCCCCTGCCCTGTGGCACAGGAGCTGCCAGGGCTGAGCCACCAGCCCCAGTGCCCCCTGTGTGCCCCCTGTGTGCTCCAGTGCCCCCAGCCTGTCTCCGTGCTGCTCGGAGCTGCAGCTGAGCTGGAGTGGAAGCTGCTCCCTCTGTGGCAGTCTCCAGCAGCTCCATGTCCTGCTGGACCCACAGCAGCAGCAGCTCACAGAGCCTCAGAGCCCTTCCAGGAGACTCAGGAGCACCCCCAAGCTCCTAAGAGCAGTATCAGGCCCTCTGCAGGCAGCTCTGTGTCACTGACCTGTGATGCTCCACAGCCCAGGAACATTCCCCAGCCAAGAGCTGGGGCAGGTGTCAGTACCCTACAGGACAGACACACCCCGAGGAGGGACCCAGAGGCTCTGGGACTGAAGTGCCTCTTGGGCATGAACATTGGAGCCCAGGCAGTGCCATGCCTGCTGGGGTGCCCTCCACTGCTCTCTGTTCCCTTCCAGTCCCAGTACATTTTCCTGCACAGCTGTATCATGGACAAGATCCTGGAGGAACCACTCCTGGGTTTGTCAGGGACAGAGAGGTAAGGACCTGCTGTGTTCTCCTGCTCCTTTACCCACCCTGATCACCTTCCAGTGGGAGCTGGGATCCTGGCCCCAGTGTGAGTTCCTGGACAGAAGGGCAGGGAAGCCCAACCAGCCCTCCCCTTGGTGCCTTGAGTGCTGTTAGCCCAGGGCTGGTTGTTCCCTGCAGCATGGGGAGCCCAGCTCAGCACTGGGTGCACCGGCAGAGCCTGGGCAGCCACATCCTTCTTTCCTTCAGTGCCAGCTCCCTGGGCTGTGCCAATGTCACAGAGCTGAAGGACTGGCCTGGAGAAGGCATTTCCATCAGCCTGACTTCCCAGCCCAGAGGGATGCTCCAGAGCTTCAAACTGGAGGAGCTGATGGGTGCTGGGTGGCTTTGGTGGAGGCTGAGGGGCACTGCAGGGTCAGGCTTTGCCCACCTGCATCATTGGCTCTGAGGCCACATCTGGAGGCCACAGACACAGGGCAGGTTGCCTCCTCCCTCGTGTGGAACAGGATGGCTCTGTCCTTGCTGCATCTGGGGGATGGCCCCTGGGCTGTGCCACCCCTGGCACCTGCCTTTGACTAGGGCAGGACAGCTTGGCATGGGCCAGAGCTGGGCAAGGGACCTGTGAGTGCCTTGGCACTGGAGGGGTGCCCTGGCCACCTGCTGCAGACACAGCCTGGATGCTGCTGGGTTTGCTCAGCCTCACTCCCAGTTTCTCTCCCCAGGTCCTGCCCCATCCCCCTGAGGACCTTTGCACAGCACTATGCCCAGAAGGCAGCCAGGTCCCAGCTGGGCTTCCTGAGGGAGTATGAGGTGAGAGCTGGCCTGGGCACTGTGCAGGGAGCTCTGGGGCTCCTGGGGAGTGACAGCACCAGCTTAGAGGACACCCAGGGAGTGCCTCTGAGTGGGTCCTGTGCCACTTTCCCTGTGCCTGGCTCTTCTGCTAGGGTCTCCTCTCCAAGGCTCTGCCCACAGCCCCCCTCCTCAGACCCCAGGCAGGGTAGGGACCTACCTGAGCACCCTTGTCCCACACAGAGATGCAGCAGGCCTGCAGGCCTCCCCCAGAGGTGGCCTCAGTGACCTGCTAAGGCTTCTGCATGCAGCTGTAACCTCCCTTCTGCTGAGGCCAGGGGTCCTCAGGAGTCCCAGGTTCCTCCTGCTCCTTCTGGCCCTGTGCTGCTCACTGTTTCTTCCGCTCTTTCCCTCTGGCAGAGTCTCCTGGAGGCTGTGAAGGAAGAAGCCAACTCTGCAGCAGCAGCTTCAGGCAGCCAGCAGGGACGGCCCCCCTCCAGCATCCTGCCATGTGAGTGACTCCTTTCACCTTCCTGCTCCTGCCTGCAGCCAGGCTGGGCCAGGCCTGCTGCTCCAGCACAGGAAATGTTTGGGCACACTGTAGTGAGTCCACAAAAAGGCTTCCAAGGTATTTGGAGGTGGAAGACCTTGAGGTGAGGTCTGGGACTGAGGCAGGAGAGGTTGTTCAGCCTGGAGAAGAGGAAGCAGAGATCTTGTTGCTGTCTTCAGCTGCCTGCTAGGAGGGAACAGAGAGCCTGCAGAGGCTTCCCAGAGGTGCAGCATGGAGGCACAAGAGGCAGTGGGGATGGCTTGGAAGGGTTACCCAAATCAGTATAAGGAAAAACCAATTCCCATGGAAGTGGCCAAGCTGTGGAACAGGGAACCAGAGGACCTGCAGGCTCTGCACCCCTGCAGATGCACAGAGCTCACTGCCTGAGGCCCTGAGCAGCCTGAGCCCTGCCTGCTGGGGACAGCCTCCAGAGGGGAGCACCTGAGCAGAGCCATGGTGCCTGAGGGGTGCTTTGTGTGGCTGGGAGCTGCATGCTGCAGGGGCTGCAGGAGCTGCAGGCGCTGTGTGAGCTGCAGGCGGTGTGTGAGCTGCAGGGGCTGCAGGCAGTGTGTGTGAGCTGTAGGCAGTGTGTGAGCTGCAGGGGCTGCAGGCGGTGTGTGTGAGCTGCAGGCGGTGTGTGAGCTGCAGGGGTTGCAGGCGGTGCGTGAGCTGCAGGCGGTGTGTGAGCTGCAGGGGCTGCAGGCGGTGTGTGTGAGCTGCAGGCGGTGTGTGAGCTGCAAGGGCTGCAGGTGGTGTGTGAGCTGCAGGGGCTGCAGGCGGTGTGTGAGCTGCAGGCGGTGTGTGAGCTGCAGGGGCTGCAGGCGGTGTGTGAGCTGCAGGCAGTGTGTGAGCTGCAAGGGGCTGCAGGCAGTGTGTGAGCTGCAGGGGCTGCAGGCGGTGTGTGTGAGCTGCAGGCAGTGTGTGAGCTGCAGGGGCTGCAGGCGGTGTGTGTGAGCTGCAGGCGGTGTGTGAGCTGCAGGGGCTGCAGGCAGTGTGTGAGCTGCAGGGGCTGCAGGCGGTGTGTGTGAGCTGCAGGCGGTGTGTGAGCTGCAGGGGCTGCAGGCGGTGTGTGAGCTGCAGGGGCTGCAGGCGGTGTGTGAGCTGCAGGGGCTGCAGGCGGTGTGTGAGCTGCAGGGGCTGCAGGCGGTGTGTGAGCTGCAGGCAGTGTGTGAGCTGCAGGGGCTGCAGGCGGTGTGTGAGCTGCAGGCAGTGTGTGAGCTGCAGGGGCTGCAGGCGGTGTGTGAGCTGCAGGCGGTGTGTGAGCTGCAGGGCCTGCAGGTGGTGTGTGAGCTGCAGGGGCTGCAGGCGGTGTGTGAGCTGCAGGCGGTGTGTGAGCTGCAGGCGGTGTGTGAGCTGCAGGGGCTGCAGGCGGTGTGTGAGCTGCAGGCAGTGTGTGAGCTGCAGGGGCTGCAGGCGGTGTGTGAGCTGCAGGCGGTGTGTGAGCTGCAGGGCCTGCAGGTGGTGTGTGAGCTGCAGGGGCTGCAGGCGGTGTGTGAGCTGCAGGCAGTGTGTGAGCTGCAGGGGCTGCAGGCGGTGTGTGAGCTGCAGGCGGTGTGTGAGCTGCAGGGGCTGCAGGCGGTGTGTGAGCTGCAGGGGCTGCAGGCGGTGTGTGAGCTGCAGGGGCTGCAGGCGGTGTGTGAGCTGCAGGGGCTGCAGGCGGTGTGTGAGCTGCAGGGGCTGCAGGCGGTGTGTGAGCTGCAGGCGGTGTGTGAGCTGCAGGGGCTGCAGGCGGTGTGGGAGCTGCAGGGGCTGCAGGCGGTGTGGGAGCTGCAGGCGGTGTGTGAGCTGCAGGGGCTGCAGGCGGTGTGTGAGCTGCAGGGGCTGCAGGTGGTGTGTGAGCTGCAGGCGGTGTGTGAGCTGCAGGGGCTGCAGGCATTGTGTGAGCTGCAGGCAGTGTGTGAGCTGCAGGGGCTGCAGGCGGTGTGTGAGCTGCAGGGGCTGCAGGCAGTGTGTGAGCTGCAGGCAGTGTGTGAGCTGCAGGGGCTGCAGGCGGTGTGTGAGCTGCAGGCGGTGTGTGAGCTGCAGGGGCTGCAGGCGGTGTGTGAGCTGCAGGGGCTGCAGGCAGTGTGTGAGCTGCAGGCGGTGTGTGAGCTGCAGGGGCTGCAGGCGGTGTGTGAGCTGCAGGCAGTGTGTGAGCTGCAGGGGCTGCAGGCGGTGTGTGAGCTGCAGGCGGTGTGTGAGCTGCAGGGGCTGCAGGCGGTGTGTGAGCAGCAGGCAGTGTGTGAGCTGCAGGGGCTGCAGGCGGTGTGTGAGCTGCAGGCAGTGTGTGAGCTGCAGGGGCTGCAGGCGGTGTGTGAGCTGCAGGCGGTGTGTGAGCTGCAGGGGCTGCAGGCGGTGTGTGAGCTGCAGGGGCTGCAGGTGGTGTGTGAGCTGCAGGGGCTGCAGGCAGTGTGTGAGCTGCAGGGGCTGCAGGCGGTGTGTGAGCTGCAGGGGCTGCAGGTGGTGTGTGAGCTGCAGGGGCTGCAGGCAGTGTGTGAGCTGCAGGGGCTGCAGGCGGTGTGTGAGCTGCAGGGGCTGCAGGCGGTGTGTGAGCTGCAGGCGGTGTGTGAGCTGCAGGGGCTGCAGGCGGTGTGTGAGCTGCAGGGGCTGCAGGCGGTGTGTGAGCTGCAGGCCGTGTGTGAGCTGCAGGGGCTGCAGGCACTGTGTGAGCTGCAGGCTGCCTCCATGTGCCTCCCTGTTGCAGATGACCGCTCCAGGGTGAGGTTTGCGCCGCTGCAGCAGGAACCTTGCTCGGGGCTGCTGCAGGTCTGCCGCGTGCCGGTGAGTCTGCCCCAGCTGCAGCTGCTGGTCCCTGCCTCGCTGTGCCCCTGCCCCCCGCTGCCTGGGCACTGCCCTCTGACCCTGGCTGGGCACTGAGGATGTCTCTTCCTCGCCTGCCCTGTCTGGGTTGTCCTCACTCCCCTCCGCCGCTCGTTGCCTCCTGTCCTGCGGAGTCTGCAGCCTTTCCCTGCCCGTCCCACAGCTGCCTGCGCTGTTGGGGCTCCTGTGCCACCTCTCCAGCAGGAGAGTGACCTTCCTGTCCCCTGCCCAGGGCTGCAGCTCGGGCAGGGATTATCTGGCTGTCCAGGGGCCTGATAAGGTGACCATGGAGGACTTCTGGACCCTGGTGTGGGAGCAGGACGTTCACAGCATCCTGACTCTTCTCCCGGCGCAGGAGAAGGGGGAGGTAAGAGGCTGAGTCTGTGCTGTGGCAGAGCAGGGATCTGCAGCTGGAAGGAGCAAGGCTCCCAAACTGCCTCCTGAAGCCTAGGTGCAGATCCAACCTGCCCTGTGTTGGTGCTCCCACAGCTTGCCAGGGGACAGGCTCTGGACTCAGCTGCTGTTCCTCAGGGTGCACGTCCCTGGCTCCAAGGACAGCAGCTCCTGCCCCTGGGCAGCTGAGGTGGAGACCATTTGCTGTGCAGGCTCGCAGTGGCAGGCAGCTCCCTGGGGGCTGGCTGCACTCTGCTGTTGTTTCAGAAACTCCCCCAGGGGTGAGGTGGGGCAGGAACAGACCTGGAATATGCTGGGGGTGCTCTTGGTCCAAGCCCTTCACAGAGCTGCAAGGTGGAGACTGAGCTGAGAGATGGCCACCACCAACAGAAGCCAAACCTCTTGCACACAGGGCCCAGGGGAGGGCTGCTGGCCCTTGGAAGGAGACTCCCTCTGCACAAAGCTGCTGACCATCCAGTGTGGCACTGAGAAGCTGCTCTCTGGCTGCAGGTGCATCCAGCTGAAAGTGAAACATGTACGTGGGGGGGGCTGGCCTGGGGGGGGCTCCCCTGCTGGTCAGGTCTGGAGGGGGCAGGGAAGCTTCTCTGGGCTGCAGGAGCAGGGGGGCTGCAGTTCATCAGTGCAGGAGGGAATCTGGACCCCAGCATCTAGAGTGTCCAGGGAAGGGCAGCTAGGCTGTGAGGGGGCTTAGCATGAGTCCTGTGAGGAGCTGCTGGAGGAAAGGAGGCTGGGGGGAGACCTTCTGGCTCTCTACAGCTCCCTGAATGGGGCCTGGAGCCAGGTGGGGCCTGGCCTCCTCTCCAGGGAACAAGTGAGAGGATGGGAGGAGATGGCCTCAAGCTGCACCAGGGGAGGCTCAGGTTGGATACTGGGAGAAATTCCTTCAGCAGAAGGGTGATGGAGCACTGGCCCAGGCTGCCCAGGGGAGTCCCCAACCCTGGGGCCATGATCTGTGCACAGGCAGGGGCTGGGCTGTGGTTGGACTCAGTGGTCCTGAGGTTGTTTCCAAGCAGGAGGTTCTGTGACCTGCTGAGGTACAGGGGAGGTGCACAGGAGAGGCCTTGGAGGCTTCTCCCACCCCTTGCAGGTCTTTGCTGACCTGCTTGGAAATGACTCCAGCACTTCTCAGTGTCCCCCTCAAAGGGCAGGCTGAGTGCCATGGGGCCCTGAGCCCCCTCCCCGTGCCCCAGCAGAGGCTGCCTGGGCAGCTGCTCAGAGGAGAGCATCTGACAGCCTCGGGGACCCCCTGCCTCCAACCCCACTGGTGCTCCCCAGCAGCCCCCAGCACTTTGTGTCTCCCCAGGAGAAGAAGGCCAAGGAGAGGCAGGTGCAGCAGTTCCTGTGCAGCCTCTGGAGCAGCAGCAGGCAGCAGCCAGATGTGCAGAGCTTGGTGAACGTCCTCAGTGCTGCCCGGCGGTGCCACCGCAAGCGTGCCAGCCCCCTGCTGCTGCACTGCAGGTGGGTGCATGCCTGCCCCTCCTCTGGCAGCCCCCACACCCCTTGGGGATCCCTCTGCTCAGCACCTGCAGCCTCCCTCCATGGGCACTTGGGGGTCCCTCTGCTCAGCACAGGCCTCCCTGCCACCTGCCCCAGTGCCCACCCTGCCCCACTGCACTCAGCTGCTCCTCTTGTCCCATTGGCTTCTGACTTCAGCTGGTGCCCAAGAGGCTCAGGCCAGGCTGGCCTGGCAGCAGTGTCCCTGCCTTGTCCCCTGCAGGGGTGCTGTGAGCCAGCTGGGGCTGCTGATCTCCCTGGACTGTCTGCTGCAGCAGATGAAGGCTGAGAGAGCTGTGGATGTCTATGGAGTGACCCTGCAGCTGGCAAGGAGCTGCTGTCTCATGACCCCAACTCTGGTAGGTGGCAAGAGGGAAGGGCAGTGGCTGCCCCCTGGGAGCCCACTCAGCCCATGTAGGGATTTATTCCATGCCTGCTCCCTGCCCTGTGGCACTGCCAGCCTCTGAGAGCCAAGGGCACTGCTGTCTCTTCCCAGGGAAGAGCTTCCCAGCTCCTCAGCTCTGGAGTTAGAGGCTGGGTTGCTCCTGAGCCCACACTGAAGGCAAAGCACATTTCCCATTCTGCCCTGGAGAGCAGGAAGCTTCCTGCATGACAAACCTGCCCCTCACCAGCTCCTGGATGCCAGCTGGGCACTCAGGACCTGCTGGGTTTCCCTCTCTCTGATGCTTTTCCCTGCCACATCCCCATGCCCAGAGCCAGCCACCAAACCTGGGGTGACTACAGCTCCAGGCCTGAGTCTTCCTTTCTGGGCATCTCTGGTGGCACTGGACAAATGCAGGGCACTTGGCACAGCTCTCCTCTGACCCTGCTGGTTAATGAGGACCTTTTAAGGTAAATTTCAGGGTTGGATCTGCCAGCAGGAAGTCTCTGCCTGACTCCAGCCTCCCCTTTCTCTCCCCCAGGAGCAGTATGTGTCCCTCTACAGCTGTGTCCGGGACATCCTCGCTCCCAAGCAGCTCTGACAGCCTCAGCACCTCCTGGCACCCCCCTGCCAGCCTCCTCTGCAGGGTCCTGCCCGAGCCAGGGCTGGGCTGAGAGCACCATGGGGCTCCTGGCACAGAGCAGGCCCTGCAGCAAGGGAGGACGTGGCCTGGCACTGTCCCCAGTGTCACCGAGCCAGCAGCGGTGTGGGGGCACTGCTGCAGCCCTGTGTGGGCACAGCCTGGGGCTGGGCAGGAGGCTGCCCTGCTTCAGCCACCTCCTGGGGTTCCTGGTGCCTGGAAGCTTTGTGCCCCCTGCTGCAGCTCTGGCTGCAGGGTTCCACAGTGCCCTTGCCCCTCAGCACAGCAGGGGCAGCCTTGGGCTCCCTCCTGCACAGACCTGGCTGAGGCCTGACACGAGCACTGGGCACTGTGGTCCTCCTGTGCCCCTGGGCACACCGTGGGGGGAGCAGGGTGGCAGCTGCTGGTGGATCACTCTTAGGTACAAGCAATAAACAGCCCTGGGGGAGAGTGTGCCTGAGGGGGGCCTGTGGGGGGGCCTGAGCCATGCCACACAGGAGCTGGGCTGCCCTTGGGCACTTCAGGTACTGCTCCCCATGGCACTCAGCATCTTCTGCAGCACTTCTGCAGTCACCTCCAGCCCACCCCTGGCTGCATGAGGCAAAGACTCCCAAGAGCCAAGGACCAGGACAAAGGCAGCTGGTGCAGCTGACAGGCTGGCAAGCAGCTGGCAGCCCCCTGGCTCCCTGCAGAGCTGCCCAGCAGCCAGGCTTCATGCAGCCACTCACAGACAGCACTGCTCTGCTGGCAGGGCGGGCCCTGCACAACTGCAGCTGCAAGCAAGGAGCAGGTGCAGGTCAGGAGGAGTTAGAGACAAGCAGATGTGGCAGGAGTGTGCTCCTGCACCTGGGAACCCATTTCCCCTCCTCCATCCCTGCAGGCAGAGTAAATGCAGGGTACAGTCTCAGAGCCACCCTGTGCCAGTCTTGCCCACACTCCTGCCCCCCAGAGCATGCCCTCCAGGAGCTCTCTTGAAGCCAGGTGAGGAGCACAGCAGCTCCAGGGAGGAGGTGCTGAGAGCTGCTGCAGGGGGGTCTGAGCCCCTGCTGCCCCTGTGCTGCCACAAACAGCTTCTCCCTTTGCAGAGCTCTCTGCCCCCAGCGTGGGACACTCAGGGCACCTAAGCATGGGCAACCATCAGTCCCCCTGGCATGGGTCTGGTGCCTCAGCTGCAGCTGGGCTCCATGCCCAGCAACTCTTCCCTCTCTCTGGCAGTTGCTGTGGCTACCCAGCTCTGGTGCCCACCACCCCCCAGTGCAGTGCAGCTGCCAGCCAGGGGTGGGAGCCCCTTGTGCCCCTTGCCCATCTGGACACAGGCAGTGCTCCGCTGGGCAGGAGCAGCCTCTCCAGGGGATCTTCCACGCTGCAGACACAGCTCCTCTGCCCCTCAGTGCCCTCTGCCACCCTCCCCAGTTTCCTGCTCTGCTCCCCTCTCCAAGCTGCAGCTCTGAGGGGCAGGAGGGAGCCAGGGTGCAGCAGAGCCTGAGCCCCACGGGGGGCAGTTTCCCTCCCCGGGCACTCTGCAGTGCTGCCTTCACCCCGGGGCAGGGCACCCTCAGCTGTCCAGGCTCCATCCTTCTCCTGCCCCAGCCAGGCAGCTGCAGCAGCAGGCTGGGCACTGGGGCTTGCTGCCTGTGTTGCATTTCTGCTCTGCAGAGCCTCTGGCAGCCCTTGCTGGGCCCAGACTCAGCCCTGATCTGACTGTGGTGGTTCAGCCTTCGGCTGGCCCTGGTGGGAGCAGGGGCACCAGGATCATTCCCTTGGCCTTTGCCCTTATGCCCAACCTCAGAGGGATCCCCCAGACACCACCAAGGCAGCAGATTCTTGGGCCCCACAGCATTTAACCCATCCCTCCTGGGCTGGGCTGCATTCTGCTCTTCCCAGAGCCTGAGGAGCAGCTGCAGGAGGGGGCAGGGATGGTGAGCATGTCAGGAGGGTTCCTCACCACTGTCCAGGAGTGTGTCCTGCACAGAGGTGCCACAGAGGACGTGGATGACTTTATGCCAGCCTTGGTGATGTCTCTTTTGTTTTCCTCTGGTGTCCCAGTGCTCTGTGAGACCACCTGGGGCTCTGCATCTCACCCTTCCCCTCAAGCCCTGCTGCAGGGTTTGCCTCTCCAGGCTGTGGCACAGTGGAGTCTTGGTCATTCTGTCACCCTGGCAGTGTCCTCCTGCTGCAGCAGGGACTACTTGTCCTTGGGGTCAGCAGCCAGGGTGGGACTCTGCCTGAAGCCCCTAAAACCTGGAAGGGAATAAAAAGAAGGCAGAAAGAGCCTGGAGCAGGACAGGAGCCACCCTCATGGGTTTGCTCCAGGGTCCCCAGGTCTGGCACAGCCTCCAGCCCTTTTCCTCAGCCAGCACAACCTGCCTCAGAGCTGGGAAAGGTCCTTGGCTGGTGCCCAGGGCATGGGCAACACTCTGGCAAGGGCAAGAGCTCAGCACTGCCCAACACCTCCCACCACTGCACAGGAAGGGCTTTGCTAGGAGCAGGGGAAGGAGCAGAACAGCCCCAGGCAGCTCAAAGGCTTCTGCCAGCCAGGGAGCTTGGCTTGGTTGGGTCATGGGGAGGTCTGCCCAGCACCAGGGCTGCTGCTGACCTCAGGAGCTCAGCTGTCCCAGGGGGAAAAGGATTCTCAGCCATGAGTTGGTGAAGCTCATCAGAGGGCTTCAAACCAGGGTCAGACAGGGGAGAGGTCAAGCCAGGCTCACCAGGGATGAGCCCAGGGGTGGCACAGTCAGTGTGGAGGTGAACAGCTCAAGTGTGTCTGCATCAGTGGGCAGCACTGGCAGCCAGCAGCAGGAGCTGGAAGCTGGAGCTGGAGCTCTGCCTCAGCTGCCACCACAGACACCTGGTGGGAGGACTCTGCTGGCTGGAGCTGCCATGGGGGCTCTGAGCTCTTCAGAAGAGAGAGGCAGTGAGGAGAGGCAGTGGGGTGGGCCTCTGTGGCAGGGAGAGTTTGGATTGCCTTAAACTCAAGGATGGTGATGATGAGGTCCAGGGCTTGTGGGTAAGGATGAGAGGAAGGCCAACAAGGCTGGGAGTCTGTTTTAGAGCACACCAGCAGGGAGAGGAGGCAGATGAAACAGAAGCCTCATGGTTGCTGGCCCTTGTTCTCCTGGGGAGCTTCAGCTGACCAGACAGCTGCTGGAGATACAACAGAGCAGAGAGGAAACAGCCCAGGAGGTTCCTGGAGTGAGTGGAGGAGAACCTCCTGACCCAGCTGGTCAGGGATGCCCCAGGGGAGGTTCCTCACTTGGCTTGCAGTTGACTGACAGAGAAGGATTGGTGGTTGGAGGCTGTCTTGGGCTTAGTGCCATGAAGTGACAGTCCTTGATTCCTGGGGAGGGAAGGGGAGAGCATCAGCAAAACCTCTGCCATGGGAGGGCAGACTTTGGTCTCTTCAGGACACTGCTTGAGAGAGTCCCTTTGGAGAGGCTCCTGCAGGGCAAGAGGGTCCAGGAGGGCAGGAAGGTGTCCTTCAAAAGGAGCTCTGGGAGGCACAGGAGGCCACATGTGACCCAGCCTGACTGAACAGGGAGCTTCTGCTGGGACTCAGGAAAGGGAGGACAGGTGACCACCGCTGGAGTAAGGAGCAGACAACTCCAGCAGAGAGCAGAAGTCTCCTCAGGTCACCAGGGAGAAAATGAGAAAGGCTGAAGCCCAGCTGGAACTGAGCCTGGCCATGGAAGAGGCAACAAAAAGTGCTGAGACAAATCCAACAGCAACAGAGAAAGCCAAGGAGCAGCTGCAGCCTTTGTGGGGTGCAGGGGGAGCACTGCCTCCAAGGCTGAGGACAAGGCTGAGGTGCTGAGGGACTTTGTTGCTTTGGTCTCTCACAGTCAGCTCAGTGGTGCTCAGGGTGCTCAGCCCTGCGAGCTGCAAGGCAGGGGTGGAGAGCAGAAGAGACTGCTCCAGGAGCCAGGAGGAAGCAGCTGAGGACCTGCCAGGCCACCTGGGCACTCAAAGACCTGTGGGGCCAGATGGCATCCCCCAGGAGCGTGGAGACAGCTGGTGGGGCAGCTTGCCAAGCCGCTCTCCAGCATCCACCAGCAGCCCTGGCTAGCAGGGGAGCTCCCTGGAGGTCTCGAGGGGAGGCTTGCCAGTGTGACAGCCTTCTGCCCTGGAAGGAGGACTGGGGGAACTCCAGAGCTGCCAGCCTGCCCTCAGCACCAGGGAAGGTTGTGGAGCAGTTCCTGCTGGGTGTGCCCACATGGCACACGCAGGGAAAGGGCAGGAGCAGGCCCAGGCAGTACAGGCTCATGCAGGGCAGGTCCTGTTTGACCAGCCTGGCCTCCTGTGAGCACCTGCTGCATGAGGGACAGGCTGTGGGTGTTGAGCTGCTGGAAGGTCTCCAGGCTGGCTGGGCTGAGGTCACTTTGCATGGAGGCCAAGGGCTGAGTGCTGCTCTTGGGTCACAACCACCCCCTGAAGGCTCCAGGCTTGGGGCAGAGTGGCTGGGAACTGCCCAGAGAAAAGGACTTGAGGGTGCTGGGTCACAGCAGCTGAACATGAGCCAGCAGTGCCCAAGTGGCCAAGGAGACCACCAGCAGCCTGGCCTGGAGCAGCAGTGGTGTGGGCAGCAGGAGCAGGGCAGGGATTGTCCTCCTGTGCTGGGCACTGGGGAGGCCACAGCTTGAGTGCTGGGGACAGTTTTGGGCAAGAAAGACACTGAGGGCTGGAGCAGGGCAGGGAAGGGCAACAGAGCTGGGGAAGGGTCTGGAGAAGAGGGCTGGGGAGGAGCAGCTGAGGGAGCTGGGGGGGTTTAGTATGGAGATAAGAAAGCTAAGAGAGACTTTCTCATGAGCCAGGTGGGGGTTGGGCTCTTGTCCCTAGTCTCAGGTGAGAGAAGGAGAGGCAATGGCCTGAAATTGTGCCAGGGCAGGCTGAGGTTGGAGAGGAGGCCAAATGTCTTTGCTGGAGGAGCGGTCAGGGACTGGCAGAGGCTGCCCAGGGAGGTGGTGGAGTCCCCATGGCTGGAGGGGTTCCAGCAAGTTTTGGTGTTCAAGGCAGGGTTTGGTGGCCATGGTGAGGTTGGGTTGATGTTGGACTGGATGACCTTGGAAGGCTTTGCCAAGCTGAATGATTCTGTGATCCCAGAGCCTCAATCATCCTTTGCAAGCAGGTCTGTGTGAGCTGGGGGTGCACAGAGCATCTTGTGAGCCTGCATGCTGCAGCCACAGCACACCAGCAGCTGGGCTGAGCTCAGCTCACAGCAGCTCTCTCTCCTCACCCTCCTCACAGCAGCGCTCTCCTCATCTCCCCAGACCACAGCCTGGCGCTAGAGGACAAGAGGAAAGCAGAAGCTCCCCAGCGCGGGGCTGGCGCTGCCGCTGCCTTCAGCACAGTGCTGCCCTCGCTGCTCACAGCAGGCTGCAGCGCAGAACTGGCTGGGAAGCGACACTTCCACCCTAGAGGGACTCACTCAGAAGCTCCAGGTTTGCTCTGGAAAGATCAAACCTCTCTGGTCCGAAGGAGCTGATGTCCAGGCTCTTGTTTAGCCAGGAGCCAGGCAGCAGCGGGGCCGAGGGAGCACTTTGCATGCTGAGATCTCAAAGGTGTGAGGCATGGAAGTGAAACTCCACAGCTGAGATGGAATAAAAAGCAAAGAGAAAAGTCAGAGACACAGAGCAAAGCCTTCCAGCTTCAGACTGAGTTCATAGAACCACAGAGCTGTCAGGGCTGGAAGGGAGCTCAAGGCTCAGCCAGCTCCAACCCCCTGCCATGGGCAGGGACACCTCACACCACAGCAGGTTGCTCACAGCCACCTCCAGCCTGGCTGCAAACACCTCCAGGCAGGAGGCTTCCACCACCTCCCTGGGCAGCCTGGGCCAGGCTCTCACCACCCTCCTGGCCAACAACTTCTTCCTCACAGCCAATCTCCATCTCCCCACTTCTAGTTCTGCTCCATCCCCCCCAGCCCTATCCCTCCCTCACACCTCCAAAGTCCCTCCCCAGCTTTTCTGCAGCCCCCTGCAGATCCTGGCAGGCCACAAGGAGGTCTCCTGGGAGCCTTCTCCTCTCCAGCCTGCACAACCCCAACTCTCTCAGGCTGTCTCCACAGCCCCTGTGCAAAGTGCCACTGCAGCTGGTGGCTTCCCCAGGCTGTGTTTCACAGAGTGGCAGCTTTCAGGGTGAGTGTTTCAGGAACTCTGCTAGCAGCCTGCTCAGTCAGGTCCCTGGGCCCCTGAGGAGAGGTCACTGAGTGAGAAATTGTCAGGAGCCTGCAATCCAGCTGCCTTCTGGATGCTTAGGCTGGAGAGAGAGGGACAGGGAGGTTGCAGATAAAAGCAGGAGCAGACAGGCCTGGTGGTTTCATCAGACTGGCACCAAACTGGCTGCTCTCAGAGCAAATTGGAGCTTTCAGGACATGCTGAAGCCTCACAGCAGAGCTGGAGGGGAGGAGTGTAAAGGAACCTGAGGAGGAGCTCTCTCCAAGGAGGACTTCTCATGTCCCCACCAAGAAGTGGTTTTCATTTGGAGCTGTCAAAACACATCACAAACATTTCATTAATGCCATCTCCAGCACTGCTCCTGCTGGAGGAGCTGCATTCCACTTGAACCCATTTCTGCCCATAGAGCAAGGTCCCTGCTGCTCTGCTCTGCTCTGCTCTGCTCTGCTCTGCTCTGCTGACAAAGTTTCCACTGGTTTAGGCAGTGCTGTGGTTTCAGTTCTGAACCTGCAGGACCCGAATGGACTTTGCAGATGGAACAGTGTCAGAGCCTCCATAACCCAGGCCAGGGGCACTCAGAGTCTGTGCATCAGCCTCAAACCCTGAGCTTGATCCTGAGCAGGGGTTTGTGGAAGAGTTCCTCTGACTCAAAGGCTTCAGTGCACCCCAGTCCCAGCTCAGTTGTGTCTCCCACTCCACAGCTTCACCCTCCTGACCCCAGAGAGGGTTCCCTAACTGGAGTACCAATCAGGAAACTCTTATCCGAAGGAAAAGCACCCCCAGAGGAAGTGGGGTGATGAGAACCACCTCCCAGTCTGTGCTTCAGCTGTGTGACACTTCCCATGGCATGGCCATAGCCAGAGGGGAGACTTTCTGGGGGTGCTTTGCAGCCACCCAGACTTGGGCCCTTCCTTCTCTGCTCCATTCACTTCCTGCAGCTGTGGCTCAGGGGGTGACAGAGGGAGGAGCACACTGACTCTAATGGGGTCCAGATCCACCCAAAGCTGGGTACTCAGCTTCCTTTCTTCAGTGTGAGAGGCTTGTGCTCAGCAGTCACCCCTGTACCAGCCAGGACACCTGGCCCTGCAGTGACAGCCAACAGTGTGGTTCAAGCTGTGGCTCAGACTCAGTCCCTGTCACTGAACCCACTGCTCTGGAAGAACAATAATCACCCCAGCCAGGGGCATCAGTGACCCTCAACAGCCAGTGCAGGAGCAGAGAGGTCACACAGAGCTGGCAGCCTCAGCCCACTGCACACACAGTGCCCTCCTCTAGGCAGGTTCCTTCTGCTGCCCCAGGGTTCAGTGGCCCCTTGAGACCCAAGCAGCAAGAAATCTGCTCTGATGCACATCCCTTGTCTCAGGATGCTCCAGGACCCTGGACTGAGCTGGCTCCAACCTGCACAATGGAGCTGCAGGTGAGATGGTTTCAAGCTCCAACTATTCCTCTACTTTGACCTCCAACCCAAGAGGTTAGAACTTGACCCAAGGCAAGAAAGAGGACTCAGAGCAAACCAGCAGCTTGCTGCTGGTGCCAGTGCTGCATGGCTCCTGCCAACACAGCTCACACATCCCTGACCCTGCTCTGGCAAGCAGGACAGCTGCAAGAGCACCATACCCCTTGGTCCTGGAGAGCTCTCTGGAGGGGTCCTCCACTGAATTCAGCATCACAGCACTGCTGCTCCATCCTCCTGGATCTCCCACCCAGCCCCTGCCCCATGCATGGGGAGAGCAATAGGGCATGAGGGAGGGCTGGCCCAGGGCTGCTGCCCTGGGCATGCAGGGAGCAGCTTGCTGGAGCTCCTTACTGCCTTCTCCCCTGCACCCTGACTGTCCAGCTGCAGATGGGTTTAGCAGGCAGCACAGACAGAGTCCTTTATCTGGAGCTACCGTTCAGCGTCCCGGTGTCTGGAGCCCTTGAAGTGCTGCTTGGGTGCTCCTGCCTGCCTGCTCTGCCCTGCTGCAGCCAGCTCTGCCCTCCCCTGCCCTGCTGGGGCACAGGAGCAGGGTTACAAAACAAGCACAGGTCCCGCAGCTACAAGCAGCCCTTCATTTGTTGAGGCTTCCTGTCTCTTCTTCTTTAACACAGACACAGACACAGAGACACAGAGACACACAGACACACAGACACACACACAGACACACACACACGCACCCCCGCACCCCACCCCCCCCCACCCCCCTTTTCTTCCCTTTGAATTAAATCCCTGCCAGCTCCGAGAGAGAGAGAGGGAAAGAGTAGAAAGTTTAACTCCTCCCATTGGAGTGTCTCACGCCCCTGCCCAGCCCTTGAAACCCAATAACCAAGATCATTCAACAATGAGTTCCCTTCCCTGGCTGCATCCTTGCCACGCTCGGACCTGCGGGAGGTGCCCTGCCCGCTGCGTGCGCGGCCGCGGCACCGGCACCGGCACCGGCATCGCTGCGCCGCATCCCGCCGAGCCCCGGGCTGGGAGCGAGCCGGCGGCACGGCAGGCGGGGCCGGGGGCTGCAGCCAAGGCGAGGATGGACAAACTCTTCTTCTGGGGCTTTATTCTGGCCTCCTCTGCCCGCTTCCAGGCGGTGCCCGCAGAGCAAGGTGCTGCACCTTCGTGCCCACCCCAGTGCCACTGCGAGGAGGATGGCATCATGCTCTCGGTGGATTGCTCGGAGCTGGGGCTCTCAGAGGTCCCTGCCGACTTGAGCCCTCTCACTGCTTACCTGTAAGTACAGCCAGCCCCTCGCTCTTTCTTTTGCAACGCTTTCTCCTGGCCCCTTCAGCGTTTCCTCCAGCTTGGAAAGCTTGTGCCACGTTTTCCTGACATTAATTTCCCTCTGGAAATTGGAAGCAAAGCAAACCACCAGCACCAACAAAGGCAGCTCCTGCTCCGGGACCTGCCCGGCTGAGCCAGCTCCCCCTCCTCCCTGCGCCCCTCTGCGAGCCCTGTTTAGATTGCGATGTTCTGCATGCTTTGCTGCTTGATTGCAGGGAGCAGGGCAGCGGGTTTGCCGGGGAGATCCTGCTTGTCTGAGAACATAATGGAGTATTTACAGCGGGCAATTAGTGCAAACTGCTCGGCGATCCTTCTGTCAAACATTGCAATGCCTGGGAGAGCTTGTGGCTTCGGGGGGTTTGGGAGAGCTGGTCACCAGCAGTGCCCAAGGTGCCTCTTGAAACTCAGTGCTGAAGTCTCCTAAGAGAGGCTTCGGTACCTTGCTTATGTGTTGTTGTTGTTGTTGTTGCTATCACCATCATCATCGTGATCATCATCATCATCATGGTTATATTTTTGCTGTATTTACAACCCCTTCATGACCTGCATGCTTCTCAGCCTTTCAAAGAGTTAACCCCCCCCAGGGAGTGGTGGGTTCCTTTCTAGACCCAGAGATGGTCTCAGTTGTGCCCTTTGACGAGCGGTGACCGAGGGAGGATGTTCCCAGTGTAAGCAAGGGGCTCCACGGGAGGATCCCAGGGTTTGAGCAGAGAGGACACAGCTCCCACCGAGGGGAGCTGGCCCTGGTGCGTCCTGGGGAAGGCACAGAGTGCGCTGCAGCCTCCACCTTCAGCTGTGCTGCTGGCAGCCTGCTAAGGACTTTGGCTTTCCCAGCTCAGGGATGCAGCCTTGCCAAGGGAGGTTGTGTTGACCACAGTCATTGAGGACAAGAAGTGGCCCCCAGGCAGTGCTGGGGATGTTGATTTTGTGCCCGTGGTGCTGAGAGAAGCCTTGTGTCCCGGGGGGACACAGACCATGTTGCTGATGTTCTGGTGTGACTGAGGTGCAGCGGCTTGGTGCACCCTGAGATGTGAAAGCTGAGCACCCTAATCTGTCCAGGAAGGGCTTTGCAAAGCCAGGCTGAAGCTGCCATCAGAGCTTCTTTGCTCATCCTGCTTGCCTGAGAGTGTTGCACTGTCTTGTGCCAGCCACTGGATGGGCAGAGCTGTGCTGGCTCAGCTGAGAAAGAAACACGAGAGGAAAAGAGGATTTTCCCTGGAAGGTGAGAGAAATGTGTGGTGCAGGCTGCGCTTCCTTGGGCGAGGGAGCCACAGAGCCACACTGAGGTGCGTCCTGCAGAGAGCTGTCCCCTCTGCTGGAGGCGGCTGAAAACCCGCGGGCTCTGAGTGTGGGAGGCTGCAGAGCTTCGCAGAGCTGATGCCACTGCGAGGACAAGTGGCAGCCCTGCCAGGCACCCACCCCGCAGCCGTGGCACGAAGGAGCACCCGTGGCTGTGGCTCTGCAGAGAAGATGCCGCCCAGCAGCTGACCCGGGAGCTGCAGAAAGCTCTGTTGCAGGGCGGGAGGGACATCTCGGTGCTCCCATGGCCACATTTAGCCTGACCGTGTTGGCTGGAGCAGGGACGCAGAGCCTGGGCTGCGGTTCCTTCGGGATGGACCCTAGGGGCGGGTGCTGAAGATGCCGCTGAAGATGCCCCGCGGCTGCTCCTGGCACAGCACTCGCTCTGTGGGGCAGCCCCGCAGATGCCGCAGCTTCGGCAGCGAGTCGGCTCCCCGCCGCCCCTGGGCGTCTGCGCCGCCAGCCCCGCCCGCACGGTGGCGCCAGCGCCAGGGACAGCTGCGTGCGGGACAGGGATAGAGACAGCTGTGTGCGGGACAGGGATAGAGACATCTGTGTGCGGGACAGGGATAGAGACAGCTGCGTGCGGGACAGGGATAGAGACAGCTGTGTGCGGGACAGGGACAGCTGAGAAAGCTGTGTGCGGGACAGGGATAGAGACAGCTGTGTGTGGGACAGGGATAGGGACAGCTGTGTGTGGGACAGGGACAGTGACAGCTGTGTGTGGGACAGGGATAGGGACAGCTGTGTGTGGGACAGGGACAGTGACAGCTGTGTGTGGGACAGGGACAGGGACAGCTGTGTGTGGGACAGGGATAGGGACAGCTGTGTGTGGGACAGGGACAGTGACAGCTGTGTGTGGGACAGGGATAGGGACAGCTGTGTGTGGGACAGAGATAGAGACAACTGCGTGTGGGACAGGGACAGTGACAGCTGCGTGTGGGACAGGGACAGGGACAGCTGTGTGTGGGACAGGGATAGAGACAGCTGTGTGTGGGACAGGGACAGTGACAGCTGTGTGTGGGACAGGGATAGGGACAGCTGTGTGTGGGACAGAGATAGAGACAACTGCGTGTGGGACAGGGACAGTGACAGCTGTGTGCGGGACAGGGACAGTGACAGCTGTGTGTGGGACAGGGATAGGGACAGCTCTGTGCGGGACAGGGACAGTGACAGCTGTGTGCGGGACAGGGATAGAGACAGCTGCGTGCGGGACAGGGATAGAGACAGCTGTGTGCGGGACAGGGACAGTGACAGCTGTGTGCGGGACAGGGATAGAGACAGCTGCGTGCGGGACAGGGATAGAGACAGCTGTGTGCGGGACAGTGACAGTGACAGCTGTGTGTGGGACAGGGATAGGGACAGCTCTGTGCGGGACAGGGACAGCGGCAGCTGTGTGCGGGACAGCGACAGTGACAGCAGTGTGCGGGCGGTGACAGTGACAGCTGTGTGTGGGACAGGGACAGGGGCAGCTCTGTGCGGGACAGGGACAGTGACAGCTGTGTGTGGGACAGGGATAGGAACAGCTGTGTGCGGGACAGCGACAGTGACAGCAGTGTGCGGGCGGTGCCAGGGACAGCGACAGTGGCAGCGGAAGCCACAGTGCCAGTCCGTGTGCCGGACAGGGACGGGGACTGCGACAGCCGTGTGTGGGACAGGGACAGGGTCAGCTGTGTGTGGGGCAGTGACGGTGACAGGTGACAGGTGACAGCGGTGTGCAGTGCAGGGACATCGACAGCCATGTGCGGGGCGGCGGCAGCCCTCTGCGGGGACCTCCGGGCCCGGGCTCCAGCCAGGTTGTTGCAGGTCTGGAGCCGTTTGGGTTTCCCCAGCCAGCTGCCGCCGGTCCCTCGAGCCCCGCCCGGGAGTGAGCAGGGAGGTGTGACCGGGGTGGGGAGGCAGGGGCTGGGTGTTACTGGCGGAGGGCTGGGCGCTGGCTTTCGTCCCCGTTTGTGTCACTGCCCTCTCGGGCTCCCTGCGGCAGCCATGCAGGGCTGGGGGCTCAGTTCTGAGGGTCGCAGTCAAGGCAAAGCTGCAGCAGCTGTGCAGCAGCGGTGGCTCTCGGAGCTCTGGGCTCTTGTGTCATTCATGCCCCAAACCCACATCCAGACACACAAGGAGGCTGTGCTGGGAGCTGCAGGTGCTGCAAAGCAAGGTGCTGGCAGTGAGGAGCAGGGAGCTGAAGGCAGCTCCCAAGGCTTCCCAGCTCCTTCGCTCCATGCCTGTCTCCTAACCAAGCTGCTGGTTCCTGCCCTCCATTCTGTCAGCAGCAGGACTCCCTCGGGTGCAGGATCCTCCTAATAACCTCTGATTAGAGTCTGCCTCACCGCTAATGAGCTCCATTCGTGCCCCATCCTGACAGCTCTGCGTTGCCTCTCTCCAAGAGCCCTGCCCTTGCTTGCTTCTGCACCCTCCTGACCTCAGCCCTCATCCCACCCCTCCTAACCCAAGCTGCTCCGTGAAGGCATCACTGGTGAGCTTGCAGCTGTGGTCAGGGAGCTGGGAGCAGTGGATCACTCCTACCCTGGGCTGATTCTGCAGTACTCACCCAGACACACTGCAGCCTCCCTGGCACCCTGCACAGAGCCCAGGGAGCCAGCTCAGCAGGGAACTGTGTTAGGTGCCTGCTGCCTGCATCGCTCCTGCAGGCTCCTGGAGCAGCAGCAATGATCCTGCCTGGGGATCCTGCAGGGGCTGGCAAAGGGCTCCCTAGAGCTTGAACTTATTTCATAGAGCCATAGAATCACAGAACTGTTTCAGCTGGCAAAGCCCTCTGAGATCCCCAGGCCAACACCAACCCAATCCCCCCATGGCCACCAAACCCTGGCCCCATGGCCACCAAACCATGGCCCCATGGCCACCCCTTGCTGCAACCCCTCCAGCCATGGGGACTCCAACACCTCCCTGGGCAGCCTCTGCCAGGCCCTGACCACTCCTCCAGCCAAGACATTTGGCCTCCTCTCCAACCTCAGCCTCCCCTGGCACAATTTCAGGCCAGTTCCTCTCCTTCTGTCCCCTGAGCCTGGGGAGCAGAGCCCAACCCCCCCCCGGCTGCAGCCTCCTCTCAGGGAGCTGCAGAGAGCAATGAGGTCTCCCTCAGCCTCCTCTGCTCCAGGCTGGGCATCTCCAGCTCCCTCAGCTGCTCCTCCCCAGCCCTCTTCTCCAGACCCTTCCCCAGCTCTTATTGCTCTTCCCTGGCCCTGCTCCAGCCCTCAGTGTCCTTGCAGTGAGTGACCCAAAACTGAAGCCAGTGCTCGAGCTGTGGCCTCAGCAGTGCCCAGTCCAGGGGCATGATCACTGCCCTCCTCCTGCTGGTCACATCATTGCTGCTCCAGGCCAGGCCTGGCCTCAGAGTCCAGCCATGAACCATTAACATCAGCACCCTCTCTCCTACCCAGCTGTGTCCTGAGACCCCAGGGTCAGGAGGGCTGAGCTCTTCAGAGAGCAGGTGGAGCCTCCATCTGCTGGGGCAGTAAATCCTCACAGCAGTGTGTCAAATACCACAGCTCTGCCTTGCATGGCCAGCACCACATGTAGGAGAGCTGCTGTAGAGCTCATTGGGCTCTCTGAAGAGGACAGCAGCAAGCTGGGAGTGTAGAAGACTGGAGCTACAAAGGTGGTAGAGTCCCCATCCCTGCAGGTGTTCAGGAAAATTGTGGCCATGGCACCTGGGGCCATGGCTTGGGGCCAGATGGTGTTGGGCTGATGGTTGGACTCAGTCCTAGAGAGCTTGTCCCACCCTAACAATTCAATGAGTCTGCAAGGGGAAGGCTCCTGTGCAGCAGAGGGGAGACTGCAAAGGGCACAGAGAAGAGCCAGAGAATGGGAAGAGCTGCTTGGTACCCAGAGACTTAGCTCAGCTTTGACTCCTGGCACCACTGCAAGCCCTGTGTGTGAGCTGGCAGAGCAGCCCAGCTCAGGTTCACAGCATCACAGAGTGTTAGGGGTTGGAAGGGACCTTGAAAGATCATTGAGTCCAAGCCCTGCCAGGGCAGGGCACACAGGAACATGTCCAGGAGAGTTTGGGAAGTCTCCAGAGAAGGAGACCTCTCTGGGCAGCCTGCTCCAGTGTTTGGTGATTGCATGGGCTGGGGGGGTTCAGTCCCCAGCTGTCCCCATGCCCACCACTGAGCACCAGGACCAAGGCTGTGGCTCAGCACAGCCCTGTGTCCCAAGTGCTGTCTTGCTCCTGCTTCTGTCCCCCTGCATCTGGCTGCCAGCCCTTGCCAAGGGGCAGGGTGGCAATGCTGGGGCTGCAGGGTGCTCTCAGATCACCAAGGCTGCTCCTGTTCCCTCATGGTGCTGGTGCCTGCAGGTGCCCCCCAGGGAGAGCAGGGCACTGGAGAAACCTGGGGCCTGTGCTTAGCAGAACACAGCTCAGCAGCACTCACAGATGGGAGGCTGCTGTCAGTAGGCCACCAGCCAGGTCAGCTGCCAGGCAGCACAGCCCCTTGGGCAGCCTGCACACAACCAGCCTGGAGATGACAGCTCCTGAAGTGCCTTGTCCCCAGCCTGGCCTGAGGTGACACAAGGAGGAGCTGGAAGGATTGCCCAGAGAGGGAAAACAGGAAGGCATCTTGGGAAGTCTCTGATCCATGCTCCTGCTCAAAGCAGGCCCAGCCTGTGACCTGCTCAGGACCTTGTCCAGCAGGGCCTTGAATGCCTCTGGGATTCCTTCACCCTTTTCTGACCATCCTCAGGGGAGGTTTTCCTCACTCTCCAATTTACCCTGTCCCAGGTTCCAGCTGGTGCTCCTCACCTCTCATCCTTCTCCTGAACAACTCCAACAAGGTTGGTTCCATCTCTTCCACCTCCTCCCAGCCAGCAGTCACAGTCCTCCATTGCTCCTCCTCTTGTGGAGGCTGAGCAAACCTGCTTGTGTGGACACAGGTGGAGCAGGGAGCCTTGGGATGTGGCAGAGGGGAGCAGGCAGGGTCATGGGGATACTGCAGTGGAAGTGGTGAGGATGAAGGACACAGTCCTGTAGGGTATCAAACATCAGCAACACCATGGCTCAGAGCTCAGCTGGAGGAGCTGTGCCCCCATCCCCCAGCGTCCCAGGTCCCCACAGCACCACAGAGGGGTCAAGCTCTGTCCCCATCCCCAGCAGCATTGCTGACTTTCTGTGTCTTTGTTGCAGACTCAGACAGTGCACAGCTCTCTGCACAGCTCTCTGCATGCAGCTCTGTTTCCTGTCCTGGGAAGCCAGCAAAGCCCTGGGGCTGTTGTGCTGCTGCTGTCACAGCAGAGTGTGAGGGAAGAAAGAGCAGCACAGACTCTGGCTTGTCCTGGGTACCACCTGAGGAGGCTGCCCAGACAGAAAGCTTCTCATTGCCCACAGGGTTTCTGTTGAGGTGAATGGGATCAGGAGTTCCAGGCTGTTGTCACCTTACAGAGACATTTTGAGCCATTGCTCAGAATTTAGCATCCCACTGGAAGTGTGGAGAGGGCACATGAGCCCTGGTGTCCTCTGAGCTCCCCTCTGAGACCAGGCCCAGGCCAGGGATCTGCAGGGAGCAAGGATGGTCTGACATGAAGCTGGTTGGACACTTCTCTGGTCACACAATGCTGCATCCGGTGCAGGGAAAGATTCCTCTTGCTTGATACTTGCATCTCCCAAGCCCCCCCCAGACTCTGGGTTTGAGGCAGCAGGGCTTGAGGGCTGACTGCAGAGCTGCAGCTGATGCCTGCAGCAGCAGCAGGAATGCTGGAGGAGCTCCTTCAGCCCCAAACTCTCCCTGCCTGTCTACTCCAGAGTCTGCAGCTCCCAGCTTGGGAAAAAGGAGGACAGCCCCCACCTCATCCCCCTGAAGATGGGAAGCAGCCCAGGAGCTCCAGAGGAAGCAGGGCAGCTGCAGGAGCCTGAGCAGACACTGCAGCTGTGGGGAGGGGATTGAGGCTGCAGCAATGGATGGGCTTGCCCTGGGCTGAAGGGCATCACCCACGAGGGTGGCAGGGACCTCTGTGTGCCCTTGGGTGCCAGGTGACTCTCACACCCCTGGGAAGCACAGGGAGCAGCAGAGAGCACAAAGTCCCAGTGCCAAGAGTAAACTTAGTCCTTCTGGGGCATCTCTGCTCCCCTGCCCAGCTCATGCTGCAGAGCAGGAACCATCCTGTGGCTGCTTGCCCACTGCCAGGACTCATCCTCAGCCTTGTGGCCACCACAGGAGCCCCAGCACTGCACCAAGATCTGTCCAAACACAGCACAACGGTGCAGCCTCTCCCTAGGGAGCTCCCAGACCCTTCCCCTTCTCAAGCCAAGTCAGAGCACAGGATTTCCAAAGCCCTCCCCAGGCTGAGTCCAGGCTGAGGCACTGAGGGCTGGCTCTGCCTGAGTCCCTTTCCTGCTGGAAGGCTGCTGAGTCCATGGGCTCACCCTTGGATGTGCCTGGCATGCCTGCAGGGACAGCAGCCACAGCAGGAGCAGTGAGGAGCTTGGGGTCAGAGATGTGGGAGGCAAGGCTGCTGAAAGGCACTGGAGGAGCTGGGCCCTGGCACAGCCTGCAGCAGCCACATGGCTTCATGGTCATCATTCAACAGTTCTGAGGCACTTTTGGCTTTTTCACCTCTAAACCATCAGGGATAATGAGAGCTTCCCACCTTCAGGCTCTTGGTTCCTCCAAAGGGGTCCTGCAAAGGCTATCTGCAGAGCCTGGGGACTCCACACAGGGACTCCATCCTTCCTTCACCCTTGCCAGCAGGATTTCAAGGCAGCTGCCTTGGTTCAACTCCAGTTACCCAGCACCTCAGTTAGCACCTCAGGGTCTCCTGTGGCTGTGGCATGTGCAGTGAAGAGCCCATGGGGAAGCATCTCCCAGCATCAATGGATGCCAGCACCTTGGGGTAGCCAAGCAGGTTGGGCCAGACCAAGCTCTGCCTGAGTCCCAGGAATCAGGGAGAGCAAAGGTGATGAGCCCAAGACTGCCTCTGGTTGCTGTTTCCCTCCTGCAGCAAGCAGATGAAAGCTGTCCAGGAGCAAAACCAAACTGGGAGAGCTGGGATCAGGCACAGCTTGGGGGAGAAACTGAAAAGCAACCTGGAAAAGCCACAGCTGCTTCCCAGTGACCTTCTGTATCCCATGCTGGGAGAAGAAAAAGCAGTGGTGGGGGAGGTAGGGGTCCTGAGAGCAAGGCCAGAGCTGCAGGGCAATAACAGAGAGGTCAGGCCTGGGGCTGCCTGAGGAGCACACTGGGTGCTCATGGGACTGTGAGTGAGAGAAATGCAGCACCAAGGCCAACCCCAGAATCAACCAGGTTGGAAAAGACCTCAGAGATCATCAAGTCCAACCTAGTACCTAATACCTAACACCTCCTGACAACTGAACCATGGCTCCCAGTGCCACATCCAGGCCTTTCTTGAGCACCTCCTTCATTCTGTGTGCACTTCATGGGCTTAGAAAAGAGCAGATTGTTGTAGTAGCCTCAGGCCACACTGCAGGACTCCAACACTGCCAAGGCAAAGCATCCTGCTGGGGCTGAAACACAGCTGATGGTTATTTAGTTATTGATTTGGGTTCTGGCTCTGTTCTGGCTTCAAGGCAAAGGAAATGTTGAGGTCTCTGGATCTGCAATGAGGTGAAAGGTTTAGATGCTGACAGCTTTGCCTACCTCCTCCTGCCTCAGCACAGCCACACAATGGGTTGGGATGGAAGGAACCTTAAAGGTCATCCAGCTCCAGCCCCCTGCCATGGGCAGGGACACCTCCCACCAGCACAGCTTGCTCCAGGACTCATCCAGCCTTGAACACCTCCAGGCAGGGCACAGCCTCCCTGGGCAGCCTGTGCCAGAGCCTCCCCAGCCTCACTCTCAGCAATCTCTTCCTCATCTCCAGTCTCAGTCTCCTCTCCCAGCTCAAAGCCATTGTCCCTCACCCTGGCACTCCCAGCCCTTGTCAGAAGTCCCTCCCCAGCTCCCTTCTCTGCCAGAAGCTCAGCTCCCTTCTACCTCTTCAGATGCTGAGCTGGAGGTACTTTGGTCCAGCAGTGTTTTGCTGCACTTGCTGCTGCCATGCAGTGTGAATCCTGCTGGCACTGGTGGGCTGCTGTGCTCTCCAGAGCAGCTGGGCCACCAGCAAGGCTTGCAGCACTCAGTGCTTCCAGCTACAACAGGCAGTGCTGGGGGGTGGGGGAGCAAGTGCAGGGCTGTGGCTTTAGCACCATAGGTCATGGCTGAGACCTTCCCAAGGTTCCAGTCCACATGGAAGGAGGAATCCTTTGCAGGGCTGTTCAGAAGGGGTAGCCTGGTGTCTGGGGCACAGGATGTAGGCTGATGCCCACTGCTTGGTGAGGCCCTGCTGGAGGAGGGCTGCAGGAGGTGAGATGCAAGACCTGTTCCACCCCAAAGCCAGTGAGTGGTGCCCAGGTCTCTGCAGGAGAGGGAGCAGCCAGACCTTTGCTGCACTTGCCTCAGAGCTGGCAGCAGGCTCCGTGCTCCCTGGCAGGGAGGCAGCAGGTGCAGGGCTGAGCAGCGCCGGGGGGCAGCAGAGTGAGCGGCTGCAGAGCACGGGGCCGGGGCTGGGCAGCCTCCTGTGCCTCCTCCCCCCTGCAAGCCGCAGCCAGGCCGTGCCTGGGGCTGGAGGAGATCAGCTCCTGCCGCTCACACCGCAGGGCTGCTCCACTCCTGCTCCCATCCCTCAGCCTGAGTGTGGCTGAGCGTGGCAGGGATGCTGCACCCTCCTGCCCCCTCCCACGGCAGCACCACGCAGGAGGGCTGGAGGGCAGGGAGCTGCACATGCTCTGGACTGCAGCAGGCTGCTCCTTGCTGCTGTCCCATCCCCTGCTGCCTCTCCACCGTCCTAAGAGCTTCCTGCGCCGCCGAACGCTTCCAGCACAAACACCTTCCTCATCCTTCCTCATCCTCCCCTCCCTGCCCTGCCTGCCCCCCAGGCTAAGCACTATGCCACAGCTCCCCTCTCTCCCTCCCTTGCTAGAAGAAGCTGTAAATCTGCCCGGGGCAATGAAAACAGTGAGCTGATGGCCCTCAGATCTGTGCGGGAGGAGCTGAGCTGCCGATTAAAGGAGTTTAAGGTTTGCTTTGAAAAGCTGCTTTGATTCTGGCAGAGGCTCTGCTGCCAAGAGGCAGCATTGGAGCTGCAGATGCCTCCCCCTCTGCACCTGCCTGGGTCAGGGAGCAGCAGCAGGGTGGAGGAGGGAAAGAGAAGAGCAGCTCCTACAGCTCCTTGTGGTGGGGGCCGAGGGACCCCCATCAGCCCTCAGCAGGGCCATGGGTGCTGCTGCCTCTGAGCCCAGATGCTTCAGCTGGGTGCCAAAATGCTGCCCTGCTCTAGAAGAAGCTGCTCCCCCAGGGCCTTCTGTGGAGCAGCTGGCCTGAGTCTGGCTGAGACAGCTGCCCATGGGCTGCACTCCTCCTCTTGGCTGCTCTGAGGTAGCTCAGGGTGCATCCAACATGGACCAAGATCCTTGAGACCCTGAAAGGGAACAGGAGCCTCCTCCATGCTCCATGGGTGAGGAAAAGGGCACCAAGGGCAGCCCAGTGCTGAGCTCCTGCAGCCAGCACAGGGTCCTGCCTGGGGGCCAGGGGAGCCTGTAGGGAGCCAGAGAGAAGCTGGGGCCAGGACAGGGATCAGCAGAGCAGTGCCTTGAAAAGTGGTGGGAAGGGATCAGGGAGGGCTGTCAAGGCTGGGCTGAGCTCCTGGAGAAAGGCTTTAGCTCAGTGGGAGAGCTGAAGAGAGACCAGAAGCAGCCTGCAGGAGGAAGGGCAGGACAGGACCCAGCACAAGCACTCCGTGTGGCAGCCAGGTCAGAGCAGAGCCAGGCTCCAGCCTGGTGGAGGCAGGAGCAGGGGCAGGGCACAGGGAAGCTCAGGTGGAGCCTGCAGTCTTGCAGAGAGGAACCAGAAAGGGCTGAAGTGAAACTGTCCCCAGCTGCACCAGCACAGGCTCTGCTGGTAGCAATGAATGAGGGCAGGCCCCCAGGCCCCTCCCCTCCAGGGGATGTCAGAGGAGTCTTCCAAGGTATCAGCAGCTCTCCATCTCCATTGCCTTGTTTGTAGTCCTCTCTGCAGCTATTTAAACCTCTTTGAAGGATTTGGAAATGAAAAGCAGCCCTGATGGGAGTGGAGTGACTCAGCCACACCTGTCAGGGTAGGACCTGCTCAGGGGACCTGCTCTCTCCTTGTGAGCAGCCACAGGTCCCACTACAAAGAGACCCCAGGGAGACAGGAGAGGTTCCAGCGCTGCACATCCCTGTGGGGCATCAATTAGGAGCATTCCCTTTCCTTCAAAGGGAAGGAGCAGCCCAGGCCTCTCGTGACATCCCATCAGGGTGGGAGCTGCAGGGGGGAAGGGGAGTGGAAACGTTGCCTCTGCTGAGTAAGGGGTGGGAGAGAGGGGGGTGCACACATAGGGGGCAGGGGTAGCTCTTGGGAGCATTGAGAGGTCTGCAATGTGTCACTGAGCCCCGCAGACCACCGGCCCCTGAGACATCCTCTCCTCCCTGCCCAGTGTCACCTCCTGGCACAGAGCAGGCAGTGGAGCCGAGGCCACAGGGGCAGTCACCACCAGTGCCTGGCAGCGCCCACACCGGTGCCTGGCAGCGTCACCACTGGTGCCTGGCAGCTCCCACACTGGTGCCTGGCAGTGCCCACACCGGTGCCTGGCAGCGTCACCACCGGTGCCTGGCAGCGCCCACACTGATGCCTGGCAGCATCACCACTAGTGCCTGGCAGCGCCCACACTGGTGCCTGGCAGCACCCACACCGGTGCCTGGCAGCACCCACACCAGTGCCTGACAGCATTACCACCGGTGCCTGGCAGCGCCCACACCAATGCCTGGCAGCGCCCACACCGGTGCCTGGCAGCATCCACACTGGTGCCTGGCAGCAGCAGCCTGACCCAGCCTGGCTGTGGAGAGGGCAGAAAGGCCTCAGAGGGCTTCTGCTCCTCCTCAGTTCTGCTCCCATGGTGGCCTGGGACTTGTCAGCTATTGTCCCCAGCTGTTGTCCCAGGTGTGGGAGGTCTCCTGCTGGAGCAGTGTGTGCCCCAGGCACCAGAGGGCATTGCCTTTGGGTCAGGAGTGTTGTGTTTGCAGAGCCAAAGGTGTCACAGCCCAGACAAGACACGATCCTCATCAGTAGATTGTTATATAGAGGAATAGTCAGATGACGTCAACAAAGTGTCAGTATCAGGCTGCTGCTTCAAACCTGAAGTGGTGGTTAGGGGTGAAGTGGAACTTGATCAGGCAGAAGACTAGGAGAAAGGAAGAGCCGATGATGATGTGAAGGCCGTGGAATCCTGTGGCGACAAAAAAAGTTGAGCCATGTACGCCGTCGGCGATTGAGAATGGGGATCGTGGTGTTCTATGGCTCGAAGGGCAGTGAAGTAGAGTCCGAGAAGGATGGTCAGGGAAAGGGCTTGGATTGCTTGCTTTTGGTTAGCTTCTGTAATGCTATGATGGGCTCAGGTGACAGTAATACCTTGTGACCGTTTGACGTTGTCCCCTTAAGAAAGGGAATATGGTGGACGGAAGTTGGTAAACGGAAAGAAGGATCTAAACTAATTTCATTGGTAGAGTGGGAGGAAGCACCTTCTGAACTGGGAGTGTAATGGGGCGACGGAGATAGGAATCAATACGGCTGACCAATGTGATCGAGTATTGTTCCTTTACTGTTCCAGTGTTGCAGGCCGATGGTGCAGGCCTGAGGTGCAGCCCTGTAGTGCAAGTATAGCACTGTAATGTGTAGAAGAAACAGGAGACAGGAAAGGCAGAAGTGCGTAGCAAGGCAACTGCTACAACTTATATAAACTCGGAGTGCCTTGTTGGCACAGCTCCATTGGTTCCCTATGAGTGACCACACATTGCACTATTACAGATTATTGGTCCAACTACTAATGACACAACGAGGTTGTTGATGCAGGTGCATGTCCTGTTGTCCCAAGATAACTGTCCATGTTTGTAGCTACCAGTGTCTTGTTTTAGTTACATGCTGCAGGCACAGCACTGTTTTGCTACACTGCTAGCTGACTCTGCATTTATTATTGAGCATGGCCTACCACCATGTCAGGCTCTAGGCCTGCACTGCCAGATTGCTCACACTGCTCGTCGCTGGCATTGCCACAGGAGTGCAGGAGGGTATCCTGGGCATTCCAGTACTTTTATCTTCAGTCTTTCTTCTGCTCCTCTGCCGAGCAGCAGCTCTCTCTGTGCTGGGCTTTCGGCCAAGGCTTTGACCTTGAAAATGGATAAAACTGCAAGGCCTGTATTAACTGCTTTCCAATTAACACATAACTGCTTCTAACTTTTTTTTCCTCTTTTCTCTCTTTCCTAACCCACTTCTGGGGAAAGGGGGAGAGAGGGGGGAGCGGAGGTGGGGAACCCCCTCAGCAGGGGGGGGAACTCTCATTTCTGTGCTACTCTGTTGTATATCTTTATATATATTGTAAATATTGTAAATTTGTATATATTCCCCTGCATATCCTACATTGCTTTGTAAATATACAGCACCCATTGCTTTGCTAATTCAGCTGTGAGTTTTTTCTTCCCTTTCCCTTCAATTTTCTTTCCCTTTACTTTACAGGGGGGAGGGAGGAGGCTTCTTGGCCTTACCCTTCCAACCCTCGACATACCTGAAGCTAGAAGGATGGCTGTGTTAAGTAGGGGTACTTCTAGGGGGTTTAAGGGTTTAATCCCTGTGGGAGGTCATTGACCTCCTAGTTCTGGGGTTGGTGCTAGGCTGGAGTGGAAGAAAGCTCAGAAGAAGCCCAGGAAAAAGAAAACTTCGGATGTGATAAAAAGCATTATTCAGTATCGTAGGCCTTTTTGGACTGTAGGGGTGTGGTGACCTTGGAAGGTTCCCTCATGAACAATGTCTCATCATCACTGCAGTATGACTAGGGCTGTGGCGAGTATGCCTAGGGTTAGAAGGTGGGGGGAGTTGTAGTGGAATCACATGATTAAGCCAGAGGTTATTAGTAGGGCGGCTGTTGCACCAAAGAGGGGTCATGGGCTGGGGTCGACTATGTGGTAGGAGTGGGCTTGGTGGGCCATTAAATGTTCTCTTGTAAGTACAGGCTTAAAAGGAAGACAAACACGTAGGCTTGAATTATGGCAACTGCTACTTCAAGAATGGTTAACAGGAGAAGGATGGCAGTGGTTAGGATTGAGATTGCAGGTATGATTGATAAGAGGGCGGTTGAGGCAGTGGAGATGAGCTGAATAAGGAGGTGGCCTGCTGTCAGGTTGGCAGAGGTGCAGGTGAGACTCCCTGCGAGCTCCACAGCCTGGTGCGGTGCCTGCTGCCCAGGGGGGCTCTGGGTGTGCTGCAGCTTCACAGGGGCAGCCTGGCTGCTGCCGAGTTCAGCTTCCCCCAGCTCAGGGCCAACGCAGCAGGTTCTGCTGCTGCAGGTTGGGTTTACAGCTGCAGTGCTGCACAGGAAGTGCTGCCAGTGAAGGTGTTGTGGAGCTTTCATGTGGTGTGAGACAGCACAAGATTTATGAGTGACAAAAGCTTGGCTGCTGGAGCCTTGAGTTGCTGAAGGAGGGAGGGGAAGCCTGCTGCAGCCTGAGCTGCGTCCCAGGGGAGCCAGCATCTGCTCTGGAAACTGCCCTGCTCCTCCAGGGGCTGCTCTGCATCACCTGCTGCTGCCAGGGGCTGCAGCTCTCCTTCTCCAGGGGACAGTTTTCCACTGACCCTCTTGCAGGTGGCTTGAGAGAAAGGCTTTGAAATGGAGAGGCAGAAAGACAGAATGTGGGGAGCAGGCAGATACCTCATGAGCTGTGGCTCCTGTGTTGAGTGGAGGTGGGAGAGAGAGGACTGGAGTCCAGCAGCAGCAGTCTGAGCTGTTCTCTAGCTCTGTCCCAGCCTCAGGCTTTGCTCCACAGAGTCCTCTCCTTCTCCTGCACCTCAGCCTCCCTATCTTTAAAGCCCTGCTCATAAACCCTTCTGTGATGTGCTTTGAGACCAAGTGATTAAAGCAGAGCTCTGGAAGAGCTGGAGCCTCTCAGCCCTTTCCAGCCACAGGTCTGCAGCTCTCCAGCTCAAAGGCCTTTGAAAGGTTTATTAAAGAGAATCTGGAGCTTTACATTTGCTCAGCCACAGCAGGGAGAGAAGCAGCCCCAGACTCCAGAGTGGGAGCCATGGCCACTGACCTCAGCAGCTCCTCGCTCACAGCCACAGCCACAGGTCAGTGCAGCTGCACCCACAACTGTGTAAAAGCTTGGGAGCAGCACTGGAGTGAGGAAGTGAACCCAGCTGGCACACCCCAGATCCTGGCACACCCCAGAGCCTGGCACACCCCAGAGCCTGGTGCCCCCCAGAGCCAGGTATGGACGACAGAGATTGGAATCAATACAGCTGATCAATGTGATCGAGTATCGTTCCTTTATTGCTCCAGTGTTGTTTGAGTACAATGCAAGCACAGTGCAGAGTGGGCAGTAGAGCTGCCAGGCTGGGAAGTGGTGCGTGGTAGTGCGTAGAGCTGCATAGCGGTGTGTAGGCAAGACAGCAAGGCAGGAGTTCAGGAAGATTGGCCTCCTGAGCTGGGTGATGGGGTCGGGGAGCAGTGTAGTGCCCTGGTAATCCATGAGGAATTAGTTCAGGACCTGCTGAGCCACTTGGACACTCACAAGTCCATGGGACCGGATGGGATCCATCCTAGGGTTCTGAGAGAGCTGGCAGATGTGCTGGCCAAGCCGCTCTCCATCATTTTCCTCCAGTCCTGGCTCACTGGAGAGGTCCCAGGTGACTGGAAACTGGCCAAGGTGATCCCCATCCACAAGAAGGGTTGGATGGAGGAACCTGGAAACTCCAGGCCAGTCAGCCTGACCTCAGTGCCAGGGAAAGTGATGGAGCAGATTATCCTGGCGGCAATAACTGCGCACCTGAAGAATGGCCAAGGGCTCAGGTCCAGCCAACGTGGATTTAGGAAGGGCAGGTCCTGCCTCTCCAACCTGATCTCCTTCTATGATCAGGTGACCCGCCTGATGGATGTGGAGAGGCCTGTGGATGTAGTCTACCTGGACCTCAGCAAGGCCTTTGATACTGTCCCCCACAGCAAACTCCTGGCCAAGCTTCAGGGTTAGGAACTGGCTGGAGGCTGAGCCCAGAGTGGTGGTGAATGGTGCCACAGCCAGCTGGCAGCCACTCACTAGTGGTGTGCCCCAGGGATCAGTGCTGGGCCCTGTACTCTTTAACAACTTTATTGATGATCTGGATGAGGGCATTGAGTCCATCATCAGTAAATTTGCAGAGGACATCAAGCTGGGGGCAGGAGTTGATCTGCTGGGGGGTAGAGAGGCTCTGCAGAGGGACCTGGACAGGCTGGACAGATGGGCAGAGGCCAAGGGCAGGAGATTGAACACATCCAAGTGCCAGGTGCTGCACCCATCTGGTGGATGTGGGGAGGCCTGTGGATGTGGTCTACCTGGACTTCAGCAAGGCCTTTGACACCATCCCCCACAGTAAACTGCTGTCTAAGCTGTCAGCTCGTGGCTTGGACTGCAACCCTCTGTGCTGGGTTAGGAACTGGCTGGAGGCTGAGCCCAGAGAGTGGTGGTAGAAAGGGTAGAAAGGCTCTGCAGAGGGACCTCAACCGACTGGACAGATGGGCAGAGTCCAATGGGATGGCATTCAACAAGTCCATGTGCCAGGTGCTGCACTTTGGCTACAGCAATCCCATGCAGAGCTACAGGCTGGGGGCAGAGTGGCTGAGAGCTGCCAAACAGAGAGGGAGCTGGGTGTGCTGATCGACAGCCACCTGAATATGAGCCAGCAGTGTGCTCAGGTGGCCAGGAGGGCCAATGGCATCCTGGCCTGCATTAGGAATAGTGTGGCCAGCAGGAGCAGGGAAGTCATTGTGCACCTGTACTCTGCATTGGTTAGGCCACACCTTGAGTACTGTGTCCAGTTCTGGGCCCCTCAGGTTAGGAAGGACATTGAGAGACTTGAATGTGTCCAGAGAAGGGCAATGAGGCTGGTGAGAGGCCTTGAACACAAGCCCTATGAGGAGAGGCTGAGGGAGCTGGGGTTGTTTAGCCTGCAGAAGAGGAGGCTCAGGGGTGACCTCATTGCCCTCTACAACTACCTGAAAGGTGGTTGTAGCCAGGAAGGGGTTGGTCTCTTCTCCCAGGCAAGCAGCACCAGAACAAGAGGACACAGTCTCAAGCTGTGCCAGGGGAGGTTTAGACTCGAGGTGAGGACAAAGTTCTTCACTGAGTGAGTTGTTCATCATTGGGATGTGCTGCCCAGGGAGGTGGTGGAGTCCCCATCCCTGGAGGTGTTCAAGAGGGAATTGGATGTGGCACTTGGTGCCATGGTCTGGTCATGGGGTCTGTGTTGATAGGTTGGACTCGATGATCCTTGCGGTCTCTTCCAACCTTAGTGATACTGTGACACTGTGAGACTGGAGAGGTGCGTAGCGGTGTGTAGAGGTGTGTGGAAGAGCATAGAGATGTGCAGAGGTGCACAGCAGTGCGTAGAAGAGCGTAGCAGTGCGTAGTGGTGCATAGAGGTGCGTACAGGTGTGTAGAAGAGCATGGAGGTGCGTAGAGGTGCGTAGAAGATCGTAGTGGTGCGTAGAGGTGCATAGAGGGGTGTAGCAGTGCGTAGAGGTGTGTAGAAGAGCGTAGAGGTGCGTAGAGGTGCATAGAGGGCTGTAGCGGTGCATAGAGGTGTGTAGAAGAGCGTAGAGGTGCGTAGCGGTGCGTAGAGGTGCATAGAGGTGTGTAGAGGTGCGTAGAAGAGCGTAGAGGTGCATAGAGGTGCGTAGCGGTGCGTAGCAGTGCGTAGAGGTGTGTAGAAGAGTGCAGCAATGCGTAGAGGTGCGTAGTGGTGCGTAGAACAGCGTAGAAGAGCGTAGAGGTGCGTAGTGGTGCATAGAGGTGCGTAGAAGAGCGTAGAGGTGCGTAGAGGTGCGTAGTGGTGCGTAGAGGTGCGTAGAGGTGCGTAGCGGTGCGTAGTGGTGCGTAGAGGTGCGTAGAAGAGCGTAGTGGTGCGTAGAGGTGCGTAGAAGAGTGTAGAGGTGCGTAGAGGTGCGTAGAAGAGCGTAGTGGTGCGTAGAGGTGCATAGAAGAGTGTAGAGGTGCGTAGAGGTGCGTAGAGGTGTGTAGAAGAGCGTAGAGGTGCGTAGAGGTGCGTAGCGGTGTGTAGAGGTGTGTAGAAGAGCGTAGAGGTGCATAGAGGTGCGTAGAGGTGTGTAGAAGAGCGTAGAGGTGCGTAGCGGTGTGTAGAGGTGTGTAGAAGAGCGTAGAGGTGCATAGAGGTGCGTAGCGGTGCGTAGAGGTGCGTAGCGGTGCGTAGTGGTGCGTAGAGGTGCGTAGAAGAGCGTAGTGGTGCGTAGAGGTGCGTAGAAGAGTGTAGAGGTGCGTAGAGGTGCGTAGAAGAGCGTAGTGGTGCGTAGAGGTGCATAGAGGGGTGTAGCGGTGCATAGAGGTGCGTAGAGGTGCATAGAAGAGCGTAGAGGTGCGTAGAGGTGCGTAGCGGTGTGTAGTGGTGCGTAGAGGTGCGTAGTGGTGTGTAGAGGAGCGTAGCGGTGCATAGAGGAGCGTAGTGGTGCGTAGAGGTGTGTAGAAGAGCGTAGAGGTGCGTAGAGGTGTGTAGCGGTGCATAGTAGTGCTCATTGTCACCATTACCACAGCCTGGCACCCCCCAGAGCCTGGCACCCCCCAGAGCCTGGTGCACCCCAGAGCTTAGTGCATCCCAGGGCCTGGCACACCCCAGAGCCTGGCACACCCCAGAGCCTGGCACACCCCAGCCCTTTCATCTCTCTTCCCTAGGAAGCTGCCTGGCTGTTTCTGGCTGTCTGGGGTCAAGAGCAGCTCTGGCAGCTCCCTGCCAGGCCACAGGAGCAGGGCAGGGCCTAGCTTGGCTTCCACAGCTGAGATTTATTGTGTTTGTTTCAGGTTTCCCAGACAATTAAACCCAACCCAACCCCAAACAAACCAGGAGTGCTCTGGGGATCCCTGCAACAACCCCCAGGAGAGCACTTTATTCAAGGCCTAAGTTCCACCAGAACCTTTAAACCCTTCCAGAAGCCCCCTCTGACTGCAAGGTTCCTCCCCCTGCCTCCTCTTTGTTCACTGTGCTGGGAACTCCCTTGGGAGCAAACTGCTGTGGGTTCTGCCTGCCCTGGGATGTCACCCAGCTGAGCTGTGCCTTCAGCTCCTCCTCCCTTCAGCACCATTCCACAGAATACAGAATCACCAGCTTGGAAGAGACCTTTGAGATCATCAAGCCCAAACCAGCATCATCTGATCACCCAACCACAGCACCAAGGGCCTCATCCAGGCTCTGTTTAAACACTTCCAGGGACTGTGACTCCACCACCTCCCTGGGCAGCACATCCCAAGGGCCAATCTCTCTTCCTGGGAAGAATTCCTTCCTCACACCCAGCCCAAACCTCCCCTGGTGCAGCTTGAGACTGTGTCCTCTCCCTCTGTTACTGCTTGCCTGGGAGAAGAGACCAACCCCCACCTGGCTCAAACCAGTTGTAAACAGCAATGAGGTCTCCCCTGAGCCTTCTCTTCCCCAGGCTAAGCAACCCCAGCTCCCTCAGCCTCTCCTCCCAGGGCTGTGCTCCAGACCCCTCCCCAGCCTCTCTGGACACTTCTGACCTTCCAGCTCTCAGTGGACAGCCACATGGCTCTGGTGGGAGCATCACCTCCTCCCAGGGCTGTGCTGGCTCAGCAGGGGGAACAGACAGTGGCTGGCAGAGGGGAGCAAGGAGTCCCTGAAGGATCTTTTTGGGCTTCAGAGCTCCTCTGGCTCTCTGGCTACTGCCAAGGCACCTTTGAAACACCTCCAGCACGTTGGGCACTGTGGCTGGGCTGGAGGGGAAATCCACAGTGCCTTTGAAGTCTGGATGCTTGAGCAGCCCTGGAATTACAGGGCTGTAATGCAGAGGAATGTGTGGGGCTGTAATTGTGACTTAGATCCTGGGATGAAAGGTGCTATGTGCATACAAAAGGTATGATCATTATTGCTGTTATTATTGCTATTATTATTGCTATTATTGTTATTATAGGGCTGCAATGTGTGGATTGGAGATGAAAGTAGCACCAAAGGATCCTGAAATACAAGAGGTGTCTAAAGGAAGTCTCAGTCTGGAGCTGGGTTCTGTCTCCACAGGGGAAGCAGAGCTGGCTGGCTCCCCTGCACTGGCAGCTCCAGGGCCTCCAGGGGAGAAGTCCTGGCTGCAGGCATCATTCCCAAATCCAGGCTGCTCAGGCACTCCCAGGAGAGTCTCCAGAAGGAGCTATTTCGGAGCAGCTTTGCAGCACAAATGGCCTTGGCTGCTCTGCCCTTTCCCCCTGGGCTGCTGCCAGCAGGCTGCAGCCATCCCAGCAGGCTCTGCCCTGGGGCAAGCACAGGAGCTGGTGGCTCTTAGCAGGGCTTAGGGGCAGCCTCCCAGTGAGACTGAGCAGCACAGAGAGCTCTGTGGGCATTGATCCTCCTGCACTCCAGCAGAGAGCCCAGGCCCAGCACCCTGAGCTCAGGGTCCTCTTCCCAGCCATGGTCACATCTCTGCCTGGGATCAGCTCTGACCCCTCACAGGGGCTGTGGCTTTGCACAGCCTTTGCCATCAGCCTCAGGTTGTTTCCCCTGCCCTGTTCTGCACTCACATCTCATTAACAGAGCAGGGCTTAAGTGAAGCCAGGGACTCCCCAGGCCAGCACCCCTGGTGATCCTCTCAGGTGTCCCAGGCTCTGTCAAGCATCAGGTTTGACCCCAGGCTGCAGCTCCAGATGCCTTTCCTGGGGAGGGAGGGTTTAATCTCTTCTGATTCCAGCAGCTCTGAAACCCCAAGCAAAGCCAGCTCAAGCTGTTCCACTGACTTCAAAGAGCTGGGGGGAAAGCCTTGGCTCTCCTGCCTCAGAGCTGTCACCCAGCAGAGTGTGTCCTGCTGAGAGAGGAGACAGGGCATGGGAGGCAGGTGGAGCTGACCCCCTCCCTGAAGGAGGCTTTCTCCTTTCCTGGGTGGCAGAGTGCTGGCTCTGGCTGGCACAGGCTCCATCTGATGTGGCTCTGGGATCTGGCTGATGAGCTCCAGCAGGAGCCACAGCTGTTGGTCCTGGTCCCTGTAGCAAGCCAGGGCACAAATCGAGCTGCCCAGAGACTTCTTCCAGGCATCCAGGCCTGCATCCTCCTGCAGAGCTGCATGGTGCAAGAGGTAGCTTCCTGCTTCGGCCTGGCTGAGCTCCCACTGCAGCTGTGGCTGCAGGTGGATGGTTCTGGCTGCAGGTGGATGGTTCTGGCTGCAGGCTGCTGTCACACAAGAGCTTGCACAGCCTCCTCAAGCCTGTCTCATGCAGGTCCTGTGGCAGCTCCTCACTGCCCAGCTTCTCTCAGCAGGCTGCCCCCACGAAGCTGTGGAAGTGCTGCCAGAGATGGAGGAGCAGGAGATTGCTGACTGCTGGTAGCCCCCCGGGGTGCAAGCAGCCACAGCTCTTCTGCAGGGAACTTCCTTCTCCCCTGGCAGGTTCCTGCCAGGCACAAAAAGGGGGAATTCAAGAGCCCTGCAAGGAAGGGTTGATAAATCTCAGAGCTACAGCTGTGTCCCATGGGATGAGCAGAGGAAGCTCTGGAGTGCCAGCCAGAGCTGCGTTGTCTCCAGAGTCAGCCTGGGTGTCTCACATAAAAGAGCTTTGAGAAGAGAGGTCCAAGTGCTTGTGCTGCACTCACACCAGCCCAGGCCTCCCCTGCAGAGCAGACACTGCCTGCAGAGCACAGCTCTCACCCTGGCACAGCCACGCAGCTGAGCAGTGCCCAGCACTGCCCTCCAGCAAGTGACAAGGGGCAGGAGCTCAGCAGCCCTCAGCTGCCAGAGGTGCCCTTGGAGCAAGGGATCCTGCCAGGCATCTGGAGAGCCAGACAGGAAAACATTTTCCCTGGAGGAGCTGCAAAGCACAGATGCTGGCACCCAGCTGGACATGAGCCAGCAGTGTGCCCAGCTGGCACAGAAGGCCAAGGGCATCTTGTGGCCAGCAGGACTGGGGATGGGATTCTGCCCTGTGCTGGGCACTGCTGAGGCCTTCCTCGAGCACTGTGTGCAGCTCTGGGCCCTCCCTGCAAGAAAGCTCTTGAGGTGCTGGAGCAGGTCCAGAGGAGAGCAACCAGCCTGGGGAGGGGGCTGGAGGGAAAGGCTGAGGAGAGGCTGAGGGGGCTGGGGGTGTGCAGCCTGGGGAAGAGGAGACTCAGGGAGGACCTTCTCACACTCTGCAGCTACCTGAAGGGAAGTTGCAGTAAGGTGGGAGTCAGGCTCTGCTCCAGGCAGCTTGTGCCAAGAGGAGAGGGCATGGCCTGGAGCTGTGCCAGGGGAGGGTTTGATGCCAGGAAGCAGCTCCCAGGGCCAGGGGAATTGGACACTGGGATGTGCTGCCCAGGGAGGGGATGGAGTCACTGTCCCTGGAGGTGTTTAAGGAGAGCTTGGCTGTGGCACTCAGTGCCATGCTCTGGTGGATGTGGTGGTGGTGGTGGGGCCTAGGCTGGGCTGGGTCACCTCAGAGGTCTGTTCCAGCCTCAGTAGCTCTGTGGTCTGTGACTGTGATGTCTGTCTGGTGAGTGGCCTGAGCCAGCTGCTGTGCCCCAGTGTGGCAAACAGGAGGAGCCCTGAGCACTGCTGCCTGCAGCCCTGAGCACTGCTGCCTGCAGCCCTGGGCACTGCTGCCTGCATCCCTGAGCACTGCTGCCTGCAGCCCTGAGCACTGCTGCTGCATCCCTGAGCACTGCTGCCTGCAGCCCTGAGCACTGCTGCTGCATCCCTGAGCACTGCTGCCTGCATCCCTGAGCACTGCTGCCTGCAGCCCTGAGCACTGCTGCTGCAGCCCTGAGCACTGCTGCCTGCATCCCTGAGCACTGCTGCTGCAGCCCTGAGCACTGCTGCCTGCATCCCTGGGCACTGCTGCTGCATCCCTGAGCACTGCTGCCTGCAGCCCTGAGCACTGCTGCTGCATCCCTGGGCACTGCTGCCTGCATCCCTGAGCACTGCTGCTGCATCCCTGAGCACTGCTGCCTGCAGCCCTGAGCACTGCTGCTGCATCCCTGGGCACTGCTGCTGCATCCCTGGGCACTGCTGCTGCAGCCCTGAGCACTGCTGCCTGCAGCCCTGGGCACTGCTGCCTGCATCCCTGGGCACTGCTGCTGCATCCCTGAGCACTGCTGCCTGCATTCCTGGGCACTGCTGTCTGCATCCCTGAGCACTGCTGCCTGCATCCCTGGGCACTGCTGCCTGCATCCCTGAGCACTGCTGCCTGCAGCCCTGGGCACTGCTGCTGCATTCCTGGGCACTGCTGTCTGCATCCCTGGGCACTGCTGCCTGCATTCCTGGGCACTGCTGTCTGCATCCCTGAGCACTGCTGCCTGCATCCCTGGGCACTCCTGCCTGCATCCCTGGGCACTGCTGCCTGCATCCCTGGGCACTGCTGCCTGCAGCCCTGGGCACTGCTGCCTGCAGCCCTGAGCACTGCTGCCTGCATCCCTGAGCACTGCTGCTGCATCCCTGAGCACTGCTGCCTGCATCCCTGAGCACTGCTGCCTGCAGCCCTGGGCACTGCTGTCTGAATCCCTGAGCACTGCTGCTGCATCCCTGAGCACTGCTGCCTGCAGCCAGGGGCACTGCTGTCTGAATCCCTGAGCACTGCTGCTGCATCCCTGAGCACTGCTGCCTGCAGCCAGGGGCACTGCTGTCTGAATCCCTGAGCACTGCTGCTGCATCCCTGAGCACTGCTGCCTGCATCCCTGAGCACTGCTGCCTGCAGCCCTGAGCACTGCTGCCTGCAGCCCTGGGCACTGCTGCCTGCATCCCTGGGTAGGTTCTGTGCAGGCCAGGCTCTGGCACTCAGGCTCTGGCACTCAGGCTCTCGTGTCTAGGCTGTTGTGCTGCTTCTTCAGCCAGTCTCTCTCTGACCAAGAGCTCCCTCACATGCTGCCTCCCTGGGGCATTTTTCAGTCCCTGGTCAGATGCTGCTCCTGCCCTGCTACCCCAGCTGGCTGTGAGCACAGGCGTGCAGGAGCAGGGCACCGACCCGAGCCACAGGGGCCGGGGAGCCCAGGCCGCGTTCCATGGGGGAGATGAGCCAGGGCCATCCACAGCAGCTGCTACACTCCCTCGAGAGAGGTTTGACTCCTCTCGGGAGGGTTCAGCTGCCAGCCTCTCCTCTCTTTCCCAGCTGCCTTGGTAAGTGGAGCTCCCCCCCAGCGGCACAGTGACGGTGACTCAGCCAGCAGCAGCAGTGTGAGCCCCCAGCCAGCAGCAGCAATGTGTGCTGGAGCCAGCCAGGCTCTCCTTGCCCCCTTGACGGCGGGAGGAAGGCTTTTGCTGGTGTGCAGGGACCCCCCAGCAGGGGCTGAGGCGAGACAGGAGCCCTCACGCTCCGGCGGCTTGCGGCTGCCTGGTGGCACCGCACAGCCTGCTGCAGACCCACCGCGGGGGGAGCAGAGAGCTGCTGTCATCCCTGACACAGCCTGGCCCCAGCACAGCAGCTCCCCACCCGCTGCCAGGCCAGTGCTCAGCCCAAATCCCTGCAGGCATCTCCTCGCCCCTGGGAGGTGTGGGGCACGGTGAGGGCTGCAGCTGGTACTCAGCTCCTGCCTCGGGCTGTGAGTTGCAGAGTTCCAGGTGCTGCAAACAGCAGTCAGAGCTCTCCTCCTCTGCTGGCAGCGATGCTTGGAAGGCTTCATCTGCAAATCACAGCCTTGGGTGGACACTGGCACAGAGAGCCCAGGCTCCTCTGGCTTATGGGTGGCAGCACCAGCAGCTCCCTGGCAAAGGGCTTAGCAGCCCTGGATTGCAGCCCTGGTTCCAGTGCTGGTACCACCAGGGCAGTCTGAAGGGAAGGCTGACAGGATCCTGCCTGCCATGGGTCCCCACAGGCAGGATGGATCCCTCTGGCTGGATCCTCAGCTGCTGCTGGCTGAATTTCATGGCTGCTGTCTTTGAAGTCTCCTCCTGAGAGGACAGAAGTCCAAAAGACATTTCCCCAAAGCTTTCACTGGGGGAAGCCTTTGGTCTGAGCAGAGATCATTGCCCCCCAGGGGTGGCTGAGAACCAGCAGCAGGTCTCAGTTCTGGTAAGAATGCTGCTCCCCTCCTGACAGTGTCAACAGCTCTTGGGTTTGCTCCTTGCTCATTACAGCTTCCTGAAAGAGAGAACAAATGTCTCCAGGCAGGGATCCCAACAGGATCCTCTCCAGGGAATGTTTCTCTTACCTCCAAAGGGATGCAGAATGCTGCCTCTGGCCCAGGGCTCTGGGCTGCCTGTGGATTAGTTATGGAGCTTGCTGCCTGCTCTGCTACTCGCCAGCAGGATTCAGCTCAGAGGGGAAGGACAAACCCCAAGTCAGAATGCTGCTGTCCAACAAAGCTGTGGCTGGGAGTGGGAAACTCAAGTGCCTCAGGCAGGAACAGAGCCCACACCTGCCTGTGGGGCTGCAGAGCAGCAAATGCTGCCTGAGTCAAGCTCTGAGGCATAGAGTCAGAGCCATGGAGTCAGAGAGCCACAGAGCCAGAGAGCCAGAGCCAGTCAGTGTCACAGCACCATGGAGAGCTGTGAGCTCACCCAGTCCATCTGCTCACCCAGAGCTCACAACCTCACCACTGCTGCTCAACCACTGCCCCTGCACCATGGCCCTCAGCACCCCCTGCATGGATCCCTTCAGCAGCTCTGGGTTTGGGGACTGCAGAGCTGCCTGGGCAGCCCTGGGCCAGTGCTGAGAGCTCTTTCTGTGAAAACATTCTCTGTGATACCCAACCTGAGCCTCCTCTGACACAACCTGATGCTGTTTCCTGCTCTCCTGTCACCTGTGGCATGTGAGAAGAGCCCAGCTCCCACCTGGCTCTAACCTCCTTCCAGGCAGCTGGAGAGAGCAGTGAGGTCTCCCCTCAGCCTCCCCTGCTCCAGGCTGAGCAGCTCCTCCAGCTGCTCCTCACAGGAGCTGTGCTCAGGGCCCCTCACCAGCTTAGCTGCTCCTCCCTGGACATGCTCAGCCCCTCACTGTCCTTCTTGGAGCAAGGAGCCCAAAACTGAGCCCAGGGCTCGAGGTGTGATGTGGGGCTTGTGAGAAGAGGCAAGTAGAAAGCAGAGTGAGATGGTTCTCACCCTGACTGCAGAGTCAGCCAGAGCTGGGATGAGCTGCAGTGATCCAGGCCCCAGAGAGCTTCCCTGCATCCCAGCTTGTGGGGGTTGATCCAGCCCAGCAGCTCAGTGGCCACCAGCTGCTTGCTTACTCCCCCAGTGGGCCAGGGGAGACAATCAGAGCAGCAAACAAGACAGAGCCAGTCTAGGAGCCACAGGAAAGCAGAGCAGGGACAGCACTCAGTGCTTCCATCGGCAGGCAGGTGCTGAGCTGCTCCCAGGGCTGCATGCCCCTGACAGCAAATGGCACAGCCATGAATGTCCTCTTGCCTCATCCCACCCAGGGAGCTTTACTGCTGAGCAAGGCTCCACCTCAGCACGAGGAGACAGTGAGGCTGCTGGAGCCTGGAGCAGGCTGCCCAGAGAGGCTGTGGAGTCTCCTTCTCTGGAGACTTTCCAAACCCTCCTGGATGTGCTCTGGGTGCCCTGCCCTGGGTGTCCTGCCCTGGCAGGGGTTGGGCTGGGTGATCTCCAGAGGACCTTTCCAAGCCCTAACCTTCTGTGACTCTGTGATACACTCCAGGACATCCTGTAGATCAGATCTCCTGCCCTGGCTGTTCCCTCCCAGCTTGCTGCATGCTCCCAGCCTGTTTCTAGAGGGGCAGAGTGGGCAGCAGCTGCTGTGCAAACAGCTCTTCAGCACTGGCCAGAGCACTGCTGTGCTATCAGCAGGCACAGATCCAAACCCAGCACCCTCTGGCCTGCCATGAACAAAACAGCTCCAGCCCAGCCAGAACCAGCTCTCCTCCACCAGCATCCTCCCACTTGTGTCACTGCTTGAGTTCAGGGCTCTTGGTCAGCCTGGTCACAGCTGGGCCCAGTGCAGGACCAGACCATGACAGCCATGCTTGGAGGTCACCCTGAGAGCCACCAGCTGCCAGAAAGCCTGACCCAGAGGAGAGCCAGAGCTTGGGAAAGGTCCTGTGGTGTTGGGTGGTTGGAGATGCCAGGCTCTGGAAATGGAGACCAGGGAAGCCAGCTTCATCCTGAAGAAAGGGCCTTGGGGTGCTGGGGGAGAAGCTCAGCAGGAGCCAGCAGTGAGCACTTGCAGCCCAGAGAGCCAAGCAGAGCCTGGGCTGCAGCAGGAGAAGTGTGGCCAGCAGGGCAGGGAGGGGATGCTGCCCCTCTGCTCCACTCTGCTGAGCCCACAGCTGCAGCTCTGGGACCAGCTCTGGAGCCTCTGTGCCAGGAAGGGTCTGGAGGGGCTGGAAGGTGTCCAGAGAAGGGCCACGAGGAGGAGCAGAGGGCTGGAGCTGCTCTGCTGTGAGGACAGCCTGAGAGAGTTGGGGTTGTGCAGGCTGGAGAGGAGAAGGCTCCCAGGAGACCTCCTTGTGACCTGCCAGGAGCTGCAGGGGGCTGCAGGAAAGCTGGGGAGGGACTTTGGAGGGTGTGAGGGAGGGACAGGGCTGGGGGGGATGGAGCAGAACCAGAAGTGGGGAGATGGAGATTGGCTGTGAGGAAGAAGTTGTTGGCCAGGAGGGTGGTGAGAGCCTGGCCCAGGCTGCCCAGGGAGGTGGTGGAAGCCTCCTGCCTGGAGGTGTTTGCAGCCAGGCTGGAGGTGGCTGTGAGCAAGCTGCTGTGGTGTGAGGTGTCCCTGGCCATGGCAGGGGGTTGGAGCTGGCTGAGCCTTGAGCTCCCTTCCAGCCCTGGCACTTCTGTCATTCTGATTCTTCCAAGCTCTTGGAAGAGTCTCCACAGAGGTCAGAGCTGAGTGATGGCCTCCAGAGGCTTTACCCAGTGAGGGAACTGGCACCCTGGCAGGAGCTGATGGAGAGGGAAGGTGCAGGGAGGGGTAGAGTGCAGAGTGCCCTCCCTGCTCGTCTCAGCCAGCTGGGTGGTAGCTGCAGGGGGGGAGGCTCTGCCTGGCATTTAACCTTCCCTTGGCCAGGAGCTGCCTGGGGCTTCCCCACTCACACAGAGCCTCTGTGAGCAGAGCTCTCCTTCCCCACGGACATGGGAGCGCTGGGGAAGGTGTAGCCCTCATCAGCCCCCAGCCTGCCATGGGCCCTGCACCTCTCCTTCTCTGTCCTTGTCCTTGCCAGGGAAGGCTTTCACTGAGCAGATGGAATTGCTCAGGTGGTGTCCACCTCAGGTTCCCCGAGGGAGCTCTCAGGCTCTGCTGCCCTGGGCTCCTGCTGGCTGCAGCTGGTGCTCCCTGCTGCTGCAACTTGTCAGGACAGGACAGGATGCTGTGTGCTTGAGCAGAGGGAGTGCCACTGAGTCACCTGCCGGGCAGCTGGCTCTCAGGCAGGGCCCAGGCACTGCACTGCCCTGCTGGCAGCAGCCTGTGTCCAACTGCAGAGGGAGCAGGGCTGGTGGGCAGGGATCCACTGCCAGGAGGCAAAGCTCCATGGAATTATGGCATCAGAGCAGGGCTTGGGTTGGAAGGGTCCATCAAGATCATCCAGTTCCAACCCCTGTCCAAAGCCACAGGGCATCAGAAACCCTCTGCCTGAAGGACACCTCCCTGCTCACAACAGCAGTCAGCAGGGATCTCAAAACACAAGCTTCAGACTCCCATTGAGTGTGGGCAGCCAAACTGATTGCTGCTGTCAGAAGCTGCTGTTTGCCACAGAAACAGTTCCCAGGGAGCTAATGATGGCTGTGAATTTCCTCAGGAGAAATCAGTTGCCTCTCCTGCACCCATCTGGCAGCAAGCAATGGCCTGAAATTGTGCCAGGGGAGGCTGAGGTTGGAGAGGAGGCCAAATGTCTTTGCTGGAGGAGTGCTCAGGGCCTGGCAGAGGCTGCCCAGGGAGGTGGTGGAGTCCCCATGGCTGGAGGGGTTGCAGCAAGGTGAGGCCATGGCACCTGGGGCCATGGTTTGGGGGATGTGGTGGGGTTGGGTTGGTGTTGGACTGGATGAGCTTGGAGAGCTCTCCCAACCAGACAGTTCTATGGTTCTAAGATCCCAGAGTGGCATCCCTGTGACTCTGGTGAGCTGGAGGTGAGGGCAGTCCCAGTGCAGCATTTGCAGACAGGCCTGGGACAGCTGGGGGATGCCACAGTCCTGTGGGTCTGGAGCACAACCAGAGAGCACAGAGCAGTGTCCTGGGAGCAGCTTTCTCTCCTCTGCATGGAGGGCAGCTCAGCTGGGACACAGCAAGGCCTCCCATGGGCAGGGTGCATTGGTGGGAAGGGAATTCTGCTCCCATCCCAGTCCCATGCAGGGAGCTGAGGCTGGCCTGGGCTGCTCTTGGCTGGGGAAGGTGCTGGGAGCCAGGGGTGCAGCTTGAGCCTCTCCACTGCAGCAACCACTGATAGCAGAACAGAACTGAAACAGAGGCTTTTTCCCAGGGAAAAAATGTCTATGGGAAGGGAAAAGAGTCCAGCCCAGAGCCCCAGAGCTGCTGCAGGCAGTGGAACATCTCCCTGTGAGCACAGCTGAGGCAGCTGGGGCTGGGAGCTGGGAGCAGAGCAGCCTGAGGGCTGCCCTCAGGGCTGGGGATAAAGCTGTGCAGGGCTGGAGCCAGGCTCTGCTCAGGGATGGCCAAGCACAGCACAAGGGGCACTGGGGGCAAGCTGGAGCAGAGCAGCTGCCAGGGGAGCAGAAGGGGAAACTTTGTCCCTGGGAGGCTGCTGGAGCCTGGAGCAGGCTGCCCAGAGAGGTTGTGGAGTCTCCGCTGGAGCCTGGAGCAGGCTGCCCAGAGAGGCTGTGGAGTCTCCTCTGGAGCCTTTCCAGCCCCCCCTGGATGTGTTCTGTGTGCCCTGCCCTGGGTGCCCTGCTCTGGCAGGGGCTGGGACTGGATGAGCTGCAGAGGAACCTTCCAGCCCCTCATTCTCTGTGAACCCTGTGAGCAGCCTGGGGCAGTGCCCAAGGCAGGAGGCACAGAGGGATGCTGAGCCCAGGCTGGTTTCAGAATGGCTGTGGCAGGAGCATCACTGCTGAGAGCTTCCCCAGCACCTGGAGCCTCCCTGGGATTGCTCAGTGGCTGCTGGACTGCCATGAGCTCTCCAGTGCCTCTCCAGGAGTTCTCCACTGTGGAAACTCCCAAAGCAAAGCACTGCTGGCTGTGAGTTTCCCCTGAACCCAACAGCTCTTGGGCTTGGCACTCCAGAGGGTGACCAGGGGGGGTCAGAGGCAGGGCAGTGCTGCACCAAAAGCCTTTCCATGGGGATTCAGGAGGCAGTGGCACAGCTCACAGCAGCCAAGGTCTAATTCTTGGTGCTGGTGAGAGGCTCCCCACAAAAGCAGCACAGAGGGAAGTTTGTAGGTGTTTTGTCTAGACTGCCTCTCCTTTTGATGGCTCTGGAGACTTCCAACAAGGAAAATCTGGCTGGGCTTGAAAGAGTCCCTTGGATTTCCCCAAAGGGGACTCCAGTGCCAGTGCACAGCCTGGGTGCCCTGAGAAACCCAGAGCTGAGTTAGGTAGTGCAGCTGGGAGGGAAGTCACTGACAGACCTCAGCTTGCCAGTGCAGCCAGCTGGGCAGAGAGGTGAGTGGAGGAAGGGCATGGAAATGGTGCCAGCAGCAGCAACAGCTCTGCCTGAGCACCCAGGCTCTGCAAGCCTGACCTCAGCCCAGAGCTCAGTCTGTTTTCTTTATTCACCTATTGGAGGGAATGTGCAACAGTGAGGAACTGCTTTGGAGGCTGTGCCCAGCTCTGGGGGCCCCAGCACAGGAAGGACCTGAACCTGCTGGAGAGGGCCCAGAAGAGGCCACCAAGATGCTCAGAGGGCTGCAGAACCTCTGCTGTGGGACAGGCTGAGAGCTGAGGCTGTTCAGCCTGGAGAAGGCTCCAGGGAGAGCTCAGAGGTGCAGTTCAGTATCTGAAGGCTGGGCAGGGACTGCTCAGAAGGGCTGTGGGGATAGGCCCAGGGGCAAGGGTTTGGAACTGGAGCAGGGCAGAGTCAGGTTGGACATCAGGAGGAAGCTCTGCAGTGAGGGTGGGGAGGCACTGGCACAGGCTGCCCAGGGAGGTGGCTGAGGCTCCATCCCTGCAGATCAGAGTTGTTGTGTCCCTGCTGTCCCTCCAGCCTACTCCAGCTGGAGCTGTCCCTGCTGCCTGCAGGGGGTTGGACAAGATGACCTTGGAGGGTCCCTTCCAACCCGGTGCAAGCTGTGAACTGTTCACGACAGGACAAGAAGTTCTCCCCAAAACATGGCTGAGAGCTGAGGCCTTCCCTCAGAAAAGAGCAGGCAGCAGTCTGGAGGGGAAGCTGAGGTCCTTCCTCAGGGCAGCTGCAGGGTAAGAGGAGGTTTTTCTTTAAGAAGGAAAGGAAAAAGCTCTTCTGATGCCCCAGAGGTAGGAAATGTCAGCCTGGACCCCCAGTGGAAGGTGAATCACGAGGCTGTGCAGCTCAGGCTGCAGGGGCACCTCCAGGTCTGCAGCCCTGAGGGGTTTGTATCAGCACTCCAAACACAGCCCCAGCTGAGCCCAGGCATGGCAGACAGGACCAAGAACATTCTGAGCAGCTTCTGATCCTTGACTGTGGCTGTGCCTGGGGCAGAGAAGCGCTGAGTGCTGGCCAGGGTGGTGCAGCTCACCTCTGCTGCTTCCTGGCTGCCTTGCTTTGCCTGCAGCCCAGCAGCCAGCAGCAGCCTGCACTCAGCTGCCTCAGTGTCTGCCGTGGTGCAGCCAGCTGGCACCGACTGGCCCTGGGGGAAGCTGGGCTCTGGTCACCTCTGCTCAGCCCCCAGACAGCCTGGGGTGGCAGGGCTCTGGAGGAAGGGCTTCATCTGTGGGCTTGGGGTGCTGGAAAGGATCCTGCAGGAAGGCTGCAGAGGAACTTTTCCTGAGGGGGTCTGGAGACAGGACAGGGGGGAAGGGTTTGAAGCTGAGGCAGAGCAGGGTCAGACTGGAGCTGAGGAAGAAGTTCTTCAGTACCAGGGTGGGGACACTCTGGCACAGGCTGCCCAGGGAGGCTGTGGCTGCCTCCTCCCTGGGGCTGTTCAAGGCCATGAGCAGCTGAGTCTGGTTGAGAGGGGTCCCTGCCCATGGTGAAGTTGGAGTGGATGAGCTCTGAGGTCACTTCCAACCTGAGCCACTTTGTGATCCTACGCAAGCCACCTCTAGGTGAGTGAGGGTCCTGGGCAGGTGGGTTTAAGGCCAATCTGCAGGGCTGCAGAGCAGAGCTGGTTGGCTCTGGCTTACAGTCCAAAAGCAGCTTTCTGCATCTTCCCAACAGGCTGAGATGGGGAAGTGGAAGATGAGAATCAGGAAACACTGAGGGGCACCAGTTGCTGAGGCTTTCAATCCTGGTGCTTCAGCCACCTGTCCTGGCTGGGCAGGAGTGGCTCTGCTGCAGGGCAGCATCACAGAGCACATCAGGCTGGAAGAGACCTCAAAGATCCTGCAGGCCAAGCTTCCACCCAGCAATAGCAGCCAGGTCTCTTGGCTTCAGCCAACATCAGCCACTAAAAATAGGTTGTGCAGGGAGGAAGTTGTGGCTGAGAGATCTTTAGAGAGCTACCACCACTGCTCCAGCACCAGGAGAAACATCTGCCTGAGGCATGAGCTGGTGGGGAGGGGAGCTGTGTGAATGGGACAGTTGGGAAGAGCTGCTGCAGGCTCTGGGCTGCTCCTCTGCCAGCAGCCTGTGATTTATCTCCTCCCAGAGCAGGCTGTGGGAAGCACACAGTAAAGGGACTTCTCCTCCTGCAACTACAAAGGCAATGCAAAGTCTTGCTCAGCTGGAGCCATGTGCACTGCAGGCAGCTCAAGAGAGGTGGGGAGATTTAAATGCCCTCCTCTGGTACTGGCTCCAGGAGTCAGCAGAGCCCTTGGTGAGGCCTTTAATTAATTGGTGATAAAAGCTCACGGAGCAGGAGAGCAGCGAAGGCAGCGGCGTGGCCCCGGCTGGCAGCTCTCAGAGCTCATTTCCTCTGCCTCTGGGGAGTGAAGCAGCCCAGGAACTCAGTGGGAGACCTTTCAGAACTTCAGCTCTCTAATTTGACACTGGAACCCATTTTACAAGCTGCTCAGGTTGCTTCATGCCCTGTGAAAACAAAACTCCTTCAGCTGTCCAAGAGCATTAGCATGGAGGAGCCCTCAGAGCCCCAGAGAGCATCAGTAAAGCATCAGGGAGAGCAAAGGCCACGGCCACGTGCTCAGTGTCTGCCTTGGACCAAGGCCTCAGCTTTGTTTTACCTTCTGAGGCTTCTCTTGCCCAGCAGCAGCCAGCTCTGAGCTGCAGGCCTGTGGAGATGTTCTCTGCAAGGCACTTCTCAAGATCAAGGCTCAGGAAGGGTTTTTCTCACAGCTCTGCTGCCTGACTTCCCAAACCTTGATGTCTGATGGCACTAAGCCACCCTCCCTGCACACAAAAAGCAGCTGAGGACACTATGGCCGAGCTCAGGATGTACAAACCCTCTGGCAGGCTTCCAGAGGTGCTGTCCAAGCCCTTTCATGTTGGCTCTGACAATGGGTAAAGGAACCCAAATGTGGGCCCCAGGGCAGTGTGCTCTGCCCAGAGGGAGGGTGGAAGGGGCAGCACTGCAGCTGCAGAGCTGCAGAGGCTCAGCAAGTGCTGCTTCTCCAGCTCACACAAGGCTGCTGCAGTGCCAGGGACCTCTCCTCTGATCACAGAGTCACAGAAGGCTTTGGTTGGAGAAGGCCTTTAAGGTCACTGAGTCCAACAGCTCTCTAACTCTGCCCTCAGCACCACATCTCTGTGTCTCTGAACCCCCTCCAGAGGGGGGATTCAGCCATCTCCCTGGGGAGCCTGTGCTAGTGTGGAGAACCCTTCCAGGGAAGAAGTTTCCTCTAATATCCAACCTAAACCTCCCCTGGTGCCAACAGAACAGAAGAAAGCACTTCTGAACTCAGCCACAGCCACAGAACTGCTTCAGCTGGCAAAGCCCTCTGAGATCCCCAGGCCAACCCCAACCCAACCCCCCCATGGCTCCCAAACCCTGGCCCCATGGCCACCAAACCATGGCCCCATGGCCACCAAACCCTGGCCCCATGGCCACCAAACCCTGGCCCCATGGCCACCAAACCATGGCCCCATGGTCACCCCTTGCTGCAACCCCTCCAGCCATGGGGACTCCACCACCTCCCTGGGCAGCCTCTGCCAGGCCCTGACCACTCCTCCAGCAAAGCCATTTGGCCTCCTCTCCAACCTCAGCCTCCCCTGGCACAATTTCAGGCCAGTTCCTCTCCTTCTCTCCCCTGAGCCTGGGGAGCAGAGCCCAACCCCCCCTGGCTGCAGCCTCCTCTCAGGGAGCTGCAGAGAGCAATGAGGTCTCCCTCAGCCTCCTCTGCTCCAGGCTCAACCCCCCCAGCTCCCTCAGCTGCTCCTCCCCAGCCCTGCTCTCCAGACCCTTCCCCAGCTCTGTTCCCTTCCCTGGCACTGCTCCAGCCCTCAGTGTCCTTGGAGTGAGAGACCCAGAACTGAACCCAGTGCTTGAGCTGTGGCCTCAGCAGTGCCCAGCACAGGGGCATGATCACTGCCCTGCTCCTGCTGCCCACACCACTGCTGCTCCAGGCCAGGCTGCTGGTGGCCTTCTTGGCCCCCTGGGCACTGCTGGCTCACCTTCAGCCATCTCTCATCAGGACAGGGCTGACTGCTTCTGCTGCCAGCCAAAACTCAGAAGTGAATGCTGCTGCCCCTGCTTCCAAAGGGCTAAGGATTGCACAGGGAGAGCCAATCCCCCTTCCCCCTCACAGGGCTGGGCCCAGGGCTGAGCAAGCCAGACAGCAGCTCTGTGCTCAGTGCTTTTGCACAGCTGCCACTCAGAGCAGCAGGAGCTGTCTGCAGCCCCGGGGGGGAAGCAATCTGACAGGCCAAGAGGTGGCAGAGATGGGAAGAGCTGCTCCAACAGAGCATCACCAGGACATGAAATCCTTCTCCCTGGTGCTCCCTGTGGCAGCTTCCATCAAAGCCACTTCTAATGGGGACAGACCTGAGAACAAATGCCTGAGGTGGGCAGCAGAAACTGCCAGGAGCAGGTGATCTTCACACAGCTTCTGGAGGCCTCCCAAGGGGAGGTCCCTGACCTGCCAAGCATCCTGCTCAGACCAATGCTGCTGCCTGAAAAATGCAGCTCCAGCCTCTGGGAAGCCTGCAGGGGCGACCCAGGGAGCCCCAGAGCCTTCAGCCCAGCGAAGGGCATGGAGAGAGGAGCTGGGAACAGAACCAGGAGATAAGATGTTCCAGGGCAGAGGAGGAAAAGGAGAGTCTGGAGAGAGGAAAGCAGGCACTGGGGGTGCCAGCAGGCACCTGGTCCAACAGAAAGGAGTTCTTGAGGTTCCAGAAAGCATCCAGGCTAAACCCTGAGCAACCTCCCCTGGAGGAGCTGAGAACCTCCCCTGGAGGAGCTGAGAACCTCCCTTGGAAGAGCTGCTAACCTCCTTGGCAGCTGCTGCTAACCTCCCTGGCAGCTGCTGGGGGCTGATGCCTGCTGTGGGGAGAGGCAAAGCAAGAAGGCTCAGCAGGTGCCCCCGGGGCAGAAAGGTGGAGCTGGGGACCAGCTCCTGGGTGCTGTGAGCACAGGAGGAAGAGCTCCTGCAGGCAGCCAGGGCAGGGGGTGAAGGGGGCAGCGTGGTCCTCCTGCCCAGCAAGCAGGGGCTGGTGCTCAGGGGGGAGCTGTGCAGGGCCAGTCTGTGAGGCAGGGCCTGTGAGTCGAGAGGGACACAGGCAGAGGGGAGGACAGGCAGGGGGAGGACAAGCAGGGGGAGGACAGGCAGAGGGGAGGATAGCAGAGGGAGGACAGGCAGGGACAGGACAGGCAGGGGGGAGGGCAGGCAGGGGGAGGACAAGCAGGGGGAGGACAAGCAGGGGAGAGGACAGGCAGGGGGAGGTCAGGCATCCTTCCAGCAGCAATGAAATGCAGTGCTCCAGAACCCTGAGTGCAGGAGAGCCAGCAGCAGAAGGAGGCAGCAGCAGGTCTGCAGTGTCCATCAATCACCTCCAGCCCCGGGGGTGGCTCCAGCAGGTCCTGCTCTGCTGCCCCAGCCAGTTCCACAGGCCCCAGGAAGGAGCCTCTGCTCCTGCCTCTGCTCCCAGCAGTCCCCAGGCTGGGAAGCACTTCCCTGGGCAGCTTGGGCTCCACAAGGGGTTTGGGTCCTGCTGTGGGTGCTGCACCCTCACCAGCTGGGACTGCAAGGGCAGGAGCTGTGGAACCATGGTCCCTGGCCCCACCATGGCAGTGACCCAGAGCAGAGGTGGCAGCTCCTCTGCCCCTCCCCTGACTCTTCTCTTGCCACAATAAAAACAGCTTCAGAGGAAGCATCTTCAGAGCAGCCATGGGGCAGGGAGGTGCTGGAGGGAGGCCAGAGGGGGACAGTGAGGCTGTGAGGGGTCTGGAGCACAAGTGCTGTGAGGAGCAGCTGAGTGAGCTGGGGCTGCTCAGCCTGCAGGGGAGGAGGCTGAGGGGAGACCTCCTGGCTCTCTACAGCTCCCTGAGGGGAGGCTGGAGCCAGGAGGGGCCTGGCCTCCTCCCCTGGGAACAAGGGACAGGAGGAGAGGAAATGGCCTCAGACTGCAGCAGGGGAGGCTCAGCTTGGGCATTAGGAAAGATTCCTTCAGCAGAAGGGTGATGGAGCACTGGCCCAGGCTGTCCCCAGCCCTGGGGGTGTTTAAAGGACCTCTGGATGAGGAGCCTGGGGCCAGGGGCTGAGAGCTGTGCACAGGCAGGGGCTGGGCATGGCTGGGCTCAGTGCTCCTGAGGTCTTTTCCAAGCAGGAGATTCTGTGACTCCCTCTTTCCTGTTCCATCCTGTGCCAGGGGCACCCAGGACCCTCTGCAGGGACTCCTTCTAGGTCAGAGCCTGAGTGCTTGGGGTGGTGGTGCTCCAGAGCTGAGCCACGGTGCTGAGAGGCACTGCTGCTGCTGCTGCTGCTCCTGGCTGGAGCTCCAACTGCTCTCAGCTGCCTGCAAGGAGCCCAAACTCTGCTGGAGATGTGGCCCCAGCACAAGCAGCTCCTGGAGTGGTTCTTCCAGACAGAGCCACACAGTGTGCTGGAGCTGCCCAGAGGGGGAGGGAAGGCTCTGGATTAGAGGCTTTCACTGGGGAAATGGTTCTCAAATGGAAGATTTCCTCCACAGCTGCAGGGCAGCTCGAGTTGTCCTGAGCCCCCCAGTGCTCAGCCACAGCACTGGGCTGGGTTTGACTCCACAGTCCCCTGAGCTGTGCATGGGAGGCAGCTGCTTGGACCTGGAGCTCAGAGAATGCTGCTGGCAGAGCTGCAGCCAGACCCCCAGGGGGGCTGAGGTGTGCTGGGTGCTGGAGAATCCTTTCCCATGTGACAGAGAGATACTGAAGGAAAGCAAAGAGCTGCAGCTTTGCTTCTGAGCAGAGCACAAAGTGTTCTGAGGTTTGACATCCAGATGTTAGCCATGTCTGGAGAATGTGTGGAGACCATTCCCACCCTGTTCAGAACACCTGGCTGCTCCCTGACCCCTGCCTGCTGCACCAGCTCCTCCCTGCCCCTGCCTGCTGCACCAGCTCCTCCCTGACCCTTCCCTGCTGCACCAGCTCCTTCCTGACCCCTGCCTGCTGCACCAGCTCCTCCCTGACCCTTCCCTGCTGCACCAGCTCCTTCCTGACCCTTCCCTGCTGCACCAGCTCCTTCCTGACCTTTCCCTGCTGCACCAGCTCCTCCTGACCCTTCCCTGCTGCACCAGCTCCTCCCTGACCCTTCCCTGCTGCACCAGCTCCTTCCTGACCTTTCCCTGCTGCACCAGCTCCTCCCTGACCCTTCCCTGCTGCACCAGCTCCTTCCTGACCTTTCCCTGCTGCACCAGCTCCTTCCTGACCCCTGCCTGCTGCACCAGCTCCTCCCTGACCCTTCCCTGCTGCACCAGCTCCTTCCTGACCTTTCCCTGCTGCACCAGCTCCTCCCTGCCCCTGCCTGCTGCACCAGCTCCTCCCTGACCCTTCCCTGCTGCACCAGCTCCTTCCTGACCCCTGCCTGCTGCACCAGCTCCTCCCTGCCCCTGCCTGCTGCACCAGCTCCTCCCTGACCCTTCCCTGCTGCACCAGCTCCTTCCTGACCTTTCCCTGCTGCACCAGCTCCTCCCTGACCCCTGCCTGCTGCACCAGCTCCTTCCTGACCTTTCCCTGCTGCACCAGCTCCTTCCTGACCTTTCCCTGCTGCACCAGCTCCTCCCTGCCCCTGCCTGCTGCACCAGCTCCTTCCTGACCTTTCCCTGCTGCACCAGCTCCTTCCTGACCTTTCCCTGCTGCACCAGCTCCTCCCTGACCCCTGCCTGCTGCACCAGCTCCTTCCTGACCTTTCCCTGCTGCACCAGCTCCTTCCTGACCTTTCCCTGCTGCACCAGCTCCTCCCTGCCCCTGCCTGCTGCACCAGCTCCTTCCTGACCTTTCCCTGCTGCACCAGCTCCTTCCTGACCTTTCCCTGCTGCACCAGCTCCTCCCTGCCCCTGCCTGCTGCACCAGCTCCTCCCTGACCCTTCCCTGCTGCACCAGCTCCTCCCTGACCCCTGCCTGCTGCACCAGCTCCTCCCTCACCCCTGCCTGCTGCACCAGCTCCTCCCTGACCCTGTCTGCTGCACCAGCTCCTCCCTGACCCCTGTCTGCTGCACCAGCTCCTCCCTCACCCCTGCCTGCTGCACCAGCTCCTCCCTCACCCCTGTCTGCTGCACCAGCTCCTCCCTCACCCCTGCCTGCTGCACCAGCTCCTCCCTGACCCGTGCCTGCTGCACCAGCTCCTCCCTGACCCCTGCCTGCTGCACCAGCTCCTCCCTGACCCTTCCCTGCTGCACCAGCTCCTCCCTGACCCTTCCCTGCTGCACCAGCTCCTCCCTGACCCCTGCCTGCTGCACCAGCTCCTCCCTGACCCCTGCCTGCTGCACCAGCTCCTTCCTGACCCTTCCCTGCTGCACCAGCTCCTTCCTGACCTTTCCCTGCTGCACCAGCTCCTCCCTGACCCTTCCCTGCTGCACCAGCTCCTCCCTCACCCCTGCCTGCTGCACCAGCTCCTCCCTGACCCCTGCCTGCTGCACCAGCTCCTCCCTGACCCTTCCCTGCTGCACCAGCTCCTCCCTGCCCCTGTCTGCTACACCAGCTCCTCCCTGACCCCTGCCTGCTGCACCAGCTCCTCCCTGACCCTTCCCTGCTGCACCAGCTCCTCCCTGATCCTTCCCTGCTGCACCAGCTCCTTCCTGACCCTTCCCTGCTGCACCAGCTCCTTCCTGACCTTTCCCTGCTGCACCAGCTCCTCCCTGACCCCTGCCTGCTGCACCAGCTCCTCCCTCACCCCTGCCTGCTGCACCAGCTCCTCCCTGACCCCTGTCTGCTGCACCAGCTCCTCCCTGACCCCTGTCTGCTACACCAGCTCCTCCCTGACCCCTGCCTGCTGCACCAGCTCCTCCCTGACCCTGTCTGCTACACCAGCTCCTCCCTGACCCCTGCCTGCTGCACCAGCTCCTCCCTGACCCTTCCCTGCTGCACCAGCTCCTCCCTGATCCTTCCCTGCTGCACCAGCTCCTTCCTGACCCTTCCCTGCTGCACCAGCTCTTCCCTGACCCCTGTGTGCTGCACCAGTTGGGCTGAGGGTGGGTTTGTCTGCTGCTCTTGGATGCAGCTGGGAGCAGCTCTTGGATGCAGCTGGGGGCAGCTCTGGGATGCAGCTGGGAACAGCTCTGGGATGCAGCTGGGAGCAGCTCTTGGATACAGCTGGGAACAGCCCTGGGATGCAGCTGGGAGCAGCTCTTGGATACAGCTGGGGGCAGCTCTTGGATACAGCTGGGAACAGCTCTGGGATGCAGCTGGGAGCAGCTCTGGGATGCAGCTGGGAGCAGCTCTTGGATACAGCTGGGGGCAGCTCTTGGATGCAGCTGGGAGCAGCTCTTGGATGCAGCTGGGAGCAGCTCTTGGATGCAGCTGGGAGCAGCTCTTGGATGCAGCTGGGGGCAGCTCTGGGATGCAGCTGGGAGCAGCTCTTGGATACAGCTGGGAGCAGCTCTTGGATACAGCTGGGGGCAGCTCTTGGATGCAGCTGGGAGCAGCTCTTGGATGCAGCTGGGGGCAGCTCTGGGATGCAGCTGGGAGCAGCTCTTGGATACAGCTGGGAGCAGCTCTTGGATACAGCTGGGAGCAGCTCTGGGATGCAGCTGGGGGCAGCTCTGGGATGCAGCTGGGGGCAGCTCTGGGATGCAGCTGGGGGCAGCTCTGGGATGCAGCTGGGAACAGCTCTGGGATGCAGCTGGGAGCAGCTCTGGGATGCAGGCTCAGGTTGGACATTAGGAAAGATTCCTTCAGCAGAAGGGTGATGGAGCACTGGCCCAGGCTGTCCCCAGCCCTGGGGGTGTTTAAAGGACCTCTGGATGAGGAGCCTGGGGCCAGGGGCTGAGAGCTGTGCACAGGCAGGGGCTGGGCATGGCTGGGGCTGAAGGTCTTTTCCAAGCAGGAGCTTCCAAGATTCTGTGATGAAGGCCCCAGAAGGGAAGAGACATTTGAGTGTCCCATGGAGAGTGGCACAGCTGGAAGGGGGCAGTGAACTGTGGCTGTGGGGCTCAGGGCAGCACCCACAGCCACGGGGATGGAATTCAAGCAGGGGGCAGGGAGAGCCCAGGCCAGGAGCTCCTGCCTGGGGCAGCCAGCCCTGCAGACTCACTCCTGCCTGCATGCAGCCTGCATTGGCAGCTCTGCTCTGGCTGTGGCTGCAGGGCAGTGCTTAACCTCCTCTGCTCCTCACTGGCTGGCAGTGCTCGTTGAGGCAGCACAGGTGACTCTGCTCCCAGCTGTAGGAGCTGCTGTTAAGCCACTGCAGTGCTTCCCACTCCTTCTCTCCTGGCAGGTTCTCATCTTCAATCCTCCAGTCCGGGGGCACAGTCCCCTCCAGTGAACCTCCTCCCACACCCCATTCCCAGGGCCACATGTAGGAGGATGTCACAGCAGATGTGGGCAGATGTGGCAGGAGGTGGCCACTGGGCTGCAGGCAGCACCTCTAAGAGCTGCCTTGCCCTGCTGGCTGGCAGCAGGGAGGGCAGGGCTGGCAGCAGGGCATGCAGGGTGGCAGCAGGGCATGCAGGGTGGCAGCAGGGGGAGCAGGGTTGCAGCAGGGCATGCAGGGTGTCAGCAGGGCATGCAGGGGTGGCAGCAGGGTGGGCAGGGTGGCAGCAGGGCATGCAGGGTGGCAGCAGGGAGGGCAGGGGTGGCAGCAGGGCATGCAGGGTGGCAGCAGGGTGGCAGCAGGGCATGCAGGGTGGGCAGGGGTGGCAGCAGGGCATGCAGGGTGGCAGCAGGGTGGGCAGGGCTGGCAGTGGTACTTTTCTTAGAGCTCTTCATTTATCAGAGGAAAAGGAAGCCAAGTGGAATTTGCAGCCCCAGGGGCAGGGCTCTTTGACTCTCTCGGTCCCAGGGGCTCCATGGCTTTGGGAAATGTTGCCTGCAGGATGGCTGCAGCTTGGCCAGCTGGGGAGGAGGGGAGGGGGAGCTGTGCCCCAGAGCAGACTGGCCAAGTGGTCTCTGGTTGGTCTGGGGTGTCACAGCAGCAGCCCTGGGTGTTGGTTTCCCACCTCCCATCCTGAGCAGGCATTGGGAAGTGTTTGGTGATTGCCTCTGATGCCAAATCTCGGAGTGCCAGGGGCTGGAAGGGACCTCTGGAGCTCATCCAGCCCCAGCCCCTGCCAGAGCAGGGCACCCAGGGCAGGGCACACAGAACACATCCAGGGGGGGCTGGAAAGGCTCCAGAGGAGACTCCAAACCTCTCTGGGCAGCCTGCTCCAGGCTCCAGCAGCCTCCCAGGGACAAAGCTTCCCCTCCTGCTCCCCTGGCAGCTGCTCTGCTCCAGCTTGCCCCCAGTGCCCCTTGTGCTGTGCTTGGCCATCCCTGAGCAGAGCCTGGCTCCAGCCCTGCACAGCTTTATCCCCAGCCCTGAGGGCAGCCCTCAGGCTGCTCTGCTCCCAGCTCCCAGCCCCAGCTGCCTCAGCTGTGCTCACAGGGAGATGTTCCACTGCCTGCAGCAGCTCTGGGGCTCTGGGCTGGACTCTCTCAAGCAGTTCCCTGAGGTCCTTCTTGACCTGAGGGGCCCAGAACTGGAGACAATATTCCAGCTGTGGCCTCAGCAGGGCAGAGGGGGAGGAGAACCTCTCAGCAGTTCCTTTTGGACACAGGGCCAGCCAGGACCTGGGCAGGTGTCGAGCACAGGAGCACAGAAGGCAGCAGGCAGGGGACAAGTGGCAATGCCAGGCCTTAGAGCTTGGAGCCAACAGCAGCTCCTGCAGGCACAGGCAGTGAAGCTCTTTGCTTGGAGGCCTTTGCTTCCCAGGCCTCTAAAGGCAAACAGAAGCCCCCCAGGGTGCTGCATTGGGAACCCTTTCCCCAAGCACACACCCAGAGGGAGGAAAGGCTCCAGCCAGGAGGAGCAGTCAGGAGCTGGTTGTGCTCTTGATGCAATCTCACTTACTGACCAAGAGCAAAGGCTGGGGCCTGTCCCCTGGGCACTGCAGGGCAAAGAGCAGCCCTGCACAGCAGCCCCAGCCCTGCACAGCAGCCCCAGCCTTGCTCAGCAGCCCCAGCCCTGCTCAGCAGCCCCAGCCCTGCTCAGCAGCTCCAGCCCTGCTCAGTAGCTCCAGCCCTGCACAGCAGCCCCAGCCTTGCTCAGCAGCCCCAGCCCTGCACAGCAGCCCCAGCCCTGCTCAGCAGCTCCAGCCCTGCTCAGTAGCTCCAGCCCTGCTCAGCAGCCCCAGCCCTGCTCAGCAGCTCCAGCCCTGCTCAGTAGCTCCAGCCCTGCACAGCAGCCCCAGCCTTGCTCAGCAGCCCCAGCCCTGCACAGCAGCCCCAGCCCTGCTCAGCAGCTCCAGCCCTGCTCAGTAGCTCCAGCACTGCTCAGCAGCCCCAGCCCTGCTCAGCAGCTCCAGCCCTGCTCAGTAGCTCCAGCCCTGCTCAGCAGCCCCAGCCCTGCAGAGCAGCTCCAGCACTGCTCAGCAGCTCCAGCCCTGCTGCCCAGGGAGGTGGGGGGGTCACTGTCGCTGGGGGTGTGCAGGAAGGGGCTGGATGGGGTGCTTGGGGCCATGGTTGGGTTGATCAGATGGTGTTGGGTGAGAGGTTGGACTTGGTGAGCTTGAAGGACTTTTCCAGCCTGCTTAATTCTATTTCTTCTATTTTCTGTTCTAACATGAGCCAGCAGTGTGCCCAGGAGCCAAGAGGGCCAAGGGCATCCTGGCCTGCAGCAGGCAGAGTGTGGCCAGCAGGAGCAGGGAGCTCATCCTGCCCTATGCTCAGCACTGCTGAGGCCACACCTGGAGTCCTGTGGCCAGTTCTGGGCTCCTCAGGTTAGGAAAGAGGTTGAGCTGCTGGAAGGTGTCCAGAGAAGGGCAACAAAGCTGAGGGGGGGTCTGGAGCACAGCCCTGGGAGGAGAGGCTGAGGGAGCTGTGGTTGCTTAGCCTGCAGAAGAGGAGGCTCAGGGGAGACCTTCTTGCTCTCTGCAACTCCCTGCAGGGAGGTTGGAGCCAGGTGGGGGTTGGACACTGCTCCCAGGCACCCAGCAGCAGAACAAGAGGACACAGTCTCAAGCTGTGCCAGGGGAGGTTTAGGCTGGAGGGGAGGAGAAAGTTCTTCCCAGCAAGAGAGATTGGCCCTGGGGATGTGCTGCCCAGGGAGGTGGTGGAGTCCCCATCCCTGGGGGTGTTTAGGAAGAGCCTGGCTGAGGCCCTTGGTGCCATGGTTGGGTTGCTCAGATGGTGCTGGGTGAGAGATTGGACTTGGTGATCTCTGAGGTGTTTTCCAACCTGGTTAACTCTATTCTGTACCATGCCCAGGGCTTTGGGGCTTTCCTTTGCATTTACAAACAAGGTCATCCTAAAAATGGTGCCTGGGACCCCTGAGAGCTGTGAGCAAAGGTGGTCAGGCCCTGCTGCAGGCCCTGCTCTGCCCTGGACAGGCTGAGAGCTGGGGCTGTGCAGCCTGGAGAAGAGAAGGCTCCAGGGAGAGCTCAGAGCTGCACTGCAGTATCTGAAGGGAGCTGCAGGCAGCTGGGCAGGGACTGCTCAGAAGGGCTGTGGGGATAGGCCCAGGGGCAAGGGTTTGGAACTGGAGCAGGGCAGAGTCAGGTTGGACATCAGGAGGAAGCTCTGCAGTGAGGGTGGGGAGGCACTGGCACAGGCTGCCCAGGGAGGTGGCTGAGGCTCCATCCCTGGAGCCATTGAAGGGCAGCCTGGCTGTGACCCTGGGCAGCCTGATCTAGCTGGAGCTGTCCCTGCTGCCTGCAGGGGCTTGGCCCTTGGAGGGTCCCTTCCAGCCTGATGCAGCCTGTGATTACCCTGTGGTCACTCCCAGCCCCCAAGATGTGATGACAGCATCTCACACCATGCCCTGGGCACCATTCCCCAGGCTGTGCTGGGGCTGTGAGCTCTCTGCAGCATCTGGAGCTGAGGAGCTGTGTTCAGGTCGTTCTTGGCTGCCTCTGTGCTTGGCTGCATCTGTCTGAGGTGCACAAAACGGGAAGCACCCTGTGAAAGAGCTTTGCAGCCCCTTCCCTCCCTGGGTGGGGGCTGTACTGCCAGCAGCCCAGGCAGCAGCGTTGGCCTTCCCCTGACCTGCCACCAGCTCAGCTCTGGGCCAGCCTGAGGCACCTCCTGTGATGGCAAGGGCAGGGCTTGTGCCTGCAAGCAGGGGCCAGAGCCAGCACAGGGCTGCAGCTCCCCAGCAGAGGCAAGGGGTCAGAAACTTCAGCTGGCAGCTGCCAGTCCACCTGCCTGCTGTGCTCTGTCCCAGAAGCTCAGCCACTGCTCAGGAGTCTTGGCTTGCCCAACTCTGCTGCCAAATCCTCTCCAGCCCAGGCCTCCCTTTGCCTGTCAGGCCCTGAGCTGCAGAGATGCTCCTGCTGCACTGAGTGGTCCCCAGCAGGCACAGCCACCTCTGTGCCCCTCCTCTGCTGGGCACTTCCAAATGCAGAGAGCAAGGAGGTCTCCCTCAGCCTCCTCTGCTCCAGGCTGAGCACCCCCAGCCCCCTCAGCCCCTCCTCTAGCCCAGGGGCTCCAGGCCCTACTCCAACCTCACTGCCCAGGGTTGCCCACCCCTGCTGACAGCCAGGAGCAGTGCTGGAAGCACTCCCAGGATCCTGCAGGGTGGTTGACCTCTGGTTTGTGGCAATGAGGAGCAGCTGCAGGCAGTGTCTGGGCACAGCTGGCTCGGGAGGGGACATCTGTGCAGCGCCTGTGGAGCCTGCTGCCAGCAGTGAGGCTCTGCCTTCCCTCTGCCAGCCATCATCCACCACTCCCTGCGCTACTCTGGGGCAGGAGATCACTTTGGGGCTGCAGTGCTGGTTTCAGGTTCCCCCCACAATGTTCAGCAGACCTTGGGGGCCAGCTCCAGGGCATGGTGTAGAGGAAGACTTTGTCTCTGGGCAATGAAGGCTGCTGGCCCCAAAGCTGAGTCCAAAGTGCAGGGGGCAGAAAGCTTTTGTGCAGCTGGACTGCAGAAGGTCAGCCTGGGGCTGGAGAGCAGTGCTGGACCATGAGGGCTGGGGGGGGATGCTGCTTGTCTCACTGTCACCCAGAGATGGCTCCTTCTACCCTGCAGGCAGAGCATGCACCCAGGGGCCTGGGGCAGGCATGGCTCTGAGGCTGCTGTGTGGAGCTGCCCATGCTGAGAGTCTGCCCTGACTGCCAGGAGCGTGGCCACAGCCTGAGGGGGCAGGCATCAGGCCCCAGAGCATCCCCTAGGGTACTCAATCTGCTTCCCAGGGCAGAAGCCTCCTGAGGCTGAGCACACAGCCAGAGCCCTCTGTGCCTCCAGGCAGCAGCATTCTGCTTCTGCTGCCCCTTGCCCAGCTCCCTGCCGGGCTGCAGGGCCCAGGCTGCACACAAGGCTCTGCTGACATCCCTGGCAGCTGCTTGCCTGTGCCATGGGTGTCCTGATGCTGCAGTGGGGCTGTGAGGGACCCAGTGTAGCCTCCAGGCTGTCAAAAGGATGCAAGAGAGAGGAGATTGCAGCCAAGAGGAGAAACAGCTCCCAGCAGCTCCCTGAGCTGCGCTGGCACTGCTGGGCTGCTTTGCCTCCTGGTCCTGTGCCCAGCACACAGAGAGGCTCTTCAGACACATTGCAGGGGATCACAGACTCACAGAGCTGTCTGAGAGCCCCCATGGGACCCCACCATGGCCACCAAACCGTGGCCCCATGGCTACACCTTGCTGGAGCACCTCCAGGCATGGGGACTCCACCTGGGCAGCCTGCCCCAGGGTTTGGGAATCCTTCCAGTCACAAAGTTTCCTCTCAGCTCCAACCCAGCCCTCCCCTGGCACAATTTCAGGTCCTTTCCTCTCCTTCTATCACCTGAGACCAGGCAGAAGAGCCCAGCCCCCAGCTGGCTCCTGAGAAGCTCTCTCTTAACCTTCTTTGCTTCACACCAACCCCCCCAGCTCCCTCAGCTGCCCCTCCCCAGCCCTGTTCTGCAGCCCCTTCCCCAGCTCCCTCAGCTGCCCCTCCCCAGCCCTGTTCTGCAGCCCCTTCCCCAGTCCCAGGCTCTGCAGCAGCTCCTTCTCCCTCCCCTGCACCTGGCACACATCTGGTGATCATCAGAGCAGGGCTGGCAGTGGTCAGCCACCAGCCAGGACTGAGGTCTGCTGAGGTCTGCTTCTCTCTCGCCCCTCCTCAGTCTCCTCATGCTCTGCACAGCTCTGAGCTCTGTCTCATCAGAAGCTGCACTTCACCTGCAGGAAATCCTTCTTCTCTCTCCTGCTTTCAGTAGGTTTTGTCTGGCAGGACAGGAATGGAGTCAGGCCACGAGGTGGCTGGGGAAGAGGCAGGACTTCGGGTGCAGGGCCTGAAGCTGTGAGGAGGTTCAGCTCCATCAGTGCTCAGCAGCAGCTCCTGGCTCTTCCAGACCCCTGGGGAAGCCTCAGGGAGCAGACACTGCTGCAGCTGCTCCTCCTTGCTGGGGCAGGTACTGCCAGCAGAGTGTCCTGTGGGAACTGGAGTCGTGCCTGAGCCCCAGGAGCTGGGTCCTGCCCAGGAGGAGCCCTGGGTGAGGCTGCTCCATTGCCTGCAGGCAGGCAGAGGAGGGCAGCAAGCAGCAACCTCCTCTGGCAGCCACTGACCCCTGCTCAGGCAGGGAAGCTGCAGGCTGCTGGGGACCAGCAGCAGAGGGACACAGCCCTGCAGCAGCCTGCCTCTGGGCAGCACAGGAGGGCTCCTGCCTGCTGCCAGTGCCTGGCAGTGCAGAGGGGCAGCAGGAGGAACCAGGAGGTGCTCAGCCCTCAGGGGCTCTTTGCCACTCTGCTCCAGCACACAGGCAGCCTGGGCAGGGGAGAAAGCCCCAGGGCTGTGGAGAGGACTTGCACAACACCAGCAATCCCCTTCCAGACCCACAGCTCCCCACGGAGAGGGCTCCCCAGTCCTCTCCAGCACCACCCTGGGCAGCACCCAGGCTGACTGCCACCTGCAGCAGGCAGGATGCAGCAGATGGCTGCAAGCCAGCCACTGCCAGGCTGGAGCTGGAGAGCTCCTCCACCCCCAGCCCTCCTTGGCCCTTTCCCTGCTTCCTTCTCCCCCCTGCTCCCCTGGGATGTTACTCAGGGCTGTGCCTTTTGTGCTGGGGCAGCCAGCCAGGCTCCCCAGACAATGGGCAGGCTTCAGCAGGGGCTGGGAAGCAGAGGTGGGAGACTTTCTGCCATGAGGTAATGAATTGGCTGGAGGAACCTGCACTCTCTTTGCTTCAGAAGCTGCCTCCAGGGTCCTGCCTCGTCAGCAGAGCAGCCACAGGGAGGCTCCTGAGTGTGGCAGGCTTTGGTTTTCCTAGCACCAGCTCCATTCACAGACCCAGGCCAGAGCCTGGCTGCTTTGGGCTGTTCCCTGCCTCTGGCTGCAGGTTACTCCACCTGCCCTGGCACTCCTGCTGCCAGATTTCCCAACCATGTCTGGCTGGTGTCTCCCCTGCCCCTTATTCAGAGCACAAAAATGTCCCAACCCTGTCTCATTTCCCCAGCAGCAAGATCAGCAGCAGCTCCCTGATGCCTCTGATAGAGCAGGGGGCAGGGGCAGGCAGCAGCCCACAGCCCAGGCCTGGGTGCACAGCTAGGCCAGTGGGGAGGCAGTGCCAAAGGTGAAGCCCTGTGGGGGGCTGGGAGCCAGCTGGTGTCCAGCTGCAGTGGAACAAACTCTTGCACAACTTCCAGCTGCCCTCTGCTGCTTTTGCAACCCCTTCCTGCCCTGCAGCAGCCATGGGCCAGGCAGTGCTGTGCTGCCCTGACCCTTCCTTGGGACTGGGGGTGGAGCAGACCCAGAAGTGGGGAGATGGAGATTGGCTGTGAGGAAGAAGTTGTTGGGCAGGAGGGTGGTGAGAGCCTGGCCCAGGCTGCCCAGGGAGGTGGTGGAAGCCTCCTGGCTGGAGGTGTTTGCAGCCAGGCTGGAGGTGGCTGTGAGCAAGCTGCTGTGGTGTGAGGTGTCCCTGCCCATGGCAGGGGGCTGGAGCTGGCTGAGCCCTGAGCTCCCTTCCAGCCCTGGCAGTTGTGTGGCTCCTGCTGTGAGAGGCCAGGCTGCTGGGGCTCTGCAGGAGCTGCAGGCTGCTGGGAGCCTTGCCTGTGCCAGGCAGGGTTTAGGCCTCTAGGAAATGGTTGGCTCAAGGCAGTGTGCAGCTGAGAGCTCTGGCAGGCCCTGGGGCTCCTGGCTGCAGCATCCCCCAGCCCTGTGGGGTTATGGCCTTGGACACCCCCAGGTCAAAGTGCTGGAGGTGGTTAGAAAACCAACAGGAAACTTTGGGGTTGCCTTTCTGGGGGCCCTTTGGCCCTGCCCTGGCACAGACACTGCCAGCAGCTCAGCAGGTGGGGATAGGCAGGGAGACCCCCTGGGCAGCAGCCCCTTCCCTGTGCTCCATGGCCTTTGCTTCTCCCAGCCCAGCCCAGGGAGGGGGCAGCAGAGTGGGGACCACCCTGGGGATGTGCATAACCCAGACCTTAGCTGTGCACCCCAACAGCTCTGGTGCCCAGGGGAGGTGGTGGGGGAAGACCAACAGAATCCACATCCCAGGGCCATGCCATGGCCTCCAGCACTCCCTGCAGACAGCAGCAGAAGGTCTCCCCTGATTTCTCTCTCTGCCCTTGGCAGCAGCCTGGTGCTTTTCTCCTGCTGTGGGGAGCAGGAGCAGTGCTTTGCTTTTCTGCAGCCCCAGCCACAGGACTTGAGTGACAGCAAAAAGCTCTTTGCAGCTTCATTTCTGCTTCTCACCCAGCTCAGATTCTGCTGCTTGGTTGTTTTCTCCCCACTTCTCCTGGCTGCATCCCCAGAGGTGAGGTCAGGCACTGCTGGCACCCAGGGTGGCCTCTGAACACCACCCCAGAGCTGCTTCTGCTTCCTCAGTGAGCTGAGGTTTCCCTCCTCACCCTCTGCACAGAGCAGGGGAGGAGAGGAGCACTTGCAGGAGAGGTTTGGGGTTTGAAGCTTCCTTCACTCCCATGAGGAAGGCAAAACCTTCCCCAGTGCTCTGGGCAGCAGCAGAGGCTCTTCCACCCCACAGCTCTGGCAGAAGAGCCTTGTCTGAGCAGGCCCAGGGGAGGGAGCCAGCTCCCAGAGCCAAGTGGTCAAGCCAGCTGCCTCCACACTGTGAGGACAGAGCTGGGGCTGTGCCAGAGCCTCTCCTGCCCTTCCCTGCCCCACAGGCTGGATGCCAGGCTCAGGAGTGTTTGCCTTGCACCAGCCCCAGGGGGGTGTTTGCAGCACACTGCAGCCCCCCCAGCCAGCTCTGCAGACCCCAGGAGGGAGCCCTGTGCCAGCACAGCCTCCTGCAGGGCCTGCTGCCTGCCCTGGGAGCAGCAGGGCTCAGCTTTGGGTCCTCATCCACAGGCAGGCAGCACAGGGAGCTGGAGGGCAGGGGGAGGGCTGTGGAGGAGAGGAGCCCTCTGTGCTCCTGCCCATGCCCCCAGCCCCTGGCTGTGACAGGAGGGCAGTGCTGCCTCCTGCTGCCCCGGGGGGAGCCCAGAAGGGTTTCCTGCGTGGAGGTTGCCAGGGGCAGGTGCAGGCTGCTGAGGAGCCTGCCCAGCTCTGGCCAGCACCAGCAGCATGCTGCCAACAGGGCAACCTTCTGCCCCCAGCTGAGAGAGGTAATCTTTGGCCATGCCAGGAAGCAGAGTGGTTTGAACTGTGTTGGGGTCAGACTGAGCACAACAGAAACCAACCCTCTGCTCCTGGGGGCACCTGCCAGGCCCAGCTCCAAGCACAGCTCTGTGCAGTGCCAGAGCTGCTGCTGCTCTGCAGTGCTCTGCCTGCTGCTGCTGCTGCTGCTGCTGCTCTGCAGTGCTCTGCCTGCTGCTGCTGCTGCTCTGCAGTGCTCTGCCTCCTGCTGCTGCTGCTCTGCAGTGCTCTGCCTGCTGCTGCTGCTGCTGCTCTGCAGTGCTCTGCCTGCTGCTGCTGCTGCTGCTGCTCTGCAGTGCTCTGCCTGCTGCTGCTGCTGCTGCTGCTGCTGCTCTGCAGTGCTCTGCCTGCTGCTGCTGCTGCTGCTGCTGCTCTGCAGTGCTCTGCCTGCTGCTGCTGCTGCTGCTGCTGCTCTGCAGTGCTCTGCCTGCTGCTGCTGCTGCTCTGCAGTGCTCTGCCTCCTGCTGCTGCTGCTCTGCAGTGCTCTGCCTGCTGCTGCTGCTGCTGCTCTGCAGTGCTCTGCCTGCTGCTGCTGCTGCTGCTGCTCTGCAGTGCTCTGCCTGCTGCTGCTGCTGCTGCTGCTGCTCTGCAGTGCTCTGCCTGCTGCTGCTGCTGCTGCTGCTCTGCAGTGCTCTGCCTGCTGCTGCTGCTCTGCAGTGCTCTGCCTGCTGCTCCTGCTTTGCAGTGTTCTGCCTGCTGCTGCTGCTGCTGCTGCTCTGCAGTGCTCTGCCTGCTGCTGCTGCTGCTGCTGCTGCTGCTCTGCAGTGCTCTGCCTGCTGCTGCTGCTGCTGCTCCTGCTCTGCAGTGCTCTGCCTGCTGCTGCTGCTGCTGCTGCTCTGCAGTGCTCTGCCTGCTGCTGCTGCTGCTGCTGCTGCTCTGCAGTGCTCTGCCTGCTGCTGCTGCTGCTGCTGCTCTGCAGTGCTCTGCCTGCTGCTGCTGCTCTGCAGTGCTCTGCCTGCTGCTGCTGCTGCTGCTCTGCAGTGCTCTGCCTGCTGCTGCTGCTCCTGCTCTGCAGTGCTCTGCCTGCTGCTGCTGCTGCTGCTGCTGCTCTGCAGTGCTCTACCTGCTGCTGCTGCTGCTGCTGCTGCTCTGCAGTGCTCTGCCTGCTGCTGCTGCTGCTGCTGCTCTGCAGTACTCTGCCTGCTGCTGCTGCTGCTGCTGCTCTGCAGTGCTCTGCCTGCTGCTGCTGCTGCTGCTGCTCTGCAGTGCTCTGCCTGCTGCTGCTGCTCTGCAGTGCTCTGCCTGCTGCTGCTGCTGCTGCTGCTCTGCAGTGCTCTGCCTGCTGCTCCTGCTTTGCAGTGTTCTGCCTGCTGCTGCTGCTGCTGCTGCTCTGCAGTGCTCTACCTGCTGCTGCTGCTGCTCTGCAGTGCTCTGCCTGCTGCTGCTGCTGCTGCTGCTGCTGCTCTGCAGTGCTCTGCCTGCTGCTGCTGCTGCTGCTCCTGCTCTGCAGTGCTCTGCCTGCTGCTGCTGCTGCTGCTGCTCTGCAGTGCTCTGCCTGCTGCTGCTGCTGCTGCTGCTGCTCTGCAGTGCTCTGCCTGCTGCTGCTGCTGCTGCTGCTCTGCAGTGCTCTGCCTGCTGCTGCTGCTGCTGCTGCTGCTGCTCTGCAGTGCTCTGCCTGCTGCTGCTGCTGCTGCTGCTGCTGCTGCTGCTGCAGGGCACCAATGGCTCCAGCCTGGCCACCACCTGACTCTTCCTCCTCTGGCTTGCTCTGCTTGGGGCACAGCAGCTCTGAGCCCACTGAGCTGCAAAGCAAAGCCTGGACACTGTCCTGTGGAGCAGCTCTTGGGCTGTGAGTGGATTGCCCTCAGCAGAGGTCAGAAGGGAAGAGCCCTCCAGAGATCCTCCAGAGCACCCCCAGGGCAGGGCACACAGAGCACCTCCAGGAGGGGCTTGGAAGGCTCCACAGAGCTCCACAGCCTCTCTGGGCAGCCTGCTCCAGGCCCCAGCACCCTCACACCAAAGTCTCTCCTCCTGTTCTCTCTTCCTGGGCTGCACTTTGTGACCCTTGTGCTATCTGAGGACAGCCCTGAGCAGGGCCTGGCCCCCCCGTGCCCCCCACCCTTCAGATATTAGTAAGCATCAATGAGATCTCCTCTCCAGACTGAGCAGCCCCAGGGTTCTCAGCCTCTCTTCACAGCAGAGATGCCCAAGCCCTGTGCCATCCTCACAGCCTCTGCTGCTCTCTCCAGCAGGACCTGGGCTCTCAGGGCTTGTTCTCCTGGCCTGCTCAAGCCCACGAGTGCCACAGCTGCATCCCATGCTCAGAGCCCTGTGCAGCCCTGCTGGAACCTGAGCTCCCATCCTGACCCCCTGCAGGGGCTGGGAACCCACAGAGGAGCAAGGAGCTCTTGCAGCAAAAGCAGGTCCAAGGGTGGAGCTGAGGCCAGAGGGCAGCTGGGCTGGGATCAGCAGAGCAGAGCAGGCACTGAGGAGAGGTGGCTGAGCCAGGAGGAGCTCAGGGTTGGCTGCAGCATGGTGGTGCCAGCAGGGTGCTGGGGGGGATGGGTGCTGCATGCAGCCCAGATGCCAGTGGGAGCTCCCCTCACCTCCTGGGCAGGCTGGGCACAGGCAAGAGGCTCCATCCCCAGCACAGCTTCCCCTGCAGAGAGCCCAGCTGGGACCTCAGCCCTTGGAGCTCTGCTGACTTCACCTTCACAGAGCTGAGGGCACTGGAGGGAAAGGCTGAGGAGAGGCTGAGGGGGCTGGGGGGAAAGGCTGAGGAGAGGCTGAGGGGGCTGGGGGGAAAGGCTGAGGAGAGGCTGAGGGGGCTGGGGGGAAAGGCTGAGGAGAGGCTGAGGGGGCTGGGGGTGTGCAGCCTGGGGAAGAGGAGACTCAGGGAGGACCTTCTCACACTCTGCAGCTACCTGAAGGGAAGTTGCAGTAAGGTGGGGGTCAGGCTCTGCTCCAGGCAGCTTGTGCCAAGAGGAGAGGGCACGGCCTGGAGCTGTGCCAGGGGAGGGTTTGATGCCAGGAAGCAGCTCCCAGGGCCAGGGGAATTGGACACTGGGATGTGCTGCCCAGGGAGGGGATGGAGTCACTGTCCCTGGAGGTGTTTAAGGAGAGCTTGGCTCTGGCACTCAGTGCCATGCTCTGGTGGATGTGGTGGTGGTGGGGCCTAGGCTGGGCTGGGTCACCTCAGAGGTCTGTTCCAGCCTCAGTAGCTCTGTGGTCTGTGTGGCACTGGAGATCCTCTCCATGGGGGGAAGGATCTGGCCTGAGGCCATCAGCCTGCCCCTGGCACAGTAAGTGCTCATCCTGCCCTGACCTCAGACCCTTCCTCAGCCCTCTCTGGAGCTACCAGCCTGCTGCAGGGACCAGAGGCTGCTCAGAGAGCCTTCCCCTATCATTTCTGCCAGCAAAGCCCTGGTGCCTTTCCAGCCCTGCAGAGGAGGCTTCCAGGAGTGCCAGCCCAGGCTCTCCATGCCCTGGTGACTCCAGTCCTGCTCTGTGAGGGCAGGGCACAGAGCTGCAGCACTGACAGCAGCACTTGGCAAGGCCAGGAGGTGTCATGCATGGGGAGGAAGCCTGTGTAAAGGCCTCCAACTGCCAAGCCCTGCTCCCTCTGCCAGCTCTGAGGCTGTCCCTTGGTCCCTCCCTGGCAGCTGAGCCACCTCTCTGTCCTTAGCAGGGGGGGTTCAGATCTGAGCAGGGGCTCCCAGCAGTCTGCCAGTGAGACTCCAAAGCTCTTCCTCCTCCCCTGAGAGGCAGGTGGGGAACAGCTCCTCAGGCAATGCCTCACAGCACCAGCAGCAGGCTCCAGATGGGGCCAGGGACCTCTGCCAGAGGGGCAGAGCACAGGGTCCCATGAGCAGCACAAGCATCCACCTGTGGTGGGCAGGAAGCCCAGGTCCTACTCAAAGAGTCACAGAGTGGTTGGGTTGGAAGGGACCTCAAAGCTCATCCAGCTCCAGCCCCCTGCCATGCCCAGGGACACCTCCCCCCAGCACAGGCTGCTCAAGGCCTCATCCAGCCTGGTCCTGAACACCTCCAGGCAGGGCACAGCCACAGCCTCCCTGGGCAGCCTGTGCCAGGCTCTCCCCAGCCTCACTCCCAACAATTTCTTCCTCCTCTCCACTCTCAGTCTCTCCTCTCCCAGCTCAAAGCCATTGTTCCTCAGCCTGTCCCTCCCAGCCCTTGGCCCAAGTCCCTCCCCAGCTCTCCTGGAGCCCTTCAGCCCCTGCAAGACTGCTCTGAGCACTCCCTGGAGCCTTCTCCTCTACAGGCTGCACAGCCCCAGCTCTCACAGCCTGTGCTGTGCAGGGGTCTGTGATGGGCAGGGGACTGTGCTGGGCAGGGGTCTGTGGTGTGCAGGGGTCTGTGCTGGGCAGGGGTCTGTGGTGTTCAGGGGTCTGTGCTGGGCAGGGGTCTGTGATGTGCAGGGGTCTGTGATGTGCAGGGGTCTGTGCTGGGCAGGGGTCTGTGATGTGCAGGGGTCTGTGATGGGCAGGGGTCTGTGATGTGCAGGGGTCTGTGCTGGGCAGGGGTCTGGGATGGGCAGGGGTCTGTGATGTGCAGGGGTCTGTGATGTGCAGGGGTCTGTGGTGGGCAGGGGTCTGTGCTGGGCAGGGGTCTGTGATGGGCAGGGGTCTGTGCTGGGCAGGGGTCTCTGGTGTTCAGGGGTCTCTGGTGTTCAGGGATCTCTGGTGTTCAGGGGTCTGTGCTGGGCAGGGGTCTCTGGTGTTCAGGAGTCTCTGCTGGGCAGGGGTCTCTGGTGTTCAGGGATCACTGGTGTGCAGGGGTCTCTGCTGGGCAGGGGTCTCTGGTGTGCAGGGGTCTCTGGTGTTCAGGAGTCTCTGGTGTTCAGGGGTCTGTGATGTGCAGGGGTCTCTGGTGTTCAGGGGTCTCTGGTGTTCAGGAGTCTCTGGTGTTCAGGGGTCTGTGCTGTGCAGGGATCTCTGGTGTTCAGGGGTCTGTGCTGTGCAGGGGTCTGTGCTGGGCAGGGGTCTCTGGTGTTCAGGGGTCTGTCCTCTCCTCTAGCAGCCAGGGTGGCTGCAGCCAGGAGGCAGAGCCCAGGACGGAGCCTGCAGAGCAGTGCAGCCAGAGTCACCTTTTGCCCTCACCTGAGCCTAGTTCCAGCTCTGCCCTGTGCCAAGGTGGCCTCTGGAGGCAGCTCCTTGCTGCTTCTCCGCTGCATCCTCTCATGTGGCTGCAGCCCTCTCTGCCCAGCTGCCCTTGCCCATGCTCCCCACACCTTCCCTTCTCCCCTGCTGTGGAGGGAGGGCCCTTCCCTGGCAGCCCTTGAGGCCCCTGGGATGAGTTCATCGTCACTGACAGCTCTGGAAGTTCTTTCTTCTTCTCCCCCCAGCCATCCCCAGGGGCAGGGATGTCTCTCTCCTCTGCCCAGCTGCTTGCTGCTGCTGTGTGTGCAGGGCTCAGGCCAGGGTGCAGAGCCCGGGGGCTGCAGGAGCAGAGCTGCCCTGCACAGAGCACACCGCTGAGGAGCTGCTGGAGCAGGGCTGGGCTTAGCCTCAGCTTGGCAGCCTGGCCCTGGCTGAGGCTTTATCGCTGGAGCTGTGTGGAGCTGAGGGGCAGGGCCTGCACGTGGGGGATGATCTCAGATGACTTAAGCTCCTCTCAGGCAGGGAGAGGTGGGAGTAGAGACACGTCCTGCTCCTGCCCATTGCACCGAGAGGGCTTGGAGCAGGGCTGCTGCCTCCAGATATGGAGTGATGCAAATGAGGGCTCACAGCTTTGATCTCTTTATCTTCCCTTTCTCCTGCTCTGTATGCAGGATACCTTCAGTGCAGCTTTCAACCTGCAGGCTTGCAGGAGCAGTTTCAGCTGGGGCTACGGCTCCAAGTCCCACTCAGCCCCAGCTTCACCCCAAGCAATGCAGGCATTTTGTGGTGACCTCGGAGATCAGCAGATAAAGAGGAGAGCAGATAAGAGAGGCTTTGTGAATCACTGCAGGATCATCTGAGGAATTCCCAGAGCCTTTGGGGTGCAGTTGTGCCTCCCCCCTGGCTGCCCATGAGGATGGCCAGGAGATAGGCAGGGGCAGTGCTCTTTTCCCAGGAGAGATTCCCTGCCTTGCAAGGACAGCTCCAGAGCTGGACCTGTCCAAGGCAGGGATGGGAATTGGGCTCTGCTTTGTAAGGTTCCCTCAGAACTCAGCCTGCTGGACCAGGAGGGCTGAGCCCTGTGGCTGTGCAATCAATTGACAAGGAGGGCAGCAGCAGCTCCTTAGCTTTGCTCCACAGCCATCACCATTCCTGCTCAGCTGCCTGGGTGTGAGGAAGGTCCAATCCAAGTGCTCAGCACCAGCACAGGGAGGAGCTGGGCTCACTGTGCTGGAACAGAGCACATCAGCCTCTGAACAGCTTGGGACATGAAAAGGTCTTCACAGGATGGAGCAGCCTAGGGCTTGTGACTGGCTGGGTGCCTGCAGATAGTTCCTGCAGGCTCAGACCCTGAGGGCTGTGGTCAGAGGATGCTCTTTGGAGCCATCTTAGCAAAGAGGAGCTTGAGGTCCTTGTCCCCAGGTGCTGGAAGTTCTGTCCATGGCTTAGGCAGTGTCTGGCATCACTTCCAGCCGAGGTGTGAGAGCAGAAGCCCACAGGGAACCTCACTGCTGGCTCCCTGAGGAGCTGCCCTTGAGCCACAGGCTTGCAGCTGCCCTGTGGACCAGAGAGCTGCCTGAGGGCAGCTGCTTCTCCTTGCTCTCAGGGCAGGACAGAGGCTGCTCCTCATGCTGAGTTACAGAGGCACCCAAGGGGAGCAGCTCAGGCTGCTGCAGGGAGGGAGCAGACCTCTGCCTCTCTGGATGGCTGAAGGGAAATGTCTGGGCAATGACTTCTCCCAGCCACAGCCTGGAGTCCTTCTTTCCGGGGGACACCTTCTAGCCTCTGATGGCTTCCAGGGGAAAGCCTTCTCTCCACCAGCCATGTGCACTCTGCAGACCCTGGGCTCTGAGGGCTCCCTGCTCAGCCCCACCCAAAGCTGTGGCACTGCAGGTTCTACCCCCAGCCCTCCTGACCCAGCAGCCATCAGCTCATTGTGCTCTGGAGTGGCTTCCCCTGCTTTGCCCTGGGTCTGTTGGCTCTGCCTGCTCCCATTCACACCGAGGTACATCTCTGGGGAGCACTTTGCTGACAGCTGGCAAGAGGCAGGTCAGGAGCTGTGGGAGTGCAGGGCAGGCTTCCTTTCCCCCATGCTGCACAGCTTTAGGCATCTTGAGCCTGTGCAGGACACCTCAGGCCTGCTGGCCTTGGAGGTACCTCCTGGGGACAGCCAACCCTGGGCAAGTACCAGAGAGTGCCCTGCACCCAGCCCCATGTGCTGGAGCACACAGCACTGCCACAGGGCCCCACAGCTGCCTTCACCAGAGCTGAGGCTGCTGGGGCTGTGCTGCTCCCCTCAGAGCATGCAGAAGGGCTGGAGCAGCTCTGCTGGGAGCACAGGCTGAGGGAGCTGGGGCTGTGCAGCCCAGAGAGGAGAAGGCTCCAGGGGGACCTCAGAGCTGCTGCCAGGGCCTGAAGGGATCCTGCAGGAAGGCTGCAGAGAGACTTCTGCTGAGGGTGTCTGAGCCAGGCCCAGGGGGAAGGGTTTGGAGGTGAGGCAGAGCAGGGTTAGAGTGGAGCTGAGGAAGAAGTTCTGCAGTGTGAGGCTGCTGAGGCTCTGGCCCAGGCTGCCCAGGGAGGCTGTGGCTGCCTCCTGCCTGGGGGTGCTCAGGGCCAGCAGCTGAGTGTAGCTGAGAGGTGTCCCCTGCCAGTGGTGGGGAGGTTGGAGCAGAGGAGCTCTGAGGTGCCTTCCCCCCTGAGCCCTGCTGTGATTCCATGCTCTGTGGCTCCATGTTGCAGAGCACCACAGCCTGCATCCCACCTGCCTGAGCAACCTTGCCAGAGAGGAGCTCCTTTGATCTTTAAAGCTCCAACCATGCCTGCACTAAACCACTGTGGTAAACACCATCCCAGAGCCTGCTGGAGAGCCAGGCCTGCTGGGGTGCCCCCAGCTCGCTGTGTGTCACTTCACTCCCCTGCTGCTGAGGAGGATCAGCTCATCAGGGAAGAATCAAAGGGTGCTCATGAAAGGAGGCGACATCAAAGCAAATCGTTTCAGGAGCCCCTGGAGGGGCAGAGCAGTTGCAAGGTCTGAGGCTGAATCACATGAGCTCAGCTTCCATGAACTGTGTCTCAGTTTTCCTGCAGGTACAAGTTCCAAATGCTTACAATGAATGTTTAGAGTGAGCTGGGGGGGGGGGGGGGGGGGGGGGGGAGGTTAAATCACACTAATTACAGCCACGATGGCTTTGGTGCAGAGCCATTGGAAAGCAGAGGTGATTTCAACACCTCCTGCCAGAGGTCTTAAAAGGCTTTGCTGGATGGGGGAGGGAGGGGGGTGATGCCAGGACACAGCTTCACTTCCAGGAGTGGCAGAGTAGGACACCCCAGTGCCAGCACTTCAGGCCACAGCCAGGCCCAAGGGGTTCATAGAAACACAGGATTTCAGCTGGCAAAGGCCTCTGAGATCCCCCAGGCCAACCCCAACCCAACCCCACCATGGCCACCAAACCCTGGCCCCAGCTGCCATGGCCACAGCTTGCTGCAACCCCTCCAGCCATGGGGACTCCACCACCTCCCTGGGCAGCCTCTGCCAGGCCCTGACCACTCCTCCAGCAAAGACATTTGGCCTCCTCTCCAAGCTCAGCCTCCCCTGGCACAATTTCAGGCCAGTTCCTCTCCTTCTGTCCCCTGAGCCTGGGGAGCAGAGCCCAACCCCCCCTGGCTGCAGCCTCCTCTCAGGGAGCTGCAGAGAGCAATGAGGTCTCCCTCAGCCTCCTCTCAGGGAGCTGCAGAGAGCAATGAGGTCTCCCTCAGCCTCCTCTCAGGGAGCTGCAGAGAGCAATGAGGTCTCCCTCAGCCTCCTCTCAGGGAGCTGCAGAGAGCAATGAGGTCTCCCTCAGCCTCCTCTGCTCCAGGCTCAACCCCCCCAGCTCCCTCAGCTGCTCTTCCCCAGCCCTGCTCTCCAGACCCTTCCCCAGCTCTGTTCCCTTCCCTGGCCCTGCTCCAGCCCTCAGTGTCCTTCCTGGAGTGAGGAGCCCAGGACTGAGCCCAGGGTTCCATCTGACAGCCAGAGGTTTGATTTGCTAAGTTGCAGAGGGGACAAAGGGGCAGTCCCCGGGGGAAGAGGAACATGGGAGCTGTGGGGCTAGAGAGGGATGGTCTGACCCTGCTTTGGCAGGGGGCTTGGACTCAGTGATCTCTGCAGGACCCTTCCCACCTCTGGTGTTCTGTGCCCCGGTGCACCAGTGCAGTGTGCTCTCACCGACCTGAGGGCCAAGCCCTGGACAGTTCCTCTGCTGGGTGAAGCTGCAGCACCTCCATTCCTCTCCTACCTCTCCCATGATTTTCTTAGAGCTCAAGAGACTGAGGGACCTGAGTTGTGCTCTTGGTGCATTTCCATCCTGCCTGCTGTGCTGCTGCCCCCAGCCTTGCAGGGCTTGCTCCAGCACCAGCAAGTGCAGCCAGGAGCAGCTCAGCACCCGTGGGGCTCCCCTGGGTGCTGCTCACTCAGAGAGCTCCTTTGAAAGTCAAAGCTGTTGACAGCTGAGAGAGGTCAGAGGAGTCCATGGATCCCTCCCCTTCTGCCAGGGGCTTAGAGTGGAATTCCTGGAGGAAGAAATTCTTCCCTGTGAGGGTGGCAAACCCCTGGGGTGGATTGTCCAGAGAGGCTGTGGCTGTCCCCTCCCTGGAGGGATCAGGACCAGGCTGGGTGAGGCCCTGAGCAAGCTGTGCTGGTGGGAGGTGTCCCTGCCCATGGCAGGGGCCTGGGTCAGATGATCTCTGAGGTCTCTTCCAGCCTGAGGCATTCTACAGTTGCTGAGGAATAACCCCAGGAGGTTCACACCCCAGGAGGTTCACACCCCAGGGGCTCCTTCCAAAGGAAGCTAAATGTGGCTGGCTGAAGGAACCAGCCCCAAAGGCTGGGGAGAGAAGCAGCTGCCCTGACTGCCCTGCTGCATGCACAGGAGGGGACACAGCACCAGCAGCGCTAAGAGCAGCATGAGGCTGGGAAAGCACAGGGAGAAGGCAGCAACCTCCCTGCCTGCTGTCCTCAGGGAAGTATTTACTGCCCCCACACCTCAGAAGCCTCTGCCTCAGCTCTCAGACAAGCAGGGACAGCCTGTGGGGAAACCCTGCACTTCTGTGGCTGCTGACACCACTGGGGCCAGGGCTGTGCTCAGGAAGTTCATTTCCAGCCCTTGGAGGAACTCTTTCTTCCTTCACACCACATGTCCCTGCTCCACCCCCTCCATGCTCTCCTCAGGCCATGGCAGGCCAGGATCTCCACCCCCCCAGTGGGACACCCCTGCTCTAGAGCAGCTGCTGTGGGTGAAGCTGGCTCTGTGCCACCAGCTCTGCCTTGCTGTTCAGCAGCCAGCAGACCACCACCAGGGCTTGCACCAGGGAGCTCCCCTGGCAGCTGCTGGGAGTGCAGAAGTCTTGTGCTTGAGTCACAGACTCACAGAGCTGCCAGGGCTGGAAGGGAGCTCAGGGCTCAGCCAGCTCCAAGCCCCTGCCATGGGCAGGGACACCTCACACCACAGCAGCTTGCTCACAGCCACCTCCAGCCTGGCTGCAAACTCCTCCAGGCAGGAGGCTTCCACCACCTCCCTGGGCAGCCTGGGCCAGGCTCTCACCACCCTCCTGGCCAACAACTTCTTCCTCACAGCCAATCTCCAGCTCCCCACTTCTAGTTCTGCTCCATCCCCCCCAGTCCTATCCCTCCCTGACCCCCTCCAATGTCCCTCCCCAGCTTTCCTGCAGCCCCCTGCAGATCCTGGAAGGCCACAAGGAGGTCTCCTGGGAGCCTTCTCCTCTCCAGCCTGCACAACCCCAACTCTTTGGACAAGGGCTGGGAGTGCCAGGATGAGAGGGGAGATGGAGACTGCAGATGAGGAAGAGATTCTTTGCAGTGAGGCTGGGGAGAGCCTGGCACAGGCTGCCCAGGGAGGCTGTGGCTGCCTCCTCCCTGGAGGTGTTCAGAGCCAGGCTGGATGAGGCCCTGAGCAAGCTGTGCTGGTGGGAGAGGTCTCTGCCCATGGCAGGGGCTGGAGCTGGATGAGCTTCAAGCTCCCTTCCCACCCAACCATTCTGTGAGCCTATGATTGCCAGCAGCCACATCCTGCTGTGCTGCTGGCCAGGGCTGATGCTGAGGGTCTGCACAGCCCTGCAGCCCCTGCCCACCCCAGGCTGTGACCCCCCCAGCATGCCTGGGAAGGGGCTGGGCACCCAAAGTGCAGTGAATGAGGATTTAAAAGCACCTGCTGTGGTGAGCTGGGAGCATCCCCTGCCCTGCCAAGCAGGAGGCAACTCAAGGACCATGCCTTGGAGTCTGCAGGAGATGATCTCAGAGTCACAGAAGGGTCTGGGTTGGAAGGGACCCCCAAGGTCCCCCAGTCCAACCCCCCTGAAGTCATCAGGGACATCCTGCACTGGATCAGGTTGCCCAGACCCCTGTTGAGCCTCACCTTGAACATCTCCAGGCATGGGGCCCCAACCAGCTCCTGGGGCAACCCATCCCAGTGCTCCAGGCCTCAGCCCTGGGCTGTTCCTCACCCCTGGACTTTTCCTCAGCTCTGGGCTGTTCCTCATCCCTGTGATGTTCTTCACCCCTGGGCTGTTCCTCACCCCTGGGTTGTTCCTCACCCCTGGGTTGTTCCTCACCCCTGGGCTGTTCCTCAGCTCTGGGTTGTTCCTCACCCCTGGGCTGTTCCTCACCCCTGGGTTGTTCCTCACCCCTGTGCTGTTCCTCACCCCTGGGTTGTTCCTCACCCCTGGGTTGTTCCTCACCCCTGGGCTGTTCCTCACCCCTGGGCTGTTCCTCAGCTCTGTGCTGTTCCTCACCCCTGGGCTGTTCCTCACCCCTGGATTGTTCCTCATCCCTGGGCTGTTCCTCACCCCTGGGTTGTTCCTCACCCCTGGGCTGTTCCTCACCCCTGGGCTGTTCCTCACCCCTGGGTTGTTCCTCACCCCTGGGCTGTTCCTCAGCCCTGGGCTGTTCCTCACCCCTGGGTTGTTCCTCACCCCTGGGCTGTTCCTCAGCTCTGGGTTGTTCCTCACCCCTGGGTTGTTCCTCACCCCTGGGTTGTTCCTCACCCCTGGGCTGTTCCTCAGCTCTGTGCTGTTCCTCACCCCTGGGCTGTTCCTCACCCCTGGGCTGTTCCTCACCCCTGGATTGTTCCTCATCCCTGGGCTGTTCCTCACCCCTGGGTTGTTCCTCACCCCTGGGCTGTTCCTCACCCCTGGGTTGTTCCTCACCCCTGTGCTGTTCCTCACCCCTGGGCTGTTCCTCACCCCTGGGTTGTTCCTCACCCCTGGGTTGTTCCTCATCCCTGGGCTGTTCCTCACCCCTGGGCTGTTCCTCACCCCTGGGCTGTTCCTCACCCCTGGGTTGTTCCTCACCCCTGGGTTGTTCCTCACCCCTGGGCTGTTCCTCACCCCTGGGTTGTTCCTCACCCCTGGGCTGTTCCTCATCCCTGGGCTGTTCCTCACCCCTGGGTTGTTCCTCACCCCTGGGTTGTTCCTCAGCCCTGGGCTGTTCCTCAGCCCTGGGCTGTTCCTCACCCCTGGGTTGTTCCTCACCCCTGGGTTGTTCCTCAGCCCTGGGCTGTTCCTCACCCCTGGGCTGTTCCTCAGCCTTCCATCTCTGCTGCTTTTCCTTAGCTTTGCATTGATTCCCAACGTGTCAAAGCATCCAAGTGCCTCACTGCAGCACCAGCAGCAGACACTTTGATGCTCTTTTCCTGGGTGCTGAGCAGCAGCAACTGCCCTCAGGGAGTGTAAAATGACAACAGCAGCAGCAGCAAGTCCTGCTTGAGCCCCTCTCTGCAGCCTGGGGCCCCCAGCTGCAGGCTGCTGCCCTGCACAGAGCGAGGAGCCTCTGGCATCAGCTCTGACCAGAGTGTGTGCAGCTCTCTGAGCTCCTCTGGGGGCTTCTCCACCACCTCCTCCAGGAGGAGAAGCTTAGAAAGGCAACCCCCAGGCTTCTCCAGGAGCATCTTCAAGCAGGGCTGCTGAGACTGCACTGCTTTGTCACAGGACACAGCTGCAGGGGAGGTGTGAGGCAGGATGCAGAACCCCCTGGGTGTAACCTGCCTCCAGCACTGCCCAACCCATCTGTGGGGCTGTGGTGGACAATGGTGCTGAGCCTGCAGCCCTGGGGGACCTCCCTGCCAGCAGAGCCTGGGGACTGCAGCACACAGCAGAACTGCAGCAATGTTTCCAATGCTTCTACTTTCCCCATCCCTGGAGGGGGTTCAGGGGGGCAGAGCTGTGGTGCTGAGGGCCATGGCTTAGCCCCAGCCTTGGGAGAGGTAGGGAATGCCTGAAGGGCTTTGCCAGCCAGAATGGGTCTCTGGTTTTCCACTGAAGCAGACTCCTACCCAGAGTCCCAAAGCAGTCTGTGATGCTGCTGTGACCTTCAGCCTCCTGTCCTGGGCAGCAGGACCTCAGGGAGGTCTCTCCTGTACCTCTGGGTTATGCTGAGGGACTTCTCCCCTTCGTGCTTCAGTCCTTGTCCTTGGCAGAAGCTTTGCTCCTCCCAGGGCAGCAGGACAGCCTCCACCTGCATGGTGTGGGGAGGGCAGGGCCTCCCCCAGGCTGGCAGCTCTGGGAGGTCTCCAGGAGGAAAGACAAAGTCAAATCCTTTCTTTTGCTGCTGTGCTTCCATGAGCCAGAGACCTGCCTGCCCCTGCCAGCTGCTTGAGCAGTGCCAGAGCTCAGCACTGTCCTGGCTGCACACAGTGACCCAAAGCAGCCCCTGGGGTCCCACATGAGTCTGTCCAGAGCCTCAGAGGGCATCTCACCAGGACTGTGTGCCCAGCAGGGGATTGACCACAGCAGCTGGGCACAGCCTGTGCCAGGCTCAGGCTCACAGAGCTGCTCAGGAGGCAGGGTTAGGGCTGCAGATGTCAACTATCAGACCTGGAATCATACAACCATAGAACCTTAGAATGTCTTCAGCTGGAAGAGACCTTCAAGGTCACCCAGCTCCAGCCCCCTGCCATGCCCAGGGACACCTCCCACCAGCAGAGGCTGCTCAAGGCCTCATCCAGCCTGGTCCTGAACACCTCCAGGCAGGAGGCAGCCACAGCCTCCCTGGGCAGCCTGTGCCAGGCTCTCCCCAGCCTCACTGCAAAGAGTTTCTCCACTCTCAGTCTCTCCTCTCCCAGCTCAAAGCCATTGTTCCTCATCCTGCCACCCCCAGCCCCTGTCCCAAGTCCCTCCCCAGCTCTCCTGGAGCCCTTCAGGTCCTGCAAGGCTGCTCTGAGGTCTCCCTGGAGCCTTCTCTTCTCCAGGCTGCACAGCCCCAGCTCTCCCAGCCTGGCCCCACAGGGGAGGTTCTGCAGCCTCTGCTCATCTCTGTGGCCTCCTCTGGAGCCTCTCCAGCAGCTCCAGGTCCTCCTTGTGCTGGGGGCAGCAGAAAATATTTCCTTCTGCAATCCTTGGAGCCCAGAAGCATTCTTGGTTTCCCAACCTGCCACCTTCCCTGCACCACTTGCTGCACTCTTTGGCACTCTTGCATCCTAAGCTGGTGCCAGCTCTGCAGCAGGCAGCTGGCAGTGGCTCTGTCATGTGCTCAGAACACTCCCTGGCCACAGCATGGTCTCCTCCAGCAAGCAGACCAGAAGTGAGCCTTCAGCTGGAGGTGGCAAAGACTGAGACAAGCACAGCCAGAGAGTTTGTCACCCCCAGAGCCAGCCTCTGCCCCTGGCTCCTGGATGTTTTGGTCTCAGCAGCCCTGTCCAGCAGCTTCTTCCAGGGCTGTCTGCTCACAAGCAGCTGCCCTGGCACAGCTTCTGTGCTGCTGTGGTCACAGAAGGATCCTTCTGTGCCCAGGGACACACTGCCCTGGTCCAGCCCCCTGGGCTTCCTGCTGCCTCTCCTGAAGCTGTCACACGCTGCTGCTGCTGCTGGCAATGTCCTACCCCAGCCTGGAGAAGGAGCAAGTGCTGGCTCTGGCTGCTCCTCTGGGCTGTGAGAAGCTGCCAGTGCTGAAATGCTGCTGGCAGAGCAGAGCCTGGAGAGCATCCAGCCCAACACTCACCCCCAGCTCACAGCCTCACTGCTGCTGCTGCTGAGCCTCTGCCCCTGAGCCAGGCCCTCAGCACCACATCCACACAGCTCTGAAATCCCCCCGGGGATGGGGACTCCACCACCCCCTGGGCAGCCTGAACCTGAACCTGAGGCCATCTCCTGTCACCTGTTGCATGTGAAGAGCCCAACCCCCACCTGGCTGCAGCCTGCTTTGGGGCAGCTGCAGGGAGCAAGGAGGTCTCCTCTCAGCCTGCCCCGGGCTCAGCATCCCAGGCTCCCTCAGCTGCTCCTCTCCAGCTCAGCTTTGCTCTCTTCCCTGCTTCCCTCCTGGCAGAGGGGACCCAGCCCCGGGGCCGGCTGTGTGCTGCCCCCCTGGGGCTGACCAGAGCCTTCTCTCTTCTTCCCCCCCAGGGATCTGAGCATGAACAACATCAGCCAGCTGCAGCCCCGCAGCCTGCGGCACCTGCGCTTCCTGGAGGAGCTGTGAGTAGCAGCTGGCCCCGGGGGGTGGGGAGGGGGCGGAGGGGACACTGGGGACAGTGCCTATGGCTCTGGTAGCAGCCTCCAGTGGTGCCCCAGGCATCAGGCTGAGCCTGAGGAGCCTGCACTCGGGGGGGGGTTGTTTGCTCCTCTGGCTTAGGGCTTTGACAGAGCTCAGAGCTTTAGGCTGAGCTGATGCAGGAGCCAAAAGCAAACCAGAAGAGGCACAAATCCAGGCTGGGTGCAGAGTGGGTTGAGAGCAGCCATGAAGAAAGTGCCTTGGGGGTGCTGGGTGCTGAGCAGCTCCCCAGGAGCCAGCAGTGCCTCCTGCAGCCCTCAGGCAGCTGTGTGCTGGCTGCAGCCAGAGCAGGGTGGGCAGAGGGCAGCAGAGGGGATTCTGCCCCTGGGCTCTGCTCTGCTCAGACCTCACCTCCAATCCTGCCTCCAGCTCTGCTGTCCCCAGCAGGAGAAGGACACAGAGCTGCTGGAGAGAGGCCAGAGGAGGCCACAAAGATGCTGCCAGGGCTGGAGCAGCTCTGCTGGGAGCACAGGCTGAGGGAGCTGGGGCTGAGCAGCCTGCAGAGGAGAAGGCTCCAGGGGGACCTCAGAGCTGCTGCCAGGGCCTGAAGGGATCCTGCAGGAAGGCTGCAGAGAGACTTCTGCTGAGGGGGTCTGAGCCAGGCCAAGGGGGAAGGGTTTGGAGGTGAGGCAGAGCAGGGTTAGAGTGGAGCTGAGGAAGAAGTTCTGCAGTGTGAGGCTGCTGAGGCTCTGGCCCAGGCTGCCCAGGGAGGCTGTGGCTGCCTCCTGCCTGGGGGTGTTCAAGGCCAGGCTGGATGAGGCCCTGAGCAGCTGAGTGTAGCTGAGAGGTGTCCCCTGCCAGTGGTGGGGAGGTTGGAGCAGATGATCTATGAGATCCCTTCCACCCTGAGCCATTCTGGGTTCTTCTGCACACCCTCACAGCCTCCTGCAACCCAGAGACCCAGCAGCTCCCAGGCACTTTGGTAGAGCATAAGAAACACTGATAGGAGAGCTGCACCTGATGTCTGCTGGAGGCAGCCTGGGAGTGCTGGTGGGCAGCAAGGTCTGCATGGGGCAGCAATGTGCCCTGGGGGCCAAGAGGCCAAGGGGCTCCTGGGCTGCATTCAGCAGAGTGTGGCCAGCAGGGCCAGGGAGGTTCTGCTCCCCCTCTGCTCTGCCCTGCTGAGACCTCACCTGGAACATTGCATCCAGCTCTGGGCTCCCCAGCTCAGGAGGGTCAGGGATCTGCTGGAGAGAGCCCAAGGGAGGCTGCAAGGATGCTGAAGGGACCTGGAGCACTGCCTGGGGAGGAGAGGCTGAGAGCCCTGGGGCTGTTCAGTCTGGAGAGGAGAAGGCTGAGAGGGATCTGATCAATGTCTATCAATAGCTGAGGGCTGGGGGTCAGGAAGGGAGGGACAGGGACAGGGACAGCCTCTGCTCACTGTGCCCTGGGATAGGACAAGAGGCAGTGGATGGAAACTGCAGCACAGGAGGTTGCAGCTCAGCAGGAGGAGGAACTTCTGCACTGTGAGGCTCCCAGAGCCCTGGAGCAGGCTGCCCAGAGAGGTTGTGGAGTCTCCTGCTCTGGAGCCTTTCCAGCCCTGTCTGGATGTGTTCTGTGTGCCCTGTGCTGGATTCTGTGGCCCTGCTCTGGCAGGGACTTGGACTGGAAGCTCTCCAGAGGTCCCTTTCAGCCCCTGACATCTGTGCCCAGTGATCTGTGATCTTGCTGTGTTGCAGACTCCCTGTGAGCTGCACCTGATGTGTGCTGGAGACCCTCTGTCCATATGACACTTGCAGTCCCTGCAGCAGTCCTTGCAGCCACCACCAGGCATGGCACTCACATTCCCAGGTGGTGTTTTCCCAGCTGCCAGAATTTCCCTCAGAGGAGGTGTTTGCACTGCCCTGGAATGAGATCTTTCCCTCTCCCAGCTGCACCAGCCCCACATGTTTTGCAGCAAAGCAATCCAGCAGCATAGCAAACTCCTGGCCAAGCTGTCAGCCCATGGCTGGGACAGCAGATCTCTGAGCTGGGTGAGGAACTGGCTGGAGGCTGAGCCCAGAGAGTGGTGGTGAATGGTGCCACAGCCAGCTGGCAGCCAGGCACCAGTGCTGTGCCCCAGGGAGCAGTGCTGGGCCCTGTGCTCTTTAACATCTTCATTGATGATCTGGAGGAGGGCATTGAGTCCATCAGCAGTGAATGTGCAGATGACAGCAAGCTGGGGGCAGGAGTTGATCTGCTGGAGGACAGAGAGGCTCTGCAGAGGGACCTGGACAGGCTGGGCAGATGGGCAGAGGCCAAGGGCAGGAGATTGAACACATCCAAGTGCCAGGGGCTGCACACTGGCCACAGCAACCCCAGGCAGTGCTACAGGCTGGGGGCAGAGTGGCTGAGAGCAGCCAGGCAGAGAGGGAGCTGGGGGTGCTGGTGGATGGTAGGCTGAACAGGAGCCTGCAGTGTGCCCAGGCAGCCAGGAGGGCCAAGGGCATCCTGGCCTGCAGCAGGAAGAGTGTGGCCAGCAGGAGCAGGGAGCTCATTCTGCCCCTGTACCCTGCACTGGTTAGGCCACACCTGGAGTCCTGTGTCCAGTTCTGGGCTCCTCAGGTTAGGAAGGAGGTTGAGCTGCTGGAAGGTGTCCAGAGAAGGGCAACAAAGCTGGGGAGGGGTCTGGGGCACAGCCCTGGGAGGAGAGGCTGAGGGAGCTGGGGTTGCTTAGCCTGGAGAGGAGGAGGCTCAGGGGAGACCTTCTTGCTCTCTGCAACTCCCTGAAGGGAGGCTGCAGACAGGCAGAGGTTGGTCTCTTCTCCCAGGCAGCCAGCAGCAGAACAAGAGGACACAGTCTCAGGCTGTGCCAGGGGAGGTTCAGGCTGGAGGTTAGGAGGAAGTTCTCCACAGAGAGAGTGATTGCCCATTGGGATGTGCTGCCTGGGGAGGTGGTGGAGTCCCCATCCCTGGAGGTGTTCAGGAGGAGACTTGATAGGGTGCTTGGTGCCATGGGTTAGTTGTTTGGGTGGGTTGGATTTGTTGAAGGGTTGGACACCATGATCTCGAAGGTCTCTTCCAACCTGGTTTATTCTATTCTATTCTATCCAGCAGCACAGGGCAAGGCCAGGGCTGATGGTGCAGGGGTCGTGGTGCTGACACCTTCCTGGCAGCAGCCTCTGCACTGTGGGGCAGGCACCACTGGCACAGGGCCGACACAAGAGGGATGTAGACCTGATGGAGAGAGGCAGAGCAGGGCCACTAAATGAGCAGAGGGCTGGAAAAGGACAGGCTGAGGGAGCTGGAGCTGTTCTGCCTGGGCAAGGCTCCAGGAAGACCTCAAAGCAGCCTTCCAGTACCTGAAAGGCTCCAGGAGAGCTGGGGAGGGACTTTGGACAAGGGCTGGGAGTGCCAGGCTGAGGAACAATGGCTTTGAGCTGGGAGAGGACAGACTGAGAGTGGAGAGGAGGAAGAAATGCTTTGCAGTGAGGGTGGGGAGACTCTGGCACAGGCTGCCCAGGGAAGGTGGCAGAGACCCAACCCTGGAGACATTCAAGGTCAGGCTGGAGGTGGCTCTGAGCAACCTGATCTGTGAATGTCCCTGCTGACTGCAGGGGGCTTGGGATTGATAACTCCTAAAGGTCTCTTCCAACCCAGGGCACTCTGCAATTCCATGAGCAAAGGTCCTGCCTGTGAGATAGAGAAGAGTTTGCAGGGAGGTGGTCAAAGCTGTGAGGCCAAACCCAGCCCAGCTGAGCTCTGTCAGCACTGCCAGGGCTGCAGAGAGCTGCAGCTGCTGATGTGCATCACTCCCACCCAGGCTAAATCCCAAAATTATCAACTCCTGCTGCAGGGTCTCAGCTTCAAATGCTCCTGTGATCTGTCCTCATCTTTCTGTGGGGACCCAGCTGCCCACCCTGCCCACCCCAGGAGACCCAGCTGTGCAGCAGGCAGCTTTTACCCTCCTTTTGCTTTGGAGCTTGAGGGGTCTCAAGGCCTTACAGCCACCTTGCAGACTTTCTCTTCCCATGTTGTCAACATCTCTGCTCAAGTGTGGGCACCCAAAGTGTTCCCTGGGGGCTGTGCAGCTCTTCACACCCAGAGCCACGCTCTTGTGGAGAGCTAACAGCTCTCTGGCTGCAGCAGTCCTGCCCTGCTTTCAGGCCATGCCCAAACAGCACAGCCTCAGCTAGCAGGGAGCAGACATCCACAGGCTCCAAGGGAGCCACAGCCAACAGCAGTGATGAATGAAGCAGAGGGGAAATGTGAAGAGGCAAATCTGAACAAGGGCTGGAAGCTGTCAGAGGTTCCAAATGTCACAGGTCCTCCTTCAGAGGTCAGGGCTGGTTGGAGTAGGGAAATCATCACAGGCAGGAGAGGGAATGGAAACTGCTGCATTGTAAAGCTGCCCACAGCCAGGCTCCTGCTGGGCTTTGACAGCAACAAGGCTGTGGGGAAATCAAATCACTTACATGAAAGCAAGCAGGGCAGGGGGGGTCATGGATCAGCAGCAGCTGAGAGTGGTTCTGTCAGCAACAACCTGCAGACAGGGACAGTGTGAACATCACTCACAGAGCTGTCACCAGCCAGCAGTGCAACTCCTCTTGCCTGGCATCTCTTCTGCTCCTTCCACTTCCATCCTCACCAAGCTTCCATCCCCAAACCCCACATCAGCACCATGCCTCCCAGGATGGGATCAGCCCTGTGCCAGGACCTGCTGCAGATTCAAGCAGCCAGCTCCTGCCTGCTGGCACATCCTCACTGGGGCTTGGCTCAGGTTCCACAGCTCAAGGCCCTGCAGATTTCACCTCCCTAGAACACAGCCCCTGGCTCTGCTGAGGTGAGATGCAGCACAGGAGACCAAAGCCCACGCTGGGGCCTGCTGCTTGAGTGGAGACCACTGAGGGACAGCCCAGGGATCTCAGTGCCTCCTGGGCAGGAGGAAGGTCTGTCTGTCTGTCTGTCTGCTGACCTCCAGGCAGAGGAGGGCTGACAGTGAAGCAAACTCTGCTGCAGCTCATCCTTACTGCAGCTCATCCTTGCTGCAGCTCATCCCTGCTGCAGCTCATCCCTGCTGCAGCTCATCCTTACTGCAGCTCGTCCTTGCTGCAGCTCATCCCTGCTGCAGCTCATCCCTGCTGCAGCTCATCCCTGCTGCAGCTCATCCCTGCTGCAGCTCGTCCTTGCTGCAGCTCATCCCTGCTGCTGCTCATCCTTGCTGCAGCTCATCCCTGCTGCAGCTCATCCTTGCTGCAGCTCATCCCTGCTGCAGCTCATCCTTACTGCAGCTCATCCTTGCTGCAGCTCATCCCTGCTGCAGCTCATCCTTACTGCAGCTCATCCTTGCTGCAGCTCATCCCTGCTGCAGCTCATCCCTGCTGCAGCTCATCCTTACTGCAGCTCGTCCTTGCTGCAGTTCATCCCTGCTGCAGCTCATCCTTGCTGCAGCTCATCCCTGCTGCAGCTCATCCTTACTGCAGCTCATCCTTGCTGCAGCTCATCCTTACTGCAGCTCATCCTTGCTGCAGCTCATTCTTGCTGCAGCTCATCCCTGCTGCAGCTCGTCCTTGCTGCAGCTCGTCCTTGCTGCAGCTCATCCCTACTGCAGCTCATCCCTGCTGCAGCTCATCCCTGCTGCAGCTCGTCCTTGCTGCAGCTCGTCCTTGCTGCAGCTCATCCTTGCTGCAGCTCGTCCTTGCTGCAGCTCATCCTTACTGCAGCTCGTCCTTGCTGCAGCTCATCCCTGCTGCAGCTCGTCCTTGCTGCAGTTCATCCCTGCTGCAGCTCATCCTTGCTGCAGCTCATCCCTGCTGCAGCTCATCCTTACTGCAGCTCATCCTTGCTGCAGCTCATCCTTACTGCAGCTCATCCTTGCTGCAGCTCATTCTTGCTGCAGCTCATCCCTGCTGCAGCTCGTCCTTGCTGCAGCTCGTCCTTGCTGCAGCTCATCCCTACTGCAGCTCATCCCTGCTGCAGCTCATCCCTGCTGCAGCTCGTCCTTGCTGCAGCTCGTCCTTGCTGCAGCTCATCCTTGCTGCAGCTCGTCCTTGCTGCAGCTCATCCTTACTGCAGCTCGTCCTTGCTGCAGCTCATCCCTGCTGCAGCTCGTCCTTGCTGCAGCTCATCCTTGCTGCAGCTCATCCCTGCTGCAGCTCATCCCTGCTGCAGCTCGTCCTTGCTGCAGCTCATCCTTGCTGTCTCCACTTAGGTGGAAGCCTTTCAGCAGGTTTCTCATCTCTGAAGACTTTGGGTGACCTTCCAGCCCCTGCTGTGTTCTCTGTCGCATCCTGGGTGAGAACCAGCCTGGAGCAGCTGCAGACAACACTTGTGAGCTTCTGGGGCTTTGGTCAAGCCAAACCAACCTAAACAACAAGTTCTTTGAAGCTGAAAGAGAAAAGTTTGGTTCATTTCAGGTTGCCTCTTAGCCTTTACCCTTGACAAGACAGAAGCCTTCCAAATGGGCTCTGCTTGATTGCAAAGATGCCCTGGGGAAGATGCTTGACCCTTCTGAGCAACCTCTCAGCTCCTCAGCCAAAGGCAGCTGCCAGATTTAAGAGTTTCAAACTCCCTCCTCAGGTTCTCCCTGAACATTTCAGGGACATCTTCACCTTGCTGTCATGGTCAGGAACAGGAGACTCTCCTGACAGCCCTGGCCCTTGGACACTCTGAATGTGATCCAGAGCCATCCCCTTCAACAGGCAGAGCAAGTCCAAGTTCCCCTGCCTCCTCCATAAGCTCCTCACAGCTCCTCTCTGCTGCTCTGCTGCTGTCAATCTTCTCTCTGCTTAGATCTCATCCCGGCAGCTCAGGGTCACAGCAGCTGGGAGCAGGGCTGCTGCTTCACACCTCTTATGATCCTTCTGCTTTCAGTGCCTCTATTTCAGCACTGTCTCAGGCTCCTTCTGCAGATGCCATTTCCTGGAAGTCAGAGGCCAGCAGGTCCTGGAAGTCAGAGGTTCATCTTGTGCATGGAGCTGGGGTCCAGCCAAGGACAGGGGAGCTGCAGAAGCAGCAGTACATGAAGGCCACGAGGACAAATGTGCCTTGGTGCACATTCTTCAGGCTGCTGTGGAGCACTGCAGTCCAGGTTGCTGCATCCACCTGAGCCCTGTGTGCTAGCTCCCTGCATGCTCCCAGGCCAGCTGGGGGCATGTGAGGAACAGGGCAAGAGCAGAGTGCTGTGTGAGGGTCTGGAGGACAGGGAAGCAATCACCCAGGCCACACCATGTCCAGCTGGGCTGTGTCCCACGGAAGAGCTCTTCTCTGGAGGCCAAAGAGCTGTGATCCACAAGGGAGCAGCAGCTTAGGGCACAGCTGAGGGCACCAGCACTGCTCCAGCTCAAACTGCTCACTCACTGTGACCTGGCAAAGTGCTTCTCCCTGCCAGTGCCTCTATTTGCCACCCATCCAATGATGGGAGTGGGCCTCTCAGGTCTGCTGGGACCTGCTGCTCATTGCCTTTTACTGCATGCTGCTCAGGAGCTGCTGCAGATGGAATTAGCACTCATGCTTGGAGGCTGCCAAGAGACCAGACCCAGACCCTCCAATCTCAGCAGGCTTTGAAGAGATAGCACCACAGAGGACACCTCTCCAGCAGCTCTCCAGCAGCTCTCCAGCAGCCTGCACTCTCCTCTGTCAGCAGCAGCCCCCAGCTGCAGCGGGGACACAGAGCAGGGACAGCAGAATCTGTGCCATGGGCAGGCAGGATCCCAGCACAGGCTCTCACTGTTCCCTCCCCAGAAAACCCCCAGTCAGCCACAGAGGTATTCAGCCCTGGGCCTCACACAGGCAGGGAGCAGCCTGCACTTTTGTCTCCTCTTTGTGCCTTTCCTTGCTTCCTCTTTTCCCTCTGCTTTTCTTTCTTCCTCTCTCTCTCTTTTTTTTCCTTTTTGGCACCAGGAAGATTGTTTAAAGTTGCTAATAAATTCCAGTTAATGAAGCCTGAAAAGCCAGAGCTGGGAGCCAAGAGAAACAAGAGCAATCAGGAGGGAAGGAACAGAAAGAGGATCTTGAAAGCCAGCCTGAGAATAATAAGGTGTTGAAAGGCGCTGGCCGGCGCGGGCGCTTTGACTGCAGCGCCCGGAGCCCGCTGCCAGGGGAGGAAGCGCAGCCAAGGGCAGGTGTGCAGTGCCGTGCAGCTCCCGCCGCGGGGCAGGGCGGCAGGATCACAGCCCTCCAGCCCCCGGCGCCTTCACCTGCCGCTTCCCAGCTTCCCACCCCCGAGGGCTCCGGGGCTCACCGGCACGGGGAGAGCCTGCCCCTGCCCCTGCCCCTGCCCCTGCTCCTGCTCCTGCTCCTGCTCCTGCTCCTGCACCTACCCCTGCCCCTGATCCTGATCCTGCTCCTGCCCCTGCCCCTGCCCCTGCCCCTGCCCCTGCCCCTGCTCCTGCCCCTACCCCTGCCCCTGCCCTGTGCCTGCCCCTGCTCCTGAGCCTGCCCCTGCCCCTGCCCCTGCCCCTGCTCCTGCTCCTGCGCCTGCCCCTGCCCCTGCCCCTGATCCTGCTCCTGCTCCTGCTCCTGCACCTACCCCTGCCCCTGCCCCTGCCCCTGCTCCTGCTCCTGCACCTGCCCCTGCCCCTGCTCCTGCTCCTGCTCCTGCCCCTGCACCTACCCCTGCCCCTGCTCCTGCATCTACCCCTGCCCCTGCCCTGTGCCTGCCCCGCTCCTGCGCCTGCCCCTGCGCCTGCCCCTGCCCCTGTGCCTGCCCCTGCTCCTGATCCTGCTCCTGTGCCTGCCCCTGCTCCTGCGCCTGCCCCTGCCCCTGATCCTGCTTCTGCTCCTGCACCTACCCCTGCCCCTACCCCTGCCCCTGCCCCTGCCCCTGCTCTTGCTCCTGCGCCTGCCCCTGCCCCTGCCCCTGCCCCTGATCCTGCTCCTGCTCCTGCGCCTGCCCCTGCCCCTGCCCCTGATCCTGCTCCTGCTCCTGCTCCTGCACCTACCCCTGCCCCTGCCCCTGCCCCTGCTCCTGCTCCTGCACCTGCCCCTGCCCCTGCTCCTGCTCCTGCACCTACCCCTGCCCCTGCCCTGTGCCTGCCCCGCTCCTGCGCCTGCCCCTGCGCCTGCCCCTGCCCCTGTGCCTGCCCCTGCTCCTGATCCTGCTCCTGTGCCTGCCCCTGCTCCTGCGCCTGCCCCTGCCCCTGATCCTGCTTCTGCTCCTGCACCTACCCCTGCCCCTACCCCTGCCCCTGCCCCTGCCCCTGCTCTTGCTCCTGCGCCTGCCCCTGCCCCTGCCCCTGCCCCTGATCCTGCTCCTGCTCCTGCGCCTGCCCCTGCCCCTGCCCCTGATCCTGCTCCTGCTCCTGCTCCTGCACCTACCCCTGCCCCTGCCCCTGCCCCTGCTCCTGCTCCTGCACCTGCCCCTGCCCCTGCTCCTGCTCCTGCTCCTGCCCCTGCACCTACCCCTGCCCCTGCTCCTGCTCCTGCACCTACCCCTGCCCCTGCCCTGTGCCTGCCCCGCTCCTGCGCCTGCCCCTGCGCCTGCCCCTGCCCCTGTGCCTGCCCCTGCTCCTGATCCTGCTCCTGTGCCTGCCCCTGCTCCTGCGCCTGCCCCTGCCCCTGATCCTGCTTCTGCTCCTGCACCTACCCCTGCCCCTACCCCTGCCCCTGCCCCTGCCCCTGCTCTTGCTCCTGCGCCTGCCCCTGCCCCTGCCCCTGCCCCTGATCCTGCTCCTGCTCCTGCACCTACCCCTGCCCCTACCCCTGCCCCTGCCCCTGCCCTTGCCCCTGCTCCTGCTCCTGCCCCTGCTCCTGCTCCTGCCCCTGCCCCTGCGCCTGCCCCTGCCCCTGTGCCGCGTGCGGGACCGCACCGCAGTCTCCCCTGGCACGCTCCCCTCGCAGCCTCGCCTCGCAGCCTCCCCCCGCAGCCTCCCCCCACAGCCTCCCCTGGCAGCCTCCCCTCTCAGCCTCCCCCTGCAACCTGCTCCTCCCCAGGCAGCTCCTGCAGCTCGAGGGGAAAGGGAGCAGCAAATGGCAAGAAGAGGCAGCAGTGTGTGCTGGGAGGGTGGAGACACAGCCCTGCACCGGGGGCAGCCTCCTGCTCTCTCCCCTTTCCCCTGCGGGAGCAAGGACTGATAGAGCCACAGCACCATGCTGCAGTGTGCCCCTGCCTGGGGCTGGAGCAGCCATGGCCACCCAGGTCAGCTCCAGACAGGCCAAGAGGGAATGGTTTGAAGATGAAGGAGAGTAGGTTTGCCCTGGATCTTAGGAAGAAGCTCTTCAGTATGAGGGGGCTGAGATGCTGGCACAGGCTGCCCAGGGAGGCTGTGGATGTCCCCTCCCTGGAGGTGCTCAAGAGCAGGCTGGTCTAACTAAGGCCTTGAGCAAGCAGGTCTAACTAAGAGCCATCCCTACCACGGCAGGGGCTTGGATTAGGTGAGCTCTGAGGTCCCTTCCAAGCTGAGCCATTCTGTGATCTTTGGTGACATTCCCAGCACAGGGTCTCACTCCAAGGCAGCAGTGAGAGTGCCAGGGGCAGCAGTGCAGTGGTGTTGACTTTGGGGCATGACTCCTGCAGGGACAGCTCTGGAGAGCTGCTGGCATTTGTGGGCCAGGCCCAGGTGTGCTGGCAGCACAGTGGAAAGCCTTTTGTGGGGCAGTGCAGGAGCAGGGCTGGAGCAGGGTGCTCCTGGAGAGCAGCTCTGGTTTGTTTCTGTGACATAACAGCCTGCAGAGGTCTCTGACAGGAGACAAATGCCTGCAGGGCCATGGCCTTGCTTTGCCATGCTGAAACTGGGAGGCAGCATCACTGCTGCCTTGGTAGCCACCTTGCCTGGCACAGCTCTGCATTTCCAGAAGGCTGCAGGTGAGGAGCTGCAGCTCCTCTGGGAGCTTGGACACTGTCCCTGCCAAGGTGCTGTGTCTGAGAGGGCACCAGGATGCAACTTGCTAGCAACAAGTGGAGTAGCCTTGGCTCATCCAGGACATTCTGTCCTGCTTGGCATGGACCTTGGCAGAGGACAGTACTGGTCCTGTGGGTGGGCAAAAGCACAGCAAAGGTAAAAGGATAATGACCCCAATGAAGCCTGCAGAAAGGCACTGCTGTGCAATCTACCTTGGCACAGGGGCAGAGGCTGCCTAAGGGGCAGGTGGGCACCAGAGAGAGAGGCTCCCAGGGGCTCCTCCATTGTGCACTTTGAAAAATGAAGTCAAATATCTGCAAACCAACTTCAAACCCTTGGGAAAGGTTAGAAAGCTCAGTTCTTTTCCACAGGACCACAGAGCTGTCAGGGCTGGAAGGGAGCTCAAGGCTCAGCCAGTTCCAACCCCCTGCCATGGGCAGGGACACCTCACACCACAGCAGCTTGCTCACAGCCACCTCCAGCCTGGCTGCAAACACCTCCAGGCAGGAGGCTTCCACCACCTCCCTGGGCAGCCTGGGCCAGGCTCTCACCACCCTCCTGGCCAACAACTTCTTCCTCACAGCCAATCTCAATCTCCCCACTTCTACTTCTGCTCCATCCCCCCCAGTCCTATCCCTCCCTCATACCCTCCAAAGTCCCTCCCCAGCTTTCCTGCAGCCCCCTGCAGATCCTGGAAGGCCACAAGGAGGTCTCCTGGGAGCCTTCTCCTCTCCAGCCTGCACAACCCCAACTCTCTCAGGCTGTGTCCACAGCAGAGCAGCTCCAGCCCTCTGCTCCTCCTCCTGGCCCTTCTCTGGACACCTTCCAGCCCCTCCAGACCCTTCCTGGCACAGAGGCTCCAGAGCTGGCCCCAGAGCTGCAGCTGTGGTCTCAGCAGAGTGGAGCAGAGGGGCAGAATCCCCTCCCTTGCCCTGCTGGCCACACTTCTCCTGCTGCAGCCCAGGCTCTGCTTGGCTCTCTGGGCTGCCAGTGCTCACTGCTGGCTCCTGCTGAGCTTCTCCTCCCCCAGCACCCCCAAGGCCTTTTCTCCAGGGCTGCTCTCCAGCCAGTCCCTGCCCAGCCTGGATCCACTCCATTTAGGCTTGGGATGGTGCTCAGCAACTGAAAACTCCTTGCAAAAGAGCAGAGCTGACCCAAAGTGTCATGAAAACTGCTTCCAGGTGACAAGCTCTGATCTGGGGTACCCCAAGTGGAGCACCCAGGGCAGGGCCAAAAGTCAAAACTGCTCTGCCCATTTGGAGGGCAGAAATGTTCCCTGAGAGAGCTGCAGTGTGCCAGGGGCAGAGCAGGGCTCAGTGTTCTGTGCTGGGCTGATCACTGCAGGCTCATCCCAGTCAAGCTCCCTGGCACCTGGAGCCAGAGCAGCTTGCAGATGAAGCTCAGTGTGGGCTGAGAGCTGGCTTGAGGACCATAAACAGGGGGAGGGAATGGCATCAATGATCGAGTTGGAACAGGCACTGGTGGGGGGTGGGGAGCAGAGCTAGAAACAGGCCTGCAGTCTCCTGCTCAGCCATGGAGGGAAGACCACGTCAGAGGCACCTCCAGGTGATCCCATGCTAGGGCCAGCTGCAGATTCCTGTGTGGGAAGGGAGAGTCCAGGCCTGGCTCTTCTCCTGTGCCATGTTTTCACTTGCATTGCTTCCTTGGCCTCATTCCTGCTTTGCACCAGCACAAGAGAAAGCCAAGCAGGACAGGGAGCCCCTGGTCCCCCGGCAGGGCACGGCACAGCGTTGGCAGCACGGCACAGCCCGGGCAGGAGGAGCACGCAGGGTTTGCCTGGGCACAGAGTCTGCCTTGGCAGTGCCAGTGCTTGAGAAATGAACCCCAGCAGCAGATCAAAGGGGAAGGCTGATGTGCTCAATAACCACCTGGCATGGGGAAAATTCCTCTGGGATGTGGACACCGTCCTGTCCTGCCAGCGGGCAAGGCTCCTGCCTCCCAGTGCGAGCGATAAGAGCGGCCTGCTGCTGTCTGGAGCATGGCATGAGCAATCATGCCCAGCAAACACCCCCTGGGCATGCCATGGAGCTTGTGGCATGACCAAGAAGCCCAAGATACAGGAGGGGGTGGGAGCCTGTGGTAACTGCACTGTAGCAACCGTGAGGTGGTAAACCATGAGTTTGTTCCAACTTGGAGAGTATTGGGAGTGCAGATCAAAGCCTGGAGGAATGTTCCCAGAAATCACAGGAGTGGGGAACTGGGGGGGGGCAGAATGCACCAAACAAGCAAGGAAGGCAGCCAGGGCCAGCTCCCAGCCTCCCCTTCCACCTGCCCCTTCTCTCCCTCTTCTCCTGCAGTCGCTTCAAGCCAGAGCTTTCTTTCTCCCAAGCCTGCCTCAGGATGGGAGCTCCAGGGCAGCAGAGCACACAGCTGAGTCCTGAGCTGATGGTCTGTGGATCACCCTGGCAAGAGCAGCTCAGGGCACAAGGCAATGCCCCTCTCACTCCTTCCTGATGCCTTACCTCAGCCCTCTCCCAAGGAGCAGCACACTGGGAGCTGGGCAGGGGAAGCCATGCTGGCAGCACTGCTTCAGATGTTGTTGTTCCCTTTGAGGTAGAAAGGAAGGAACCATCCCAGTGGATTTCCTGTGGGATCTGCCTTCTGGAGAGGTGTTCAATGAGTGCCTGGGCTGGGAGATTTCCAGAGAGTCTGAGTGAGAGGTGGAGAGGGAACAGAGCACAAGAGAGGTTGCCAGGTGGCCATGGACACAGGAAGGGTCACACAGGGAATCTTCTCTGTCTTGGGTCTCTGGCATGAACAGGCAGAAGAGCATGGGGCAGGCATCCTGCCCAGTGAGCCCTCCTGCTGGGCTGGGCAGCACTCAGCACCAAGCAGCTCCTGCCTGTCCTGGAGGCATAACCAACACCTCCAGACCCTGTGTGCACATCCCAGCCAAGCACCCCCTCCAGGAGAGGAAATCCTCAGCCTGTGTGCACACACACAGCCACCTCCCCTCTGCCAGTCCCTGCATGCAGGCAGAGCCCATCCTGCACCCAGGAGGAACAGAGGAAGAGCAGAGGGCTGGAGAACCTCTCCTGTGAGGACAGCCTGAGAGAGTTGGGGTTGTGCAGGCTGGAGAGGAGAAGGCTCCCAGGAGACCTCCTTGTGGCCTTCCAGGAGCTGCAGGGGGCTGCAGGAAAGCTGGGGAGGGACTTTGGAGGGTGTGAGGGAGGGACAGGACTGGGGGGGATGGAGCAGAAGTAGAAGTGGGGAGATTGAGATTGGCTGTGAGGAAGAAGCTGTTCCCCAGGAGGGTGGTGAGAGCCTGGCCCAGGCTGCCCAGGGAGGTGGTGGAAGCCTCCTGCCTGGAGGTGTTTGCAGCCAGGCTGGAGGTGGCTGTGAGCAACCTGCTGTGGTGTGAGGTGTCCCTGCCCATGGCAGGGGGTTGGGGCTGGCTGAGCCTTGAGCTCCCTTCCAGCCCTGATAGCTCTGTGGTCCTGTGGCTCCAGTGTGGAGCTTGGGAGGTGGATGGAGTGAAGGGGCTGCAGCTGGTCCCTCCCTCTGTGCTGCTCCTTGGCTCAGCACCACCCCTTGCAGAAAGGAACTGGACTGCCCTGGCAGTGTGGTGGAGGGAAAAGGAGAGAAGAGCCAGAGGCCAGAGGTGAGGCAGGGACTCAGCAGAGTGCAGTGTGGCAGAGCCCAGGGCAGAGCAGCCACAGCAGGGAGCTGTGGCTGGAGCTGGAGGACACTTGGCCACTCAGCACAGAGCTGGTGCCCAGTGCCACCAGGCTGTCTCCCTCAGACTTGTCTTGCTCTGTTTTGCCCACGGTGCTGAGGTGCTAGGAGCTGGCTCAGCACACCCCACCAGCACCTCTCTGTGGCTCTCTGCTCCTCTCTTCTGAGGACAGAAGCCCAGCCTGGACTCCACCCAAGCTCCACACTCCTCTCCTGCTAATCCTGGAGGTCCCAGATCCGTGTAGGGAGCTGGCAAACACTCAAACACACCCAGGAAGGTGAGCACAAAGATTCAGAGCTGCCAGGCAAGCTGCAGAGAGGCACAGGGAGCAGGAGCAGGGGGAGGCTGTGCCAGCAGAGGCAGAAGGGCAGGCAGGGAGGGGAGGACAGGCAGGGAGGAGAGGGAGGACAGGCAGGGAGGGGAGGACAGGCAGGGAGGGCAGGGAGGGCAGGGAGGGAGGGGAGGACAGGCAGGGAGGGCAGGGAGGGCAGGCAGGGAGGGGAGGACAGGCAGGCAGGGAGGGGAGGACAGACAGTGAGGGGAGGGCAGGCAGGCAGGGAGGGCAGGCAGGCAGGGAGGGGAGGACAGGCAGGGAGGGCAGGCAGGCAGGGAGGGGAGGACAGGCAGGGAGGGGAGGACAGGCAGGGAGGAGAGGGAGGACAGGCAGGGAGGGCAGGGAGGGCAGGCAGGGAGGGGAGGGCAGGCAGGGAGGGGAGGACAGGCAGGGAGGGGAGGACAGGCAGGCAGGGAGGGGAGGACAGGCAGGCAGGGAGGGCAGGCAGGGAGGGGAGGACAGGCAGGCAGGGAGGGGAGGACAGGCAGGGAGGGGAGGACAGGCAGGCAGGGAGGCGAGGACAGGCAGGCAGGGAGGGGAGGGCAGGCAGGGAGGGGAGGGCAGGCAGGGAGGGAGGGGAGGACAGGCAGGGAGGGCAGGGAGGGCAGGGAGGGAGGGGAGGACAGGCAGGGAGGGCAGGGAGGGCAGGCAGGGAGGGGAGGACAGGCAGGGAGGGCAGGGAGGGCAGGCAGGGAGGGGAGGACAGGCAGGCAGGGAGGGGAGGGCAGGCAGGGAGGGGAGGGAGGGCAGGGAGGGGAGGACAGGCAGGGAGGGCAGGGAGGGCAGGCAGGGAGGGCAGGACAGGCAGCCCCACGCCGCCGGCAGCCTGCGCAGGAGCAGCTCCCTGCCGGGCAGCACTCTGCGCCCCCGGACGAGGCTCCCTCCCGCGATCCCGAGGAGCAATTAGCGCAGATCCCAGCCCCCGAGTGACAGAGCCCAGCCCGGCAGGCGGCGGCAGGCGGCGGCGGGTTCCGACCTGCTCCCGCACATTAAAGGAGCGACCCTGCGCTCTTTGTGCTCTCGGAGGCCTCATTATGGGAGCAATTTTCTCCAGATTCCCGAGGGGAGAGACGAGGGGGAGAGAGCTGAGGCCCCTGCACAGCCCTGCTCTGCCACCAGCCGCTGGGGCTGCCCAGAGCCCCCCCGAGGCTCTCCCTGACCTCTGCAGAGCTCCCTGCGGGGCCCTCTGCTCCCAGCCCGGCTCTTGCTGCTCCTCCACAGGCAAAAGGTCTAAGAAGAAAGAGTTCCACTGGTGCCAGATGAATGCAAGGAGCCCTCCTGAGCCTGCTCTGGACTGCTGGGAGGGCAAAGCTGAGGCTGTTGGGGTGTGCTGCCCCCTTGTCATAGGAGCAATGATCCACTCCAAGGGAAGCAGCAAACAGCAAATGCCTTCACTTGGGGCTGTGCAGAGGCCCAGCCTGGACCTCTGTTGGCCACAGTGGGTTCAGAAAGTGAAGCACAAGAGCAGAGCTAAGCTGGGCTCTGCAGCAGGTTCTTGAATCCTTCTTGGTGGTTTCTGGCTGCTGGGCTCTGAGCCTTGGTCCATGTTCATCCCCATGGGGGAAAGGATGGGAAACAGAAGGAGAAGATTCTCCTTGGGCTCAGCTTTAGTCCTGGCTCCAGCACAGGCTCCCACCATGGTCCCTCAGGACTGCTGTCCTCATTAGAGGAGACTCCAGGGGGACCCCAGAGATGCTGGCAGCACCTGAAGGGATCCTGCAGGAAGGCTGCAGAGAGACTTTTCATCAGGGTGTTTGGAGCTGAGGCAGAGCAGGGTTAGAGTGGAGCTGAGGAAGAAGTTCTGCAGTGTGAGGCTGCTGAGGCTCTGGCCCAGGCTGCCCAGGGAGGCTGTGGCTGCCTCCTGCCTGGGTGTGTCCAAGGCCAGGCTGGGTGAGGCCTTGAGTCTAGCTGAGAGGGGTCCCTGCCCATGGCAGGGAGGGTGGAGCAGACCTCTGAGATCCCTTCCAAGCTGAGCCACTCTGTGGTTCCCTGGCTCCTGCTGGGGGAGTTTCCAGTGCCAAATCCAAATGGAACACTGTTGGTGCCTCAGCCTGCCCTGGGCCCTGCTGTGCCCTGAGTGCTCTGGGCAGGACAATCAGTCCCAGAGGTTTCCTGGGATTAACTAATTCAGACACTTCTGGGTGTTGTCCTCTGCTCTCTGCTCTGTGTCCTCAGGCCCCACATCCCTCTGTGATGCTCTTGGTTTTCCTTCACATTCCTCCTCATTCCTCAGCCTTCCCAGGCTGCACTGTCCCCATCCTCACCTTCCCTCAGTGTCCTCCAGGCACAACTTGTCCAAGAACCACTGAACTTTCCTACCCTGCCTCTGTAGACCACAGTCCCATGAGCTGATTCTGCTGTGGCACCTCTGTGGTACCTCCATCTCCAGCCCCTTCCCCCCACAGCACTGACACCAAGGTCTGATGTGCTGAAGTGATCCCAGCCTGTGCTGAGCAGGGCCTCAGCTGTGACCACACAGAGCAGGGCAGGGCTGGGAGTGAGGAGTGGAAGCCAACCAAGGGCCATCAGGCTCTGGTGGAGAGGACAAAGGAGAATCCTCAGGGTGAAGGAGCCCACGTGCAGGCAACAGGGACAGATAAGGCTCCATGCTTCAGGGTAGTCCTCTCAGACCATGCAGGGGCAGGAAGCAGCTCTCCCCCTGCTCCATCCTTGTGCCAGGCAGCTGGCACAGAGCAGCCTCTGTAGCCTGGGCAGTGTCCTCCAGCAGAAGCCTCTGCTGCCACTTCTGTGGAGTGGGGACCCCTGTGGGTGCCCCAGGAGTGACCAGGGCCAGGAGCTGCCACTGGGCCTGAGGTCTCTGGGGTCAGGTCTGGCAGCAGCAATCAGCTGCAGGCTTCTTTGCCTGCTCCCCAGGCTGTGAGAGGAGCTGGGGCTGACTGCTCACTGCCTCTCCTCTCCTCTGCAGGAGACTCTCTGGAAACCAGATCTGCAGGATCCCAGGGGAAGCTTTCTCTGGCCTCTACAGCCTGAAGATTCTGTAAGTAGCTCACTGCCCCCTGCAGAGCCACCCCTGCCCATGGCCCCCTGCAGAGCCACCCCTGCCCATGGTCCTCCTCAGAGCCCCCCCTGCAGAGCCACCCCTGCCCATGGCCCCCTGCAGAGCCACCCCTGCAGAGCCACCCCTGCCCATGGCCCTCCTCAGAGCCACCCCTGCAGAGCCACCCCTGCCCATGGCCCCCTGCAGAGCCACCCCTGCCCATGGCCCCCTGCAGAGCCACCCCTGCCCATGGCCCTCCTCAGAGCCACCCCTGCAGAGCCACCCCTGCCCATGGCCCTCCTCAGAGCCACCCCTGCAGAGCCACCCCTGCCCATGGCCCTCCTCAGAGCCACCCCTGCAGAGCCACCCCTGCCCATGGCCCTCCTCAGAGCCACCCCTGCAGAGCCACCCCTGCAGAGCCACCCCTGCCCATGGCCCCCTGCAGAGCCACCCCTGCAGAGCCCCCCCCTGCCCATGGCCCCCAGCCCCTTGGCCCAGGCAGTGCCTGAGGCCCTGCAGCCATCCAGGGGGGGATGCAGTCAGGAGGGGGTGGGATGGCAGGTGCTAACCTCATGCTGCTTCAGATGCTCCTTGGTGTGTGGGGAGCCCCTTGGTGAGAGGGAGACCTCAGCAGCCTCTCCAGGTACCTCAGAGGAGCCTGGAGCCAGGTTGGTCTCTTCTCACATGCAACAAGTGCCAGGACAAGAGGAAGCTGCCAGGGGAGGTTCAGGTTGGACATTAGGAGCAATTCCTCCCCAGAAAGGGTTCTCAAGCCCTGGCCCAGGCTGCCCAGGCAGGTGGTGGAGTCCCCATCCCTGGAGGTGTCTAAAAGCCTGCTGGATGTGGTGCTGAGGGATGGGGCCTGGTGGCAGTGGCTCAGCAGCAGTGGTTGTGAGCTCTGGGTGGGTGCTGGGGCTGGATGATCTCCAAGGCCTCTTCCCATCCCAGCAGTTCTGTGGCTCTGTGATTCTGTTCTGTGTCCCTGCCCAGGACCATCTGCAGCTCTGCCCTGCTGCCCTGCTTGTGCTGCAGCAGGCCAGGAGCAGGTCCCCAGAGCCCTCCATGCTGCCTGCCACAGAAGCACCTGAAGAGGTTCACCTTCCAAACTCACCCAGTGCCCATCTGTGGTGTGCCCCAGGGGTGGTGCCCAGAGCACAGCCTGAGCCCCATCTGCTCTGCTGCAGGCTTGGGGCTGAGCTGGAGCAGCACAAAGGTTCAGCTCCCTGCACCCCAGCAGGTGCCATGGAGAGCTCCTGCGCCTCCCCCTGCCTGCCCCCACTGCAAAGTGCTGCAGGCTCCTGCCAGGCTCTGGAGGGACCTTGCCCTGCCAAGGCTGGGACCCTTGGGCTGTGAGGCCTCAGCTTGAGGGCAGTCTGCCCACAGGGGCTTGGGGGATGCCTCACCAGTGCAGGAGAGCCAAGATCCTGCAGTGATCCAGGACCCCTGCAGCGATCCAGGACCCCTGCAGCCATCAGCCCATGCCTGGGAGCTGCCAGCCTTGCATGAAGGCTTCCCTGTGAGTGTGGGCAGGACACCCACCCCTGCCAGCAGGGAGGCAGGGGGCAAAGGTGCCCAGCAGCTCCCTCCCCGGGGCGCTGGGCTGGGGCCAGGCTGTCTGCTGCTCACAGTCCCAGCACTGTCTGCAGCCAAGGGACAGTCCTGCAGGGCCTGGGCAGGCTGCTGAGCTGGGAGTCCCCTGCCCCTTGCAGGAACCATCTGAAACATCTCTGGCAATAAACATTTCATCCCCAAGGGATGTTTTGAACTCAGCCACAACCAGAAATTGTTGTAGCTGGTCCAGTCAGCAGGGAGGGAGCAGGTTTGTACCTGCTCCCAGGATTAGAGAGGAGAGGGCTGTTTACTGTGTCTTCTGAAGATGTGAAGTATGAATCCTGCCCTAAATCTCAGGGCTTAGAGATTTATCCATCCCCTGCATTAGGCAACAAATCAAAGGAACCGAGGCGAAACCGCAGCTCTCCCACCCAGCTTCAAGCAGGGGAGCCTTCTGCAGGGGAATCTGGGACCTGCTCAAGCTGCTCCTGATTGCTCTCTCTTGGGGTCAGGCCCAGGGAAGGGCTGATGCAGAGCACAGCAGCCAGGCTCCTCTGCTAGGCTGCCCCTGCCCCACAGCCCCTGGGCACCCCTGGGGCAGCTCTGGGAGGACACATCCAGGTCGAGGGAGATTCTGCTTCCCCTCTGCTCTGCCCTGGTGAGGCCACATCTGGAGTACTGTGTCCAGCTCTGGGCTCCCAGCCCAAGAGAGACAAGGAACTGCTGGAGAGGCCACACCTGGAGTACTGTGTCCAGCTCTGGGCTCCCCAGCCCCAGAGAGACAAGGAACTGCTGGAGAGGCCACAGGGATGATGGCAAGCCTGGAGCATCTCTCCTGTGGTGAAGGCTGAGGGACTGCAGGGGCTGAGCCTGGGGAAGCCTGGGAGAGGATCTTCTCAGTGCTTGTATCTACAAGCAGTGGGCCCAAGGATCTGTGGCCAGACTCTGCCCAGCACCACCCAGCACCAGGACCAAGGGCACTGGGCACAAACTGCATCACAGGAAGTTCTGTCTGCAGCAAGGGGAAAGTTCTTTACCAGGAGGCTGCTGGAGCCTGGAGCAGGCTGCCCAGAGAGGTTTGGAGTCTGCTCTGGAGCCTTTCCAGCCCCCCCTGGATGTGTTCTGTGTGTCCTGCCCTGGGTGCCCTGCTCTGGCAGGGGGCTGCACCCATGGGACCTGCTGGTCTCCAGAGGTCCCTTCCAACCCCTCCCACTCTGTGATTCTGTGACACCTTCAGGAGTGGCCTCACAGCCAGGACAGCTCTGAGGGCTCAGTGCATCCCCAGCAGGGAGAATCCTGCACCAGGCTGCCCTGGGACAGCTGAAGTCGATGTCCCCATGGTGCAGGACTTGCTGCCAGCCAGGCTGTGCCCAGTGACACAGAGTGGCACCTGAGCTCTCAGGCCACCCCCTCTGCCTGCAGCCCTGCCTTCAGTTGGCTCTGCTGCCCTGCCCTGTGCCATGGAACAGCCCAGCTCCGGGCAGGGCAGGCAGGGGTGGTGCTCCCAGTCTTGCCCAGCCAGCTCCTGCCAGGGGCCTCTTGCTTGAAGTTCCTGCTTCCCACAAGCAGAGCCAGTGCCAGCCCTCAGTCCAGTGGGAGCACTTCACTGCTTCCCTGGCTCCTCACAGGGCTGTGCTGGGCTCTCAGCTTCCCTTGCTGCAGGAGCTGCTCTGATTGCTTTCTGTAGCCATGCTGTGGGACCATAGAGGGAGAGCATCAGGAGATGCAGCTGCAGGGTGAGGCCAGCAGTGAGGGACATGGAAGAGAGAGGCTGGTACCTGGGAACTGGATCCTGCCAGGAGAGAGCTTAGGAGCATCAGGCTTGCTCAAAGGCAAATCTCACTGATTTGCTCTGGATCACAAATGTCACAGGGCACAGATGTCAGGGCTTGGAAGGGACCTCTGGAGCTCTTCCAGTCCAAGCCCCCTGCCAGAGCAGTCACCCAGGGCAGGGCACACAGGACACATCCAGGCTGGCTTTGAGAGTCTCCAGAGCAGGACACTCCACAACCTCTCTGGGCAGCCTGCTCCAGGGCTCTGGGAGCCTCACAGTGCAGAAGTTCCTCCTCCTGCTGAGCTGGAACCTCCTGGGCTGCAGTTTCCATCCACTGCCTCTTGTCCTATCCCAGGGCACAGTGAGCAGAGGCTGTCCCTGTCCCTCCCTGACCCCCAGCCCTCAGCTATTGATAGACATTGATCAGATTCCTCTCAGCCTTCTCCTCTCCAGACTGAACAGCCCCAGGGCTCTCAGCCTCTCCTCCCCAGGCAGTGCTTCAGGCCCCTTCAGCATCCTTGCAGCCTCCCTTGGGCTCTCTCCAGCAGATCCCTGTCCCTCCTGAGCTGGGGAGCCCAGAGCTGGATGCAATGTTCCAGGTGAGGTCTCAGCAGGGCAGAGCAGAGGGGGAGCAGAACCTCCCTGGCCCTGCTGGCCACACTCTGCTGAATGCAGCCCAGGAGCCCCTTGGCCTCTTGGCCCCCAGGGCACATTGCTGCCCCATGCAGACCTTGCTGCCCACCAGCACTCCCAGGTCCCTCTCCTTGGGCTGCTCTCCAGCAGATCCCCTCCCAGCCTGTCCTGCTGCAGTTGATTCTTCCTGCCCAGCTGCAGGACTCTGCTCTCCTCCTTGCTGAGCCTCAGCAGGTTCCTCTGTGCCCAGCTCTCAGTCTCTCCAAGTCTCTGGATGGCCTCACAGCCTTCAGGGGTCTCAGCCAAGCCTCCAGTTTGGAATCAGCAAACCTGCTGAGCAGATACTCAGCTGAGAAAAGACTGAGGAAGAGCACTTGGTGCCATGGCTTAGCTGAGCAGATGGTGCTGGGTGAGAGGTTGGACTGGATGAGCTCCAAGGGCTTTTCCAACCTGGTCTATTCTATTCTATTCTATTCTATTCTATTCTATTCTATTCTATTCTATTCTATTCTATCCTATCCTATCCTATTCTATTCTATTCTATTCTATTCTATCCTATCCCATCCCATCCCATCCCATCCCATCCCATCCCACTCTAGAAGCAGAAGGTGCTGAGGGAGGCAGGTGAAGGCCTCCATGTGTTGTGGTTGAGGTCCTTGAGGTGACTGCAGCAGTGACCTGGCTGGGGCTGGTGACTGCAGCACCTCAGCAGGATCTGCTCCACCTCCACCTCCCCAGGGACTGGGGGCAAATGTGTCCTGCCTGCCTCTGGCTTGCTGGAGGGCCTTGGGCTGCCCTGACCTCCTCAGAGCAGCAGTGTGAGTGCAAGGTGCACCCACAGGGGCAGGCAGGACACCTCTGGCCCCAGTCCCACCCATGTCCTGCGGGGCTGGGGGAAGCCACACTGCAGAACACCTCAGGAGCTGCTCCACACAATGCTCCCTGTGCAGGTCAGATCCTCTGCCTGCTCTGCATGGGCACAGGCCAGGGCCAGGGCCCACAGAGCACCAGGAGCTTCCTGGCAGATGCAGCCACAGCCCCTTCCTACAGGGTGCCTGCTGCAAGGCTGCTGGGGGCCCCTGAGGGCCCTCCCCCAGCAAGGACCAAGGGGCTGCTGGCAGCTGTGTCCTGGCAAGTCCATGACCTCCATCCATGCCTGTGGAGGTGCAATGTGAGCCCCAGGGACTCACCTGCTGGGTGCTCTCTGCAGCCCTCTGGGGTGGGGAAGCTCCTCCAGGGCTCAGCTGCCACACAGCCAGCAGCAGCACTGCTGGGGGAGGCCCAAGGAGGCCAAGGAGCAAAGGCAGCTGTGGGGGTGCTGGTCCTGCTGCGGCTGTGCTGTGCTGGGCAGCTCAGAGCCTGGCTCCTGCAGCCCAGAAGCACAACCACCCAGGCTGCTGCAGCTCCAGCAGATGCACAGCTGAGCACCAAGGGCTCTGGAGTGGCACTGGGGAGGTGTCTGTGAGGGGTCCCAGTGGCTCTCTGGGCTCTGAGCTCAGTGTCCAGAGCTGATCAGGGGAAGTACCTGGAGCCAAACAGGGAGTCAAGCAGAGACTCCAACAATCAGCTGAGGTTACTTAAGGTGGAAGTGAGTGGAAGGAGAGTGGACACCAGGCTTTAAGGACAGGCAGTTGCAGTAAGAAAGGGAATGCACAGCCCTGCAGACAGGACTGGGAGGCTCTGGAGCAGCTAAAGGAATGCACAGCCCTGCAGACAGGACTGGGAGGCTCTGGAGCAGCTGGCAGCAGGTTGCACAGAGCTGTGGATGTCCTGCCACAGGCTGGCTGAGGTCTGGCAGGTGAGAGGCTTGGCTGGGAACAGCTGCCCCAGGCCTGAGCAGCTGAAACCTGACTCCCAGCAGCACCAGAGAGCTTCCCCCTGGTGTCAGGGCTGTGTCCCCCCCGGAGACAGGCTGGCAGCTGGGGAGGGTAACTGCATTCCCACTTGGATGTGACTGTGCTGGGGCCCTGCAGCTGTGCCCAGGTGCCTGTCCACAGGGAAACTCCTGTTTGCATCTGGGGCTGTCAGGGGGCCTGGTGCCTTCCCAGTCCTTCCAGAGAATTAGTTTATGTTTGAGAAAGGATGGGAAACACCCTGGGAATTCCTCCACAAACCTGCCTGTGCAGATGGTCCTCTCCCTGCCCTCAGAGTGAATCCCAGAGCTGCTGGGAGCAGGACCAGATTCTTGGCTGCTCCAGTGCACAAAAACCACCTGGAGAGCAGCCAGGAGGGCTGAGCAGGAGGCATGCAGGGCTGCAGCTGGGGAGCAGGTGTGTGCAGCCTGGCAGCAGAGCAAGTGGGGAGCTGGGCTGCCCCACCAGCAGCAAAGCATCACAGCACAGGAGGGTGCTGAGAGCTGCATGCCCCAGGCCTGGAGGCAGCCCTCAGCCAAAGGCCAGGAGGGATCAGCCCTGCTCAGGTCCCCTCAGCAGCAGCAGCAGCTCTGAGGCCTTCAGGACTGATGGATTCAGTCCTTTGCAAAGAGACTTTGCAAGTGCACCTCTCCCAGGGGCTCTGCTCTGCAGCTTGCCCAGCCCCCCCCGGAGGCAGCTGCTGCTGACTCCCTGCTTCAGTGCCAGGGTCGTTAGAAACCAGCCCCAAGATCCTTGCCTTGCAAAACCAACTGCCCAGCCCATGCTCTCCCAGCCTTGGTGCTTCCCAGAGTGGCAAAACCTGCTGCTCCATCAGTCTCTGGGGCACTGGAAGCTTCCCTGTCCTTCCAGACTTCCCTGGGAGCTGGCTGGATGCTCCTCAGCTCTGGGTGCTCTGTCTGGAGCTCCACCAGCAGGGAAGCATCAGCCCAGCTGGCCTGTGGCCGTGCTGCTGCTGCCAGGGCTCCCCACCACATCCCACCCTGGCTCCTGTGCCCCTCAGCAGATGCTCTGCTGCACTGCCAGGCCTCTTGCTCCCCTGGCTGAACAGCCTGCAGCAGCAGCACTCACTGGCCCAGAAGGGAACCCACAGCAACCTCTACACCAACCACAGCCTGAGCTGCCTCACCCGGGAATGTGAAGGGCAAAATGCCTCCCTGGATCCTCCTGGTGCAGCCCCTGCACCTGCAGAGCCAGCTGGGGCAGCCCCCCTCTGCTCTGTACCTCAGCAAGCCTCAACCAGCCTGCAGCCCCTCTGCTCCCACAGCCTGCCTGCAGGGCATGTGCTTCCTACAGCCTGCCTGCAGGGCATGTGCTTCCTACAGCCTGCCTGCAGGGCATGTGCTTCCTACAGCCTGCCTGCAGCCCCTCTGCTCCCACGGCCTGCCTGCAGGGCATGTGCTTCCTACAGCCTGCCTGCAGCCCTCTGCTCCCACAGCCTGCCTGCATGGCCCTGTGCTGCCTACAGCCTGCCTGCAGCCCCTCTGCTCCCACAGCCTGCCTGCAGCCCCTCTGCTCCCACAGCCTGCCTGCAGGGCATGTGCTGCCCACAGCCTGCCTGCAGCCCCTCTGCTCCCACAGCCTGCCTGCAGGGCATGTGCTTCCTACAGCCTGCCTGCAGCCCCTCTGCTCCTACAGCCTGCCTGCAGGGCATGTGCTTCCTACAGCCTGCCTGCAGCCCTCTGCTCCCACAGCCTGCCTGCAGGGCATGTGCTTCCTACAGCCTGCCTGCAGCCCCTCTGCTCCTACAGCCTGCCTGCAGGGCATGTGCTTCCTACAGCCTGCCTGCAGCCCTCTGCTCCTACAGCCTGCCTGCATGGCCCTGTGCTGCCCACAGCCTGCCTGCATGGCCCTGTGCTGCCCACAGCCTGCCTGCATGGCCCTCTGCTGCCCACAGCCTGCCTTGCAGCCCCTCTGCTCCCACAGCCTGCCTGCAGCCCCTCTGCTCCCACAGCCTGCCTGCAGGGCATGTGCTTCCTACAGCCTGCCTGCATGGCCCTCTGCTGCCCACAGCCTGCCTGCAGCCCCTCTGCTGCCCACAGCCTGCCTGCAGCCCCTCTGCTGCCCACAGCCTGCCTGCATGGCTCTGTGCTGCCCACAGCCTGCCTGCAGCCCCTCTGCTGCCCACAGCCTGCCTGCAGCCCCTCTGCTCCCACAGCCTGCCTGCAGCCCCTCTGCTGCCCACAGCCTGCCTGCAGCCCCTCTGCTCCCACAGCCTGCCTGCAGGGCATGTCCTTCCTACAGCCTGCCTGCAGCCCTCTGCTCCCACAGCCTGCCTGCAGCCCCTCTGCTCCCACAGCCTGCCTGCATGGCCCTGTGCTGCCTACAGCCTGCCTGCTGCCCACAGCCTGCCTGCAGCCCCTCTGCTGCCCACAGCCTGCCTGCAGCCCCTCTGCTGCCCACAGCCTGCCTGCATGGCCCTGTGCTGCCCACAGCCTGCCTGCACAGACCCTGCCCACAGCCTGCCTGCAGCCCCTCTGCTGCCCACAGCCTGCCTGCATGGCCCTGTGCTGCCCACAGCCTGCCTGCAGCCCCTCTGCTGCCCACAGCCTGCCTGCATGGCTCTGTGCTGCCCACAGCCTGCCTGCAGCCCCTCTGCTGCCCACAGCCTGCCTGCAGCCCCTCTGCTCCCACAGCCTGCCTGCAGCCCCTCTGCTGCCCACAGCCTGCCTGCAGCCCCTCTGCTCCCACAGCCTGCCTGCAGCCCCTCTGCTGCCCACAGCCTGCCTGCATGGCCCTGTGCTGCCCACAGCCTGCCTGCAGCCCCTCTGCTCCCACAGCCTGCCTGCAGCCCCTCTGCTGCCCACAGCCTGCCTGCAGCCCCTCTGCTCCTACAGCCTGCCTGCATGGCCCTGTGCTGCCTACAGCCTGCCTGCAGCCCCTCTGCTGCCCACAGCCTGCCTGCACAGTCCCTGCCCACAGCCTGCCTGCACATCCCTGGCATGTGCTGCCCACAGGCTGCCACCCAGGTGCCCCAGTGCAGCTGTTCCCCCCCACAGGCTGCCCTGCTGCTGCCCAGGGCTGGTGGCCATCAGCACAGGCTGGGCTGGGCTGGACAGGAGTGGCCTTGCTCTGCATATGCCACATCCCCTGGCTGGGCTGGACCCTACCCAGTGGCCATCCCCTACTGATCCTCCTCTCCAGCTCCCTGAGCTGCACTCTCAGCACCTCGTGTGCTCCAGGGCACAGAATCCCAGCACGGTGAGGGGTTGGAAGGGAGCTCTGGAGCTCATCCAGTCCCAGCCCCTGCCAGAGCAGGGCACCCAGGGCAGGGCACCCAGAACACATCCAGGTGGGGTTTGAAAGCCTGAACACAAGGAGACTCCACAACCTCTCTGGGCAGCCTGCTCCAGGCCTCCAGCAGCCTCACACCAAAGTTTCTCCTCCTGTTCAGGTGGAGCCTCCTGGGTTCCACTTTGTGCCCCTTGTCCCTTGTCCTGTCCCTGGGCACCACCCCAGCCTTTAGCTCTTGCTGAGCATTGCTCAGATCCCCTCTGGGGCTGCTCTCCTCCAGGCTCTCAGCCCCAGGGCTCTCACAGAGCTGCTCCAGGCCCCTCAGCAGCTTGCCAGCCTCCCCTGGACTCTCCTCAGCAGCTCCCTGTCTCTCAGGGGGTGCTGTCTGGCCTGACTTGTGAACCCACAGAACCACAGAAGCAGCCAGGATGGAAGAGACCTCCAAGGTCACCAAGTCCAAGCAATCACCCAGACCAGGGCATTGCAGGCAGCCTGGGGAGCTGCAGGGATCCCCAGGCAGCCCCTGGCTCTGCCAGCCCCGAGCCCGTGCAGAGAGCAATGTCTGAGACAAAGGGAATGGTGTGGCACATCCAAGAGGCGCTCCCATGGGGAGGAAGGAGGAACGTTGGAGGTTGGAATGTCTTTAATCCCCATGCTCAGGCTCCAGGCACAGTTGCCTGCAGCAACAACAGCCCTTTGAGTGTGCTGGCTGAGTCACTTCAGCCTCCCAGGATGGGGACATCTGATCATGCACAGGCCTGCACCTCTGAGGCTGGAAGTCTGTCTTGTGCAAGGCTCCTGGTGTGATGGGACCTGATCCCAGCATTCCTCTGGTCCTTCAGGCGTGGTCTCTGCCAGCAAACATCAGCTGAGCAGGCAGCAAGACCTCTGCAGGGCTGTGGCTCCTGCTGCTTCCACCCAGGCTGCTGTGGGCAGCAGGTTGTGTGCCCATGCCTGCCAGGGTCTGAGCAGTGCCAGCCCGAGGGGACACTGCACCGGCCACAGCTGCTTCTCAGCGCTTGCTGGCCTCAGTGGTCTCTGCTTGCTGTGTCCATCAGCATCCTCAGCTGGCCCAGGGCCTGCACTGGATGGTGGCTCCTGACCCTCTGCGGCTCCAGAGCTCTTTTCTCATTGATGCAGCTGCTTGAAGACAGCAAACTGTGCCTGGGAATTGAGGAACTGCAGCCCCAGAGGCTGGCTGGGTGGGGAGGCTGCTCCATGGGTACAAGAAGTCAGACTTTGATGAAGGTTGTCTCCAGGCTGCTGTGAAGCAGCAGGTTGCAGTAGCAAGCTAATAAAATCCAGGAGTTTTGTCTGGAATGAAGCCAGGAGCTGAGGGAGAGGAAGAAGCAAAGGCAGAGAATGAAACCTGAGGCCAGTGTGACCTGGAGCCTCAGGGCTGCTGCAGCCACAGCCTCCCTGGGCAGCCTGGGCCAGAGCCTCAGCAGCCTCACACTGCAGAACTTCTTCCTCAGCTCCACTCTGACCCTGCTCTGCCTCAGCTCCAAACCCTTCCCCCTTGGCCTGGCTCAGACCCCCTCAGCAAAAGTCTCTCTGCAGCCTTCCTGCAGGATCCCTTCAGGTCCTGGCAGCAGCTCTGAGGTGCCCCTGGAGTCTTCTCCCCTGCAGGTTGCACAGCCCCAGCTCCCTCAGCCTGTGCTCTCAGCAGAGCTGCTCCAGCCCTGGCAGCATCTCTGTGGCCTCCTCTGGCCTCTCTCCAGCAGCTCTGTGTCCTTCTGCTGCTGGGGACAGCAGAGCTGGAGGCAGAATTGGAGGTGAGGTCTGAGCAGGGCAGAGCCCAGGGGCAGAGTCCCCTCTGCTGCCCTCTGCCCACCCTGCTCTGGCTGCAGCCAGCACACTGCTGCCTGAGGGCTGCATGTGGAAGGGTTTAAGGTGGCATGTAAGGACTGACTGCAGTGACCAGGGCCCTGATGGGGTTTTCCCTCACCCCTGGGGCCTGATGGGGTTTTCCTTAGTCCCAGGCTGTAAGAAAAGCCAGCCCAGGCCACCCACTGCTCTCTGCAGCATGTTTTTTCCTGCTCCAACCTGAGCTCCCAGCATGCAGACCTGTGGCTTTCCTGAGCTCACAGCTGAATGAGCCTCTTGTTTAACAGCAGGGTGGCACTGTCCCCAGAAAATGATCTAACCCTGTCTGGAGCTCCATGCTAGACTCCATGCCATGCCCTGGTGATGAATTGCTGCAGTAAGGAGGTGCCAAGGCAGGAAGCGTTGCTCTGCTCCCTGTGCCAGCACCCAGACCCTGCTGTGACAAACAGCAGTGTCCAACACTCCAGAGCTTGCAGAGGCCTCCAAAGCACCTTCCTGCAGGACCATTTGTCTGCACCAAAACAGCCTCACTTTGGATCCAGTCTTTGCTGCTGGTGGGCTGCAAACTCTGACAGAAGGTGTCAGTGGTTGGGGAAGGGACTGGGAATGGATGGGAGGCAGCAGGACCCAGCAGGACCCCGCAGGACATAGCCAATGGATTTTCCTTCACTGCTGGCTCCACTGATCAGCTCTGAACACTGAGCTCAGATCCCAGAGAGCCACTGAGAGCCACTCAGCCTTTCCAGAGATGCAGAGGTGGTCAATCCTGCCAGCTCACATGCCTGCTGCTGCAGGAGCTCAGTGAGAGAGGACTTGAACTGCTGTGAAGAGAGGCTGAGGGCCCTGGGGCTGTTCAGTCTGGAGAAGAGAAGGCTGGGAGGAGATCTGATCAATGTCTGTCAATAGCTGAGGGGTGGGGGTCAGGATGGAGGTGCCAGGCTCCTTGTGGTGGTGCCCAGCAATAGGACAAGGAGCAGCAGGTACAAGCTGGAACCCAGGAGGTTCCACCTCAACATGAGGAGAAGCTTCTTTGGTGTGAGGCTGCAGGAGCCTGGAGCAGGCTGCCCAGGGGGGTTGTGGAGTCTCCTTCTCTGGAGGCTTTCAAACCCCCCCTGGATGTGTTCTGTGTGCCCTGCCCTGGTTGACCCTGCTCTGGCAGGGGCTGGGACTGGATGAGCTCCAGAGGTCCCTTCCAACCCCTGCCATGCTGTGATTCTGTGACAGCAGTTGACTAGGTCAGAAATACCTCTGGGGTCTGGAATCATCAGAGCCACTCAGACACTGTCCCCTGCCACCCAGTACCTCCCTCTCCAGCCACTTGTGCAGTCACCTCAGTGCCCTGGGGCCTCCTCCATGCCCTCACTTCCATTCCTCCTGGGTCCTGCACGTTCAGCCCAACAGCTCCAGGCCCCCTGAGCCAGTCTGGGTTCTTCCCACTGCAGCTCCAGCTGCTGGTGCAGCTTGTGTGCCTCAGCAAGCAGCTCGGGAGTGCCTCCCCAGCCACTGCCTCTGCAGCTGTCCCACAGCCCTCAGGCTGCTCTCCATAGCCCCTGCAGAGGTGAGCACCAGGGACAGGCCCTGGCAGGACATCTTACCCAGCACAACCACGGACAGCCCAGCTGCAGGCTCTGCTTTTGCTCGCAGGTGTGCAGTGGAGAG